>NC_092054.1:108778642-109392325 GCF_003086295.3 Arachis hypogaea | reverse complement strand
CTGAGCTCTTCATAAGTTATGGTTCTCAACTTCAAGGCCCTTGTAATGGATGCTGGACTGAAATCCACTTCAACTCCTCTAACATAACTTTTGTAAGGGATGCTGTCTTCACTCTCTTTTATCGTATTTGCATAAAATTTCCTGATCATGAATGCACTAATTTTGGTGAGAGGATCACATAGAAGATCCCATCTTCTTTCCCTAGTGATCTGCCTTATGATGGGGTATTTCCCGTCCCTCAGCTCAAAACCCTCTCATGAATGATGTGTTTTGCTTTCATGAATCTATGATACTTTCTTTCATGAAACTGAGATCTAAACTTCCTTGTATCATAGGATGGGGGCTCGGTTACCATTGGTTTCTTCCCTTGTCTTCTCTTTGAACTTGATGAAGCCATGAATTTAAGTAGAGGGAGAAGGCAAAGATGGATTTGTGGTTGGTTAGGGTACGGTTTTGTGTAATGAGAATGAAGAAAGAAATGTTGCTGTTGAGAAGAGAGTGGGGCATGTATAGGATTGCACAAGGTGGAACAAAGACTTATGATTGTAAGGAAGACTTATAGGAACATGTGATGCAAGAAATGTCTCAACCTATTTATAGGCAAGGCATTAAAGCTTTGGAAGAAGACCATACTTGAAGAGGGATTCGGTCATGACTTATGAAGGGTGGAGATTGGGTTGAACAAAATAGTAACTTCATGAGATGAACGGCTTGCATGTTCTCTTGAGGGTTGACAAGGATTCTATTCCCATTGGTTGCATGAGGTTCGTCCTCCAAGGTGACTAGCATGCAGATTTTTGCTTTCCAAGGTAGGTACACCTCTCTAGGCACATGTGATCCTTCTCTCTTGGCTTGTCATAGCCGTGTCTTCATCTTGTCTTCACCTCAACCTTCTTTTTCCTAATTAAATCAAAATGGTCAGCTTTAGGACATAGTTGTAGCACGGTGATGAAGTGGTGAATGCTTATATTATTTATTATGTTTCTTAGTCATAAAAGATCAATTGTGTCCCTCACTTAGTGAACCAAGGTTTGGTGAACACCAAACTTGTTTCTTGCTAAGGGATGAATGTCAAATGCAGCCATTTATCACAATTGATACTTTCATCATAAGTTCTAATTCATTTTCCAACATACATTCCTAAAATGAAACATTGCATGATTCATCTATGCATGATTTTTATTTTTTTGAACAAAAGTTGATTCTTCTCAAGATTGGTACATATGCAGATACCAAACTTAATGTTTGGTCATATACTTTGTCTAAATGACTAAGCATATGATCTAAGAATGTTTGAAAAGCTAATTTTTGTGTGCTGTCAAGCACACCAAACTTAGAAGCCTGGCATGTGTTTCAAAACAGTGTATGCATCTGTCAAGTATGTCTAATAAAATTCAAAATCATACTAAGATGATCATAATTTATTGAATTCAAAAACGAGCAAGAATCTTAAATCATGGGTTGCCTCCCATGGAGCGCTCTTTTATTGTCATTAGCTTGACATTGGGCCCCTCTTTTATGGTGGTTGATGACTGTAGTGTCTCAGTTTATCCCCATGACTGTGAGCTTCTTCTTTGTTCCTTGATGTTCAATTTTGGCATGCTCTAGTGAGAGTATTTTGCTGACAGTATAGTAGTCATCAACTTGTTGGCATGCTCCCAGTTGCTTATAGATCAACTGTACTTCATCACCCTTAGAGAACCCCTCTGTTGGAATCTTTTTGTTCTTCCACCCCTTTTTGGTTTTGTTCTTGTTTTTTTTCCCTCTTTTTGTTGATCCTTTCTCCTTGCATGTGGGCTTTACTTTGGGAATTTTCTTCTTAGTGGCTAACATTTCAATGTCTTCTTGAATTTCTTCATCACTCTGCATAATCTCTTTCTCTTTTTGTCCTGCTGTGTTATCTATTTCTTGCTTTGGAAGGTAACTACTGATCGTCTTACTGATTCCTTCCTTCCACTGTGAGTCTTCTTTGTCAGTTTCCATGCACTCCTTCGTTTCATCAATGAGCTGTGTTTCCGAAAATACATTTAGGGTGACGCTTTCATCTTGCATTCTGAGGGTCAACTCTCCTTTCTCTACGTCTATAATGGCCCTAGTAGTGGCCAAGAATGGTCTTCCCAGTATAATGGAATCACCGTCATCCTCATCTGAATCTAAGACCACAAAATCAGCAGGGAATATGAATTTGTCTACCTTTACTAGAAGGTTCTCAATCACACCCCTGGGACATATCACTGACTTATCCACCAATTCTAAAGACATCTGTACTGGTTTCATTTCTTCTATGCATAGCTTTTTCACTAGAGAGGAAGGTATCAGATTGATACTAGCCCCTAAGTCACACATTGCTTTGTTAATGGTCATACTGCCAATGGCACAAGGTAAAAAAAACTTCCAGGATCTTCAAGTTTAGGAGGGAGTCCCTTCTGGATTAATGCTCTGCATTCTTCAGTGAGCAGTATATTTTCATTTTCTTGCCAGCTTCTCTTCTTGTTAATCAGTTTCTTCAAAAAGTTGGCATACAGGGGCATTTGCTCAAGTGCCTCAGCCAGGGGTATGTTGATCTCCAATTTCTTGAAGATTTTAAGAAATTTTGGGAAGTGTTGGTCCTTAGTCTCCTTGTTGAACCTTTGGGGATATGGCAATGGAGGTGTGAATTTTACTTCCTGCCTGTGGTCCTTAGTTGGCTCTTCAATTGCTTCCTCCCCTTTTTTTGAAATCTTTGGCTGTTCTTCCTTTTCTTGAGCCTGCTTTGAAGTTTGCTTGCTTGCTGCTACATCTTCATCATTGGCTTCCTCTTTTTCACACTGTTTCTTGTCATTTTCCTTTGGCTTCTTGGTTGCTTCTTCATTCTTCATCAAGATCTTTCCACTCCTCAGTTGTATAGCTTTGCATTCCTCCTTTGGATTAGGAATGGTGTCACTTGGAAGTGAGCTCAATGGTCTTTCAATGGTAATTTGCTTGGAAAGCTGTCCAATTTGCCTTTCCGTATTCTTCATGGAGGCTTCCTGGTTCTTTGTTGTCATCTCTTGGTGCTTCATCATTTTCTCCATTAAGATCTCCAAGTTGGTGATCCTCTGAGAGTCTTGTGAGATTGGTTGATTGTGGGGTGTTGAGGGTTGAGGATAAGTGTTTTGGTTGGTGGCTTAGTTATTGGATGGATGATGGTTAGAGTTGGAATAAGTGTTTTAAGATTTTCTATATGTGTTTTGGTTATTGGTTTGCTGGTTGTTGTGGTTTGTGTTCTTCCAACTATTTTAGTTTGAGTTCCTTTGCCATGGTTGTTGAGGTTGATTGTGATTGTCTCCCCATATGAGGTTGGGGTGGTTCTTCCATGAGGGGTTGTAAGTGTCACCATAAACCTCATTTGTCCCAGGATTTTGGTTGTGCATATACTGGACTTGTTGTTGCTGTTGATCCTCTTGAGTTTCTTCATTTGTCCCCCATGTGGATGATGGTTGGCTTGTGTTGACTGCTGCAACTTGGAGGCTATCAATCCTTTTCGCCATTTGCTCAAATTGTTGTTGAATTTGCTGCTGCATCATTTTATTTTGAGCTAAGATTGAGTCCACTCCTTCCAACTCCATCACTCCTTTCTTTTGTGATGGTTGGCATTGCCTTTGGTGAGCAAAGAAATACTGGTTGTTAGCCACCATATCAATGAGATTTTGAGCTTCCTCTGTAGTCTTCATCAATTGTAGAGAACCTCCTGCTGAGTGATCAAGAGCATCCTGAGATTTCAATGTCAACCCTTCATAAAAATTTTGCAATCTGTCCCATTCACTGAATATTTCAAGAGGGCACTTCCTAATTAGAGCCTTGTATCTCTCCCATGCCTCATAGATGGGTTCAGTGTCCATTTGTGTGAATGTTTGTACTTCCATTTTCAACCTGATGACCCTTTGAGGTGGGTAAAATTTGGCAAGGAACTTGCTCACTAGATCGTCCCAGTTGTTGATGCTATCTCTTAGGAAAGATTCCAACCATTGAGTAGCATTATCTCTAAGAGAAAATGAACATAACAATATCTTGTAACTGTCAGGATGCACTCCATTGGTTTTGACAGTGTCCCAAATCCTCAAGAAAGTAGACAAGTGTTGGTTTGGATCTTCAAGTGGTCCTCCTCCATAAGAACAATTGTTTTGAATCAAGGTGATGAGTTGTGGCTTTAATTCAAAGTTATTTGCATTAACATTTGGGGTAAGAATGCTACTCCCACAATGTCTAGGATTTGCAAATGTGTAGGAAGCCAAAACTCTTCTCTGTGGTAGATTGTTGTTGTTATTGGCTGCTCCTCCTGGTGGATTTGTTGGGTTTGTTGAGTGTTCCTCCATATCTTGGAACTCTTCTTCTGAATCCTCTTCTCCAATAATGTTTTTCCCTCTTTCATCTCTTCTTAATCTCCTGAGAGTTCTTTTGTTTTGTTCACAAAAGGTGGGTATAGCTCCTCTTGTCCCTGACATGCAAACCACACATAAAAATCACACAAAAAAGAAAGACAGTAACACTTCAATCCATTGCTAGAATGAAATTTTAGTTAGCTTAAGCAAAAATTCAAACAGTTAGTGTGTTAGCTAAAAATTAAAGAAACAGAAAAGAAAAAGTGCTTGATCTAGATCTCCACTTCACTTAATCATTGTCAATCTAATCAATCCCCAGCAACGGCGCCAAAAACTTGATGGTGTTTTTGTGGAAAAGCGAATTTCCAAACACCTAAAACTAACCGTCAAGTGTACCGGGTCACATCAAGTAATAATAACTCACATGAGTGAGGTCGATCCCACAGGGATTGAAGGATTGAGCAATTTTAGTTTAGTGGTTGATTTAGTCAAGCGAATCAAGTTTTGGTTTGAGTGGTTTGTGATTGATAGAAGCTAAATTGCATGAAATGTAAAGGAGGAGGGAAGAATTATAGTAAATTAAAGAGAACAGAAAGTAAAAGTACTGAATCTTAAAGAACAAGTAAATTAAATTGTAGAAACTGAGATTGCAAGAAATGTAAATGACTGAATCTTAAAGTGCAAGAAAGGTAAATTGCTTGAATTATAAAGGAGATTGGGAACTAGGATTGTAAGAATTTAAACAAGCAGAAGTAAATTACAATAAACAGAAGAGCAAAAGATGAATTGAATTTAAGTAGATCTCAATCAGAAGAGTAAAAATGCTTGAAGAGTTAAAAATAGAAAGTAATTGGAGCTCAATTGCAGAAATTAAAAGAGAGATTAAAGATCTCAGGAGTGGAAGAGACTAGAAAACAAGTCTAGATCTCAAATCCTTCCTTGATCCAACAAGAACAATTGCCAAAGAAATAGAAAAGTAAGTTGCAGAAGAGAGTAGAAGAGAAGAAGCAGTAAACAGAATTGGAAATGTAAATCAAAGTTTCTTAGAATTATGCAGAAAGATAAACAAAGAGATCTTAAGGTAAGACTGAAACAAAATTTATTCAATTCTTCACCCAAGGTCCAAAACAAGAAGTAAAGAGTGCTCAAGCAAGAACAAAAAAGAAGAGAGATCAATTCTCCTTCCTAATTCTCTAAGATCCCAATTCAAAGTAAAAACTCAAAACTCTAAAAATGAAAATTCTCTCAGAAGCAAAAGTTAAAAGTCCTTAACTAAATCAAACTAGCTTTTATTTATACACTTTCTTTTCTTGGATTTAAGAATTTGGGTGGGCTTTTTAATTTGGTGAAGATTTGAATTTAATTGGATTTTTAGTTGAATTTTCAATCCAAGAGACAATTGCTCCCAGTGGAGTGCTCTGCTCTTATGGGGAGCAGAGCATTGAGGCTTGTGTTGGAGCTCCTTGTTGCGTGCCAAGGCTGTGGGGCAATCAGGATAGTGCTCCGCTCTTGTGGGGTGCGGAGCATTGTGGCTTGTGTTGGAGTCTTGTGTGCACCAAGCTCCCTCTGCTCGTGTCATGTTGCGCTCCAATTCCCCCTGGCCGTGTCAAGTTCTTGCAAAGGCTAAGGAGAGTAGCGCTCTGCTCTCCTTGGGAGCGTAGCACTCCTTTTTCTTAGGTGAGGTCCCAAGTTTAAAACTTATTGGAGGCATGCGCTGACTCCTTTTCTTTGTGAATGAAGTGGCGCCTCTCTCCTCTTTTTCTTGAGGTGCTTGGTTCAAATCCTTGTGAGTGCAATTTGTCCAAGTGTGGCTCATTTTCCTTTGTGAGTAGCGCTCCCCACTCCCCCTTGCTCATGGGTTCGATCCTTGGAGCAAGCATTGGCAAACTATTTCCTTGGATTTGTTTTGGGTGGAGCCCGATAATGCTCTCAAGGGGAGCGAAGCATCATTCTTCCCTCCTTTGTTTCTTGGCTCCAAATTGTGCTCCGCTCTCAAGGGAGCGTAGCATCAAGCCTTGCTTTCTTGGTTTATTGTTGTGCTCCCTTGAGAGAGTGCTCCGCTCCTGAAGAGAGCACTGTGCTTCCTCCTTCCATGTGCCATGCTTCTTAATTTCCTTTGCCACACTCCTCTCTTCCTTGGGCCACGCTTCTTAGGCCACGCTTTCTTATTTTCTTCTTTTCTTCACCTACAAGTAATCAAAACAACCAATCAAAATATCACCAAATTCACAAGGTTTTTAAATCATTAAATATCAATTGAATTTAGCTTAAACCTCATGATTTAGTATCAATTAAATGATGGTTAATTGATTCAAAGAAACCATGCATTTTCATTCCAAATTACTTACTTACAATGCAAGAAAGTGCATAAAACCTAATAAAATCAAAGAAAAAGACTAGTAAAACTAGGCTAAGATGACTTGTCATCAGGCTTCTCACGCTTCTCTAAGTACTCATTACCATATCTAACTAGCAACGGATATCCAATCTGAGTCAATTTAAGATGGGATGCGTGGACTTCATCTGCATTAGGCCTTTAAGGTAATGAACTTAAATCGGATTTAGGACCCTAACAATAGATTTTAGTTGATCTTGCTTGCATTGAGGTCTTACTAGGCCCAAATATATCTTGGATTAATATTTTGAGTCATTGTTATAGCAAATACTATACTATTTAATATTATAACACTTAGTATATGTAAAATTTGAATATATTTACAAGACATTTTTTTAATTCAAATTAAAAAAATTAATTATCTCTTTTTTAGTTTTAAATATTATTTTTTAATGTAACAAAAAAGTAAAAATAACAATAATAACTCACATAATTAAAATAGATATTTTTAATATATACATGACACTATATATATCAAGGATTATTATATATGATATATATTTTTTTCTGTAATGACTATTTATACAATTTATTGAACAATTTTTTTATCTTAATATTTAATAAATTAACATACCAAATATTATTTAACATACAAAATAAGTAACTTAAGTCATCATCTAGGACAATAAATATAATAATACAAATATTTATTTATTTATTAATAGTGAAAAATATATAAATAGTATAAACTGATATTTTTTTAGTATAAAAGCAATAATAAAGGTTATTAATTAAGTTAATTACCTAATTAAAAAATGATGAAAAATTATTTAAATAATAATAACAAATAAGATCACTATTTTTACATATTACAAAGTTTATGAAAAAAATTTTGGATAATAAATCAATCCTCAATAGATTATATATTAAATCTGTCAAAAAAATAAATAATTAATACATTGGATATTATTATTTACGTACTAATATAATATATATTATCGATTATTAAGTTTATAATTAATTTTTAATCCAATTTTTGGTAATTAAAATTTAAATGATTGAAATTATTAAATGCTAAATATTTTACATCTAACCAATTTATTTTTCTATTGAAATTAAAAAAACATTAGTCATTAATCAATGACGGATGGAAAAATGCCGGTTAAGAAATTTTGACAAAAGCAGCGTTGTGAGTACAGTCCTAACCGACGAAATTCCCACTGTTAATTTAAAAGATGTCACAATTAAGAAGAAATAACTGGGAGTGGAATTCCCAAGTCATTTCCCAAAGAGTTGACACAGCAGTGTAAATTATTGATTAGAAATTTTGTGAGAAATTTTTGAGGTTGAGAATGAAAAAATAAATAACTAAAAATTAAAGCAGTGAATGATAGCAAGATGTGTTATGCATTTGAATTAAAAGGCCTTCCCTGAGAGAAGATTAATTGGAGTTCCTATCCTTGTTGACTTTTGTAAACCCCGATTAAATTAGTAGATAATTATTCAATAAATTAGTTTTTTAATAAAGAAGATTAGAAATACGAATATTATATTAAATTAGGATAGAGCTCATCGAAACGAGAATTTTGATACGGTCCAAGATTGGACCGAACGGGCCGAACCGGTTGAACCGAGCCCGTGGGCCCAACTGGACCAACCCATTAAATGAGCTTAAAGCTCGTTCTTCTTTTCAAAGATAGCAAAAGCAGCGACGCATTAGGGGAAGGAGAAGAGAGATTCACTGAAACCCTTACGGTGATTTCAAAACACCGTAACTTCTCCGTCCGAGCTCTGATTGGCGCACCGTTTACGGCCACACATCCACTGCGTCATGCTCTACGTTTCTACCGAAAAAATTTCATAGGTAACTTGTTATTTTACACTCAGCCTATGATGTGCGGAAAACGATCCGACACAAAACTCACCGGCAAGTGCACCGGGTCGCATCAAGTAATAATAACTCACGGGAGTGAGGTCGATCCCACAGGGATTGAAGGATTGAGCAATTTTAGTTTAGTGGTTGATTTAGTCAAGCGAATCAAGATTTGGTTGAGAGATTTGTGATTTGCAGAATTTAAATTGCATGGAAAATAAAGGGAATGGGTAATTTGCATGAAATTAAAGAGAACTGAAATTTAAAGTGCTAAATCTTAGAGGGCAAGAAATTAAATGGCAGAAACTTAGAACGCAAGAAATGTAAATTGCAGAATCTTAAAGTGCAAGAAATGTAAATGACTTGAATTGTAAAGGGAATTGGGAATTGGATTTGCAGAAATTAAACAAGGAAGAGTAAAATTCAACACACAGAAGAGTAGATGATGCCTTGGGTTGAATCGGATCTAAAACAGAAATATAAAAGAGCTTGAAAAGCAGTAAACAGAGAAATTGAGAATGGGAATCCAGATCTCAGGACTCAAGAGACTAGATAACCAAGTCTAGATCTCAATGCCTTCCTAGATCTAACAAGAGCAATTGCAAAGGAAATGAAGAAATGTAAATTGCAGAGAAAGTAGAAGAAGAAGCAATTAACAGAAACTGAAATTCAATGATGCGGAAAATTAAACAAGATCCCAAGGTGAGATTGAAACAGAATTTCTTCAATTCTCCACCCAAGATCCGAAGCAAGAAAAGTAAAGAGTCTTCAAGCAAGAACAAGGAAGAAGAGAGATCAATTCTCCTCCAAATTCCCTTGAATTCAAACAACAATGCCAAAATGTAAAAGTGAGCTCTCTACAAACTACCAAATCAAAACCGAAAAGAAAGCTTTTTCTAGAAACTTAAATCTTCATCTATTTATACACTTTCTTCAAATGGTCTTCAAGCCTTGAATTGGGCCTTTGCTCTTGATGGAATTGGGTTGATAGAGGCTTTGGTTGATTGCTCTTGGAGTTGGAGAGAGAACCAAAGTGAACCGGGTTGGGAATTATAAAAGCTTGAGTAAAAGTTTGAGTAAAAGTTTGAGGCAAACTTTTACTCAAACTTTTTACACCAGCTGCCCCATTCTTGCTGCTACCAACGTTTGAGCTAAAGTTTGGGGTCAAACTTTTGCTCAAACGTTGGCCCCCTTATGCACACTCATGGCGCCAACATTTGCCAAAAAGTTTGAGGCAAACGTTGGTGCAAACTTTTTCTCTCCAGGGTGTTTATTTGTGATGCCAACGTTTGCTAAAACGTTTGAGGCAAACGTTGGCTCAAGCTTTTCTCCCAAAAGTTTGAGGCAAACTTTTGCTCAAGCTTTTTGTTCCCTGGTGTGTTTTCACTTATCCAAAAGTTTGAGCTAAAGTTTGAGGCAAACTTTTGCTCAAACTTTTTGTTCTCTTTTCCTCCTAGCCATTCCTTCTTGCTTCAACCTTTCTCCAAGCTTTCTTCACCTATCATTAATCAACCAAACACATCAAAGCTATGCTCAAAATCATGAGATTGTCATTCTTTCATAATATGTGGCAATTATAGCATAAATCCTCATGAAATTGCATTAATTTATCTATGGTTGATTAAATCAAAGGAAACATGGAAGTCTACCCAATTGGCTTGCTTATGGCTCAAGAAAGTGCATAAATCAATTGAAAACAAAAGAAAAAGGCTAGTGAAACTAGGCTAAGATGACTTGTCATCACAACACCAAACTTAAAGCTTGCTTGTCCCCAAGCAAGAAATGAATTATTGAGAAGAAAGAATGAAATGGAAGATGATGTTCATGTTAGCAGAGTATTATTGATAGTTCATGGGGTTTTATGTGGATATGTAAACACTCACTTCTTATTGACTCTTAGGCCTAGAAAGTCTTCTTCAAGCATTAAGCAACACACTGCTATGACCTCTCATTATTCCTTTATCCTTGGCTATTATTTTGTTCATAAGCTTTATTTGAGTGTCATGTGTAACAAGTTCATTGATTTCTTTATACTTGACACATTATTCACTATAGACACTTGGCTCACATTCCTTCTTAAAACATTGATGCCCAGCATCTCTTTGGGTTACTAAATGCCTTGTAGTTAGGTTGCTCTTGATAGTGGACTTTCAGCTGATGATCCCGGGTTAGTTAACCCAAGTCACCAAGTGTTGATGCACTCCAAAGAGCTTAATAATCCAAGCAGATCCTAGTACAAAGACACCACATGCATATATTCTAAGGTTCAAGCTATTGGTGTCTAGCTTTGTTTCTTTTTGTTTGTCTTTTGTTCTGTTGCCATTTTTGGCTTTTTCTTCTCTTTTTTTTTTCTTTTTAACCAAGGATTTTTATTTGATTGAGATTCATAGACAGTAGGCCACTTTCTACTTAAGAGGAGACATCCTAGTTCTCTTATTCATTAAAAGTGAGCTATTATGCAATCACACATTCATACCACCACTTACTTTTTTTTTATACTTCTATCTAACAGAGAACTATCTCACTTCACATTCAAACATTTCTTTTATTGAATTAAAGATGCAGGGGACAAAGCATGCTTTTTGTTCAGTGAAAGTAAACACACAAGCACACACATAGGCTAGCTTACTTATTTTAAGAAAAACAAGCATAATGCAAAGACTATTAATTAAAATAACTACTTAAAGATGCAAAGACAACTTAAAACAGATACAATGCATGCTTTTTTTTTGTAGTAATGAACAAGGAGCAAGTCCACCTTTCATTTGTCATGCTTTTTCTTTCTTCTTTCATACACTTGGTTGCTGGTGTTCCCTGTGTCCATGTCTGTTGTCTGTTGATCCCGCCAGAAACCAGCTCTATTCATCGCTTCCTCTACTCTATCTTCAAGCTTCATAGCATTGCTTACCTCTATCTCACTTCTCTTTTGAAGAATTCATCGAAAGTTGGAAATGCTGGATCCATGTTGTGCAGATGTTCTCCAATATAGTTCAGTTTGATTTGTCCATTTATGTTGTAATCGGCTTGGACTTCATATCTTGCATCTTGGAGTGTTGTGAACTCTTTGAGAGCCCTCAAATTTTCAGCTTGCATTTGTTCCAACTTTCCAAATGATTCATGAGATTGAAAAGCATGCTCTTCTTGCATCACAAGGAATTTTGACTCAAATTCACTTTGTTTGTTCATCATTCTTAGCTCCCGTTCTTCTTGCTCTTATTGGTTTTTCATGTATAGTGAATGGTATTCCTCTTGCCTTTCTTGAATTCTCATGTACTGTTGTGATAATCTTCCAATTGCTTCCTGCATTTGAGTCATATCCAGGTTGTTATGTGGGGGAATGTACTGCTGTTCCTCCTCCTCTTGTAACTCTTCTTCCTCTATTGGTTCTTCTCTTTGCCTTCTTCCGTGTGGTCTTCGGCCTTGATGTGCTTCAGGAACCATCATCATTCTTTCAATGGTTATAGGCATGCCCTGGCTCAACCACGTTGGGTTCTCCTCCTCCATTGGTACTTTAGCTTTTGCACACAACCTCCAAATGGTACTTTGGTAGTACAACCAAGACCCGGCCGAGTTCTTCTCTGCAAGTTTTTGAATGTCTTTTGCAAGGATTTCATGAACCTTTACCTCTCCTCCCACAATGATGCAATGCAACATAACAGCTCTCTTCCTGTTGACTTCTGAGGTGTTTACTGTGCCCAGGATTGATCTTTTCAAAATCTCATACCATCCCTTTGCTTTCGGGGTAAGGTTACCTCTCTTAAGATACTTGTATTTGTTCTTGGAATCTCCTTCCCATTCTGAGTTTTCCATACAAATATCTCTAGAAATTCTATCAAAATCCGGATTTTCATTTACCCTTTGGTGATATCCCGGTTCGCCAAAGCGGACTAATTTTAGTCCCAAGACCTTCTTGATGGCATCTGAGCTAAAGTCTACTTCCACTCCCCGCACATAGCTCTTGTATGTTGGGGCCTCACTCATGTCAAGCCTTGAAACATTGGCATAGAACTCTCTTATTATGTTAGCATTGATCCGGGTGATTGGTGATATGAGTTCTTCCCACCTCCTTTTTCTAATCTTGTCCTTCATTTCTTGGCATCCATCATCCGGTAGCAAGAGTGGAACTTCTGGATATATCTTCTTCTCATTCATCCATTCAATTTGTAATTGATGGTGCCAAGATTTGAATCTCCACCGGTCATATTCAGGGGTGCTCTCCTCCACCATGGGATCTTTCCCTTTTCTTCATTTGGTTCTTGAGGAAGAGGCCATGATCACTTGGTTGTTTGATCTCTCTGGGGTTAAAGGGAGTGTGAAGAATGTTGGAGATTTTGATGTGTGTTTGGAGCAAGAAGAAGTTTGAGGCTAAGCTTATTATGATGAGAAGTGATTAAATGAATGGAGTTTAAATGGTTGGAGTGCAAGGATTCGGTCATATGCATGGCTTGAAGGTGGTGTGTTATTTAAATGAACAATGAAGGGCTAGGATGCAATTAGATACTATGTGAATCAAAGGTGTGCATGTAAGGATGAATGAAGACAAAGCTTGCTTCTTCAATTGTCTTTGCCGTGATCATCTTAAGGAGTGGCAGATTCTCCTTTTGAGGCATGTGATAAGATTTTGTCCTCATGCCATGCTTTCTTTTGTCTTGTCTTTTTCATTGAGTGTTCGTTGACCACCTAGTCATCACAACAAGACAACAAACATTAGTTTTATCAAACTGTGGCAAGAGTGCTTCTTTTATTAACACTATATGAATAATCATTCCTTATATCCATTTGAATCGTGACTTTTCTTGGAGGACACCAAACTTAATGTTTGGTCATATAGTAAAAAAAATGTTTCTTACTCCCACTAGTGTTCAATGTCACTCTTGATTAAATGTTTATAAGAAATGTTTTCATCATAATTTTCCTTTTTCTCTTTTTTTTTTCATGAAGGATCAATTGTGTCTCTAAATCAGTGCATCAAGGTTTGATGAACACCAAACTTGTCTCTTGCTTAAGGGGTAAATGTGAGATGCTAGTAGTTAATCACAATTGATGCCTTCATCACAGAATATGATTTCTTTTTAATTGACAAGTCTCAGTAAGAGATAATGTATGATCATTGATGCATGATTTTTAATTTTCATGAGAAGAGAAACACCAAACTTAGTGTTTGGTCATATGCTAGGCATATAGTATGAAAATGTTTGTAACACTGGTTTGGTGTGCTTGAAGGCACACCAAACTTTAGAAGTCTTAGCATATGTAAAAAAATTGCATGCATTCATTAAGTACGTCCATGAAAAGAAAAAAAATTCATGCTCAGGTGATCATAGCTTATTGAATTTAAAATGACATAAATCTTAAATCATGGGTTGCCTCCCATGGAGCGCTCTTTTATTGTCACTAGCTTGACATTGGAGCTTTCTTTTATGGTGGTTGAGGATTGTAGTGCCTCAACTTGTCTCCCCTGACTGTGATCCTCCTCTTTGTTCTCTGGTGTTCAATTTCAGCATGTTCCAACGAGAGTATGTTGTTGACAGTGTAATAGTCATCAGTCTGTTGGCTTGCTCCCAGTTATTGATATATCAATTGCACTTTGTCACCTTTGGAAAGCCCCTCTGTTGGAATCTTCCTGTTCTTCCAACCCCTTTTTGTTTTGTTTCTGCGTTTCATCCCTTTTTTGTTGATCTTTCTTTTCTGGCTGTAGGCTTACCTTGGGGATCTCTCTCTTCAGTGGCTAATACTTCAATATCCTCTTGGACTTTTTCATCCTTCTGCACAATCTTCTGCCTTGGGATGTTGTTGTGAATCACCTTGTCAATTTTCATATAGTCCCTCCTCTCATTACTAAACTGGGCTTCTGGTAATACCTTCAGAGTGACACTCTTATCATGCATCCTGAGAGTTAGTTCTCCTTGCTCTATGTCTATGATAGCTCTAGCAGTGGCCAAGAATGGCCTTCCCAATATAATAGAGTCACCATCATCCCCATCTGAATCTAGAACCACAAAATCTGCAGGGTATATGAAATTGTCCACCTTGACCAGAAGGTTTTCAATCATACCCCTGGGGTATACTGTTGACTTATCTACTAGCTCTAGAGATATCTGTACCGGTTTAACTTCCTCTATACGCAGTTTTTTCACCAAGGAGAATGGTATTAAGTTAATACTTGCTCCTAGATTGCACATTGCTTTAGTGATGGTTAATTCCCCAATGGTGCAAGGCAGCAAGAAGCTCCCTGGGTCCTCAAGCTTCGGAGGAAGCCCTTTTTGAATCAAGGCCCTGCATTCCTCAGTAAGCAGTATGGTTTCTTTCTCATCCCAAGTTCTTTTCTTATTGATAAGCTCCTTCAAAAACTTGGCATACAGAGGCATTTGCTCAAGTGCTTCAGCCAAGGGAATATTAATCTCCAGCTTCTTGAGAGTCTCAAGGAACTTATGAAAATGTTGGTCCTTAGCCTCTTTGTTAACTTCTGGGGATATGGCAGTGGAGGTGTGATGCTCTTTCCTACTTGCTGCTGTCCCTGAATCACTTCTTTTGAACTGTGTGACTGGTTATCCTTCTCTTTGAGTTTCTCAGTGCCCTTGTTTGGCATCACAACTTGATCCTTGGCTTCATCTTCCTTTGTTTGCTCCTCATCTTCTATTGGCCTTTTGCTGCTCTCTGCTTGCTTCTTTGTAGTGTCATTGTTGCTCATCAATGTTCTCCCACTCCTTAATTGTATTGCCTTGCATTCTTCCTTAGGATTTGGGATTGTGTCACTCGGCAGTGAGCTTGAAGGTTTCTCAACAGAAATCTGTTTGGAGATTTGCCCAATTTGCCTCTCTAGGCTCTTCATGGAGGCTTCATGGTTCTTGGTTGTCATTTTCTGGTGTTTCAACATTTTTTCTATCAAGGTCTCCAAGTTAGTGAGTCTTTGAGATTCAGGTGATGCTTGTGGTGGGTTGTGAGATGTGGGTGGTGGATGGTAGGCATTTTGGTTGGTGGATTGGTTATTGGATTGGTACTGGTTGGGGTTGGGGTAGTTGTTTTGAGGTTTTTTGTAGGGATTCTGGTTAGTTTGCTGCTGGTTGTGGTTTTGGTTGCTTCTTGGGTTGTTTTGGTTTGAGTTCCTCTGCCATGGTTGTTGGTTTTGGGTGTGATTATCTCCCCATCTGAGGTTTGGGTGGTTCTTCCAGGATGGATTGTATGTATCACCATACACTTCATTTGGTTCTTGGTTGTGCATATACTGTACTTGCTCTTGTTGTTGTTCTTCTTGAGTTTCTTCATTTTGCCCCCATGTGGATGATGGTTGGCTTGTGTTAACTGCTGCAACTTGGAGGCTATCAATCCTCTTGGTCATTTGCTCAAATTGTTGTTGAATTTGCTGCTGCATTATCTTGTTTTGAGCCAAGATTGAGTCCACCCCTTCTAGCTCCATTACTCCTCTCCTTTGTGATGGTTGGCGATTTCTTTGATGAGCAAAGAAATATTGATTGTTGGCCACCATGTCAATAAGATTTTGAGCTTCTTCTGCTGTTTTCATCAGCTGCAATGATCCTCCAGCTGAGTGGTCAAGTGATTCTTGAGCCTTTAGAGTGAGTCCTTCATAGAAGTTCTGTAGCTTGTCCCACTCAGTGAACATTTCTGGTGGACATTTCCTCAGTAGAGCCTTGTATCTCTCCCATGCTTCATACAGATTTTCAGCATCCAATTGCGTGAATGTTTGCACCTCAGTCTTCAGCCTGATGACTCTTTGAGGTGGATAGAATTTGGCTAGAAATTTAGTCACCAAATCATCCCAGCTAGTGATGCTTCCTTGAGGAAAAGTTTCAAGCCATTGTGCGGCCTTGTCCCTTAATGAGAACGGGAACAGCAGAAGCTTGTAAGTTTCAGGATTCACGCCATTGGACTTGACAGTGTCACAAATCCTTAAGAAGGTAGACAGATGTTGATTTGGATCCTCCAATAGTCCTCCCCCAAACGAGCAGTTATTTTGGACCAATGTAATGAGTTGTGGCTTCAATTCAAAGTTATTTGCATTGACATTAGGGGTGAAAATGCTGCTTCCACAATGTCTAGCATTTGCAAAGGTATAGGAGGCCAATACTCTCCTCTGCTGTGGGTTATTGTTAACCCCTCCTCCTGGATTAGATGGATCTCCTTCCATCTCGTGATATTCTTCCTCAGATTCTTCCTCTCCAACAATATTTTTCCCTCTTTCAGCTCTTCTCAACCTTCTAAGAGTTCTCTGGTCAGTTTCAGATAAAACAGGAATGGATCTCCCTGTACCTGACATACAAACAAAACACAAGAAACACCACCAGTAACTCTTCAGTCTATTGCTAGAACGAAGTTTATTATAAGCAAAATTTCAAACAGTTAGCGTGTTAATCAAAGATTAGAGAAACAGAAAATAAAAATGCTAGATCTAGATCACCACCTCACTTAATCATTGTCAATCTAATCAATCCCCGGCAACGGCGCCAAAAACTTGATGTGAGGAAAACGATCCGACACAAAACTCACCGGCAAGTGCACCGGGTCGCATCAAGTAATAATAACTCACGGGAGTGAGGTCGATCCCACAGGGATTGAAGGATTGAGCAATTTTAGTTTAGTGGTTGATTTAGTCAAGCGAATCAAGATTTGGTTGAGAGATTTGTGATTTGCAGAATTTAAATTGCATGGAAAATAAAGGGAAAGGGTAATTTGCATGAAATTAAAGAGAACTAAAATTTAAAGTGCTAAATCTTAGAGGGCAAGAAATTAAATGGCAGAAACTTAGAACGCAAGAAATGTAAATTGCAGAATCTTAAAGTGCAAGAAATGTAAATGGCTTGAATTGTAAAGGGAATTGGGAATTGGATTTGCAGAAATTAAACAAGGAAGAGTAAAATTCAAAACACAGAAGAGTAGATGATGCCTTGGGTTGAATCGGATCTAAAACAGAAATATAAAAGAGCTTGAAAAGCAGTAAACAGAGAAATTGAGAATGGGAATCCAGATCTCAGGACTCAAGAGACTAGATAACCAAGTCTAGATCTCAATGCCTTCCTAGATCCAACAAGAGAAATTGCAAAGGAAATGAAGAAATGTAAATTGCAGAGAAAGTAGAAGAAGAAGCAATTAACAGAAACTGAAATTCAATGATGCAGAAAATTAAACAAGATCCCAAGGTGAGATTGAAACAGAATTTCTTCAATTCTCCACCCAAGATCCGAAGCAAGAAAAGTAAAGAGTCTTCAAGCAAGAACAAGGAAGAAGAGAGATCAATTCTCCTCCAAATTCCCTTGAATTCAAACAACAATACCAAAATGTAAAAGTGAGCTCTCTACAAACTACCAAATCAAAACCGAAAAGAAAGCTTTTTCTAGAAACTTAAATCTTCATCTATTTATACACTTTCTTCAAATGGTCTTCAAGCCTTGAATTGGGCCTTTGCTCTTGATGGAATTGGGTTGATAGAGGCTTTGGTTGATTGCTCTTGGAGTTGGAGAGAGAACCAAAGTGAACCGGGTTGGGAATTATAAAAGCTTGAGTAAAAGTTTGAGTAAAAGTTTGAGGCAAACTTTTACTCAAACTTTTTACACCAGCTGCCCCATTCTTGCTGCTACCAACGTTTGAGCTAAAGTTTGGGGTCAAACTTTTGCTCAAACGTTGGCCCCCTTATGCACACTCATGGCGCCAACGTTTGCCAAAAAGTTTGAGGCAAACGTTGGCGCAAACTTTTTGTCTCCAGGGTGTGTTGCTGATGGCGCCAACGTTTGCCAAAAAGTTTGAGGCAAACGTTGGCACAAACTTTTTCTCTCCAGGGTGTTGATTTGTGATGCCAATGTTTGCCAAAAAGTTTGAGGCAAACGTTGGCTCAAGCTTTTCTCCCAAAAGTTTGAGCTAAAGTTTGAGGCAAACTTTTGCTCAAGCTTTTTGTTCCCTGGTGTGTTTTCACTTATCCGAAAGTTTGAGCTAAAGTTTGAGGCAAACTTTTGCTCAAACTTTTTATTCTCTTTTGCTCCTAGCCATTCCTTCTTGCTTCAACCTTTCTCCAAGCTTTCTTCACCTATCATTAATCAACCAAACACATCAAAGCTATGCTCAAAATCATGAGATTGTCATTCTTTCATAATATGTGGTAATTATAGCATAAATCCTCATGAAATTGCATTAATTTATCTATGTTTGATTAAATCAAAGGAAACATGGAAATCTACCCAATTGGCTTGCTTATGGCTCAAGAAAGTGCATAAATCAATTGAAAACAAAAGAAAAAGGCTAGTGAAACTAGGCTAAGATGACTTGTCATCAGCCTACATTTCCCCCAATTTTCGAGTTTTGAGAAGGGATGTTGAATTTCTTTGATTTTTGATGTTTTAGGATCCAATTAGCTTGAGAAAAATATTCACTCTTGCTTATGTGAAGCTTGGGTAAGGTGAGGATATAATAATTCTATTTTAATTTCATTGGATTTGAGCTTTGAGTATTAAATTGGATATGTATGTGTTATAAATGTGTATTAGGTTGTGAATAAATAATTGGAGCTTGAAATTGTGAATACTGGAACTTGGAGGAAGCGAATTAGTTGAGGTTTTGAGGGCTGTGTTCTTTTAGGAAAATTGTCTTGGAATAATACTTGGGAATCGGCTAAGGTATGGTTTAGGTTTCTTGCATTTAATATATAATATTCTGTGAAAACTTAGGCTAGATGACCATAGGATAAGTTGGAATGCTGGTGTATGTTTAATGTTTAGTAATTTGTCGATGAATATATTTGGTTGAAGTTTATTGGATAATTTGTTATTAATTTTGGATGGTGAATGTTGTTATGTTAATTTGGAGAGAATTATGGTTGAATGTTATTGTTGATGAACATGGTTGGTTTGGTGCTTGTTGATTAACTAATGATTTGGTAAATTATTGATTTGAGGTATAACTATTGTGGAGGTTGTTGTGATAATGAGGTATTTTGTGTTAGAAGCCTAGGATTAGTGAACTATGATTCTTAGATGAATTTTGGATGTTGAATTTGAATATTGTATGAGTATAATTGTTGATCTGAGGTAGATTTATCGTGGTGACTGTTATGATGATGAGGAAGGGTATGTTGAATTGAAAAAAATGCAGGTTTGGACCCGAAAAGGGTGGTAAAGTCCGAGTTTTAGAGGAGATGCTGCCAAAATTTTATAAAAATTAGAGATTTTGTTTAGATGATTATTTGAAAAGATTTAGATTCAAAGGTTAGAGGGTTTGATTTTGAGTTATTAAGAAAATGAGTATGTTTTAAGTTTGATTTATTTAGAATGGAATGAATTATGTTTTGAATTGGAACTATTGATGGACGGAATGGGAGGTGTGATAATGAAAGATAAGGATTGAATATGATTGATGTATGATGATGAATGAGATGCGATTGAGAATGGTGTGGATGTTGGTGAATTATAATTGAATTATTTATATGGCTTATGAATTTGAATGATCTGAGATACGAGGTTCCCTGGATTAAATGCCGTGGCTTGCCACCACGTGTACCAGGTTGAAAACTCGATACTCTGTTTACCCTACGACATAAGTGTGACCGGACACTATATAAATTCCCGGGAATGTTACCCCCATTGAGCAATATTGATTATTTGAGATAAAGCTATGCATAGACTCTTGGGGATGAACGTCGGGGGACAGTCTAAGGACAATTCAGACTTGTCGGGTTGGCTGGATAACCGACAGATGAGCCTCATCAGCCATAGGACAGGCATGCATCATATGCATATTACTTGAACTACTTGCTTGTGCTTTAATTGGGTGTGCCTATATGTACTTGCCATGCTAAATGTAAATTTGTTATCTGCAGTAATTGTAACCTTCTTGTGTTTGCCTTTATCCGTTTATTTATCTGTGAAAATGCATGATGGAGTTGGAGGTATGGAGAAACGGCAGTATGAGACTTAGATTTAAGATTAAGTTAAGTTAGGTTTAAATATTCTTAGAATACCACCTTTTATGGCTCCTGTTTAATACTTTAAGCTCTATAATTTGAGTGTCGGCATTCTAGGATTGTCTCTGGCATTCCCAAGACCTTATATATTATGTGTGTGGCACCTTTACCATACTGAGAACCTCCGGTTCTCATTCCATACTATGTTGTTGCTTTTCAGATGCAGGTCGAGAGGCGTCTGGACTCTTGAAGTGGATTGGTTACAGGGTTATTTTGTTATGCTATGATGTATATATATATATATATATATATGTACTTAGTATTCTCTCCGCATAACTTGTACTTTTGATCCTCTTAGAGGTTTATGGAGAGGCAGGATTGTGTATATGTACTTTTGGGTTTTTGGATATGTATGTATATATATGTAAATATTCTCTGGCCAGTCTGGACTTCGTAGGCTGAGTTAGGAGCTTGTTATTTTGTATCTTTGGCACTCTATTCCTACTTCTGTTATCTTATGTTTGATAGTTATGGTTTTCTTAGCACGCAAGTTAACTCGTTCCTTGAGTGTTGCGCTTTTATTCCGCAATTTTTATTTCCTATATTCTGCAAGGCTCCTAGCATATTATAATTCTTCTGTTATTATATGTACTCATTGTATTTTAGAGGTCATAACACCACTCCACCTCTGTTTTACGACTTAAGCGTAAAGCTTAGTGTGGTAGGGTGTTACAACTTTCCCAAGTATAATAGTAAAAGGTTGTTGCTTCCACTTAGTTATCCTCATGCAGTTGCAAAGGATGGTCAAGTGGGTAACACTAACTCTGATTCACAAGTCCTAATCCTTTCCTAGGGAAGGATTAGAGTTAGTGAAAAGTGAGTTCGCTGGCAATCCCCAATTACAGATTAATACTTGAGTTTTCCAACTCAAAGGGTTCTAATTAATCAACTCCCAAGCCAAGTTGAGAGTTTTAAATCATAACATGAATACCATTTTTCAACAACATGGAATAAGAATAAATAAGAGAAATGGTAATTAAAATAAATTAACAAAAGAAAATTTTGGAGCTAATAATTAATTGAAGGAAATCAAATAAGAAATGGAATTAAATGTAAAAATTGTTCATTGCATTAATAAATCCCAAAATTAACAATATCCATATATGACCACGAGCAAACTAAATGGAAAACAAAAGAGTAGAGTAATAGAGAAGCAAACTATATCGATGAAAACTTCAATCGAAGGTAGAAGTAGCTTTCTCAATATCCAATCCAAAAGCATAAAACTAAAATCTAAGAACCCTAGGAAAAGTAGAATTTTTCTCTAAGATTCAAAACTAAAACTAAAACTAAGTGAATGTGAATGCGTGTTGAGTCTCTGCTTGCCCCCGGCTCTAGTCTGTGTTTTTGGGCCAAAAACTGGGTTCAAAATCAACTCAAAATTGTCCCCTGCGAGTTCTGATTAATGCAGCACGTCGCTCTGTCACGCGTACGCGTCAGTCACATGTACGCGTCGCTGTGCGACTTTACTGGTCACACATACGTGTCAGTCACGTGTACGCGTCGCTGTGAAATGCTCCATGTCACGCGCACGCGTAAGCCATACGTGCGCGTTGATCCTTGCTGGTCAGCTCCTTTGTTTCTTGTGTTCCTTCCATTTTTGCATGCTTCCTTTCCATCCTCTAAGTCATTCCTGCCCTATAAAGCCTGAAAACACTTAACACACAGATCATGGCATCAAATGGTATAAAGAGAAATTAAAAATTGACAATTTAAAGGCTTAGGAAGCAAGTTTTCAATCATGGAACAAAATTAGGAAGGATTTGTAAAACCATGCATTTTGTATAAATAAGTGTGCGAAGAACTGATAAAAACCACTCAATTTAGCACAAGATAAACCATAAAATAGTGGTTTGACAATCTCCCCACACTTAAACATTAGCATGTCCTCATGCTAAACTCAAGGAGACCAAAAGAATAAATGGGGGAAAATAAGACTCATGCAATGCAACCTATGTATATGAATGCAACTATATGATAAGATGTTTCTACCTACTTTGTTAAAAGTAAACAAGTTCTCCAAGACAAACATAAATCATATTCCACTAATTCAAATCACACAATAAGTGACAGGTAAACTTGTAAGAAGAGAGCTCATGAAAGTCGGGAACACAGAATCAAGCATTGAACCCTCAATGGAAGTGTATATGCACTTTAATTGCTCAAGTGTCTAGGGTTAATCCACTCTAATCTCCTTTAGTCATGCTTTCTAAAACTTTTTTCTTCATCTAACCAATCAACAAATATTTAGTGTACAAATGCAAACATCATGAGGGCTTTTCAAGGTTGTAATGGGGCTAAGGTAAGGGTGAGGATATATGTATGGCCAAGAGAGCTTTAATTTGAACCTTTGACTAACCCAAGTTTTCACCTAACACATACACACACTCTATATAATTCTAAAATCATGCTTAGCCACCCAAAATCTCACTTTTGAAAATTTTCACACACTCATGTACCAATTTTAATTCCATCACATGTGCATTGATCTTTTTTATTGGACTTAATATTGGGGTAATTTTATCCACTATTCATTTATTCCTTTTCTTTTCTTTTTTTTTCTCTTTCTTTTATAAACCATAGTATATCAATGCATACGATTTCTCTAATTTCACATGAGTAGCACCCAAATTCTCAATATTTGTCAATAAAAACAATATACGTTCTCATCAACCAAAGTTCCCATCTTTCCCCACACTTAGTTGACACACAATCTCTATCTTAAGCTAACCAAAGATTCAAATAGGGTAATTAATTATTTTTTTGCTAAGGCTAGTGATGTGGTAATATAAAGAACAAATGGGGGTTAAAAAAGCTCAAAGTGGCAAACAAAAGCAAATAAAATAGTAGGCTATTTGGGATAAGTGAGCTAATAACAAACGATGGACTCAATCACATATATGCATGAATATACACTAAATAATGGACATATAGAATGGAACAAACTAAAGATTGCAGTCACAGAGAAGAAAACACACAAGAATAAAAATCATGGTTAAATAATGTAACCATATAATTAAGCTCAAAATCTCACAGGTTGTGTTCTTAACTCTAAACCATGTTCCAATAAAAATCTTCAAACAAGTTTAACAAAAATTTTAATTTGAATTAGTGAAATGCTATAAAATAGTGTCTTGAAAAGAGAATCATTACTCCAACCAAGCAGTACATACATGCAAGCAACTACTACCATGTAATCTATCCTATCCAACAAAAGAAAAATAACATATTGGTGTTAAGAGAGAGAGAGAGAGAGATTACCTCTGGAAGTCAGGTACTGACCTCCCCACACTTAAGGCTTGGTAAGGTCCTCCATGCCATCAGTAAGGAGCAAGGTGGGGCTAGGAGTATTGCTTTAATGTCTGGCTCGTCATGGCTCTCCGTGCTGGCATGTAAAGTGGAATCCGGGGTATCTTTCTCTTTCAGAGGTGGGTGAGTACTAACAATGAGCTCCTTCAGATAAGTGTATCGGCGTTTGTTGCGGTGCTCTATTTTCTCCATTCACCGGTCTTGCCGGTCTAACCTCTGAAGGATCTGAAGAAACATCTGATTGGTGGATGGTGCAGGAGGTGTGGATAATGGTGGAGCGAAGGATGAAGGAGTGTCTAAAGACGGGCCTGCATACCAGTTCACAGAAGGTACTGGGGGTCGGATATACTTCCTATTCGGGACATACTGATCATCCCTATGGATCATGGCCTTTGTATCCCCAGCTCGATAGGAGACTCCCACTATAGAGACTAAATCTGAAACTAATGCAGGAAAAGGTAGGTTGCCCACGATCTGCACGTGTCCCGTGGCCTGCCGGATGAGTCTTGGTAAGTTGAGGGGTTGCTCTATAAGAATGCACCAGATGAGAACAGCCTTGTCCATAGTGAAGGTGGACTCATGAATGCTCGAAAAGATATAGTAGGACATAATCTGTGCCCACATGCGAGCCTCTAATGTAAGTGCTTGGGCAGAGATGCTCTTGGATTTTGCCCGGTGTTGTCCATGTATCCAGCTGCTGCCAGGTTGGGCTATAACTCCAAGAATGTTGTCCCAGTCAAACTGATATATCTAGTACTTAAGCTGGGCCTCTTGATATGCATCCAACCCCTCTGGGCTAGTGGAAGATTCAGTACTCTCTGTATGGCACCTTCGGAGACAAGGACTTGTGTTTAGCCAACATAGATAGACTGCTGGGTAGGCGAGTGGAAGTTGGAGTAGAATTCAACTACCCAAGATAGATTGGCCTCTCAAGGCTGCCTCCTTAAGAATCCCCATTGTCTCCTTTCAATGCGGGGCTCTGATGCCAAGGCATCATAGGCTAGTTTCACTAGCATTTTTTCTGTTAGTTTTAGTTGTTTTATGCATTTTCTTGAGCTTAAAGTAACCAAAAATGGTTAAATGAAGAACAAAGTAATGAACCATCCAAACAATATGATTTTGATGCAAATTCCATGAGTTTTAGTTGTATTACTTAAATGCTATGAATGAAAGATTTCTCATGAAATTTTGCAAGACTTTGATGCAATTGTTTGGATGATTTCAGGGAAGAAGAGGCTAAGCAAGGAAGCAACAAAATCAATAAAGGAAGCTTGTATATCAAATGGGGAGTTTAAGTTCCAGTTTAAGCCTAAACTGGAGCTTAAACGCCAAAATCATGAAGGATAAGAAATGCTGGGATTGAAGTTTAACCTCCAGTTTGACCTCAAACTGGAGGTTAAACGCCAGAATGAAAAGCCTCACTTAAGGAGCATTCCACGTTTAACCTCCAGTTTGACCTCAAACTGGAGGTTAAACGCCAGAATGAGTATGCCACCCAGGGAGGAGTTCCACGTTTAACCTCCAGTTTGACCTCAAACTGGAGGTTAAACGCCAGAACCAGGAAGAGTACCAGGGGCCATTCCACGTTTAAGCTCCAGTTTGACTCAAACTGGAGCTTAAACGCGTTCGATAGTTTCTCCACTCCAGGGTTGCTCTCTCCAAGCTTCCACGTTTAACCTCCAGTTTGACCTCAAACTGGAGGTTAAACGTGTTCGATAGTTTCTCCACTCCAGGGTTGCTCTCTCCAAGCTTCCACGTTTAACCTCCAGTTTGACCTCAAACTGGAGGTTAAACGTGTTCGACACCTCCAGGGCCACCATTCCAAGCTTCCACGTTTAACCTCCAGTGTCAAACTGGAGGTTAAACGTGGAAGCTTGGAGAGAGCAACCCTGGAGTGGAGAAACTATCGAACACGTTTAACCTCCAGTTTGAGGTCAAACTGGAGGTTAAACGTGGAAGCTTGGAGAGAGCAACCCTGGAGTGGAGAAACTATCGAACACGTTTAAGCTCCAGTTTGAGTCAAACTGGAGCTTAAACGTGGAATGGCCCCTGGTACTCTTCCTGGTTCTGGCGTTTAACCTCCAGTTTGAGGTCAAACTGGAGGTTAAACGTGGAACTCCTCCCTGGGTGGCATACTCATTCTGGCGTTTAACCTCCAGTTTGAGGTCAAACTGGAGGTTAAACGTGGAATGCTCCTTAAGTGAGGCTTTTCATTCTGGCGTTTAACCTCCAGTTTGAGGTCAAACTGGAGGTTAAACTTCAATCCCAGCATTTCTTATCCTTCATGATTTTGGCGTTTAAGCTCCAGTTTAGGCTTAAACTGGAACTTAAACTCCCCATTTGATATACAAGCTTCCTTTATTGATTTTGTTGCTTCCTTGCTTAGCCTCTTCTTCCCTGAAATCATCCAAACAATTGCATCAAAGTCTTGCAAAATTTCATGAGAAATCTTTCATTCATAGCATTTAAGTAATACAACTAAAACTCATGGAATTTGCATCAAAATCATATTGTTTGGATGGTTCATTACTTTGTTCTTCATTTAACCATTTTTGGTTACTTTAAGCTCAAGAAAATGCATAAAACAACTAAAACTAACAGAAAAAATGCTAGTGAAACTAGCCTATGATGCCTTGGCATCAGGCTCTACAAAGTCAACAAACTATGTTGGAAGAATGAGTAGGTGCTCATTATTGTAATTTCTCTATTGTAATTTCTCTCTGCTAAGATAGGGAACATCTGCTCACAGTAACGGTTATTGAACCGTGTGGAATCCTTTGCAGGAAATGCCTTCTCCGCTTCATCAACTTTGATTATCCTCTTCACCCGCTTGGTAGGTGGCTTGACGCTTGTAGATGGTTGCGGCTTAGCCAGTGCTCTCTTAGTGCCTTTCCTTGCCGGTGTCTTGTTAGAAGCCTTTTATTTTCCTAACTTAGTGGCCATCCTAAAGAAGGAAGAAAGAGAATTAATGTCAAATATAGATAGCTAACAACCGGAAGGAAGAAAGACCAAGTAATAATGAATGCCAAAGGAAAAGAGAATGTCTTAAATACATGGTAGCTACAGCATGCATGGAAGACATCAATAAAAATTATGAAGGCATAGCATAACAACTAGATGCAAGAGGGTTAAAGCTTGCAAGTAACAAGCATGAGAAGAATGGCTCTCAAGCATCATTAGAAACAATAATATGTAAAAATAATGAGCACTTGTATGATGACAATTATGAATAATAAACTCAATACACATGGATTGCAAGGGTTGTGAAAAAAGAGGCATTAAAGTGTAAGAATAAAATAGAAAAGAATTCAAAATGCCATGAGGGCATTTTCACAAACACTTGGTGTGCAATTTAAAATAGAAAGTAAAGTAATCAATCTAAGTGTATATGAGACCCAAAATAAAATATCAATTGTCAAATTACTCCTCATAATATCCACAACCTAAAATATAGCAATGTCATCACTCAAATAAAGCTCCAACACCAACATAAAAAATGTAAGATAAAGGAATGAAAAAGAAATTATAAATAACTAAGCTAATAGAAAATTTAAAAATAAATAAAATAATCAAATGCAATAAATAAAAGAAGAATGAAAGAGTAGAGGAGAGGGAGAAAAGAAACCGTAAAAAGAGATGAAAATAGGAAGGTGAATCGGAGTAAGAATGAGAGAAGAGGAGTGGGAATGGAAGAGGAAAAGAAAAAGAAATTGTAGCTGCCAGAGTTGGTGGTCTCTTGTATTGGTCCGCTGTTGGTAGTGGGAGAAGGGAAGAAGAAAGAAGTAAGAAGAAAGAAGAAGGAAAGAATGAAGAAGAAAGAAGAAGAATTAGGATTAGAGAAAGAAAAGAGGGGTAAGAAAATTGAAATCTGGGCAGCGCGCTGAGTAAGTGTCGCGGCGCATACGACGCGCACGCGTACGCGTGGGTCGGCAAAAACTGAAGCGACGCGTAAGCGTCGGTCACGCGTACACGTGACCATGGTTGTGCCAGTCGCACGATTCCAGCCTCGCGCACGCACAACACCCGCAATTACATACGACCCGTGTGCGTCCCTCACGCCCACGCATGGATAGCTAATAATAAAAGCGACGCATACACGTCAAGGACGCGTACGCATGGGATGAGTTGTGCCTCTAGCACACTGATGGATTGGAACCGAAATTCCAACACCTATAACTCACCGGCAAGTGTACCGGGTCGCATCAAGTAGTAAAACTCACTTAGAGTGAGGTCGATCCCACAGGAATTGATGGATCAAGCAACTTTAGTGGGTGATTAGTTTAGTCAAGCTAACATTGAAGTGAAATTTGATGAAATGTAGCCAACAGAATGTAAATTGCAGGAATCTTAAAGATGCAGAAAGTAAAATTAAAAGTAACTTAAAGAACAAGAAAGTAAAATAGCTGAAACTTAAATTGCAAGAGAAGTAAATTGCATGAACTTAAATGACAAGAAAGGTAAATTGCGTGAAAAGTAAAGGGGTTGGGGTGCTAGAAATTAAAGAGAGCAATAGATCAAGCAACTAGAAATTTTAAATTGCAGGAAGAATAAATTGGGAGCAATGTAAATAGAGAAGCAAAGTTGCAGTGAATAAGAACATAGAGCAATTGCAGGAATTGTAAATTGCAGGAAAATAAATCAAGTCATGAACAGAAATGTAAAATGCCAAACAAGTGCAGAAGAATTAAATTGCTTGAAAGTAAATTGAATTGTATGCTAGGAATTAAAATTCAACAAGAAAGTGTAAACTGCAATCAATCAGAGAAGTAAAAGATGCAGCAGATTCAAACAGATTTGGAAAATCACTTGAAAAATCAAACTAGAAAGTAGCTTGGCTCAATTGCAAAATCTAAATGAGAGGTTGAAGATCTCAGGAGCTCAATGAGACTAGAAAACAAGTCTAGATCTCAATCCCTTCCTTGATTCAACAGCAAACAGATTGAAGAAATAGAGATGAAAGCAGTAAAGAGAGCTTTGATTCAAATCACAATTCACTGAAATTATGCAGACAAGCAAACAGAGAGAATTCTCAAGGTGAGATTGAAATAGAATTTCTTCAATTCTCAACCTAATATTCAAAACAAAAATGAAAACTAAGAGAGAGCTCTCTAATCCTAATGCTCCCTAGCGGAGCCAGCCTCCTTACAAAGATGAAAATGATGCCTTTTATAGGCTTTACAAGGTGAAAATCAAAATGAAATTGAAATTAAAAACAAATTACAATTTAAATGAAATTCCTATTCTAACTTATTTTTGTGCCTTGATGCCAGGGCGTCTTGGCCAGTTTCATTGACCTTTTCTTTACTATTTTTAGGTTAGTTTCATGCATTTCTTTAGGAAATAAGCTAGTTTTGGGTAGATATTCACTTATGCCTTGATTCAAGCATACATTGTGCATTTTACATAATTTCATGAGGATTTTGCATAAGTTTAGTGACAAATATTATGTTGCATTACTCATAACTTGGACTAGAGCTTTGATGCACTTTATTGCTTGATTTCAGGACCAAAAGGAAGCAAGAAAAGGGGAGGTAACTTGCAAGGTTAATGAGAAAAGTGATTGCCAATAACACTCTCAAAAAGCCATCAATGCCCACGTTAGAGAGTCACATTAACTAAGTTAACGTGAACTCTAACGTGGAGAAGAGAAGTTGAGCCAACGTTAGTGACACTTAACATTGTCACTAACGTTGGAAATTACTCATAAGTGGCCACGTTAGAAGCCATGTTAACCTAGTTAACGTGGCCTCTAACGTTAAGGGGGGAAGAGAAGCCAACGTTAGTGACACTCAACATTGTCACTAACGTTGGCCTAGGGTGCAAAGTACCACGTTAACTCCCACGTTAACTTGGTTAACGTGGGAACTAACGTAAGGGATGAAGAGTTGTCGACAACGTTAGTGACACTCAACATTGTCACTAACGTTGAAGCAACCACACAACCCCCAAGAGTCACGTTAACTTGCACGTTAACTTGGTTAACGTGGAAGCTAACGATGAGGAATGAAGGATGAGCCAACGTTAGTGACACTCAACATTGTCACTAACGTTGGGATGGCTAAGGATGGCTACGTTAGAAGCCATGTTAACCTAGTTAACATGGACTCTAACGTGAGACTTAGGGGCACATTGGAATGTTAGTGACAATGTTGAATGTCACTAACGTTCTCGAAGGATGGCAAGGGCCACGTTAGAAGCCACGTTAACCTAGTTAACGTGGGCTTTAACGTGAAGCAAGAAGGGGCACACTGGAATGTTAGTGACAATGTTGAGTGTCACTAACGTTCTCGAAGGTTAACAAGGCAACGTTAAAAGCCACGTTAATCTAGTTAACGTGGGTTTTAACGTGAGGAAAAAGGGTGCATTGGAACGTTAGTGACAATGTTAAGTGTCACTAACGTTCTCGAACTTATATTCTCACTAAATATTAACACCCCCTAACGTCCTGAACTAAAGTCTCCGCCCATTTCGCACTTTCTCTCTGCAAGTAAAGCCAAGCCCAAATAAAGAAAGGAACTGCTTCAAACTCAAGATCCAAAGGCCCAAGACTTGAAGAATCACACTAGAAACTGAGAAGAGTAGTATATATAGGAGTAGCTTTGAATTGAGAAAGAAGTTCTAGAGGCTGGGAAAAAGAGAACTACTCTCTGTATTTTACTTTCTTTGCAATTTCTAGTTTTTTGATGTATTTTGCATCTTTGTTTTCATTTTCAAGAGCTATGAACAACTAAACCCCTTTCATTGGGTTAGGGAGCTCTGTTGTAATTTGATGGATCAATACTAATTTTCATTATTCTTCTTCTATCTTTCCTCTTGATTTTACTTGAAAGCTTTCGATCTTCATCCAATTGAGTAGTTATCTTGGAAGATAAGCTACTCAAACTTGGATCTCTTTTGAACCTTGAAAGAGGAATGAAGAGATCAAGCTAGAAATTCTTTCTCATGCTGGACCAAATTGGGTTTGGATGGGTATGTGACTATAACCCTCTCAATACTTGATTTGGGAAATGCATGTGGTATAATCAGTGGCCATACTTCATCTCTTCTCATGAGCAATTGACCAAGGAATTGGCTATTGATCAAGATTTGAGAGATTGAATTGCAAGAAATTGTAATTCAATCACTTAAGATTGCCAAGGAGATCAATGAATGCATTGATTGAGGAAGAGATGAAAATGAACTTGATCCAGAGAATTGCAACATCTACTAAGCCCAATGAACTCCCCATCTCTGATCTTACCCATTCTCTTTAATTTCTACAATTTACTTTTATGAGCAAATCCCCCATTCCCATTTACAATTCTGTAATTTATTTTCAGTCATTTACTTCCAGTCCTTTAATTCTAGCATTTACTTTTCTGTTATTTACATTCCCGCTATTTTTATTTTCTGCAACTCTCAACCCAAATTCTGGATTCGCTCAACTAGAACATTCTTCAAGTTAAGGTTGCTTGATCAATCAATCCCTGTGGGATTCGACCTCACTCTATTGTGAGTTTTTACTTGACGACAAATTTGGTACACTTGCCGAAGGGAGATTTGTTGAGAGACAAGTTTTCCGCGCATCAAGTTTATGGCGCCGTTGCCGGGGATTGATTGTGCATCAACAATGATTAAATTGGAAGATCACTAGATTGAGCATTTTTATTTTGTGAATTTCATTTTCTGTTTGAGTGATTTACTTTTTGTTTTAGTTAAACTTCTTCCCTTCCCCCTCTACTCTTTTGTTTTTCTTTGTTATTTTCAATTCTGTTTGCTAACCCACTAACTGTTTGATATATTGCATCACCCACAACTAACAGTAATTCTGACACAAATACTGTCTGCACCTATTTTCTTTGCTTGTACTTGTTGGTTGTATGACAGGGAGAAGAAGTGGGGCTTCAACTTCCTTTGATTCTGAACCTGAGAGAACCTTCCTTAGACTAAGGAGGGAGGCAAAAGAAAAACGTGTAGTTGGTGCTGAAGAAGAGGAGGAACACTTTGAGAAATACTTTGAACCAAACATGGAAGAAAACATGGAAAAACATCATGAAGAAGAGACTCACAACCATGGCAGAGGAGGTGGAGCAAATCATGCTGGGGAGGATAGAAGAGTTTTGGGCTCTTACATCAATCCAAACCTAGGCAATTGTGGAAGTAGCATCCAAAAGCCAACAATCCATGCCAACAACTTTGAACTTAAACCACAGCTCATCACCCTTGTTCAAAACAACTGTTCGTTTGGAGGAGGTGTTCAAGAAGACCCCAATCAACATTTGACCACCTTCCTGAGAATATGTGACACAGTGAAATCTAATGGTGTTCATCCTGACGCCTATAGACTGCTCTTATTTCCTTTCTCACTCAGGGACAAGGCAGCCAAGTGGCTGGAATCCTTCCCAAGGGAGAGCTTGACAACTTGGGAGGATGTGGTGAACAAATTCTTAGCAAGATTCTACCCTCCTCAACGAATCAATAGGCTGAGAGCTGAGGTTCAAACTTTCAGGCAACAAGATGGTGAGACTCTGTATGAAGCATGGGAGAGGTTCAAGGACTTAACAAGGAGGTGTCCACCTGACATGTTCAACGAATGGGTGCAGCTGCACATTTTCTATGAAGGGCTCTCTTATGAGTCAAAGAAGGCCATAGACCATTCATCTGGAGGATCTTTGAACAAGAAAAAGACCATTGAGGAAGCCACAGATGTTATTGAAACAGTAGCAGAAAACGACTACTTCTATGCTTCCAAAAGAGGGAACACAAGAGGAGTGATGGAGCTAAACAATGTAGATACTCTGTTGGCCCAAAACAAGCTCATTACCCAGCAGCTAGCTGACCTCATCAAGAAGATGGAGAGGAACCAAGTAGCAGCAATCTCATCTTCATCAACAATCCAAGAAGGAGTGAATGAAGAAGCAGAGGGAGTCAGGAGCAAGCCAACTACATTGGAAATTCACCAAGGAAAAACTATGATCCATACTCCAAGACTTACAACCCTGGATGGAGAAACCACCCAAACTTTGGGTGGGGAAGTGAGCAAGATCAAAACCAAGATCAGAGACGTTACAACTCCAACAACAATGCAGCTCACCAGCAATTCACCCAGAGGACATCTCAACACCCCCACAACAACACTTCTCCACACACTTATCAAAACCAAAATAGCACATCTGCTCTGAACCACTCATCAATTGATGACAAGCTCTCTAAGATTGAAGCCTTACTTGAAGGAATATACCAATAGATTCAAGAAAATAAGGTGTTCAAAGAGGAGGTGCGAGCCAATATTAAGAACCAGGGAGAGACCATTAGGAAGCTGGAATTCCAGGTGGGATATTTAGCTGAGAAGATTCCCAAACCTACTGATAGCTTCCCAAGTGACACGGAGAAAAACTCCAAGGGAGAAGCAAAGAAAGTAAGATGGGAAGATTGCAAAATGGTCACTACAAGTGATCAAGAGACTAAAGACAAGCAAGGCAAACTTCTCAAACAATCTGAAGACAACTCAATAAAGGAGGAGGATAGAGATCACAAAGAACCAGAAATGTCACAACAAGAGTTGCTGAAGCTCTATGCACCCTTTCCTCAACTGCTCAATGGTGCTGTGGGAAAAAGAATATACTCAAGGTTCCTAGACTTGTTTGCATCTCTGCATGTGAACATACCATTTATCAAGGCAATTCAACAAATGCCTGTATTCATCAAGTATATGAAGGAACTTCTTCCCAGGAAAAGCTCACTCAAGGGAGGGCAGACTATAGTGATGAACAAGGAATGTAGTGCCCTTATTCAACCTGAGTTGCCTACAAAAAGAAGAGACCCAGGAAGTTTTCATATCCCTTGTGCCATAGGTAAAACTATGTTCGACAGAGCACTATGTGATTTGGGGGCCAGCATCAACTTACAGCCCTTATCCCTGGTGAAGAGGCTGCAGATTAATGAGATAATGCCCACAGATGTTATTATCAGACTGGCTGACAAAACTCAAAAGCAAGCAATAGGAGTGGTGGAAAATGTATTGCTAAAGGTTGGGAAATACTTTCTCCCAACAGACTTTGTCATTCTGGACATGGAAGAGAGTCACACTTACCCAATCATATTGGGAAGACCATTCCTAGCTACGGCCAGAGCACTTATCGATGTAGAGAAAGGGGGAGCTAATATTGAGAATCCATGATGAACGACTCAGCTTCAATGTCTTCAAACTCTCACAAGAAATAGATCAAGAGGACAAGGAACTAAGCACAGATGATAGTGAGACACTTAAAGAAAAAAGAAGCACTGAAGCACAGCCAGCTCATTCTGAGACCCCCTTAACTGACAAACAAGGAAAACAGCAATTGCCACAGCTCAAGGAAAAGTTGGAGGAACCCAAACCTCTAGAGGCAGGTGAAGACAGCATCACAACTCCTTGGAGAAAAGAGGTCACCAAGGGGAAGGCAACCTCAAAAGAAATAAAGAAGAAGGTACCAAGGAGATGGAGGAACAAGAAGATCCCTACGGAAGACTTCTCTCCAGGGGATAGAGTTGTCTCAGCTTACTTCCCAGATATCCCCCCTAATCTCCCTACTGTACCATCTCAGTTACCTAAGGTCTTCACTATCAACAGTGTTCTTTCCCTAGAACATGTGGAGATCATTGATCCAACCAATAGATACAAGTCCACAACAAGAGGGGAGGACTTTAAGCACTACCAACCACCCTGATGAAGGAAAAACGTCAAGCTAGTGACGCTAAAGAAGCGCTTCATGGGAGCCAACCCATGGTTTATATGTTTTTAAAATAATGAATAAATCAATGTTTATGAATTTCAACCCAAACTTGACAAACAGTTGGTGAAATCTTTATCATGCAGTATATAATGAAGAACAAGTTTGGTGTTCAAAGCAAACCAAGATGCATGCTAGTCTTGGGAGCTTTGAACAAAACTTTTCATCACATTGCTTCAAACTAAGTTTGGTGTCACCCCATGGTGCCACCAAAATGCATATAAAGACCCACCAATAGTTAGTTAGTTAGTTAGTTGGAATTCATAAATAAACAATCAAATCCTTTCTTCCCTTGTATTCTAGCCGAAGAGTTTAAATTTTTTATGATATTAATTTCCTGATTTTAAATCTTTATAGGAAAGGAAAGGGAGCATAAAAAGGGATAGATTGGACAACCAAACAAAGAAGGTTTGGACACCACAAGAGGAGGGTGATGAGCGGATAATTTATACATTTTTTGGCATTGTTTTCAGTATGTTTTTAGTAGGATCTAGTTACTTTTAGGGATGTTTTCATCAGTTTTTATGTTAAATTCACATTCTGGACTTTACTATGAGTTTGTGTGTTTTTCTGTGATTTCAGGTATTTTCTGGCTGAAATGGAGGGACTTGAGCAGAAATCAGATTCAGAGGTTGAAGAAGGACTGCTGATGTTGTTGGATTCTGACCTCCCTGCACTCAAAGTGGATTTTCTGGAGCTACAGAACTCGAAATGGTACGCTTCCAATTGCGTTGGAAAGTAGACATCCAGGGATTTCCAGTAATATATAATAGTTCATATTTTGGCCAAGAATAGACAACGTAAACGGGCGTTCAACTCCAGCTTTCTACCCAAATCTGGCGTCCAGCGCCAGAAAAGGAGCCAAAACCAGAGTTGAACGCCCAAACTGGCACAAAAGCTGGCGTTTAACTCCAAGAAGGACCTCTACACGTGCAACACTCAAGCTCAGCCCAAGCACACACCAAGTGGGCCCCGAAAGTGGATTTATGCATCAATTACTTACTTCTGTAAACCCTAGTAGCTTGTTTATTACAAATAGGACCTTTTACTATTGTATTAGACATCTTTGGTCTCAGTTTTAATCCATTGTTTATCTTAGGAGACTATTGATCACGTTTTAGGGGGTTGGCCATCTCGGCCATGCCTGGACCTTTCACTTATGTATTTTCAACGGTAGAGTTTCTACACTCCATAGATTAAGATGTGGAGCTCTGCTGTTCCTCAAAGATTAATGCAAAGTACTACTGTTTTCTATTCAATTCATCTTATTTCGCTTCTAAGATATTCATTCGCACTTCAACCTGAATGTGATGAACGTGACAATCATCATCATTCCCTATGAACACGTGCCTGACAACCACTTCCGTTCTACATTAGAATTGAATGAGTATCTCTTAGATCTCTTAATCGGAATCTTCGTGGTGTAAGCTAGAATGATGGCGGCATTCAAGAGAATCCGGAAAGTCTAAACCTTGTCTGTGGTATTCTGAGTAGGATTCAATGATTGAATGACTGTGACGAGCTCCAAACTCGCGATTGCTGGGCGTAGTGACAGACGCAAAAGGATAGTAAATCCTATTCCAGCATGATCGAGAACCGACAGATGAATAGCCGTGCCGTGACAGGGTGCGTTGACCATTTTCACTGAGAGGATAAGATGAAGCCATTGACAAGGGTGATGCCTCCAGACGATTAGCCATGCCGTGACAGGGCATTTGGATCATTTTCCCGAGAGAAGACCGAAAGTAGCCATTGACAATGGTGATGTATCACATAAAGCCAGCCATGGAAAGGAGTAAGACTGATTGGATGAAGATAGCAGGAAAGCAGAGGTTCAGAGGAACGAAAAGCATCTCCATTCGCTTATCTGAAATTCCTGCCAATGATTTACATAAGTACCTCTATCACTATTCTATTATTTATTTTCGAAAACCCATTACTATTTTATATCTACCTGACTGAGATTTACAAAGTGACCATAGCTTGCTTCATACCAACAATCTCCGTGGGATTCGACCCTTACTCACGTAAGGTATTACTTGGATGACCCAGTGCACTTGCTGGTTAGTTGTGCGAAGTTGTGAACCATGGTATTGGCATCATGTGTTTGGCGCCATTACCAGGGAAAGAAAGAGCAATGAATTTTACATAATTAAAGTGTAATCACAATTTCTGCGCACCAAGTTTTTGGCGCCGTTGCCGGGGATTGTTCGAGTTTGGACAACTGACGGTTCATCTTGTTGCTCAGATTAAGTAATTTTCTTTTTGTTTTATTTTCAAAAATTTTTCAAAAATATTTCAAAATTTCTCCTTTGTTTTCGAAAAAAAAAATTTTAAAATAAAAATGTTTTCAAAAAAATATAATTTTTCTTCAGAATTTTTAAGAATGAATTCTAGTGTTTCATGAAGCATGGCTGGCTGTAAAGCCATGTCTAATACGACTGTAGGGCATGTTAGACGTGTCATGTCTGAGTTACATACTAAAGCTTGGCTGGCTATTAAGCCAAGCCTGACCCTTTGATTGGAGCTTTAGAGCATAAGATTCCTGGAATTCATATTAAAAATTTTGGAATCCTTATTTTTCTTTTTCAAAATGATTTTCGAAAAAAAATTAATTAAAAGAAAAATGCAAAAAAATCATAAAATCATAAAAAATCAAAAATATTTTTGTGTTTCTTGTTTGAGTCATGTGTCATGTTATAAGTTTGGTGTCAATTGCATGTTCATCTTGCATTTTTCGAAAATTCTCATGCATTCATAGTGTTCTTCATGATCTTCAAGTTGTTCTTGGTAAGTCTTCTTGTTTGATCTTTGCATTTGCATGTTTTGTGTCTTTTCTTGTTTTTCATATGCATTCTTGAAATTCTTAGTGTCTAAGCATTAAAGAATTCTAAGTTTGGTGTCTTGCATGTTTTCCTTGCATTAAAAATTTTTCAAAAATGTGTTCTTGATGTTCATCATGATCTTCATAGTGTTCTTGGTGTTCATCTTGACATTTATAGCATTCTTGCATGCATTCATTATTTTGATCTAAAATTCTCATGCATTGCATCATTTTTTTTGTTTTTCTCTCTCATCATAAAAATTCAAAAATAAAAAAAAAATATCTTTCCCTTTTTCTCTCTCATAAATTCAAAAATGAGATTTGACATTTTCAAAATTTTTTAAAAATCCAGTTGTTTTCATGAGTCAAATCAAAATTTTCAATTTAAAAATCTCACCTTTTTCAAAATCTTTTTCAAAAATCAAATCTTTTTCAAATTTCTTAGTTATTTTCGAAAATTCCAAAAATATTTTTCAAAAATATTTTTCTTATTTTTATATCAAATTTTCGAAAATAACATAATCAATTAATATTTTGATTCAAAAATTTCAAGTTTGTTACTTACTTGTTAAGAAAGATTCAAACTTTAAGTTCTAGAATCATATCTTGTGATTTCTTGTGAATCAAGTCATTAATTGAGATTTTAAAAATTAAATATTTTTCAAAAACTAATTTCAATCATATCTTTTCAAAAAATATCTTCTTATCTTATCTTTTTCAAAAATTTGATTTCAAAATATCTTTTCTAACTTCCTAACTTCTTATCTTTTCAAAATTTATTTCAACTAACTAACTAACTTTTTGTTTGCTTCTTATCTTTTTCAAAACTACCTAACTAACTCTCTCTCTCTAATTTTCGAAAATATCTTCCCCCTTTTTCAAAAATTTCTTTTTAATTAACTAATTATTTTAAATTTTGATTTTAAAAATTTTCAAAAAAAAATTACTAACATTTTTCAAAAACTATTTTCGAAAATCACTAACTCTTTTTCAAAAATTATTTTCGAAATTTCCCCTCTCTCATCTTATTCTATTTATTTATTCATCTACTAACATCTCTCCCTCACCCACCAAAAATCCGAACCCTCTCTCTCTCTTTCTGAGTTCAGATTTTTCTCTTCTTCTTTTCTTCTACTAACAATAAGGAACCTCTTTACTGTGACATAGAGGATTCCTCTTCTTTTCTTTTTCTCTTCTCTTTCTTATGAGCAGGGACAGAGAAAAAGGCATTTTTGTTGAAGTTGATCCAGAACCTGAAAGGACTCTGAAGAGGAAATTAAGAGAAGCTAAATTACAACAATCCAGAGACAACTTGATTGAAAATTTCGAACAAGTAAAGGAGATGGCAGCCGAACCCAACAACAATGCAAGGAGAATGCTTGGTGACTTTACTGCACCAAATTCCAATTTACATGGAAGAAGCATCTCCATTCCTGCCATTGGAGCAAACAACTTTGAGCTGAAACCTCAATTAGTTTCTCTGATGCAGCAGAACTGCAAGTTTCATGGACTTCCATCTGAAGATCCTTTTCAGTTCTTAACTGAATTCTTGCAGATATGTGATACTGTTAAGACTAATGGAGTAGATCCTGAAGTCTACAGGCTCATGCTTTTCCCTTTTGCTGTAAGAGACAGAGCTAGAGTATGGTTGGACTCTCAACCTAAGGATAGCCTAAACTCTTGGGATAAACTGGTCAAGGCTTTCCTAGCCAAGTTCTTTCTTCCTCAAAAGCTGAGCAAGCTTAGAGTGGATATTCAAACCTTCGGACAAAAAGAAGGTGAATCCCTCTATGAAGCTTGGGAGAGATACAAAGGACTGACCAAAAAGTGTCCTTCTGACATGCTTTCAGAATGGACCATCCTGGATATATTCTATGATGGTCTGTCTGAGTTATCTAAGATGTCATTGGATACCTCTACAGGTGGATCCATTCACCTAAAGAAAAAGCCTGCAGAAGCTCAAGAACTCATTGACATGGTTGCAAATAACCAGTTCATGTACACTTCTGAAAGGAATCCTGTGAATAATAGGACGCCTATGAAGAAGGGAGTTCTTGAAATTGATACTCTGAATGCCATATTGGTTCAGAATAAAATATTGACTCAGCAAGTCAATATGATCTCTCAGAGTCTGAATGGAGTGCAAGCTGCATCCAACAGTACTCAAGAGGCATCTTCTGAAGAAGAAGCTTATGATCCTGAGAACCCTGCAATAGCAGAGGTGAATTACTTAGGTGAACCTTATGGAAACACCTATAACTCATCATGGAGAAATCATCTAAATTTCTCATGGAAGGATCAAAAGCCTCAACAAGGCTTTAATAATGGTGGAAGAAACAGGTTTAGCAATAGCAAGCCTTTTCCATCATCCACTCAGCAACAGACAGAGAATTCTGAGCAAAATCCATCTAGCTTAGCAAACTTAGTCTCTGATCTATCTAAGGCCACAGTGAGTTTCATGAATGAAACAAGGTCTTCCATTAGAAATCTGGAAGCACAAGTGGGCCAGCTGAGTAAAAGGATCACTGAAATCCCTTCTAGTACTCTCCCAAGCAATACAGAAGAGAATCCAAAAGGAGAGTGCAAGGCCATTGACATAAGCACCATGGCCGAACCTGTAAGGGAAGGAGAGGACGTGAATCCCAAGGAGGAAGACCTCTTGGGACGTCCAGTGATCAATAAGGAGCTTCCCTCTGAGGAACCAAAGGACTCTGAGGCTCATCTAGAGACCATAGAGATCCCATTAAACCTCTTTATGCCCTTCATGAGCTCTGATGAGTATTCCTCTTCTGAAGAGAATGAGGATGTTACTGAAGAGCAAACAGCCAAGTTTCTTGGTGCAATCATAAAGCTGAATGCCAAATTATTTGGCATTGATACTTGGGAAGTTGAACCTCCCTTGTTCATCAATGAACTAAGTGATCTGGATCAAATGACATTGCCTCAGAAGAGACAGGATCTTGAAAAGTTCATAATACCTTGTACCATAGGCACCATGATCTTTAAGGCCCTGTGTGACCTTGGTTCAGGAATAAACCTCATGCCCCTCTCTGTAATAGAGAAACTGGGAATCTATGGGGTGCAAGCTGCTAAAATCTCATTAGAGATGGCAGACAATTCAAGAAAACAGGCATATGGACAAGTAGAGGACGTGTTAGTAAAGGTTGAAGGCCTTTACATCCCTGCTGATTTCATAGTCCTGGATACTGGAAAGGAAGAGGATGAATCCATCATCTTAGGAAGACCTTTCCTGGCCACAGCAAGAGCTGTGATTGATGTTGATAGAGGTGAACTAGTCCTTCAATGGAATGAGGACTCCCTTGTATTTAAAACTCAAGGATCTCCCTCTGCAACCATGGAGAGGAAGCATGAAAAGTTTCTCTCAAAGCAGAGTCAACCCAAGCCCCCACAGTCAAACTCTAAGTTTGGTGTTGGGAGGCCACAACCAAACTCTAAGTTTGGTGTTGAACTCCCATATCCAAACTCTAAGTTTGGTGTTGGAGAGTCTCAACAATGCTCTGAACATCTGTGAGGCTCCATGAGAGCCCACTGTCAAGCTATTGACATTAAAGAAGCGCTTGTTGGGAGGCAACCCAATTTTTATTTATCTAACTATATTTTTCTTAGTTATATGTCTTTATAGGTTCATGATCATGAGGAGTCACAAAATAAATATAAAAATTGAAAATGGAATCAAAAACAGCAGAAGAAAAATCACACCCTGGAGGAGCATCTGCCTGGCGTTCAACGCCAGAACAGAGCATGGTTCTGGCGCTGAACGCCCAAAATGGGCAGCATTCTGGCGCTGAACGCCCAGAACAAGCATGGTTCTGGCGTTCAACGCCAGAAATGGCAACAAATGGGCATTGAACGCCCAAAAAGGGCACCAACCTGGCGCTGAACGCCCAGAGTTGTGTGCAAGGGCATTTTGCATGCCTAAATTGGTGCAGGGATGTAAATGCCTTGACACCTCAAGATCTGTGGACCCCACAGGATTTTCTCAGGATCTGTGGACCCCACAGGATCCCCACCTACCTCATCATCTCTCTTTCCATTCATGATCATCCCTTCTGTTTTCCATTTACCACTCACATCCATACACCCACTACCTTCAAAATTCAACATCTCTCTCCCACTCAATCCAACCCATATGGCCGAATACACACATCCATCCATCTCCTCCATATCTTCTTCTTCTTCTTCTATTCTTTCTTCTTTTGCTCGAGGGCAAGCAACATTCTAAGTTTGGTGTGGTAAAAGCATAGCTTTTTTGTTTTTTTTTTCCATAACCATTGATGGAACCTAAGGCCAGAGAAACCTCTAGAAAGAGCAAAGGGAAGACAAAAGCTTCCATCAAGTGTCTATAGCTCAGTGGTAGAACATTTGACTGCAAATCAAGAGATCCCTGAGATACCTCAGGGGATACATTTTCTTCCACACAATTATTGGAAGCAACTAAGGGTGGAACATCAAGAGCACTCCATCATGCTCCATGAAATAAGAGAAGATCAAAAAGCAATGAGGGAGGAGCAACAAAGACAAGGAAGAGACATAGAAGAGCTCAAGGACATCATTGGTTCCTCAAGAAGGAAACGCCACCATCACTAAGGTGGATTCATTCCTTGTTCTTATTTCTTCTGTTTTTCATTTTCTATGTTGTGTGCTTATCTATGTTTGTGTCTTCATTACATGATCATTAGTAGTTAGTAACTGTGTCTTAAAGTTATAAATGTCCTATGAATCCATCACCTCTCTTAAATGAAAAATGTTTTAATTCAAAAGAACAAGAAGTACACGAGTTTCGAATGTATCCTTGAACTTAGCTTAATTATATTGATGTGGTGACAATGCTTCTTGTTTTCTGAATGTATGCTTGAACAGTGCATATGTCTTTTGAAGTTGTTGTTTAAGAATGTTAAATATGTTGGCTCTTGAAAGAATGATGACTAGGAGACATGTTATTTGATAATCTAAAAAATCATAAAAATGATTCTTGAAGCAAGAAAAAGCAGCAAAGAACAAAGCTTGCAGAAAAAAAAATAGGCGAGAAAAAAAAAAGAGAGCAAAAGCAAGAAGAAAAAGCCAAAAGCTCTTAAAACCAAGAGGCAAGAGCAAAAAGCCAGTAACCCTTAAAACCAAAAGGCAAGGGTAAATAAAAAGGATCCCAAGGCTTTGAGCATCAGTGGATAGGAGGGCCTAAAGGAATAAAATCCCGGTCTAAGCGGCTAAACCGAGCTGTCCCTAACCATGTGCTTGTGGCGTGGAGGTGTCAAGTGAAAACTTGAGACTGAGCGGTTAAAGTCAAGGTCCAAAGCAAAAAAAGAGTGTGCTTAAGAACCCTGGACACCTCTAATTGGGGACTTTAGCAAAGCTGAGTCTCAATCTGAAAAGGTTCACCCAAATTATGTGTCTGTGGCATTTATGTATCCGGGGGTAATACTGGAAAACAAAGTGCTTAGGGCCACGGCCAAGACTCATAAAGAAGCTGTGTTCAAGAATCATCATACTGAACTAGGAGAATCAATAACACTATCTGAACTCTGAGTTCTTATAGATGCCAATCATTCTGAACCTCAATGGATAGAGTGAGATGCCAAAACTATTCAAGAGGCAAAAAGCTATAAGTCCCGCTCATTTGATTGGAGCTATGTTTCATTGATAGTTTAGAATTTATAGTATATTCTCTTCTTTTTATCCTATTTGATTTTCAGTTGCTTGGGGACAAGCAACAATTTAAGTTTGGTGTTGTGATGAGCGGATAATTTATACGCTTTTTGGCATTGTTTTTAGTATGTTTTTAGTAGGATCTAGTTACTTTTAGGGATGCTTTCATTAGTTTTTATGTTAAATTCATATTTCTGGACTTTACTATGAGTTTGTGTGTTTTTTTGTGATTTCAGGTATTTTCTGGCTCAAATTTAGGGACTTGAGCAGAAATCAGATTCAGAGGTTGAAGAAGGACTGCTGATGCTGTTGGATTCTGACCTCCCTGCACTCAAAGTGGATTTTCTGGAGCAACAGAACTCGAAATGGTGCGCTTCCAATTGCGTTAGAAAGTAGACATCCAGGGCTTTCCAGCAATATATAATAGACCATACTTTGGCCAAGAATAGACGACGTAAACTGGCGTTCAACGCCAGCTTTCTGCCCAAATCTGGCGTCCAGCGCCAGAAAAGGAGCCAAAACCAGAGTTGAACACCCAAACTGGCACAAAAGCTGGCGTTCAACTCCAAGAAGGACCTCTACACGTGCAACACTCAAGCTCAGCCCAAGCACACACCAAGTGGGCCCCGGAAGTGGATTTATGCATCAATTACTTACTTCTGTAAACCCTAGTAGCTAGTTTATTATAGATAGGACCTTTTACTATTGTATTAGACATCTTTGGTCTCAGTTTTAATCCATTGTTCATCTTAGGAGACTATTGATCACGTTTTAGGGGGCTGGCCATCTCGGCCATGCCTGGACCTTTCACTTATGTATTTTCAACGGTAGAGTTTCTACACTCCATAGATTAAGGTGTGGAGCTCTGCTGTTCCTCAAAGATTAATGCAAAGTACTACTGTTTTCTATTCAATTCATCTTATTTCGCTTCTAAGATATTCATTCGCACTTCAACCTAAATGTGATGAACATGACAATCATCATCATTCCCTATGAACGAATGCCTGACAACCACTTCCGTTCTACCTTCGACTGAATGAGTATCTCTTAGATCTCTTAATCAGAATCTTCATGGTGTAAGCTAGAATGATGGCGGCATTCAAGAGAATCCGGAAAGTCTAAACCTTGTCTGTGGTATTCCGAGTAGGATTCAATAATTGAATGACTGTGACGAGCTCCAAACTCGCGATTGCTGGGCGTAGTGACAGACGCAAAAGGATAGTATAAGATTCCTCCAGATGAGATGAATAGCCGTGATCGAGAACCGACAGATGAATAGCCGTGCCGTGACAGGGTGCGTTGACCATTTTCACTGAGAGGATAAGATGAAGCCATTGACAAGGGTGATGCCTCCAGACGATTAGCCGTGCCGTGACAGGGCATTTGGATCATTTTCCCGAGAGAAGACCGAAAGTAGCCATTGACAATGGTGATGTATCACATAAAGCCAGCCATGGAAAGGAGTAAGACTGATTGGATGAAGATAGCAGGAAAGCAGAGGTTCAGAGGAACGAAAAGCATCTCCATTTGCTTATCTGAAATTCCTGCCAATGATTTACATAAGTACCTCTATCCCTATTCTATTATTTATTTTCGAAAACCCATTACTATTTTATATCCACCTGACTGAGATTTACAAGGTGACCATAGCTTGCTTCATACCAACAATCTCCGTGGGATTCGACCCTTACTCACGTAAGGTATTACTTGGACGACCCAGTGCACTTGCTGGTTAGTTGTGCGAAGTTGTGAACCATGGTATTGGCATCATGTGTTTGGCGCCATTACAAGGGAACGAAAGAGCAATGAATTTTACATAATTAAAGTGTAATCACAATTTCTGCGCACCAAGTTTTTGGCGCCGTTGCCGGGGATTGTTCGAGTTTGGACAACTGACGGTTCATCTTGTTGCTCAGATTAAGTAATTTTCTTTTTGTTTTATTTTCAAAAATTTTTCAAAAATCTTTCAAAATTTCTACTTTGTTTTTGAAAAAAAAAATTTTAAAATAAAAATGTTTTCAAAAAAATATAATTTTTCTTCAGCATTTTTAAGAATGAATTCTAGTGTTTCATGAAGCATGGCTGGCTGTAAAGCCATGTCTAATACGACTGTAGGGCATGTTAGACGTGTCATGTCTGAGTTACATACTAAAGCTTGGCTGGCTATTAAGCCAAGCCTGACCCTTTGATTGGAGCTTTAGAGCATAAGATTCCTGGAATTCATATTAAAAATTTTGGAATCCTTATTTTTCTTTTTCAAAATGATTTTCGAAAAAAAATTAATTAAAAGAAAAATGCAAAAAATGGAACCATCCATCATAAAGTGATGATCCTTGTCTTCTAGCCATGCATAACCCTAACCGTCCATCAAGTGACCACTTCATGAATCTACACCCTCCATTCTCTCACAACCTCTTTATATAAACGACCCTTGTCCGTACCACCTTTCATTGTCATCACATACCCTTCACCACTCTTCATTTCGGTACAATACACCCCTATCTGATTATAAACGTTCCTCCTCTCACTCTCTTCACTGCCATAAAACCCTAAACAACCAAAAGTCTCCACAACCTTACGACCTTCACATATTAATCATCATTCATGGCATCTTCAAGTTCTAAGAGAAGGGAGGGAAAGGAACCCATGGAAGAACACCCATATGATGAGAAGAGGTTTAGAAGCTTGCATCATGCATTGCAATACGGGTGGATGGTTGATAAGAAAATCATCTATGAGCTGGGGTTTCAAGTTAAGAAGACTGAATGCCCCGAAATCACAGAGAAGGTAGAAAGGAGAAGATGGGAGCTCCTCACTGACCCGGTCACTAAGGTGAATGCAAATCTCATAAGAGAATTTTATGCAAATGCAGTCAGATATGATAAGAAAGATGAGTCATATACAAGTTTTGTGAGAGGAACAATGGTGGATTTTGGTCCCATGAGTGAAATGAGGGCATTGAAGCTACAGTCTATACCGTTTGAAGAAGAAAGTTACCACTCAAGATTGGACAACAACCCTAATTATGACCAGCTTTTACGAGACCTTTGTGTACCAGGAGCTAACTGGGAAAGGGGTGCAGGAAATAAACCAAAGTTCATTAAGAGAACAGACTTCACTCCTGAAGCTAAGGGGTGGTTCGAGCTAGTGAGGAGGTCTATTCTCCCAGCTGCAAACAACTCGGAGGTGAATCTCGAGAGAGCAACAATGGTGCATTGTATACTCAAGGGGGAGAAATCAAAGTTCATGAGATCATAGCTCAAGGCATTAGAAAGATGGCAGAGAAAAGTGACTCAAGAGGAACATTAGGTTACCCCAGCACTATTTACCGAATATGCAAGAAAGCTAGGGTGGTTTTTGAAGATGAGGACCCCGTTTGGATAAAGGAAGGCATTCCAATAACGGTCCGAAGGATGAACGCTGCAGCATCCCCCCTGCCTCAACGGAAGCAAAGGAAGAGGACAGCCCCTCAAGTAGTAGAAGGCCAAGTCTCAGAGGGTCAAACACAACAGACCTTGGATATGCACCAATTGCAGGAGGCCATTGATGGCTTATCTAGACAATATTTGGAAAGCCAAGGAGCACAGAAAGAGCTTCAACTACAGATGATGGGGCAGCAAGAGGAAACACTTTCAAGATGGATGACTCAGCAAGGTGAGTGGCAAAGGCAAATGATGGAACAACAACTAAGCCAAGGACAACAATGGGGAGAAGCATTCAACAGGATGGAACAAAGGCAAAACGAGTAACAAGAATCCACCCAGAGGCTAATCAACATCCAAGCACATCAAGGGGCACACATACATGAGATGCATCGAAGGCAAATAGAACAGGCAGAACTATTGGACGAGCAAAGGGCATTCGCAGAAGGAGTTTACATGAGCCAAACAGGACATCATATAAACACTCAAGCCAGGCTCGGATACTTAGTGGGACAGCTTCCAGTATTGCATCCAGGAATAGCCAAGTATGACGAAATGAAGGATGAATTAGCACGAAAGGAAAGACAAAGGGTGGAAGAGAGTCATGAGTCGGTGAGGAAGGCACTTGAGGATTGGAAGCAAGCAAGATTGGCACGGGTGCGAGGAAATGCAAGAGAAAACAAGGAGGACAAGCAAAGAAAAGAGCATGGACATCCACAATAGTAAAAGGTGGTGGAGTTCCTTCTTTGTTCCATCTTTCTCAATGTCTTAAAATAAGGAAGATCTTGTATGAAATAGAACTTGCTTCCATGTTATGTTGAACCTTTTTCAATCATGTCTTTTAAGTTTGTGGTATTGAATAGGTCTATGTGTGCTAGTCTTTATGTCGCTGCATCCTTACTTAACTTACTTGTATGCTTGTTCCTTTTGAATCAAATGAAGAAGAGAAGGTTTATATTTTTAAAAGACCAGAGTGGAATTCATATTGTGGAAGTGCATTCATGAATCTTTGGGGTAGTCATAAGTTAGCTAAGTTGGTTCAACCACAAGGTTAGGAAGACAACTATCTATCCTGAATACCTTGCTTTGGATACACTCATGAGACTAAGTTAATAACAAGATCCTAATAAGAGAAAAGGGAAAGAACAATGGAAGTGAAAAACAAAAGAAAAAGAGTAAGCAATAAGGCTAGGCATCAATGGTTTTAATCTTGAGGCAAGTGTCTGTGGTGCTCCTGTGTGAGGGATCTACTTGGATGAATAAGCTCTTAGGGGTGCCTTATCACATGGTAACTTGGGTTAACTAACCCGGGATTATCAGCTGAAAATCCACTATCAAGAGTAACCCTCACTACAGAGCATTTAGTAACCCAAAGAGGTGCTGGACACCAAGGTCTCAAGAAAAGAAAATAAACAAACTATATGCCTGTGGTGCGTATGTATGGGGAGAGACTTGAGGGAGTAAGTCCTTAGGGGTGCTTCAACACCTAGCACCTTGAACCAACTGGTTCGGGAGTGTTGGCTGAAAACTTATCTTAAAGAGTTACCCCCTTACAGAGCACTTAGCCTAAATAACACAAATAACCCTTGAAATAACAATAAAAGGATCAATGAACAAAAGTCTCATGGGATATAAACAAAGTGGGTATTTAGGGACATGATAAAGGTCTGAAAGCTAGTAATGGAATGAACCTAAGTTGCTATGCATGAAACCACCATAAAATCAGTAACATGACTTCCACAAGAATGACTCATTCCTCTGGATATTCCATTCATCATTCTCTTGTTCCAGTACTTGCTTACGGACAAGCAAGCTTTAAGTTTGGTATTGTGATGCCAGGGCATCTTGGCCAGTTTCACTGACCTTTTCTTTACTGTTTTTAGGTTAGTTTCATGCATTTCTTTAGGAAATAAGCTAGTTTTGGGTAGATATTCACTTATGCCTTGATTCAAGCATACATTGTGCATTTTACATAATTTCATGAGGATTTTGCATAATTTTAGTGACAAATATTATGTTGCATTACTCATAACTTGGACTAGAGCTTTGATGCACTTTATTGCTTGATTTCAGGACCAAAAGGAAGCAAGAAAAGGGGAGGTAACTTGCAAGGTTAATGAGAAAAGTGATTGCCAATAACACTCTCAAAAAGCCATCAATGCCCACGTTAGAGAGTCACGTTAACTAAGTTAACGTGAACTCTAACGTGGAGAAGAGAAGTTGAGCCAACGTTAGTGACACTTAACATTGTCACTAACGTTGGCAATTACTCATAACTGACCACGTTAGAAGCCACGTTAACCTAGTTAACGTGGCCTCTAACGTTAAGGGGGGAAGAGAAGCCAACGTTAGTGACACTTAACATTGTCACTAACGTTGGCCTATGGTGCAAAGTACCACGTTAACTCCCACGTTAACTTGGTTAACGTGGGAACTAACGTAAGGGATGAAGAGTTGTCGACAACGTTAGTGACACTCAACATCGTCACTAAAGTTGAAGCAACCACACAACCCCCAAGAGTCACGTTAACTTCCACGTTAACTTGGTTAACGTGGAAGCTAACGATGAGGAATGAAGGATGAGACAACGTTAGTGACACTCAACATTGTCACTAACGTTGGGATGGCTAAGGATGGCCACGTTAGAAGCCACGTTAACCTAGTTAACGATAGGTTAACGTGGACTCTAACGTGAGACCTAGGGGCACATTGGAACGTTACTGACAATGTTGAATGTCACTAACGTTCTCGAAGGATGGCAAGTGCCACGTTAGAAGCCACGTTAACCTAGTTAACGTGGGCTTTAACGTGAAGCAAGAAGGGGCACACTGGAACGTTAGTGACAATGTTGAGTGTCACTAACGTTCTCGAAGGTTAACAGGGCAACGTTAAAAGCCACGTTAACCTAGTTAACGTGGGTTTTAACATGAGGAAAAGGGGTGCATTGGAACGTTAGTGACAATGTTAAGTGTCACTAACGTTCTCGAACTTATATTCTCACTAAATATTAACACCCCTAACGTCCTGAACTAAAGTCTCCGCCCACTTCGCACTTTCTCTCTGCAAGTAAAGTCAAGCCCAAATAAAGAAAGGAACTGCTTCAAACTCAAGATCCAAAGGCCCAAGACTTGAAGAATCACACTAGAAGCTGAGAAGAGTAGTATATATAGGAGTAGCTTTGAATTGAGAAAGAAGTTCTGGAGGCTGGGAAAAAGAGAACTACTCTCTGTATTTTACTTTCTTTGCAATTTCTAGTTTTATGATGTATTCTCCATCTTTGTTTTCATTTTCAAGAGCTATGAACAACTAAACCCCTTTCATTGGGTTAGGGAACTCTGTTGTAATTTGATGGATCAATACTAATTTTCATTATTCTTTTTCTATCTTTCCTCTTGATTTTACTTGAAAGCTTTCGATCTTCATCCAATTGAGTAGTTATCTTAGAAGAGAAGCTACTCAAACTTGGATCTCTTTTGAACCTTGAAAGAGGAATGAAGACATCAAGCTAGAAATGCTTTCTCATGCTGGACCAAATTGGGTTTGGATGGGTATGTGACTATAACCCTCTCAATACTTGATTTGGGAAATGCATGTGGTATAATCAGTGACCATACTTCATCTCTTCTCATGAGCAATTGACCAAAGAATTGGCTATTGATCAAGATTTGAGAGATTGAATTGCAAGAAATTGTAATTCAATCACTTAAGATTGCCAAGGAGATCAATGAGTGCATTGATTGAGGAAGAGATGAAAATGAACTTGATCTGGAGAATTGCAACATCTCCTAAGCCCAATGAACTCCCCATCCCTGATCTTATCCATTCTCTTTAATTTCTGCAATTTACTTTTATGAGCAAATCCCCCATTCCCATTTACAATTCTGCAATTTATTTTCAGTCATTTACTTCCAGTCCTTTAATTCTAGCATTTACTTTTCTGTTATTTACATTTTCGCCATTTTTATTTTCTGCAACTCTCAACCCAAATTCTAGATTCGCTCAACTAGAACATTCTTCTAATTAAAGTTGCTTGATCAATCAATCCCTGTGGGATTCGACCTCACTCTATTGTGAGTTTTTACTTGACGACAAATTCGATACACTTGCCGAAGGGAGATTTGTTGAGAGACAAGTTTTCCGTGCATCATGCCTTTGAGAGATAATGTGGGCTTTGATTGCTTTGGATTTGAAGAGAGATGGATCCAGTTGGCTTTGGTTCAATTGGTGAAGAATTGAATCCAATTTGATTTTTTGAATTTTGGACCATGGTGCAGCTCCCAGGGCACGGCTCAGTTGATTAAGTGAACTAAGCTCTCCATCTTGCACTTGGTGTACCAAGTTGTGCGCGTGACAAGCTCCTTGGCGTGCCAAAATGTGAAGAGTGTAGGGGGAAGTAGCGCTCAGTTCTAAAAGTGAACTGAGCTTCCCTTTTTTCTTGTGTAGCGCTCCACCTTTGAGTGTGACGCCTTGAGTTCAAACCTTGGTGGAAGAACTTTTATGAGCCTTTTCCTTGCATTTTCTTGAGTGGGAGAGCACGACAAAGCTCAGTTGGGAAAGTGAACTGAGCTTTCATGGGCCTTGGCCTTCCAATTTTTTGCTTTCCTTATGTCTCCCCCTTCGAGCCTTGGTGAAGCCACTTTGGTTTATTTTTGCTTATTTTTTGTCCTTAAAGATGCCTTTCACTTGTGCCTCAATTTCATGCCAAATATGGACTACTATATATTGTTGGAAAGCTCTTAATGCCAGCTTTCCAACACAACTAGAAGCACATCAATTGGACATTTGTAGCTCAAGTTATGGTCCTTTGAATGAGGCATGGTCATGCTGTGAACACCCAAGTTTAACTTAGCAAAAATTCTTGCTTCCATGCTGAATTTTTCACGATAAAGCTAAGTTTATTTAGTGAACTGAGCTTTGTGAGTGTTATTGTCAAGCTTCCTTGATTTGGTCATGGGCCACGCTTTTAAAAGCATGGCCTAAGGCTCTAAAGTGTCCTCCAACTTCAAAGTGTGCCCAAAATTCCTCTTTTCTTCTTTTTAGCTCATTTTGTGCTTTTTTTCTTCTTTTTCTCCTTATTTCCTAAAAAATTTATAAAATCAAAAGATCAAGAAAATATACCATTTAAGCACAAAAGAATGTAATATTTAAGCACTAATTATCAATTTCTTGTATGAAAAAGCATAGAAAAACATGACATGATGACATGTCATCACAACACCAAACTTAAACCTTGCTTGTCCCTAAGCAAGAAAAGAATCATGCAATAAAGATTGATAATCCAAGGTAAGAAGAATAGCAACTCAATGTTCATGGTAGGCTATTTTTCTATGCATGCTACAATCACAAAAGAAATGTAAATGATTGATGCTTCTATCTAGCTTATTTTATGAAATCTTTTCCTTATATTTCTTCCTTGAAACAAGCTTTTGATTTTCTTATTAGCTTCTCCTTTTGGGTGCTTTGCCCCATGAGTTGATAACAAAGCTACGACTCTAAATGCTTTGTTTTCAAGTATTACCACTTGATACATAAGCACCACAAGCATTTAATTAGAGGACTTCATTAAGCTCATTTATTTTTTTATTTTTTTATTTTTTTTAGCTCTCTAATCATTGATGCTCAGAGCCTTGAGCTTTGAGGGAGTGCTTTTGCACTTGAACCTAGCCTTGACTTCTAAGTGTTTTGTTTTCAAGCATTTTACTTGATACATAAACACCACAAGTACTTAACAATGAAATTGTCATTGGTACTTAGAGCCTTCAGCTTTCTCATTCTTTCCCTTTTTCTTTCTTGATTTATTTGCATTTACTTCCTTCAAGGTTTTCATGATTTCAAAAGATTTCACAAAATGTCCTAGATGAAAACTTCAATTAAATAAAATCCAATGCAATTGAGCAACAATTAATCATACTAGCTTTCCAATACTTGTATGCACATGCTAAACCTTCTTTAATGCCTTGTTTGTTTATGATCATGATGCTTTATTGCTTTAAACTCACAGAATTCAAGTTGGTAGTCATAATGCCACAGTAAGATGTTACAAATCAAAATTCAAGCTATGCTTATTCATACCACACATGCATACAGGGAATATAAAGACAATCATGCAATTTAAGGTGCTAAAAAAATGAGAGAAAAAGAAACTTTACAACTTTGTAGTTCATCTTCTCTTATTGTTGTCATTTTCCTCTTATTCTTCCCTTTCCCTTGCTAAACTCAGAATGCTTGCTCATCCTCAAGCAACAATTAGAACAATAGCTATGGGGCTAAGATGGATCATGAATGTCTTACACAATGAAATGTTAGCAATACATGTGTTTTAAGCAAGCAAAATTAAAGATAACAATCAAGGCATAAGAGACAGAAACATTGTGATTGCAAACATAAGAGGGTGTGCATGATACATTGCATAAAGAATGAGTGGTACACCAAACTTAGTATGACACTTTCACTTAGAATCAATGGAAGTATCCAGTAAAGATTGGAAGCAAATTTTGTTGCATAGCAACACCAAACTTAGAATGCAATCCTATGTCAATTTATTTGAATTAAAACTAAACAAAAGAATCTGTTATATGTTAAGTACAATCACCAAGCCAAGAATATGTCATGAATAAGGATATCTTGGTGATGTACTAACAAAGACAGTTAATAAGCAAACTAGAGGAAAGCATTTAAAAACAGAAAAATAACTAAAGCAAGTAGAATGAAAAAGTGTTAAATCAAAAGAGAAAAATAAAACTGCAGAGGCATTGTGAGTATGCAAACAAGTGGTGCTGCTGGATGACTGATACATAAAAAATTAATTTCACGTATTTAACGGCAAGTATACCGGGTCGTATCAAGTAATAAAACTCACTAAGAGTGAGGTCGATCCCACGGAGATTGGTAGATTAAGCAACTTTAGTTAAATGGTAGATTTAGTCAAGCAAACATGGTTTTGAATTCATGAGATTTGATTTTTTAATGTAATTGCGGAAAGTTAAATAACAAAGAATTTAAAGAACTAGAATAAAGAAGAACAATTAAAGTAGATAACTAAAATTTAAAATGCAAGAAACTTAAATGACATTAAAGATAGCTTGCAAGAAAGTAAAGATTGCGGAATTATAAAGAGCAGAAGAGTAAATTGCAAGAATTAGATAAACAGAATGTAAATGGTAAGAATGATAAATTGCAAGAAGATAAAAGGGGATTGGGTAATGGGTATTCAAAATAACTAAAGAGCAAAAGAGATGAGAAGTAATGATAGAGAGATCATTAGGGATCAGAGATGCAAATTTTCATGAATTGATGTTGATCAATTCCTTCTCAATCATGGGTATAGATCCATGGCAAATTGTGGGTAATTGAGTCACAATCTCTTGGTAACTCAATTTATCTCAACACAACCAATTGCCACTCTCGTGATCTAATTGTTCATGAGAAGAGATGAAGTTCACTTCCTTAACCAAGCCACACAACTTCCATAATCTCAACCAAAGGAGGTTACATCTCACATACCAACCAAGGTGTATTGATTAAGGAAATCATGAGAGGATGAACTCTAAACTGAATTATGTGGCTCCTTGTCCAAATTCACCACATGATTCACATAGATTAATCCCTCTCTCGATGGTGATTGAATCTTTGAAGAACAAGAGTCTCCTCTTAGATCAACCACTTAAATTAAGAAGGAGAAGAAGAGTTATCAATTCAATCCAATAAACAGAGCTCCTCCCCCTAATGAAAATGGGGTTTAGTGAATCATAGCTCTAAATTCAACAACAAATGCAAAAGTAAACATGAGAATTGAGTAGAGAATAATGAAGAAGAAAATGAGAATTCTTAAAACTGAAATTCAAAAATTACAAGAAAAACAAAATAGAATATGGTTGAGAGGCAGAGAAAAACCAAAAACTCTAAGTGTCCAAAAAGTATAAAAACAAGTTCAAAGCAAAAGTAAAGTAAAGTCCCCCTAAGTACCAAACTTTTCTCTATTTATACTACTCCTAAAACTTCTTCAGAGATCTTCAATTTGGGCTAGCAATATGGGCTTTCTCATTGTTGAATTCTTGGCTCAATGGAAGAAGTTGCTGGCCTTTATGAGGAACAGAGGAAGCAGAGCAAGTTGTCATCAATTCTGGCCCATTGAGGGGCGTTGTTGGTAATAACGCCAGGCATAATGCACGTTGGCAACGTGCAAGTGACTTTCCTGGAAGTGAGCTTTGAGACTTGGGCGTTGTTGGCCCAAGTTGTTGCTAACAACTTACTCTTCTTCTTCTTGACTCTTATCTCATGCTTAATGTTGCCCAGAATTTGAGTAACAATCCTCTGCTTCAATATGGACTATCATACATCATTGGAAAGCTCAGAGTGTCTTCTTTCTAATGCACTTGGAATCATCTCAATTGGATTTTTCTAGCTCAAGTTATGCTTCCTCAAAGAAGGTAAGGTCAAGCTGCCAAGTTGTTGGGGATAACGCCCCCTTTCTCCCAAGTTGGCAACGTGCCAAGCCTCCCAAGGCTGCAACAATGGGCTGGCGTTATTGCTAACAACGCTCCCTTTACAGCACGTTGCCAACGTGCTCGACTCTTCTCCAGGGTTGCCTTGTAGCTTCCTTCAATTCCAACCTCATTTTCTTGTTTTTGGGGCCGAAAGATGACTCTAATTCGAGCTTCCATTTCATGCTCCACTCTAGAGTATTATATATGGTTGGAAAGCTCTGAATGTCAGCTTTCCAATGCAACTGGAATCACTCACTTTGGATCTCTATAACTCAAGTTATGCTCGTTTGAAGGAGACATGGTCAGGCTGCCAAAATCGCACACGTTTTTGGTGAAAACGCCCTTGTTTCCAACGTTGGTAACGCCAGCTCTTGAAGCTTCAAATTGAATGCCAAACCCATACTATGATATATGGTTGGAAAGATTTGGATCTCTACTTTCAAATGCCGTTAAAATCACCTCATTTGGAGTTTTGTAGCTCAAGATATACTCCATTGAAGGAGGTAAGGTCAGGCTGCCAGCTTTCTGGAGTTGTTGTGGATAACGCCCCTATATCTCCAAGTTGGCAACGTTGGCTCCTTTTCCTGGGCATTCTCCATGCTTGGGCGTTGTCTTGAATAACTCACCCTTTGTCTCAAGTTGGCAACGCCAACATCTACTCTCCAGGGTGCTTGGCGTTGCCTTCAACAACTCACCCTTTCTCCAAGTTGGCAACGCCAACATCCACTCTCCAGGGTGCTTGGCGTTGCCTTCAACAACTCACCCATTCTCCAAGTTGGCAACGTGCATATTGCTTTTCTTGAAGGAGTTGTTAGCCACTTGCTTGCTTCATTCTTACTTCAATGCCTTCTTGTTTCATCACCTATCATTAACCAAAGAATTTGCTTCAAAGTTTTGCCATTCTATGCAACAATTTTCAAGAGATTCATTCATACTAATTCATTTGTCAACTTCTTGAATTCTTTGCGCAAATATGGCCAAATTACACCTAGTTCTTGGTTCATGAATGCATGGAGAGAAAACTTACACAAATGCTTGTTTATTTCAAAGAAAGTGAATGAAATTAAACTAAAACTACTTAAACTAACTAGCTAATATAGCACAGATGCAAATGCATCACAACACCAAACTTAAACCTTGCTTGTCCTCAAGCAAGAAAAGAACTATGCACAAAGGTTTCTTTTAATTGGAACAAGTTGAGGGATAGCTTGTAATGCCTTGGTGAGTGAAGTGATTAAGTGATAGTGGGGTGAACTCTGAATTATATGCTCATGCAAGGATTCCAGTGCTTATTAGTCCCTACATTTTGGAAGTCCTAGATCTTAGGACTTTTATTCAAATGATATCATGGAAATCTCTCTATAGGTAATCACCTTGAAGCAGTCTTATAGTTTTTGTGTCTTGGCCTTGACTCTAAGTGTCATGTCTCAAAGCGGCTCTTTAGATAAGCTTTCAATCAATACTCCCAAACCAGTTGGTTTTAAGGTATTAGGTGTTGAAGCACCCCTTAGGATTTACTTGCTCAAGCCTCTCTCTCTGACACAATTCTACCACAAGCATTTAACTAGGATAATAACTCTTTGAGTTCTTATTTCTTTCTTTTTCTTCCTAGTAATTGATGCTCAGAGCCTTTTGCCATGTTCTTTTTTTTTTTTTTTTTTTGCTGCTTCTTGGATCAAAAGATATTTGAGAATCTCCATAATACTTCTTTGAACTCTATTTCCTGTCTATGAGCTCCCATGCAGGTTTTCACAAACATGCAACCTCATTACACAATCATACAACTAGAACCACCACTTCTCTTAATCTTCTGCTTGCCTCAAAACAAATTTTTGATTCCTCAATCATTCTTTTTCAAAGAAATGTTCTCTGTTTGCATTCTTATAGATATTGAGTGCAAGCAATTTCAAGAGTATGGTGTTATGATATATCAAACATCTTAGTTATTGAACTACAAAGAAGTCATACTAAGCAGATAAACAGGGGTACAATATCACTTTCAATCATAACAATTTTAAGTACAAGACAATCACTTAACAATACAACCTTTTGGAGTTCACTTGCTTTACTCCTTATCATCATCATTGTTGGTCTTTACATCCCTCTTTGTCTCTTTGGTTGACGATGCTTAATCCTTCCCAAGATTGAAGTGACTGCCTATAATAAACTTTGAAAGTTGCTTGTCCCCAAGCACTTGAGAAATGGTTAGCATGCAATTATGCTTGAGAGTTCTTGAACTTAAGTTGGTGTGGGAACACCAAACTTAGTTCCTTGCCTACTTCTATATGCTAACACATAATGCTTCTTTCATGCATGCATAATACATCATGTGCTTTAAGTCTATGAGTAAATAAAATGCAGGACTAAAAGGTAAACAAATGAAATTGCAGGCTTAGTCAATTTCTATGATTGTTTGGGATTTGTGATTATTCATAATTGTCTCAAGGGTTACTTTGTTTTTCATGAATGTTGGTGGAACACCAAACTTAGTACCATGCATTCACCCTTAAATTTTTTTTTGTTGATACAATCACATTGGTGTGGAACACCAAACTTAATTCCTTGCAATACATAGAAGTTGAACTAACCATTTATTCTGAGAAGAGTATAAAAAAATAGTTACCTAAGGTTGGGTTGCCTCCCAACAAGCGCTCTTTTATCGTCATTAGCTTGACGGTTGTCCTTCTTTAGGGAGGGTGATAATCATAGTGCCTTAATCCTTCCCCTCTCACCGTGAACTTCCTTCCAGTATCCTTCTTGATGATTTCCACATGTTCAAGTGATAGGATTTTATTCACTGTGTAATATCCAGAAAAGTGTGGAGATGTTTCCATTGGTTGGTAAGTTAGCATCACTTTATCCCCTGGTGAGAAATCTTCCGTGGGGATTTTCTTGTTTCTCCATCCTCTTGGCACTTTCTTCTTGAGGCTCTTTTCTTTTTCAGGAGGTAGTTCAGGTTTTGGAGGCTCAATTTTTAGAATGTCCTTGCTGAGAATCTCAAATGCATGCTTTGATTGAAGCTTCTCCTCTATTCTTTGAGCTTGTTGCAACACTTCTACCTCTTCCTTTCTTTTCCAGCATGAGCTTAGGTGCATTGGAAGCGTTTCATCAGGTGCTTCTTTCAAGTTTGGATTTATGGAATCAATCTTCATACACTCCTCCTCTTGGGTAGAATCTTGCAAATTCTTGAAGACATGGAACACTATATGCTCTTCATGCACCCTTAGCATCAATTCTCCTTTTTCAACATCTATCAATGCCCTGGCAGTAGCTAAGAAAGGTCTCCCTAGGATAATGGGAGTGTTGTCATCTTCCTCTATGTCTAGGATGACGAAGTCAGCTGGGAGGAAAAATTTGTCCACCTTTACCAATACATTCTCCACAACACCAAGTGCTTGCTGAATGGATTTGTCTGCCATTTGAAGGGCTATTTTTGTGGGTCTCAATTCATGAATCTGAAGCTTCCTTATCAGGGATAGAGGCATTAAGTTGATGCTTGCACCAAGATCACAAAATGCTTTCTCAATTGTCATGTTGCCTATGGTGCAGGGGATATGAAAGCTCCCTGGGTCCTTCCTCTTCCTTGGTAATCCTTTCTGGATAATGGCACTACACTCCGTGGTCATTACAACCATTTGTCCCTCCTTCAAGGATCTTTTCTTTGTTAACAATTCCTTCATGAACTTTGCATACAATGGCATTTGTTCAAGTGCTTCTATGAAGGGGATATTGATGTGCAGTGTCTTGAATATCTCCAGAAATTTGGAGTATTGCTTCTCTTTGTTCTCTCCCTTGAATCTTTGAGGATATGGTAGCATTGGTTGATATGCTCTCACTGCCTCTTTCTTAGTTGACTTATCACTTTGTGTAGAGGTTTCTTGCTCATGCTTTTGCTCCTTCACCTCTTCTTTCAAGCCTTCTTTGTTGTGCTCTTCCTGAGTGATGGCTTCTGTCTCCACCTTCTTACCACTTCTCAGGGTGATTGCTTTACACTCCTCCCATTTTATGGCTTTTCCTGTGTCCCTTGGGTTGTCTTCAGTGGTACTAGGGAGTGCTCGCTTCTCACCTATCTCTGTGATATGTTTGGCCATTTGTCCCACTTGTCTTTCAAGATTTTTCATAGATGCATCTTGGTTTTTGAGTGTCAAGGCTTGATCTTGTCTTGCCATCTCTTGAGTCTTGATGAGTTTCTCCATTAACATCTCTAAGTTAGAGATCCTCTGAGAGTCTGGATGCGGTTGTATGGTAGGTGATGGTTGCTGGTGGAGGTTGTTTGGAGCATTGAGGTGGTTATTTTGTGAGTTGAATGGAAGTGTAGAAAAGTTATTTTGGTGAGTTTGTGAGTTGTTATGAGGTGGATGATATGTGTTTTGTGAGTTTTTGTATTGGTTAGTGTTACTGGGTGAATGATTTTGGTTGTTTGTGTTGCGGGAGTTGTTGAAATTGTGGTTTCTCTGCCATGAATTTTGATTGTCACCCCATCTTAGGTTGGGGTGATTCCTCCAAGATGAGTTGTATGTGTCACCATGGAAATCATTTTGAGAGGGATTTAAGGTATTATGCATATATTGAACCTGTTCTTGTTGCTGCTCAACATTGCTCACTTCATTTTGACCCCATTCAATTGAATGATTTGTTGTGCTCACTGAAGCTAGTTGGAGGCCATCTATTCTCTTAGCCATCATTTCCATTTGTTGCTGGAGTTGCTGGTGCATCAACTTGTTTTGTGCCAAGATTGTGTCTACTCCTTCTAGTTCCAATACACCCTTCTTTTGAATAGGTTGGCGTTGCCTCTGATGAGCAAAGAAGTGTTGGTTATTTGTCACCATGTCTATGAGATTCTGAGCTTCTTCGGCTGTATTCATCAATTGTAGCGAGCCTCCTGCAGAGTAATCCAAAGACTCTTGAGATTTTTCAGTCAACCCTTCATAGAAATTTTGAAGTTTATCCCATTCAGTGAACATCTCAGGTGGACATTTTCTAATCAGGGCTTTGTATCTTTCCCATGCTTCATACAATGATTCCCCATCCATTTGAGTGAATGTTTGCACCTCTGTTTTTAACCTGATGATCCTCTGAGGTGGATAAAACTTGGATAGGAATTTATTCACCAGATCATCCCAAGTGTTGATACTTTCCTTGGGGAATGTCTCTAGCCATTGAAATGCCTTGTCTCTCAACGAAAATGGGAATAATAGCAGCTTGTAAACATCTGGATGCACACCATTTGTCTTGACAGTTTCACAAATTCTTAGGAAGACAGATAGGTGTTGATTTGGGTCCTCAAGGGGGCCTCCTCCATAGGAACAATTATTTTGCACGAGAGTGATGAGCTGAGGCTTCAATTCAAAGTTGTTTGCATGAACATTGGGAGCGAGTATACTGCTCCCACAGTGTCTTGGATTTGGGAGAGTGTAAGAAGCTAGAACTCTCCTTTGAGGTGGGTTGTTATTGTTGGCAACTCCCTCTGGGTTGTTATTGTTGGCAACTCCCTCAGCATGGTTATGTGAATTGCCCTCCATGACTTGGTCTTCTCCTTCTGAATCCCCCTCACCAATTATGTTTTTCCCTCTTTCAGCTCTTCTTAATCTTCTGAGGGTTCTTTCGTCTTGTTCACAAAAGGTGGGTATAATTCTCCTTGTACCTGACATACAACCAAAGCATAAGAATCACACAACGCCAGAAAGGCAATAACACTTCAATCCATGGCTGAAGTGAAATGCTAGTTGGCTTAAGCAAAAATTCAAACAGTTAGTATGTTAGTTAAAAGTTAAAGAAAAAAAATAAAAAGTGCTAGATCTAGATCTTCATTTCACTTAATCATTGTTAATCTTTGCCAATCCGCGGCAACGGCGCCAAAAACTTGATACGTAAAAAATTAATTTCACGTATTTACAGGCAAGTATACCGGGTCGTATCAAGTAATAAAACTCACTAAGAGTGAGGTCGATCCCACGGAGATTGGTAGATTAAGCAACTTTAGTTAAATGGTAGATTTAGTCAAGCAAACATGGTTTTGAATTCATGAGATTTGATTTTTGAATGTAATTGCGAAAATTTAAATAACAAAGAATTTAAAGAACTAGAATAAAGAAGAACAATTAAAGTAGATAACTGAAATTTAAAATGCAAGAAACTTAAATGACATTAAAGATAGCTTGCAAGAAAGTAAAGATTGCGGAATTATAAAGAGCAGAAGAGTAAATTGCAAGAATTAGATAAACAGAATGTAAATGGTAAGAATGATAAATTGCAAGAAGATAAAAGGGGATTGGGTAATGGGTATTCAAAACAACTAAAGAGCAAAAGAGATTAGAAGTAATGATAGAGAGATCATTAGGGATCAGAGATGCAAATTTTCATGAATTGATGTTGATCAATTCCTTCTCAATCATGGGTATAGATCCATGGCAAATTGTGGGTAATTGAGTCCCAATCTCTTGGTAACTCAATTTCTCTCAACACAACCAATCGCCACTCTCGTGATCTAATTGTTCATGAGAAGAGATGAAGTTCACTTCCTTAACCAAGCCACACAACTTCCATAATCTCAACCAAAGGAGGTTACATCTCACATACCAACCAAGGTGTATTGATTAAGGAAATCATGAGAGGATGAACTCTAAACTGAATTATGTGGCTCCTTGTCCAAATTCACCACATGATTCACATAGATTAATCCCTCTCTCGATGGTGATTGAATCTTTGAAGAACAAGAGTCTCCTCTTAGATCAACCACTTAAATTAAGAAGGAGAAGAAGAGTTATCAATTCAATCCAATAAATAGAGCTCCTCCCCCTAATGAAAATGGGGTTTAGTAAATCATAGCTCTAAATTCAACAACAAATGCAAAAGTAAACATGAGAATTGAGTAGAGAAGAATGAAGAAGAAAATGAGAATTCTTAAAACTGAAATTCAAAAATTACAAGAAAAACAAAATAGAATATGGTTGAGAGGCAGAGAAAAACCAAAAACTCTAAGTGTCCAAAAAGTATAAAAACAAGTTCAAAGCAAAAGTAAAGTAAAGTCCCCCTAAGTACCAAACTTTTCTCTATTTATACTACTCCTAAAACTTCTTCAGAGATCTTCAATTTGGGCTAGCAATATGGGCTTTCTCATTGTTGAATTCTTGGCTCAATGGAAGAAGTTGCTGGCCTTTATGAGGAACAGAGGAAGCAGAGCAAGTTGTCATCAATTCTGGCCCATTGAGGGGCGTTGTTGGTAATAACGCCAGGCATAATGCACGTTGGCAACGTGCAAGTGACTTTCCTGGAAGTGAGCTTTGAGACTTGGGCGTTGTTGGCCCAAGTTGTTGCTAACAACTTGCTCTTCTTCTTCTTGACTCTTATCTCATGCTTAATGTTGCCCAGATATTGAGTATCAATCCTCTGCTTCAATATGGACTATCATACATCATTGGAAAGCTCAGAGTGTCTTCTTTCTAATGCACTTGGAATCATCTCAATTGGATTTTTCTAGCTCAAGTTATGCTTCCTCAAAGAAGGTAAGGTCAAGCTGCCAAGTTGTTGTGGATAACGCCCCCTTTCTCCCAAGTTGGCAACGTGCCAAGCCTCCCAAGGCTGCAACAATGGGCTGGCGTTATTGCTAACAACGCTCCCTTTACAGCACATTGCCAACGTGCTCGACTCTTCTCCAGGGTTGCCTTGTAGCTTCCTTCAATTCCAACCTCATTTTCTTGTTTTTGGGGCCTAAAGATGACTCTGATTCGAGCTTCCATTTCATGCTCCACTATAGACTATTATATATGGTTGGAAAGTTCTGAATGTCAGCTTTCCAATGCAACTGGAATCACTCAATTTGGATCTCTATAACTCAAGTTATGCTCGTTTGAAGGAGACATGGTCAGGCTGCCAAAATCGCACACGTTTTTGGTGAAAACGCCCTTGTTTCCAACGTTGGTAACGCCAGCTCTTGAAGCTTCAAAATGAATGCCAAACCCATACTATAATATATGGTTGGAAAGCTCTGGATGTCTACTTTCAAATGCCGTTAGAATCACCTCATTTGGAGTTTTTTAGCTCAAGATATACTCCATTGAAGGAGGTAAGGTCAGGCTGCCAGCTTTCTGGAGTTGTTGTGGATAACGCCCCTATATCTCCAAGTTGGCAACGTTGGCTCCTTTTCCTGGGCATTCTCCATGCTTGGGCGTTGTCTTGAATAACTCACCCTTTGTCTCAAGTTGGCAACGCCAACATCTACTCTCCAGGGTGCTTGGCGTTGCCTTCAACAACTCACCCTTTCTCCAAGTTGGCAACGCCAACATCTACTCTCCAGGGTGCTTGGCGTTGCCTTCAACAACTCACCCATTCTCCAAGTTGGCAACGCCAACATCTACTCTCCAGGGTGCTTGGCGTTTCCTTCAACAACTCACCCATTCTCCAAGTTGGCAACGCCAACATCCACTCTCCAGGGTGCTTGGCGTTGCCTTCAACAACTCACCCATTCTCCAAGTTGGCAACGTGCATATTGCTTTTCTTGAAGGAGTTGTTAGCCACTTGCTTGCTTCATTCTTACTTCAATGCCTTCTTGTTTCATCACCTATCATTAACCAAAGAATTTGCTTCAAAGTTTTGCCATTCTATGCAACAATTTTCAAGAGATTCATTCATACTAATTCATTTGTCAACTTCTTGAATTCTTTGCGCAAATATGGCCAAATTACACCTAGTTCTTGGTTCATGAATGCATGGAGAGAAAACTCACACAAATGCTTGTTTATTTCAAAGAAAGTGAATGAAATTAAGCTAAAACTACTTAAACTAACTAGCTAATATAGCACAGATGCAAATGCATCAATGACTTGCATAGAAAATTAAGTGGCACACCAAACTTATAATCTTAGTGTGACACTTTAAAATTGATGCAATCATCCAGGGGGATTGAAAACAAAGTGTTGCATGGCAACACCAAACTTAGAATGTAACCATATGCCAATTTATTGAATTTAAGCATAGCAAAGAAAGAGAACAATGCAGAAAAGAGAAATTATACCTACTGTTGGCATGTTGTTCTTCACTTTCTTCCTCTTCTTCCAGTTTGTTAAGAGGAATGACCTCAAGGGAGGAGAAGATTCAGCTATTGCCCCCTGTCTTGGTCTCTCCTCAGCAAGCTTTCTTTTGTAAATGACTTGATTGAGCTTGCTTGCTAGTGGTCCAGGGATTGGATTGCTTGTGGTTGACCTCCTCTTGAATGTTGTCCTTGGTATTTTGGTCACAATCCGCTTCTCGATGCTTTTGTTAATTGCCTTCACTTCCTTGAATTCAAGACATGGTTGCTGTGTGATTTTTGGAGTGTTTTCTTCATCAACAGCCTTTTGAATTGGTTGTTCCATGAGCCCTTCCTCTTTCTTCGTTGCACTCAACAATTGAGCTACCTTCACTTCCATGTTTTTGAGGGAGTTTTCTAGTTCTTTCTGGTATTTCTCTTTCTCCTCCGCAAATCTTTTGAGCATGGACTCAAGCTTTGAGAGTCTTTGGCTATTGGAAGTTTGTGTGGGTGGTAAGTTTTGAAAGGGGCTTTCTGTTGAAGCATGGTCCAGTGATGATATCTTTGGATGAATATCATATGGAGCATTAGAATTCCCTTTCCAGCCACCATTGGAATAATGACTTGCATCATTTTGTGGTAGAGGAAAATATCCCATATGATTTTCTTTCTCATCTTGTGTCTCTGAAGCAAATCTCCATGGATTGGAGTGCTTAGAATTTGTATTTTCTTGGTGATATTCCCAGTAACCATTAGAGATTAGTGATGGTGGGTGATATCCCATAAAATTTTGTTTGACCATAAGATGAGTTGAACTCCATTTATATTTTGTAAAATGCAACATCAATGAAAATTGAAATTACTCATATCAGAGATGAGAATTTCTTAGTGAGGCAAAAACACAAACACCTTGGTATCAACTTAAAATAGAGAACAAAAACAAAGAAAATGCTTGATCTAGACTTCTCACCCACTTAATCATTGTTAACCTAATCAATCCCCAGCAATGGCGCCAAAAACTTGATGGGTTGGAACCGAAATTCCAACACCTATAACTCACCGGCAAGTGTACCGGGTCGTATCAAGTAGTAAAACTCACTTAGAGTGAGGTCGATCCCACAGGGATTGATGGATCAAGCAACTTTAGTGGGTGATTAGTTTAGTCAAGCTAACATTGAAGTAAAATTTGATGAAATGTAGCCAACAGAATGTAAATTGCAGGAATCTTAAAGATGCAGAAAGTTAAATTGCAAGTAACTTAAAGAACAAGAAAGTAAAATAGCTGAAACTTAAATTGCAAGAGAAGTAAATTGCATGAACTTAAATGACAAGAAAGGTAAATTGCATGAAAAGTAAAGGGGCTGGGGTGCTAGAAATTAAAGAGAGTAATAGATCAAGCAATTGGAAATTTTAAATTGCAGGAAGAATAAATTGGGAGCAATGTAAACAGAGAAGCAAAGTTACAGTGAATAAGAACTTAGAGCAATTGCAGAAATTGTAAATTGCAGGAAAATAAATCAAGTCATGAACAGAAATGTAAAATGCCAAACAAGTGCAGAAGAATTAAATTGCTTGAAAGTAAATTGAATTGGATGCTGGGAATTAAAATTCAACAAGAAAGTGTAAAGTGCAATCAATCAGAGAAGTAAAAGATGCAGCAGATTCAAACAGATTTGGAAAATCACTTGAAAAATCAAAACAGAAAGCAGCTTGGCTCAATTGCAAAATCTAAATGAGAGGTTGAAGATCTCAAGAGCTCAATGAGACTAGAAAACAAGTCTAGATCTCAATTCCTTCCTTGATCCAACAGCAAACAGATTGAAGAAATAGAGATGAAAGCAGTAAAGAGAGCTTTGATTCAAATCACAATTCACTGAAATTATGCAGACAAGCAAACAGAGAGAATTCTCAAGGTGAGATTAAAACAGAATTTCTTCAATTCTCAACCCAAGATTCAAAACAAAAATGAAAACTAAGAGAGAGTTCTCTAATCCTAATGCTCCCTAGTGGAGCCAGCCTCCTTACAAAGATGAAAATGATGCCTTTTATAGGCTTTACAAAGTGAAAATCAAAATGAAATTGAAATTAAAAACAAATTACAATTTAAATGAAATTCCTATTCTAACTTATTCTTGTGCCTTTGAGAGATGATGTGGACTTTGCTTGCTTTGGATTTGAAGAGAGATGGGTCCAGTTGGCCTTGGTTCAATTGGTGAAGAATTGAATCCAATTTGATTTTTAATTGAATTTTGGACCATGGTGCAGCTCCCAGGGCACGGCTCAGTTAATTAAGTAAACTGAGCTCTCCATCTTGCACTTGGTGTGCCAAGTTGTGCACGTGACAAGCTCCTTGGCGTGCCAAAATGTGAAGAGTGTAGGGGGAAGTAGCACTCAGTTGGGAAAGTGAACTGAGCTTCCCTTTTTTCTTGTGTAGCGCTCCACCTTTGAGTGTGATGCCTTGAGTTCGAACCTTGGTGGAAGCACTTTTGTGAGTCTTTTCCTTGCATTTTCTTGAGTGGGAGAGCACGACAAAGCTCAGTTGGGAAAGTGAACTGAGCTTTCATGGGCCTTGGCCTTCCAATTTTTTGCTTTCCTTATGTCTCCCCCTTCGAGCCTTGGTGAAGCCACTTTGGTTTATTTTTGCTTGTTTTTGGTCCTTAAAGATACCTTTTACTTGTGTCTCAATTTCATGCCAAATATGGACTACTATATATCGTTGGAAATCTCTTAATGTCAGCTTTCCAACGCAACTAGAAGCACATCAATTGGACGTTTGTAGCTCAAGTTATGGTCCTTTGAATAAGGCATGGTCATGCTGTGAACACCCAAGTTTAACTTAGCGAAATTTCTTACTTCCATGCTGAATTTTTCACGATAAAGCTAAGTTTATTTAGTGAACTGAGCTTTGTGAGTGTTATTGTCAAGCTTCCTTGATTTGGTCATGGGCCATGCTTTTAAAAGCGTGGCCTAAGGCTCCAAAGTGTGCCCAAAATTCCTCTTTTCTTCTTTTTAGCTCATTTTGTGCTTTTTTGCTTCTTTTTCTCCTTATTTCCTACAAAATTTATAAAATCAAAAGATCAAGGAAATATACCATTTAAGCACAAAAGAATGCAATATTTAAGCACTAATTTTTAATTTCTTGTATGAAAAAGCATAGAAAAATATGACATGATGACATGTCATCACACACTACCCGCGTGATTCCATCATAACTCTCTGTTCAAAACACTCTTTTACGCCGATTTCCATGTCCACGTGTACGCGTCAGGGATGCTTACGCGTGGATTGGCAAAACCGCAGGTGACGCGTATGCGTGAGGCATGTGTACGCGTGGGGGTGGCTTGTGCGCTAGGCACACTTGCTGCACAGCTCCCGTGTAACTCTCTGTTTAATTCCAATATATTGCGCATTCACACGTGACGCATGCGTGTCATAGACGCTTACGCGTTGTTAGTAATTTTTTTAATATTATATTATGCATAATAGAAGTAATTACGTAGAACTAGAAATTAACACTGATAAAAATAAATTAGAACTAATAAAAAGGGAAGATCATACCATGGTGGGTTGCCTCCCACCTAGCACCTTTCTTTAATGTCCTTAAGTTGGACGGTCCACAAGCTCAATCCTCTTCCTTTGCTGGATCTTCCAAGAGGAAGATCTCCAGCTCCTTATTGTTTTTCATCTTCTCACCATGATATAGCTTCAAGCGGTGGCCATTGACCTTGAAGAAAGTGGGGCTTGAAGGGTGACTCTGGTGGAAGACTCCATATGGCTCAGCCTTTTCCACCCTATAGGGTCTTTCCCACCTTGATCACAACTTGCCTGACATGAGTCTCAACCTGGAGTTATAGAGGAGGACTAAATTCCCAGCTTTAAACTCTCTCCTCTTAATGTTCTTGTCATGCACCACCTTCACTCTCTCTTTGTAGAGCCTTGAGTTCTCATACGCTTCTAGTCGAAGGCATACCAGTTCTTGTAGTTGCAACTTCCTTTCAGCCCCAGCTCCCCCCAATCCTAAGTTGCATTCCCTTATCGCCCAGAATGCTTTGTGTTCGACCTCTACTGGAAGGTGACAAGCCTTCCCGTAGACTAGGTGGAATGGACTCATTCTGATGGGTGTCTTGTAAGCTGTCCGATAAGCCCAAAGCGCATCTGCAAGCCTAGTACTCCAGTCTCTTCTATGAGGCTTGACAATCTTCTCTAATATGCACTTTATCTCTCTGTTAGACACCTCGGCATGGCCATTGGTTTGGGGATGGTAAGCCGTCGCCACCTTATGAATAGTGCCATGTTTCTTCAGCAGACCTGTCATTCTCCTGTTACAAAAATGAGTGCCTTTATCACTCACGATTGCTCGTGGTGATCCAAAGCGACAAATAATATTATTTCGTACAAAAGAGACAACAACGTTAGCATCATCAGTACGGGTAGGGATTGCTTCCACCGATTTAGAAACATAATCAACATCTAACAAGATGTATAAGAAACCATTAGAATTTGGAAATGGACCCCATGAAGTCAATACCCTAAACATAAAAATTTTCACAAAACAACATAAGTTGTTGGGGCATCTCATCCCTCTTGGATATATTCCCAAACCTTTGGCATGGGGGCAAGATTCGCAGAAAGCAGTAGCATCCATAAAAAATATGGGACACCAAAATCTACAGTCTAAAATTTTTCTAGCAGTTCGTTGATGACCTAGGTGTCCACCACTCTCAAAAGAGTGGCAGGCCTCTAAAATTGACTGGAATTCTGATTGTGTCACACACCTTCTAATTATTTGGTCACTACCACATCTCCATAAATATGGGTTATCCCATATATAATATTTAGACTCCGTTTTAAGCTTGTCCTTTTGGTGCTTAGAAAAATTAGGAGGAAAGGTACGACTAACCAAATAATTAGCTATGGGTGCAAACCAAGGAACCACCTCAGATATTGCTTGCAAGATATCAAGTGGAAAAACATCATTGATAGGAGTGAAGTTACTTTTAACATGCTCTAGGTGACTCAAGTGGTCCGCCACTAAATTTTGGGAGCCACTTCTATCTTTGATCTCTAAATCAAATTCTTGCAGCAACAATATCCAATGGATTAACCTTGGTTTGGACTCTTTTTTAGCTAACAAATATTTTAGAGCTGCATGGTCTGAATATACTACCACCTTAGTTCCAATTAAATAAGCTCAGAATTTATCCAAAGCAAAAACAATAGCTAAAAGCTCTTTTTCAGTGGTAGTATAATTAGACTGAGCACCGTCTAAAGTCTTAGAAGCATAAGCAATTATATAAGGGTCCTTACCTTCACGCTGAGCCAGTGCCGCTCCTACCGCATAGTTGGATGCGTTACACATTATCTCGAACGGCCTACTCCAGTCAGGCCCTCTCACAATAGGAGCTTGGGTCAAGGCAAATTTTAGCTTATCAAATGCTTCCATGCAGTTTTCACTCAACTCGAACTCAACGTCCTTCTACAGCAGTCGGAATAAAGGCAATGTAACCTTACTGAAATCCTTAATAAATCGCCGGTAAAAACCTGATAGGCGATCAAGCCTTTGATCGATGAACGACAACGGGTAATGATCCTTACGAGTAGCCTGGTTCAGACGCCTATAGTCAATGCACACCCTCTTCTAAAAATATGCGGTGCTCACAGACTTGAGGGCTGATACCTACTATGTCTGCCAAACTCAACCCAATAGCTTCCTTGTGTCTTCTAAGTACACTAAGCAACTGCTCCTCTTGTTGGGAAGTAAGTTCCTTTGTAATAATAACTGGAACTTCTGATTATCCTCAAGATAAGCATACTTGAGGTGGTGTGGAAGGGGCTTCAACTCCATTTTCAGCTCATGGCTTGGCACTTGATCATCCGGAACCATTGTAGGTAGTAAGGTGTCTTCAGTATGCTCAGAGGGTTTTCCCACACTTGTATCTTGCTCTATGTTCTTCTCTTCTACTGCCTCTTGGTGAACTTCAGCCACTGTCTCATCAATAATGTCACACTGGAAGATAGAGTGATCTTCTAGTGGGTGCTTCATGGCTTCATCTAGGTTAAAGCTCACTGCTCTACCATCTATCTCAAAAGAATAGGTACCCGAGAAGGCATCCAATTTGAACCGCGAAGTCTTCCAAAATGGCCTTCCAAGCAAGATGGACGAAGGTATTCCTGAGTCATTATGGGGCATCTCTAAAATATAGAAGTCAATAGGGAACGTTAACCCCTTAATGCTCACCAAGACGTCTTCAGCAATTCCAACCACTGAGATTATGCTCTTATCTGTCAAAACAAAACATGCTGCCGACCTTTTCAAGGGTGGGAGCCTCAAAGCATCATATACAGATAATGACATAATATTAACACATGCACCTAAATCACACATGCAGTCAAAAAATTGTACACCCTTTATAATACAAGTTACCATGCAAGGACCGGGATCGCCACATTTTTCCAGAATAGCACCCATTAAAGTAGAAATAGAGCTACCTAAAGGAATAGTTTCTAAATAATGTATTTTATCCTTATTCATGCATAAATCTTTTAGAAACTTAGCATACTTAGGTACCTGGCGAATAGCATCAAAAAGGGGAATAGTTACCTCAATCTTTTTGAAGATCTCCGTGATTTTGGGGTCTACCTCAATTTTCTTCTTAGTCCTCCTAGCAAGGTGTGGAAAAGGAATGGGAATGGCTTCCCGTACACCTTCATCTTCCTTAGGTACTCCATTCCTTGGTTGAGCCGTTTCTTCTTCAACCGCATCTTGTACCTCATCCTCTTCTTCAACATCTTCTACATCAACAACATCTTCAACCCGAATGTCTTCTATTGAGCTTGGCTCCTCAGAACTCCTCTCTTACAATGTGATTTCAGACCTCAAAGGTTGGGTAGAGGTTGAGAGGGAAGTGCACTTAAGCTTGAAGGTTGATTGTTGGGGGTAGATGATGGTTCCATACGGGATATAAGAGCTTGTAAAGTGGAGGTAAGACCGGTGATGCTAGACGTAAGTGTATTCTGAAGGTCTTTTTGTCCTTGCACAATAGAGCGAAGCATCTCATCATTGGAGGAGGGAGGGGGGTAAGTAATTTGAGGGGCTTGCACAACCAAGCGCTTGGGCTTGCCTTTGGTAAGGTGTCCGGTAACTTTGGCCTTGGTTCTGGTGTTGGTATGGAGGGTTCTGTTGATACCGATCCTGCTGATAGTTGTTGTTGTTCTACCTCTAATTTCCACCGTTGTCTCTGCCTCCTTGGTTGTAGTTGTCCCTCCATCCTTGGTTGGAATTGTCTCTCTAGCCTTGATTGGAATTGTCTCTCCATCCTTGGTTGGAGTTGTCTTGCCAACCTTGATTGTAATTCCCACCCTGATTATAATTACTGTCTTGTTGATAGTACCCTTGATTCGGACGGTTGTAGTAAGTATTGGTAGCCGCCAATGTGTTATCTTCTTGTTGGAGTTGAGGACATTCATCAGTGTAGTGAGAATAGCAGGCGCATATTCCACACACTCTCTGAGGGACCAACTGTTGACAATGTTACTGTGGAGGAAACTGAGGTTGTTGTTGATTAAGCTGGAGCTGCTTTAGTATATTGGTCATCTCTCCTAGAGTCTTTGTGAGAGCAGTTGTCTCACTACTTAAGGAAACTTTCGCAATAGCCTTGGGATGATTGTTCCTCTGCCTTGCATTTCAGATGGACTCAGCTAGATCGGTGATCAGTTGCCACGCTTCTGTCGCCGTTTTGTACTTAGTTAGAGAGCCATTACTCGCAATATCTAAGATAGTATTGTCTTGAGGATTCATGTCTTGGCAGAAATAGCTAATCAACACCAACTGGTCAATCTTGTGATGGGTACATGAGTCAAGGAGATTCCTAAAGCGTTCCCAATACTCGTAAAGAGTCTCTGATTCACCTTATATAATGTAGGAAATTTCTTTCCTAAGTCTATCTGTAACTTTAGCTGGAAAGAACTTGTCCAGAAATTCCCTTCTGAGCAAGTCCCAATTAGTAACTACAGCTTCTGGTTGAGTGTAGTACCACTCCCTTGCCTTTCCCTCAAGAGAAAATGGGAAAGCATATAACCAAATAGTAACCTTATCCGCACCATGCTGCCTAGTAGTTGAGCAGGCTGTCTGAAAATCTCTAAGGTGCTTGATAGGCTCTTGAGCAGGTAAGCCTTGAAATTTGGGCAGTAGATTAATCAAAGCAGTCTTCAGTTCGAAATTTGCAACCAAGTTTTGATGACACGCTTGATATGGTTGCAGTGTAAAGTCCGGAGCTCCTACTTCCTGGAGAGTAATCCTTCTAGGCTCTGCCATAGTACCTGCACTTAAATCAATAGAATTAGTAGAAGAAGAGCTAGTTTCTTCCTTAAATGGCGTTTTAGATTCACCCTCAGATAAGACTGGTGAACTGGTAGAAACCCCTTCACCACCCTCAAAGTCTAACCGACGCTGAGCTCGCCTAATACGTGAAATAGTCTTTTCGATTTTGGGATCAAATGCGACTAAGCTCGGATCCGGTAGTGAACGCGTCATTCAATGAAAGAAACACAGAGCTCATGGTAATAAAATATATTAAGAAAATTAAACTATAAAACTACTAATAATAAAAAACACACAAATAAAAATAAAAATAAAATAAAGAAAATGAAATTATGTAAATATAAAAATATTTACACTAACCAATAATTTAGCACACTATCGCAACTCCCCGACAACGGCGCCAAAAATTGACGGGTGGAAAAATGCCGGTTAAGAAATTTTGACAAAAGCAGCATTGTGAGTACAGTCCTAATCGACGAAATTCTCATTGTCAATTTAAAAGATGTCAAAATTAAGAAGAAATAATTTGGAGTGGAATTCCCACGTCGTTTCCCAAAGAGTTGACACAACAGTGTAAATTATTGATTAGGATTTTTCTGAGAAATTTTTGAGGTTAAGCATGGAAAAATAAATAACTGAAAATTAAAGCAGTGAATGATAGCAAGATGTGTTATGTATTTGAATTAAAATGCCTTGGCTGAGAGAAGATTAATTGGAGTCCCTATCCTTGTTGACTTTCCCAAGTATAATAGTAAAAGGTTGTTGCTTCCACTCAGTTATCCTCAAGAAGTTACAAAGGAAGGTCAAGTGGATAACACTAACTCTGATTCACAAGTCCTAATCCCTTCCTAGGGAAGGATTAGAGTTAGTGAAAAGTGAGTTAGCTGGCAATCCCTAATTACAGATTAATACTTGAGTTTTCCAACTCAAGGGGTTCCAATTAATCAACTCCCAAGCCAAGTTGAGTGTTTTAAATCATAACATAAATGCCATTTTTCAACAACATGGAATAAGAATAAATAAGAGACATGGTAATTAAAATAAATTAACAAAAGAAAATTTTAGAGCTGATAATTAATTGAAGGAAATCAAATAAGAAATGGAATTAAATGTAAAAATTGTTCATTGCATTAATAAATCCAAAATTAACAATATCCATATATGACCACGAGCAAATAAATGGAAAACAAATGAGTAGAGTAATAGAAAAGCAAACTATATCGATGAAGACTTCAATCGAAGGTAGAAGTAGCTCTCTCAATATCCATTCCAAAAGCATAAAACTAAAATCTAAGAACCCTAGGAGAAGTAGAATTTTTCTCTAAGATTCAAAACTAAAACTAAAACTAAGTGAATGTGAATGTGTGTTGAGTCTCTGCTTGCTCCCTGGCTCTAGTTTGTGATTTTGGGCCGAAAACTGGGTCGAAAATCAACCGAAAATTGTCCCATGCAAGTTCTGATTAATGCAGCACGTCACTCTATCACGCGTACGTGTCGCTGGTCTTCTGCGCTTGTCACGCGTACGCGTCAGTCACGTGTACGCATCGCTATGCGACTTCGCTGGTCACGCGTACGCGTCGCTGTGAAAAGCTCCAATTCACGCGCACGCGTAAGCCATGCATGCGCATCGATCCTCGCTGGTCAACTCCTTTGTTTCTTGTGTTCCTTCCACTTTTGCATGCTTCTTTTCCATCCTCTAAGTCATTCCTGCTCTATAAAGCCTGAAAATGCTTAACACACATATCACGGCATCGAATGGTATAAAAGAAAATTAAAAATTGACAATTTAAAGGCTTAGGAAGCAAGTTTTCAATCATGGAACAAAATTAGGAAGGATTTGTAAAACCATGCAGTTTGTATGAATAAGTGTGCGAAGAACTGATAAAAACCACTCAATTTAGCACAAGATAAACCATAAAATAGTGTTTTATCAATCAATTCTAAATTTAAATTTAAATTTAAGAAAGGAAATAAAAAATATTTTAAATTTTATCTCATTAACCAGAATTAATTTTAAGACAAGAAATTATTTTGCACATCATATATATATATATATATTGTGAGATAGTATGGTCATTTGCTATTTTTTAATGATAAATATTGTCAAATAAAATAGTGTAAGAAATTAGAAGAAAACGTATTTATAAATTTAGGAAATATTAATTTATTTTTCAATAGAATAAATTATATATTGAATTACAAAAGTTATTATTAGTTTCTCTTCACCCTAACTAATACTCAACGATGGTGTTTCGGTACACCATGTTATCAAGAAATATTAATCGATCTAATAACTTTTGTAATGACATAAGTTTAAAAATTTGAAAATTTAAAAATCATTTCATAAAATGTGAAGTTTTAACAAGTAACAATGTTGATCATATTGTTTTGACTTTAAGAATGAATATGATACCAACAAATAAAATTGTCCTAAGTAAATTTCAACAAAGACAAAAGTCCATAAGTATTGCTATTAATGAAAAATTAATCTATTTTAAAGACAAATACATTTTTTTTACGGATTTCCTAACTCAGCAAGTCGAGGATTAATCCATCACATATTGATGTTCTATTTATTAAGGGTGAGATTCGAACTCCAAATACTTACTTAAGCAGACAAATGAGAAAACCATTCAACCAATCCAAATTGATTAAAATAAATATTAATTATTTTTAATATTTTTAAATTATAAAATATTTATAATAATAATTACTATATATATTTTTTATTTAAATTTTAATAAAAAATTTTTATATAATTTTAGGTATTACCCTGTGCAGGACATGGGAACATACACTAGTTTATCTAGATATAGAACAACTTACTAAACATATCTCATTTACACAAAATATATAGCTAATACATATATATAGAACTGCTTTGAAGATGTTAGTTACATCAACTTAGTTATGTCATCAACTCTAGTATCTTAATTATCACAGAGATGAATATGGGATAATGATAATTCTTATTTTATGATAATTTTTTAATAGAAAATATAGAGTTTATTAATTTATTTTGTATTTATTTATAAAAAATGTATGTTATTATGATTTTTTTTAATTTATGTTTTAATGTAAAAATATGTTTTCTTGACCAATAAAAGGTTAATTTTAATTCACTTTCATTGTATTTGATGTGGTGATGTATTTATTCAGTGATCTCAGATTTAACAGGACAAGAATGGCTTAGAAGATGGAGCAAAAGCATGCAAAAATGAAAAAAACATGAAAAATTAAAGAATTAAAGATCTGGTAGCTTTGTGTACGCATGGCACATGTTAACACATCTTTCTCAATTCGTGCATACGCATGACATGTAGTGCACGCCTCATCAATGAAAGTGCGTAACCGCAATTTTAGGGGCAATTTTTGGCCCAATTCAGCTTCATTCTGAAGTATTGGAGGCCTAGACTCAAGGAGAGAGACACACACTCTATCATTCCATCAATTCCACATAGTTTTGAATAGTTTTTAGTTTTCTAGTGGGAGAAACTCTAGGTTCTCTCTAGGTTTTCCTAAGACTTTTGTTATTTTTGCATTTAATTTTGAATTACAAACTTGTTTAGTTATAGTTTTTCTTTAAATTTTGTTATTTTCTTACTTTAATTTTTTTTTAAATTTTCTGGAGTCATCTTTGAGTTAATTTGCTATTTTCTTAGTTGTAAACTTTGTTAATTAATTTTAAATTTCTATTAATATATTTATATTTTTATATTTTATATGTGTTAATTAAGTTCTTGTAATTGATATTTGGTAATAATTAGATTTAATTTTGATCAAATTTTACAGTCTGATGATGTTTTCTCTTATTTCTTACCAAGTATTCGATGAAATATTTACTTTAGCTATAGAGTAGATTTTTGAATTCTTGATTTGGAGTTGAGTAATTAGGTGTCATTTGTAACGACCTGCATTTTTGAAAACTTAAATATAAATAAGTTATAATTTATTTTATTAATTGAAGCTCTTTACTTTAAGAAACTAATTTATTAAAAATAATTAAATTAATTTTATGATTATTAAAGTTTAAATTAATTATGATTTATTTTATTAGTTTGAACTATTTATTAGAAACTATTTTAATAGGCAAAGTGAAATTTATTTTTATAATTATAATTTAAGTTTGGATTAATTAAAATTATTATATAATTTTGTAATAATAAGATATTTACATAATTGATTTTATGATAACTAGAGTTTAAATTAATTAAAATTTTTGTATAATTTTTATTATAATAAGATATTTTGAGAAAAGATAAAATTATTATTATCATTATATTGATATTTTACTTTTACTCACTTTAAATAAAATAAAAATTTGTTTAATAATACTATTATCGAGTCCAAAATCTACCGGTATGAGTAAATATCGGTACTCTTCGGTGAACATAGCTTTGCGAATGCTTTATTGTATATCTTTTATCATTATGTTTCTAATACCATTTATATTAGTAACTCATATATATTTATCCCTATATATATTATTACTTATGTTTTAATATATCCATCTTCCATAGTTATCCGTTTAAGATATTAATAACTTCATATTTTTACCTTGAGTATCTTTCATGCAGTAGGACTTGTCCTACTGACAAGAGTTTGAGTTTCACATGCATGATTGTCTATTGATTAATGTTGTTAGTCGACCAATGCATCCCTCATGGTATTAGGTCTGGCCAGCTTAATACTGATGATTTGTGTACATGAAAATACTAACAGGTTATCATTGATGAAATAGAAGTAATAGGTAAGGCGGATAACGAGTAGTAAGGACGTTAGAAGTTGCTTTTCTCGTCTAGTTTTGACTTGCGAATCTTGCTTGAGTCGCGTGTGTTGGCACATCGCTCTCTCTTGCTATTTTCATTGAAATTCCTTATTTCAAATTTCTTCCTTGACCCATAATCTGATCATCTTATAGTTATACTCTATTGTTCCTATATATCCTTACTTAATTGTATTCCTGAGTGTTTGCTTAAATCTTTCAGAAGTACCAATCTATATCATTGTTCATACTATTCTCCAATCTTTTACTCTTCGATATGATCTTAAATTTGTTTTCACGCAACTAACGTGGCGGAAATTGGCAAGTCAAGAATTGTTATAAGATATGCGTTGCAAGCATAGTTCTTAACCAACCAGAAATTCGCTTATCAATTTAGAAGGGTGTCACAAAAATTAAAATTAAAATACTGGGAGTATGAATCCCAGGTCGTCTCCCAACGAGTTGCAGAAAGGTGTGCTATTTTATTAATCAGATGTTTTCAAAATGGTTTGAATTGAATAACAGGAAATTAAATTAGAGAATTTATGTAAATTAAATAAAAGTCTTGACTGGGAGTAGATTAGCTGGAAGCCCTATTCTTGTTGGAGTACTCTCAAGATTAATTGGCAATTGAAGGTTGTCCTGTTTAGTTATCCCTTACTAGGTAAGGGAAAGTCAAACAAGTTGGAATGCTACTTCTATTCACAAGTTCCAACCCACTCAATTAAAAGGGATTGGTGTCAGTGACTAGAGGGCAATCCAACAATAAACCAAATTACAATTTTTCTTTTTGAGCATTCTAACTCAAGGGTTCCTTTCAATCAACTCCCCATCAAGTTAGGGAACTACTCGCTCATTGTGAATGTAGAATTCATAACATAGGAAAGGGAATTAAAGAAAGACATGATAAATAAAAATCAAAGAAATCAATTAAAAATAAAAGTAATTCTTGTATTAATAAATTCTAAAAATAATTCAATAGTGAAATTGAGTAAATTAAAGGACATGGAAAAGTAAGAGCCAAGTAAAGAAAACGAACTAGAATGACGAAGTCTTGATGAGGTAATAACTCTTCTCAATATCCCAATGCAAAGAGCAATAGAAATAAAATCCTAAGAACTATGAATGTGTACAGAGAAAACCTAGAGGAGGAGTAAAACTAGATCTAAAAACTAAAAATTGTGTAGAATGAATGTTGTTCCCGGTCTCTGCATGTTCTCTGGCTCTAGTCTGCTTTTCTGGGCCAAAAACTGGGTCAAAACAGGGCCCAAAATCGCCCCCAGCAAATTCTATAGATTATGCAGATCGCGCACGTCACGTGATCGCATCATTCATGCGGCCGCGTCATTCGGCGTTTTGCCCTGCCACGCGAGCGCGTCGTCCATGCCTCCGCGTCACTTGTGCTATTCCAATCCGCGCGGTCACGTGAGCCATGCGACCGCGTCACTTCTCGCTGGTCATCTCCTCAATTTCTTGTGTTCCTTCCATTTTTGCAAGCTTCCTTTCCAATCTCCAACTCATTCATGCCCTATAAAGCCTGAAACACTTAACACACAGATCACGGCATCGAATGGAATAAAGGAGAATTAAAATACATAATTAAAAGTCTCTAGGAAGCAAGTTTTTAATCATGTAATAATTTTAGGAAGGAAATATAAATGCATGCTAATCATATGAATAAGTGGGTAAAGATCATTATAAAACCACACAATTAAACACATTATAAACCATAAAATAGTGGTTTATCAGCAACGCACAATCCCTAAATCATAGGTGATTTTGAATATGAGAGGTATAATTCGTAGATAGCTGATTTTTAATTGAAACTTTTTTGCTTCATGTTCTGCATCGTACACGTATTTTACTTCGATCTTACTCTTAGCTATCTCATAGGTTCTTGAATTTATCATTTTTTTTCTTTAATTTTGCATTCTTTTATACCAATGGTATAATTTCTTGACGATAATCTAAATTCGTTTTGCTGCCATGCATTATATCTTATAATATTTTTTTGAAGTTATCATTTTGAATTTTTTTAAAGAAACTTCGGTTTGATTCTTTTCTTACTTGATTTTATCCACAATCATTCTTAAAAAATTTGATAAGGTCATTTTTAATTTGCCATGCACTTTTTTACATGAGCTCTGAAACTTCTTATTAAAGTTTAAACATGTTTGATTGCGATGCCCCACTTATTCTTTCACTACCACAAAAACGGAAGATAGTGGCAGACAACTAGCAGCTATTTCTATAACTGGAGCTTTCTGATGGTTTTTCAGCAGTTTTAGTGGAAAAAATTGGAAGAGCAGCTATTTGGTTTTGCCACGAATGTAAAAGAACCGAAGCTAATCCACCTTTTTTTTGGCGATATTTCAATCTCCCCCTTCCCAAAAACACAACAACACTCAGCAACTGCATAAAAAAGAAAGAGAGAAACTTAAACAGAAAAGGGGGAAAAACAGAGAAGAAGAGGGAATAGAGGAAGGAGCCGGGCCGATGCTGCTGGGTTCTCCGCCGCCGTCGCGTTGCCGTGCCGTCGGAAAGCCAGAACCGCAAGAGAAAGAACCGCGAAGAGAGAGGGAGATCGCATCAGCTCACCGTGAAGCCAGTGCAGTCGTCGTCCTCATCGCGGGTCTTCACTCTTCACCATCGCATCTTGTCATCGCCGCCACCGCTAAGCTTGTCGTCATCGCCACTGAAGCTGAAGAGAGAGAGAGAGTTCGCGAAGAGAGGGGGTGCGCGCGCTCACGAAGGAGAAGAACGATGAAGAGTGAAGGAGAAGCAGAAGACGATGAACGCATGGGAGAAGGAGGAGGTCCATTCTCGCACCGTCCTGCTCTGCTGCCGCCGCTGTCGTCGATTGTGGTCAAGGTCGTCGCCGTCGCACCCTGTTCCCGTCGCCATTAGGGTTTGCTGCTGCTGCCATTGATAGAGCTGCCGCTGGGAAAAGCCGAATAGGGAGAGGAGGTCACCATCGCACACACCACCACCAGTTACAACCGTCGCCAAAACCAGGACAGATTCACTGGTGACTCTACTTCTTCCTTTTTTTGAAACTGTTCTGCTTCTATTTTGTTCTACTATTCTCCTAACTTTCTTTCTATGTACTTTGAAATTAGTTTTGCTCATTTTTTTACCCAGTAATTGCTTTGTTTCATCGATGATATGTCTTGTTTGTTTTTCAAATTTAATTTTGCTGCCTAACTGGCAATGACATAGGTATTGTATATTTTATTGATAGTTTGAAAATGATCTTCTGAATCAAGAAGTGTCAAAATTGCAGAAACAAGTAAATTTCCTGTTGATTCACTTTCCATATTCTCTGGAAAACCTCAAGGATCACCAATATTAAGTTAATGAATATTATTTTTATGTAGATTCAAAGTTTGAAACAGAAAAGTGAAATGAAAGATGTGGGTAATCAAAAGCTTCGCAAAAATATTAAGGAAGCTACAACATTAGCAGCAGATGAGTCTTCTAAGCATAAAGCAATGCTAGAAATTTTTGAGTCCACTATTATTCAGGTATCTTCATTCTATTTACTAAGGATATAGTTGAAATCATTGACTTATATATATAAATGTCTCAATTGCTCAACTTTCAATTCCACACTTCTTACTACAAACTGCTTTAGTATTTGAGCATCATGTTTCTTTATAAAAAATGCTTAGTCATCCAAATTAATGGCATAAAATATTTCAAAGAGAATATATGAGAAATAGAACAAATCCCTTGATTAGAATTTCAAGTACATCATCCTGAACTATTTGAGAAATAGAGAAACACAAGTTATTAAACAATTTGAGCCTGGTGTTTACGTGATACTAATAATAAAGCCTAATGGTGTCAAAATTTTCAAGAGAGTTAGATTCAGGTATACTACAGTTACTTGTTTATCTGATAAATTCTACATTTTCAATTTCTGTAAAAGTTTGATTTGTATTGAACATATGAGTCACTATAAGTCAGCTCCACAACAAGGCCAGAAACGGGGTAGAAGTCGCCCCACAGGGTCTGGGAAGAAACAGCAGCTGGCTTCTCTTGGTAAATATCTGTTTCAACTTTTATTATGTCTTGTGATGGATTGAAGTTATTATAATTTAATGTTGAATTGTTACTGTTCTTGTTTGAGAATACTTATTGGGATTTATGTAAAAATCCCAATTGTTCATAGCTTTCGCAGCTTAACTATCAATTATAGAAAGGCTTGTCTTATCCAAATATATATGTATTTAGTTTTTTTCTTCTAATTAATCTACTTTTCATAATTAAATATAAAAGATAAGGTGTTTGCACTTGAGTGTTGAGTAATCCTCAATTTCTCATTCAGTCATTGTCCATTATTTTGTGCATTAGATAATAAATTCCAATTTATACCTATAAACATATCTCATGAATATAAACTTTTGACTCAACCCAAGATACAGTTTTATCTTAATACGCGAATCTTAATCTTATTAAAACAGACATATTGGTAAAAAAAAAAATTATCTGCTGAGTTCACAATCTATTGCAAAGTTAAACTTTTTATTGTGAAAATTGTTTACAGGTTGAAATGATCTCTTCTTGATCTGAGATTTTGGTTGAGTAGTTCTATCATACATTAATTTCACTATTAGAAAATGAAAGGAAAAGTGAAGTGGGAGCGAAGAGAAAATAGGCCAGCCCTTTGTCCTAGTTGAAGAATGTATACTATTAAGCTTGAAGCTTTTGTCATTGCTGGTATGTTCATGCAGAATTTATATAGGGGCATCTTTGATAATAAAATTTTTGCTTAGTAGGCATTAGGCATCACATATTATAAAGGCAACTTGCTGCAAGTGTTCTATTAGTAAATTAAAACACTTATTTTCTTACAATTCTGTTTTGTACACATGGCTGCGTCTTGTTCTTTTCTTTTCTTTTTTTGGATGAAGTTGCAAGGGTTTTTTCTAATTTCTGCACAGCTAATTATCTCTAAACCTTCTGTAGATATCATTTTGGTCTGTATATTCTATTATACCTTTTAATCCATATCACTAAAAATATGACATGTTATTTTAGCAACATGTCAAGATAGAAGATGCTGAACTTAAAAAAGGCTCGTGAAGATCTCCAAAATAGGCTTGATGTTTTGAGAAAGCAATCTGAGGTGGGTGCCAAACATGTTACTTTGTTTTCTTGTTTAATTGCCCACTATTTTCTTAGCATAAAGGTAAGCCTTCCCCCTTAGGTCCACTTGCATTTACAAACTGCATTAAATTTGTACCCTTAATTCTCTGTATTAACAAACATTTTATCTTTGTAATATTTAATTTTTTATTTATTTTTACACAAAATTACTTCAATTATTCTAATGAGTTTCTAATTACTCGTTTTTGACTTAGTTCTTTGCTTTGCCTTTAAGTAAATCTTTTGAACATGTTAATCTTCATCACATCTAAATCGTACCAATAAGTAGGTAGGTAGAGTTAATGGGATAAAATCGGTTTTGCAACTTGTGTCTTGTATTCAAGTTGTTAGCATGTACTTTAATTTTACCACAATTTTTATTTATGTTCTTTACTAGTCTCCTCTTCGCCTGATAGTGACACCATCTCCTAAAAACTTGTTTATCTTTGATTCTTGCATCTCCTCTTTATTTCTATGCTCAATATATTATGATTATTATTACTATTATTATTATTATTATTATGAATAGAGCTAGCTAGCTGCATTTCCCCCAGGATCAATGGCTTAGTTTCTAAACAGTGTAGAGGCCTTTATATATATATATATATATATATGAAACTTGGGAGTTGATTGTGACCACTGCTTATACTCACTAATGAATTCACTGTTGAAATTTCGATGGGCTTTGTGCAACTTAGTATAGATTGGATTCTTAACTTCTCTGCATTATTAATAACTTATCTCTTCAGGTAGTTTTTTACACAAATAGTTCTTTCTATACGTAGAAAATAGTTTTTGTTTTCCTTTTCCTTCAAGTTCCATTTTACCATTTTGTTTCTCTTTTTTCACAATTCAGAATCACATAATATTTTTTGTTTTAATATATAGTTTTTTGTATCCTTTATTGTAGAGTGCAGTAGAATTGCAAGATAAGGCTCAACATTCTCTGTGCTATTTCACTTCTCAAATTGATTAATCTTACGCTTTGTTAATCATGATATTGTTTATTTAGTGTTTTTCTATATTAATATTTAAAGTTTAATAAATATGATGAAAAGAAAATAGGTTATAGTAAAGAAAAATGGTATAAACTATTGTAGTTGGTCAGTTTTTTTTTCAAGCTCGTGCATGAAATTGCGGCGGTTCAAAACCGTCGCAATTTTTTTTAAAAAACCACATAAATTTGTGGCGGTTTTAAAACCGCTGCAGATTTTTCTAAAATTAGCTAACCAAAATAGCGGCGGTTTTGCAACCGCCGCAAAATCATCAACCTGATTTGCTGCGGTTGTGCCAGCGGTTTCTCAAAACCACCGCAAAATCAAATCTCCACCCCTTAACAGGCGACGCTTGTGGAACCGCTGGAATTTCATTTTGCGGCCGTTAAAAACCGCCGCAAATCCCTAAAAAATCGCCACTATTCGGCGTGTCTCTTGTAGTTTATAAATGTATGGAAAAAATTTTACCTTATATTTTCTTCTTTAAATACAATTTGATTTTTTTCCGATCTTATTATAATTTTTATACATATTCTTATATAATTGTGCTCCTAAGTATTTTTCAAAATTTTTGAAAAAATGTTTTGCTCATAGCCCAATTAATTTTTATTCTACAAAGTTTGCGTATTTTATTTTAATTGGGATCTGTTCTGATGTAATACATCATTTAAATTTATAGTATTTCTTTTGAAAGTTGTTGGTTTCATATTTGTCTTTTGAAGAAGATGAAATAATTTTTCTCAGGTTTTTCCATTCTTGTGGATGTCTTATACAATTATGTTCCAAGTTACTCCTTTGAATTTTGTAAATGTTGTTATTGACTTTTAGTCATTTCCTTTTTCTCGACTTAACTTAAATCTATTTTAAACAAATGTATCGTTTTTCCTCTTATTATTTCTATCAAGGTTCTTTGATTGAAAGTTCTTCCTTGAGATTGCAATTTGATTTTTTTTTCAACCTACTTCATTATTTATGTACATCTTTATTCATTTGTAATTTCAAACATTTTTCAAAATCTTGTGAACATCACCTTTGTCACTTATCCTGTTCTTTCAAAATTTTGTAATTCTTCGAGTTAACGTGAAGTTGTTTTGATAACACATGCGATTTCTAGATATACCAAACATTACGTTAGTCTCTTAAGACACGACCAGTAAACGTGAAGAGTGACAACACTTCAATTCATGAGGAAATCATACTCCGTTGAGGCTTCTAAGTAAATGCTACACCTAGTTGTTAAGCCCTGAATCCTAAAATTTATTTTGTATTAAACTATTTTATAAATTTTGTTTTACATTGCACCTTTTTCTTCATATTTATGTGTATGACTTTCATAATTTTTGAGACTAAGTGTGCTAATTCTTATTACCTTTTTTCTTTAATATGCTTGAAAGTAAGATTAATATGAATCTTATCCATCTTATAACAATTTTCTTGGATGAAAATTTTGTAAGATGGGTAGAATGTAACGACCTGTATTTTTGAAAATCTAAATATAAATAAGTTATAATTTATTTTATTAATTGGAGCTCCTTATTTTTAGAAACTAATTTATTAGAAATAATTAATTTAATTTTATGATTATTAAAGTTTAAATTAATTATGATTTATTTTATTAGTTTGAACTATTTATTAGAAATTATTTTAATAGGAAAAGTTAAATTAATTTTTATAATTATAATAATAATTTGAGTTTGGATTAATTAAGATTATTATATAATTTTGTTATAATAAGATATTTTACATAATTAATTTTATGATAACTAGAGTTTAAATTGATTAAGATTTTTGTATCATTTTTATTATAATAAGATATTTTGAAAAAAGATAAAATTATTATTATATTATTATCATTATATTAATATTTTACTTTTACCCGTTTTAATTAAAATAAGAATTTGTCTAATAATATTATTATCGAGTTCAAAATCTGCCAGTATGAGTAAATATCGATATTTTTCGGTGAACTTAGTTTTGTTAATTCTTCATTATATATCTTTATCATTATGTTACTAATGTCATTTATATTAGTAACTCATATATATTTATCAATATATATATATATATATATATATATATATATATATTGATGTGTGGAAAACGATCCAACACAAAACTCACCGGCAAGTGTACCGGGTCGCATCAAGTAATAATAACTCACATGAGTGAGGTCGATCCCACAGGGATTGAAGGATTGAGCAATTTTTGTTTAGTGGTTGATTTAGTCAAGCGAATCAAGATTTGGTTGAGTGATTGTAACTTGCAGAAACTAAATTTGCTTGGAAAGTAAAGGGGGAGGGGTAAAGTGCAGTAAATTAAAGAGCAGGAAAGTAAAGAAGCAGATTCTTAAAGTGCAAGTAATGTAAATTGCAGAAACTTAGATTGCAAGAAACGTAAATGGCTGAAGCTTAAAGAGCAAGAAATGTAAATTGCTTGAATCATAAAAGGAATTGGAAATTAGGATAGCAGAATCTGAACAAGAACAACTAAATTGCATTAAACATAAAAGAGAAAATTTAAGTGCAGTGAAGTAGATCTTAACAGAAAAGTAAAATGACTTGAGAATTTAAAGAACTGGAAAGCAGTGCTTAAGTTGCAGCAATTCTAAAAGGTGTTGAAGATCTCAGGAAATCAAAGAGACTAGAAAACAAATCTAGATCTCACTCCCTTCCTAGATCCAACAAGAGAAATTGCAAAAGAAGTAAAGAAAAGTAAATTGCAGAAGCAAAGTAGATGAAGAAGCAGTAAACAGAAATTCAAATTCAATTATGCAGAAAGAAAATAAACAAGATCCCAAGGTGAGATTGAAACAGAAGTTCTTCAATTCTCTACCCAAGATCCAAAGCAAGGAAATAAAAGAGTGCTCAAGCAAGAACCAAGAAGAAGAGAGATCAATTCTCCTTCCAAGTTCTCTCAGAAATTCAAAAAGCTCAGAATTAAAATGCAAGAAAAAAAGGGAAAATTCAAAATGAAGTCTAGAGTTTCTCAGGTAAAAGAAAAAGGTTCTAATTACATCAAACTAACTCCTATTTATACACTTTCTATTCTTGGATATTGGAATTTGGATGGGCTTTTGATTTGGTGAAGGAATGAAGTAAGTTGGAATTTTAAATTTCAATTTCAGCCCAAATGCATCTCCCAGGGGAATGCTCAGCTCACAAAGTGAGCTGAGCTTTGTGCTTTGCATAGCGTGTCTTGTTGATTGGGAAGCATCAGGGGAGAGCTCAGCTCACTTTGTGAGCTGAGTGCTAGTGTCTTGGTGCCAAATTGTGCGCGCCTTGTGCTACCCAGGACCGTGTCATGCGCGCTCCACTCTTTTCCTGGCCGTGTCAAGATGTGTTGCATGTGCCCATGGATAGCGCTCAGCTCACTTTGTGAGCTGAGCTTTGGTGCATCCAAGGAAGGGTCCTTGGTTCAAAACTTGGAGGAAGCATGCGCTGGAACTTTTCCTTGGTTTTCTTGTGATGCCTTGCTTCCTTGCTTCCTCATGGTGGTGAGTTCGAACCTTGAGGAGTGCATTTGGCCATTTTTTGCTTATTTTCCTTAGTGAGTAGCGCCTCTCCCATCCCCCTTGGTCATGAGTTCAAGCCTTGGAGCATGCATTTGCAAATCATTTTCTTTGAATTATTTCCTCAATGCTCTCGATAATGCTCACTTTGTGAGCTGAGCTTGGTTCCTCATTTCCTTATTTCTTGGCCTTGTGTTGTGCTCAGCTCACAAAGTGAGCTGAGCTTTGTGCCTTGGTCTCCTGGAAGCAAGTGTAGCGCTCACTTAGTGAGCTTTGGAGAGAGCTTCATGGTTTTGTTGCACCACACTTCCTCCTTTCTTGGCCACACTTTTTCTCCTTTGAGCCACGCTTCTTTGGCCACGCTTCCTTCTTTTCTTCTTTTCTTCATCTACAATTAATCAAAACAACCAATCAAAGTATCACCAAATTCACAAGGTCTATTAATCATTAAAATTCAATTGAATTTAGCTTAAACCTCATGATTTAGCATCAATTTCATGGTGGTTGTTTGATTCAAAGAAGTCATGCATTTTCATTCCAAATTACTTACTTAGAGTGCAAGAAAGTGCATAAACCAAATGAAAAACAAAGAAAAAGGCTAGTAAAACTAGACTATGATGACTTGTCATCACAATACCAAACTTAAAACTTGCTTGTCCCCAAGCAAGCATAAAACATAAGAGAAGATAGAATGAAGTAGATAAGCATGCATGTCCTTATTAGGCAATTAGTTGAATTTTGTTTATGGGATTTTATGCAGATCAAAAGTAGCTCATTTATTACTTGCTCTCAAAACAAACCATGTTCCTTTAAGGGCTCACTAAGGTTGCTGCTATGAATCCTCACTTTTTGCTCATTTCCCTTGTCAGCTTTTCTTCTTTCTTTTGCATTACAGAACTTATTATTTATCAAGGGCTTGGTGTCAAATGTTGCAGTGGCCTTTGGCTTATTTTCACTCAACATTTTTTTTCACCACAGACACATGGCTCATCTTTTTCTTCCTAGGATCATTGATGCCTAGCATCTCTTTGGATTACTAAATGTTTTATAGCTAGGTTGCTCTTTATTGTGGACTTTCAGTTGACAATCCCAAATCAGTTGATCTAAGTTGCCAAGTTTTAAGATACTCCTTAGAACCTACTTGTCCAAGCATATCCTAGTACACAAACACCACAGGCATATGTCCTAGGGTCCAAGCTATTGGTGTCTAGCCTTATTGTTTGTTTCTTTGCCAACTTTTGGCTTTTCTTCTTTCTTTTTCTTTCTGTTTTGGTTTATTTTCAAGGGGCTTTGATTATTTGAAGGATCATAGCAGCAGACTAGCTTAGGCTTTAAGAAACAAGTCATTCTGCAACGTTTATTTTATGAGCTAACAATTAAATCAAACATATACCTCCACTAACTTTCATTCTGACTTTTGCAACATTGGACAATTACTTTTCTAGATCAAACGTCTTTCTTTTATTCAAACAGCAAGGGGGAACAAAACAAAGTATTCAAGTTAATGGGTGATGACAATTATTATGCAGATAACTTTTAAGCAAAAATTATGCAGCTAGCTTTCTTTTTCAACATATACTTCCACTTGCAACTAAATAATCATTTCAGCCAGACATAAAGGAGTCCCTGAATTAATTCATTGCACAATCAATGATCAAGTATAAATACGACCTGTTGGATTGCTGCTTTTCTTTCTTCCTTCTGTTTGCTCCTTCTGAGTCATAGTGCAAGTGTTCTTTAATTTGTTGACTATTTTCCTGCATAATCTTTCAGAAGTGGCTTGCTTCTTAAACCATTAAAGTATCTGGTTAGTGTGCCAAGCTTTATTTGTGGGCTTTGAACTTACTTTAGTGTGTGAACACCAAACTTAGTGCCTTGCCGATAGTTCTCATGCATCATATTGACCATGTGTGAGACTCTTTTTCTTTTTCAAAAATGACAAAAATGAAAACTAAGAAAATAACAACATAGTTAATTAGTTTATCTAACTGCTTGAAGCTGGCACTAAGCAGAAGGTGAGAATGTATTTTATAATTGAATTTTGGTGGAACACCAAACTTAGAATTCTTCATTCTCTCTTAGATTGTTTTGGTGTGTAACACCAAACTTAGCTTCTTGCAATATAGACAAAACTAATTAACCTTTTTATTGAAAGAGATGTGAAAGGATAGTTACCTCTGGTTGGGTTGCCTCCCAACAAGCGCTCTTTTATTGTCACTAGCTTGACATTGACCCCTTCTTTTATAGTGGTTGATGATTGTAGTGCCTCAGCTTGTCCCCTCTGACTGTGAGCCTCTTCTTTGTCCTTTGGTGCTCAATTTCCACATGCTCCAGAGAGAGTACTTGGTTAACAGTGTAATGATCCTCAGTTCCCAACTGTTGATATATTAGTTGCACCTTATCACCTTTAGAGAATCCCTCAGTTGGAATTTTTTTATTCTTCCACCCTTTGTGAGTCTTCTTCTTGTTTTTCTTCCTTTTTCTTGTTAACCTTTCTTCCTTGACAGCAGCCTTAGCCATGGTATCTTCCTTCTTGTTTATCATCCTGATTCCTTCTTGAATTCCTTCTTCTTCTTGTACATGCTCATTTCTCTGTTCCCCTGTGTTGTTGGTTGTCTGCCTTGGAGAACAGTCACTGACTCTCTTGCTTCCTTCTTCAATAATTTGTGGTTCTGGAAACACTTTCAGGATAATGCTATCCTCATGCATCCTGAGAGTTAGTTCTCCCTGCTCTACATCTATGATGGCTCTAGCAGTGGCCAAAAATGGCCTTCCCAAGATGATTGAATTGTTTTCTTCTTCTTCAGTGTTCAGTATTACAAAGTCCGCAGGAAAAATGAACTTGTCAACCTTAACTAAAAGGTTCTCAATCACTCCCTTGGGATATACTATTGACTGGTCCACCAATTCCAAGGACATCTGTATTGGTTTCACCTTCCCTATGCCAAGCTTTTTCACTAAGGATGATGGTATTAAATTTATGCTTGCTCCTAAGTCACACATCCCTTTGTTGATAAGTAGATTTCCAATGGTGCAAGGTAGGAAGAAACTTCCAGGGTCTTCTAACTTGGGAGGGAGTCCTTTTCTAATGAGTGCACTGCACTCTTCAGTGAGAAGCACAATCTCTTTTTCTTGCCAACTCCTCTTCTTGTTGATAAGTTCTTTTAAGAACTTTGCATACAGGGGCATTTGCTCAAGTGCTTCAGCTAAGGGAATATTGATCTCCAACTTCTTGAAGATTTCAAGAAATTTTGGGAAGTGTTGGTCCTTAGTCTCCTTGTTGAACCTTTGAGGATATGGCAGAGGTGGTGTGAAGTTCACTCCCTGCCTTTGTTCCTTGGTTAGCTCTTTCATTGCTTCCTTCCCTTCTCTTGATTTTTGTGGCCGGTCCTCCTTATCTTTGACCTCCTCTAAGGCTTGCTTGCTTGCTGTTGCATTCTCATCATTGGCCTTTTCTTCCTCAGCTTGTTTTTTTTCACTTTCTTTTGGCTTCTTGGTTGCTTCTTCATTTTTCACCAGAGTCTTGCCACTCCTTAGTTGTATTGCCTTGCACTCCTCTTTTGGATTGGGGATAGTGTCACTAGGTAGTGAGCTTGATGGCCTTTCACTGGTGATTTGCTTGGAGAGTTGTCCAATTTGCCTTTCCATATTTTTCATGGAGGCTTCCTGGTTCCTCACTGTCATCTCTTGGTGCTTCATCATCTTTTCCATCAAGAGCTCCAAGTTGTTAATTCTCTGAGAGTCTTGTGAAATTGGTTGATTGTGAGGTGTGGAAGGTTGAGGGTAAGTGTTTTGATTTGAGGCTTGGTTATTTGATGGATGATGGTTAGAATTGGGGTAGGTGTTTTGTGGTTTTCTGTATGTGGCTTGGCTATTATTCTGTTGGTTATTCTGGTTTGTGTTTTTCCAACCGTTTTGGTTTGAGTTTCTCTACCATGGCTGCTGAGTTTGATTGTGGTTGTCTCCCCATCTAAGGTTTGGGTGGTTCTTCCAAGATGGATTGTAGGTGTCTCCATACACCTCATTTGACCCAGAATTTTGGTTGTGCATGTATTGGACTTGTTCTTGCTGCTGCTCCTCTTGAGTTTCCTCATTCTGCCCCCATGTGGTTGATGGTTGGCTAGTGTTAACTGCTGCAACTTGAAGGCTATCAATTCTCTTGGCCATTTGCTCAAATTGTTGTTGAATTTGCTGCTACATCATCTTGTTTTGAGCTAGAATTGAATCCACTCCTTCCAACTCCATCACTCCTTTCCTTTGTGATGGTTGGCGTTGCCTTTGATGAGCAAAGAAATATTGATTGTTGGCCACCATATCAATGAGATTTTGGGCTTCTTCTGCTGTTTTCATTAGTTGTAAAGAGCCTCCTGCTGAATAATCCAAAGCCTCTTGAGATTTCAGTGTCAAGCCTTCATAGAAATTCTGCAATCTGTCCCACTCACTGAACATTCCCGGTGGAAACTTTCTGATTAGAGCTTTATATCGTTCCCATGCCTCATACAAGGGTTCAACATCCATTTGAGTGAATTTTTGCACTTCAGTCTTCAATCTAATAACTCTTTGAGGTGGGTAAAACTTGGCAAGGAACTTGGTTACTAGATCATCCCAATTGTTGATGCTGTCCCTTGGAAAGGATTCCAACCATTGAGTGGCTTTATCTCTGAGAGAGAATGGAAATAGCAGTAGCTTGTAACTGTCAGGGTGCACACCATTGGTTTTGACAGTGTCACAAATCCTCAAGAAGGTGGACAAGTGTTGGTTGGGGTCTTCAAGTGGTCCTCCTCCATAAGAACAATTGTTTTGAACCAAGGTGATGAGTTGTGGCTTTAGTTCAAAGTTATATGCATTAACATTTGGGGTAAGAATGCTACTCCCACAATGTCTAGGATTTGCAAATGTATATGAAGCTAAAACTCTCCTCTGTGGTGGATTGTTGTTGTTGTTGGCTGCTCCACCTGGTAGATTTGGTGGATTTGTTGAATGTTCCTCCATGTCTTGGAACTCTTCTTCTGACTCCTCTTCTCCAACAATATTTTTTCCTCTTTCAGCTCTTCTTAACCTTCTAAGAGTTCTTTCGTCTTGTTCATGAAAAGTGGGTATAGTTCACCTTGTTCCTGACATACAAACACGGCATAAGAAACACACAGAACCAGTGACACTTCACTCTATTGCTAGAATGAAGTTTGAGTTAGCTTAAGCAAAAATTCAAACAGTTAGTGTGTAAATAAAAATTAAAGAAACAGAAAAGTAAAAAGTGCTTGATCTAGATCTTCACTTCACTTAATCATTGTCAATCTAATCAATCCCCGGCAACGGCGCCAAAAACTTGATGTGTGGAAAACGATCCAACACAAAACTCACCGGCAAGTGTACCGGGTCGCATCAAGTAATAATAACTCACATGAGTGAGGTCGATCCCACAGGGATTGAAGGATTGAGCAATTTTTGTTTAGTGGTTGATTTAGTCAAGCGAATCAAGATTTGGTTGAGTGATTGTAACTTGCAGAAACTAAATTTGCTTGGAAAGTAAAGGGGGAGGGGTAAAGTGCAGTAAATTAAAGAGCAGAAAAGTAAAGAAGCAGATTCTTAAAGTGCAAGTAATGTAAATTGCAGAAACTTAGATTGCAAGAAATGTAAATGGCTGAAGCTTAAAGTGCAAGAAATGTAAATTGCTTGAATCATAAAAGAAATTGGAAATTAGGATAGCAGAATCTGAACAAGAACAACTAAATTGCATTAAACATAAAAGAGAAAATTTAAGTGCAGTGAAGTAGATCTTAACAGAAAAGTAAAATGACTTGAGAATTTAAAGAACTGGAAAGCAGTGCTTAAGTTGCAGCAATTCTAAAAGGTGTTGAAGATCTCAGGAAATCAAAGAGACTAGAAAACAAATCTAGATCTCACTCCCTTCCTAGATCTAACAAGAGAAATTGCAAAAGAAGTAAAGAAAAGTAAATTGCAGAAGCAAAGTAGATGAAGAAGCAGTAAACAGAAATTCAAATTCAATTATGCAGAAAGAAAATAAACAAGATCCCAAGGTGAGATTGAAACAGAAGTTCTTCAATTCTCTACCCAAGATCCAAAGCAAGGAAATAAAAGAGTGCTCAAGCAAGAACCAAGAAGAAGAGAGATCAATTCTCCTTCCAAGTTCTCTCAGAAATTTAAAAAGCTCAGAATTAAAATGCAAGAAAAAAAGGGAAAATTCAAAATGAAGTCTAGAGTTTCTCAGGTAAAAGAAAAAGGTTCTAATTACATCAAACTAACTCCTATTTATACACTTTCTATTCTTGGATATTGGAATTTGGATGGGCTTTTGATTTGGTGAAGGAATGAAGTAAGTTGGAATTTTAAATTTCAATTTCAGCCCAAATGCATCTCCCAGGGGAATGCTCAGCTCACAAAGTGAGCTGAGCTTTGTGCTTTGCATAGCGTGTCTTGCTGATTGGGAAGCATCAGGGGAGAGCTCAGCTCACTTTGTGAGCTGAGCACTAGTGTCTTGGTGCCAAATTGTGCGCGCCTTGTGCTGCCCAGGACCGTGTCATGCGCGCTCCACTCTTTTCCTGGCCGTGTCAAGATGTGTTGCATGTGCCCATGGATAGCGCTCAGCTCACTTTGTGAGCTGAGCTTTGGTGCATCCAAGGAAGGGTCCTTGGTTCGAAACTTGGAGGAAGCATGCGCTGGAGCTTTTCCTTAGTTTTCTTATGATACCTTGCTTCCTTGCTTCCTCATGGTGGTGAGTTCGAACCTTGAGGAGTGCATTTGGCCATTTTTTGCTTATTTTCCTTAGTGAGTAGCGCCTCTCCCATCCCCCTTGGTCATGAGTTCAAGCCTTGGAGCATGCATTTGCAAATCATTTTCTTTGAATTATTTCCTCAATGATCTCGATAATGCTCACTTTGTGAGCTGAGCTTGGTTCCTCATTTCCTTATTTCTTGGCCTTGTGTTGTGCTCAGCTCACAAAGTGAGCTGAGCTTTGTGCCTTGGTCTCCTGGAAGCAAGTGTAGCGCTCACTTAGTGAGCTTTGGAGAGAGCTTCATGGTTTTGTTGCACCACACTTCCTCCTTTCTTGGCCACACTTTTTCTCCTTTGAGCCACGCTTCCTTCTTTTCTTCTTTTCTTCATCTACAATTAATCAAAACAACCAATCAAAGTATCACCAAATTCACAAGGTCTATTAATCATTAAAATTCAATTGAATTTAGCTTAAACCTCATGATTTAGCATCAATTTCATGGTGGTTGTTTGATTCAAAGAAGTCATGCATTTTCATTCCAAATTACTTACTTAGAGTGCAAGAAAGTGCATAAACCAAATGAAAAACAAAGAAAAAGGCTAGTAAAACTAGACTATGATGACTTGTCATCACAATACCAAACTTAAAACTTGCTTGTCCCCAAGCAAGCATAAAACATAAGAGAAGATAGAATGAAGTAGATAAGCATGCATGTCCTTATTAGGCAATTAGTTGAATTTTGTTTATGGGATTTTATGCAGATCAAAAGTAGCTCATTTATTACTTGCTCTCAAAACAAACCATGTTCCTTTAAGGGCTCACTAAGGTTGCTGCTATGAATCCTCACTTTTTGCTCATTTCCCTTGTCAGCTTTTCTTCTTTCTTTTGCATTACAGAACTTATTATTTATCAAGGGCTTGGTGTCAAATGTTGCAGTGGCCTTTGGCTTATTTTCACTCAACATTTTTTTTCACCACAGACACATGGCTCATCTTTTTCTTCCTAGGATCATTGATGCCTAGCATCTCTTTGGATTACTAAATGTTTTATAGCTAGGTTGCTCTTTATTGTGGACTTTCAGTTGACAATCCCAAATCAGTTGATCTAAGTTGCCAAGTTTTAAGATACTCCTTAGAACCTACTTGTCCAAGCATATCCTAGTACACAAACACCACAGGCATATGTCCTAGGGTCCAAGCTATTGGTGTCTAGCCTTATTGTTTGTAATGTAACACCCTACCACACAGAACTTTACGCCTAGAATGTAAACCAGACGTGACGAGGTGCTACGACCTCTAAAAATAAAAATACTTATGTAATATAATTGAAGGAAGTTGTAACTAGGAGCCTTGAAAGAAAAGTTGATAAAAAATGAAACAGAAATCGCATCACTCACAAAAGTTACGCATAGATGGATAAGCAAGTTCGAAAGGAAGGTTTAAATCATATACCTATAGATTAGAATTCTAAAACACAGATAACAAGTTTCGAATCGACCTGCGAAACTAAGGCGGGCTAGGGTATATATATATAGTCATGACTATAGGCAAGAAAGAATTGAACCTAAGGCCTGCCCCTGAAACATTCGGAAGAAATGCTGCTTTAGATCCCGCCCAGATCAGATCAAAGGCGGTCCATTTTTTTTCTTTCTAAAAGAGCGAAAGTTTACAGGTGGATGGGTGCTCTTTAGGTGTTTACTACCTCACATCAAGGTGATAGGATTCGAACCTATGGCCCTCTGTACCCAAAATAGATGCGCTGACCAGACTGCGCTACACCTTGTCTCACCCCCCTCCGCATATAGATCCACCCGATCGATGAAGACTCGAACCGAACTCGCCCATCCTTTTGGGCACAGGAACTCGCCCATCCTTTGTAATCAACCGCTTTTTTTTTATAAAATCTGCCTCCAGCAAGCCACGCCAACCCTACCGCCAAAAAGCCGTATAGTGAAGGAGCGCTCACATTTTGGCTTCCTCTTTTATTCACTTTCATTTTTGAAAATCCGGCTCGCTCCCGGCTACCTTTCCCTTGGACCCAAAGCCCGCTTAGAAGTGGATTCGAACCACTGACACAAGGATTTAAAGTCTGTTTTCTTCATCGAATAGCGCCCTACCTTACTTACCACTTTACTAGTTAGGGAAAAGCCCTTTACTAATAACAAGAAAAGGGCTTTTTTTGCTTGTTTAGTATTGCAAGCTTTCGAGCAGCTCTTTCAACTGCCGCCTAATCCCCTCTCCCAACATGCTCAAGAACCGAGAGCCGCCCATGCCTTCAAGAAACGGGGGAGCTTGCTTCTAAAAAGAAGATAGGCCACAACGCGCAACGGGCTCCCCACTCCTAGTAACTAAGTAGTGCTATTCTGTCCTCCGGGGGACTACACCAACACCAAGAGGTTAGGTTCTTTCTCTCACGTAATTTTGCCCGCCCGTTCAACTTCCGTGCCAGAGGAAATGGGATTCGAACCCATGATACAATCTTCTTGTATGTAGATTTAGCAAACCAATGCCTTAAGCCACTTAGCCAGACCTCTAATTGATCAGAATTTGATGTGCGGTTGGTTGTCCAAAGGGTTATCTGATCCGATCAACTGCGTATGCCGTAGCACGCTAGCGCGCGTACTCTTCCTCTATCTATGAGCGAGACTCCATCCAAATCTGCCACTCGTTGGGCGATGCCCTCTTTTCTATGAAGACCGACCCCACCACTGAATGATGAACTTTTCCAGTCTTCGCCTGAATGGAATTCATCTATCTCTTTCGTCTGGTCGAGAAGGGAGAAAGCCCGGGGAATTGGCTCACAGAAGAAGGGGACTCTTCTAAACCATTAAGGAGAAGTCCATTTTCGTCATGATCGATCCATGTCCTACTATAGTGCCTGGAGACCCTGTCTTGCTTAGCTTACAAAGCTAGCTTACTAACGCGAAGGCCTTTAGGGGCTTGCTTAGTACTTGTGCTAAGGAGCAAGTCTCAGCTTCACGCATGACTAACATACCAAAAGGCTTAAACTAGAAGAGAAGGTACGAAGTCACTCTGTGCATAGCTATGAGGTACCAGAACGGAGGTCGGAAAAAGGCATAAACTTTGACTAGTAAAAAGAGTACATCCATGTACGTAGTCACTCATATAGCTATATGAGGAGTGAGGATAGGATCTCCTGCCTGTCTGCAGGCCCGGATACAAGCTCCAACATCACATACACTCTTTATTGACTAGAAAGGGGAAGCGCTATGAATCAGTACGTGAACGATGCCCCCGTAGCCTTCTCCTATGGGTCATTCCAGGTATTCTGGTTAAGTAAGTTAAGTCAAAAATGCGTTCTTGATGGAGCAACTTGCTCATTTCATCGATTTCCCACTCCTAAGGGAGGCCAGCTAAACGAAAGAAAAAGAACCTCCTAATCTACAAAAGAGTCCAGTCTATCAAAAAAGATTCCATATATTACATTTTTTTCTCACGTCTTCTATTAGAATCTTTGCGTTCAATCACAGATCCTGGCATAAGACCCCATTCCCGCGAAAAGGCGGGATGAGAACCCAGGTCCTAGGCCAAAAGACTTTACCAGCTAGACTAGTGGAGCTGCACTCATAATGCCTGAACCCCCTTTAGGTGAAAATGAAAAGGCCCCACCCATCAACTTCTGTAATGGAAGCTTCAGCCACTTCCTGGTTAATAGCCTACGGCTAGCTTGTCCCTCTCTTTTTAAGAAGTGTTTTGACACCCCTATCTTTCTTGCTTTTCCGATAGCCTTTAGTATAGGAGCATCTCTAGCGGTCCCGCCTAACTCTTCGTTATCTGTCCGAATACCTATAACTATCTTCCTCTGTTCCACGAATAAGTTAAGGGACTTGGAGTACCCGCCGGAATGAGCTTCCCTCCTTTCTTCTTTCTTTATACTTAAGTATGCCCTGAAGACAGAATGAACGAATCGAAGACCTATTCTGATCTCCAAATTCACCTATCCCTGCCTTATTCAACTCAAAACTCAAAATAGGTCTTTGGCTTCCTACGCTCTCCTTCAACTAAGAGTGATAGGAAGTGATGCCTAGCTCGACCGAAAGCTAAGGGTAAGAGTGAAGTCGTAGAAGCGAGAGGAAAGTTGTCTCTCGACTCTAGGGAGAGGATAGAGAGTTCCATGCCGTAATATTGTAAGGAAGGAACAAGGGGATCGGTGTCTTCCTTGATCCGCTACTCTCCCAACCAGGGTGGGTAGCTACGTACCTTCCCGTTTTGATGATTCCAGGAGCATCAAGCCACTGTACTGATAGCTGCAGAAGCGTAGCAGTTTGGTTTGCTTAGGTAGTGTTTCATATATTTCCTTTGTGCGGAGAACTCCCCGAAGGTTCTAAACAATCTTCATCGATCATCCGTTCTGGTTGGTTGTCGTCCATCCACTGTTGGCCTACGGTTTGTGCTCGACCCTCCTTCTCGACCTTCCTTTCGGGTTGATTGGCCTCAACTAGCTGCCCATGGGTGAAAAAAGCCATTAGGGCTGCTGTTTTGATTGTCTTAGATGCCCCGATAACGTACTTGGCCTCCTAACTACTTTATAATTAGTAATAAGGAAAGGCCAATCCCCTATCCAATTTTGGGGGACGAGGAACTGCTATTCTTTTTCATTTGGAATGCAGCGGACAGTCAGGAGTTACACTAGCTAGCAGGATTACTTTTGAATCGAAAGACGTTAAACAACAACAACAAGCACTCAAGCTACAAGAGAAGAGAAAGAGCTACAACTGCTACAACCGAAATGCTGATACACTAAAAGGATTAAGGCATCAGAGAAAAAGAATGATTTGACTCCTCAATTACCAAGTGTGGATAAGGTCGCCAGGAAAGACCCTCTTTTTTGGGAGATTATGTAAGCATATGATCTTCAATCCTTACTTGGAAGGAAGACTTCTCTAGTTTTGAACCTATAGAATTAAGCTAGCTATCACTCTTTTCTGCTGCCAATAGATCGAGATGATACCCGACACCAGCATTTAGTTTAGATGAATACTTGAAAAGATGCCCTGAAATCGCACGGTTATGGCAGCGAACCGATGCTCAGACTCCTTTGATTAGTCGGACTTCTCGATAAATCTTATGCAAGAAACCCTAGTGTTTTAGAAAACTCTTTCCGCTAGTGGTCTCTCACTTTCATTCTGGATTGAACCACTCGTCGCTCACTCTTCTTTTCAATCCTTTAGGACTTTAAGATATGTCCTGAAAAAATCATATTTTTTCCCTTTTCTAAGAATCGTCATGATCTAAAACCCCCTTGACTGACTTAACATGCATTCTAGTAGCTTCTGAAATGAAAACCCGATCCATGGAACCATCTTTTCTTTTCAAAGAAAGAGCTTGTTGAACCCGTCCTCAGACAGACCACTGGCACCCAATCTCTTTACTAGATTGGACCATGGGTCGTCACTCCTACATCCAAGATGTGGCACATCCCCCCGCGAAAAGGAGGGGAGGTGGTTATTAGGATAACCCAATTTGGGTTCTGGATCAAGGTTTTCCAATGGGTGCTGCCCTTGTCATACTGATCTGGAAAGAGTGCTTTTAGGTGGAATGACTAAATGAAATATCAAATGGGCATCATGAATTCCAACAGGCCTCTCATCTCTAAGAGGTTTGTAAGGGTTTGTTCTTAGGATGCCTTGTTGAAAGATATGTGGGAGGAACCACAATACCTTAACCTCTTCCCGGACCGGGACAAGTAAGGCCCCTATTCCGTGCAGCTTTTCTTTGGGTGTGAAGTACCGGAATAAAGCTCTTTCACATTAGGAAAGGACTGGCCATCTCTTTCTGATCCGATGAGTTCGGTCCTTATGATATTAGAGTGTGCTTTAAATCACAATAATAATCTATTCTCTCCTCGCAGAATGGAAGCCTTGCTTCCTTTTCGGGTGAATCGATTTCAGTATGAAAATCCCCTCCCCCCCCCCTTTTTTTCTCTGGTGAAATGTACGACCTCCAACTGAACCTAGCCCAAAAGAGTGTAAGCGAGGGATTCAAAACCTAGTTGATCACTTATAAAGTAGAAAATCTTATTCTATTTTGATTTCCAACATGCAGAAGTAAAAAACCTATTAACAGAGTGAGACAGAAACTTTTGATGGAACCTGATGATCTTCGAGGCCGAAGGGAGCTAGAGTTGAAGCTGGGGCGGGAACTGTAGGAGCTCCAACTCGCTGAATAAGCCACCACAATATAGGAAAAAGAAGAAGCTACAGGAGAAGGATGTGTATCAGGTGCGGATTGATGCCAAGGCATCTTAGCCTAGTTTTACTAGTCTTTTTCCTTTGTTTTTAATAGGTTTTATACACTTTCTTGAGTTACAAGTAAGCCATTTGGGTAGAAATTCATGTGTATTTGGATTCAATTAACCATGAGTAAATTGATGCATTTTCATGAGGTTTTGTGCTATAATTGCTTATATGTCAAGGATGATAAGAAGTCTCATAATTTTAGCATAGCTTTGATGCATTTGTTGATTGATGACAGGTGACCAAAAGGCTTAGAGGAAGGTTGAAGAAAGGGGATGGCAGCAATGGAAATGAAGGTAGCAAAACCACCCTGGGAAGAGCTCAAGTTTGTGCCAACGTTTGCCTCAAACTTGAGGTCAAACGTTGGCTTAAGAAGAACCCAGGAGATGCCAAAGTTTGCGCCAATGTTTGCCTCAAACTTGAGGTCAAACGTTGGCTCAAAAATATGCCCAGGAGATGCCAAAGTTTGCGCCAATGTTTGCCTCAAACTTGAGGTCAAACGTTGGCTCAAAAATTCACCCAGGGGAGGCCAAAGTTCACGCCAACGTTTGCCTCAAACTTGAGGTCAAACGTTGGCACAATTACTATACCAGGGGGACTTAACGTTTGCGCCAATGTTTGCCTCAAACTTGAGGTCAAACGTTGGCTGAAAAATGGCCTTGGAGGGAGCACGTTTGAGCTCACATTTGACCTCAATCGTGAACTCAAACGTGAGTGACAGAAAAGCACCGTTCTACATAATGATCAACACGCAAACGTCTGAGTCAACGTTTTCCTCAAACGTTGACTCAAACTTGAAGGCTCCAAAGTCCAAATTGCAAATGGATTTCTTCTCAAGTCCAAGAGCAATCAACTGAGGCTACCTTCAATCCAATTCCATCAAGGCCAAGGGCCCAAATTCAAGGCTTCAAGACCATTAGAAGAAAGTGTATAAATAGAAGTTAGTTTGATTTAGAATGGACTGAAAACTTTAACTTTGAACATTTGTACCCTTTTTAGAATTTTTCTTTCTGGAACTTTAATTTTGGATCTTGGAGGAGAATTGAATTCTCTTCCTCTCTGGGTTTCTTGTTTTCTTTTTTGCAAATCTTACTTGAGTCTTAGGTGTTGAAAATTGAGGAAATTCTGTCTCAATCTCACCTTGAGATCTCTCTTTGTTTCTTTCACTGCACCATTGAAGAAATTGAGATTTAAATTTGCTTCTTCTACTGTTTGATTTTTACTTCACTTGCAATTGATCTTTGAATTGGATTAAGGAAGGCAGTGAGATCTAGACTTGGTTTTCTAGTCTCTTGACCCCTGAGATCTTCAACTTTCATTTTGTTACTGCAATCAAGCTATATTTCACTTTCTGTTTGTCTTCTCAAGCGATTATTCTTCTCTTGTTTAGATCTGTTGAAATTAAATTCATCCTTTACTTCTCTGTTTAATGCAAGTTACTTTTCTTTGTTTAATTTCTGCAATCCCAATTCCTTTTATAATTCAAGCAATTTACATTTCTTGCACTTTAAGCTTTAGTCATTTACATTTCTTGCAATCTAAGTTTCTACAATTTACATTACTTGCACTCTAAGATTCAGCTCTTTTAATTTCTCTGCACTTTAAATTCTTGTTAATTATCCCTCTCCCTTTAAATTTCATGCAATTTAACTTCTGTTGGATACAAATCACTCAAATCAATTCTTGTTCGCTTGACTAAATCAACCACTAAACCAAAATTGCTCAATCCTTCAATCCCTGTGGGATCGACCTCACTCACGTGAGTTATTATTACTTGATGCGACCCGGTACACTTGTCGGTGAGTTTTGTGTTGGATCGTTTTCCATACATCAAGTTTTTGGCGCCGTTGCCGGGGATTGATTAGGTTGACAATGATTAAGTGAGGTGGTGATCTAGATTAAGCAATTTTTCTTTATTTTTGACTAACACATTAACTGTTTGAATTTTTGCCTAAACTAACCAAAACTTCACTCTAGCAATGGATTGAAGTGTTACTATTTTTTTTTTGGTTTTGTGTGATTTTCTTTGTTTTAGTTGTATGTCAGGAACAAGGGGAGCTATACCCACTTTTTGTAAACAAGACGAAAGAACCCTCAGGAGATTAAGAAGAGCAGAAAGAGGGAAAGGCATTGTTGGAGAAGAGGATTCAGAAGAAGAGTTCCAAGATATGGAGGAACACTCAATAAACCCAACAAATCCACCAGGAGGAGCAGCCAACAACAACAATCCACCACAGAGAAGAGTTTTGGCTTCCTACACATTTGCAAATCCTAGACATTATGGGAGTAGCATTCTTACCTCAAATGTTAATGCAAATAACTTTGAACTGAAGCCGTAACTCATCACATTGGTTCAAAACAATTGCTCCTATGGAGGAGGACCACTTGAAGACCCAAACCAACACTTATCCACCTTTCTGAGGATTTGTGATACTGTCAAAACCAATGGTGTACATCCTGACATTTACAAGCTACTGTTATTTCCATTTTCCCTCAGAGACAAAGCTACTCAATGGTTAGAGTCATTTCCAAGAGATAGCATCAACAATTGGGAAGATCTAGCGAGCAAGTTTCTTGCCAAATTTTACCCGCCTCAAAGAATTATTAGATTGAAGACTGAAGTAAAAACATTCACACAGATGGATATTGAACCCATCTATGAGGCATGGGAGAGATACAAGGCTCTAATCAGGAAGTGCCCTCCTAAAATGTTCAATGAATGGGACATATTGCAAAATTTTTATGAAGGATTGACGTTGAAATCTCAAGAGGCTCTGGATCACTCAGCTGGAGGCTCTTTGCAACTCATGAAAACTGCAGAGGAGGCCCAAAATCTCATTGACATGGTGGCTAACAACCAATATTTCTTTGCTCACCAAAGGCAACGCCAACCATTACAAAGGAAATGAGTGATGGAGTTGGAAGGAGTGGACTCAATCCTAGCTCAAAACAAAATGATGCAGCAGCAGATTCAGCAATAATTTGAGCAAATGGCCAAGAAGATTGATAGCCTCCAAGTTGCAGCAATAAATACAAGTCAACCATCAACCACATGGGGGCAAGGTGAAGAAGCTTGTGAAGATCAACATCAAGAACAAGTGAATTACATGCATAATCAAGGCTCTGGATACAATGAGGTTTATGGTGACACTTATAACCCATCTTGGAAGATCCACCCTAACCTCAAATGGGGAGACAATCATACTTAGACTAAACAGCCATGGCAAAGGAATTCAAACCAAAACAGTTGGAAAAATACAAACCACAACAACCAGCAGAATAACAACAAAAATACATACAAAAAACCCTAAAACACTTACCCCAACTCTAACCATCATCCATCCAATAATCAAACCACCAACCAAAATACTTACCATTAACCCTCAACACCCTACAACCAACCAATCTCACAAGACTCTCAGAGGATCACCAATTTGGAGCTCTTAATGGAGAAAATGATGAAGCACCAAGAGATGACAACAAAGAACCAAGAAGCTTCCATGAAGAATATGGAGAGGCAGATTGGACAGCTTTCCAAGCAAATTGCTATTGAGAGACCATCAAGCTCACTACCAAGCGACACCATTCCTAATCCAAAAGAGGAGTGCAAAGCTATACAGTTAATGAGTGGGAAGACATTGGTGGACAACAGAGAAGCAACCAAGAAGCCTAAGGAAAGCAACAAAGAGCCAACAGAGAAAGAGGAAGCCAGCAACAAAGATGTGACAACAGGCAAGCAGGCTCAAGAAAAGGAAGACCAACCACAAATCTCAAGAAAGGGGAAGTAAGCAATGGAGGAATCAACCAAGGATCACAGATAGGGAGTGAACTTCACACTTTCATTGCCATATCCCCAAAGGTTCAACAAAGAGACAAAGGATCAACACTTCCACAAGACAACCAATAATCACCCTCCAAAGCAAGAAACAGACAACACAGCAAGAAGAAAAGAGAATGAGATGATGCAGAATGATGAAGGAACTCAAGAAAAAATTGAAGTGTTGACCACTAAGAAGGAAAATCCCAAAACAAGGTCCTCTGTTAAAAAAGAAAGATCAACAAAAAGGAGAAAGAAAAGCAAAAAAAAGACTCAGAAGGGGTGGAAGAACAAGAAAATCCCAACTGAGGGGTTCTCCAAGGGTGATGAAGTACAGTTGATCTATCAACAGTTAGGAACAAGCAAACAAGCCAAAGACTACTACACAGTGTGCAAAATACTCTCACTTGAGCATGCTGAAATTGAGCATCAAGGAACAAAAAGGAAGCTCACAATGAGGGGGGACAAGCTGAGACACTGTAGTCGTCAACCACCCTAATGGGGGCCAATGTCAAGCTAGTGACAATAAACGAGCACTCCATGGGAGGCAACCCATGATTTAGTTTTCTTGTCTCTAATACTTCAATATGAACAATAATTGTTGCACTAGCATGAATTCAATTCCGTTTAGAGAAAAATTGACAACTATTCATGACATTGGAGGGCATATGATTGAATTCTAAGTTTGATGTGCCTAAAATATGTGTTCCTTAGAATATGTAACCAAACATTCAAGCTGAGTGTTGTACATATTACAAGAACAAGTCATGAAAGTCAAGGGTCTCTTCGAGTTTTGAAACTCATGGAAGTACAACGATGCTTATAGTTGTTAAAAAAAATTTTAATTTTTTTTTTATAAAACAAAGCATTTCTTATGAAGGTTTAACCAAAAGTGACGCTGAAATTTCAAAGGTAATAGTTGGAGGAGTAACATTTTGGACTACATGACCAAACACTAAGTTTGGTGTCCTCCAAAACTATACACAAAGAAGTCACGGTTAAATAAGCATAAGGAATGATGGTCAATCTATAGTTTTAGAAATGAAAGGTTCTCTTGTTGCAAATTTGATAATGCTTGTTTTGTTGTGATTATTAGGTAGTCAGAGAACTATTCAATGGAGGGGACAAGACAAAGAAAGGTAAGCTAGCATAAGGACAAAAGTGGATCACATGGCTTGAAGGGAGAATCTGTACAACCCTGGAGAAGTGCTTTGATGACCGAAGAGATGCACTTCATGAAGAGGAAAAACTTTGTCCTCATTCAACTTTGCATGCACTCCCTTGATTTGTAAATTGTCCAAATGAATCCTAATCATCCATCCCTCATTAAAGTGACTATAAAAAGCCTCCCTTAAGCCATGCACATGAACGAAGGAAATGCACACATCTTGGATTCCAACCATTCAAATTTTGTGTCCTTCATTACCAAAGTCCTAACACCTTGGTTCATCATCATTTACCATACCACCTTAGTCTCAAACACTTTTCCTCCAAGAGCACATAAAAATATCCAACCTTCTCCATACACCCGTAACCTCAACAATATCAACCAATCAAGGGAGCATGACTTATTCTTCAAGGACCAAACGAAGAAGAGGAAAGGAACCCATGGTTAAAGAAAGTGAACCCGAATATGATCAATAGAAGTTCAAATCATGGTACCATCAATTACAACTGGAATGGATGAATGGTAAACATATATATCCGGAAGTGCCAATTTTGTTATCGGATGAAAGATGCCAGGAAATGAAAGACAAGATTAAAAAGAGGAGATGGGAAGAGCTCACCTCGCCAATCACTAGGATCAATGCAAACATCATAAGGAAATTTTATGCTAATACCCCAAGGCTTGACATGAATGAAGCCCCAACTTACAAGAGTTATGTACGGGGAACGGAAATGGATTTTAGTTCAAAGACTATCATGAAAGTCTTAGGACTAAAAACAGTCCATTTTGATGAACTAGGGTACCACCAAAGAATAAATGAAGACCCTGATTATGATGAAATTGTTAGTGAAATCTGTGTGGTGAATACGGGGTGGATAGGAAATGCTGACAACAAGTACAAATACTTGAGAAGAGGAGATCTCACCCTTGAAGCAAAAGGGTGGTATGAGCTAATAAAGAGATCGATCTTAGGCACAGTGAACACTTCGGAGGTCACAAAAAAAAAGAGCTATAATGTTATACTGTATCATAATGGGAGGAGAAGTGAAGGTTCACGAACTCATTGCAAGTGATATTCAAAGGATTGCAGAGAAGAGTTCAGCTAAAGCTTGGCTACACTACCCGAGTACCATTATGCGGCTATGCAGGAAAGCCAAAGTGCCAATGGAGGATGCAAACCCAACATGGTTGAATCCAGGCCTACCTGTAACCTTCGAGAGGATGATGATTGTCACAGAGGTACAACAAGGTCGAAGGCCACAAAGAGGGAGAAGAAGAGAAGAACCACAAGAAGAACCACAAGGAGAACAGGAGGAACAGCAACAATACCAACCACAGAACAATATGGACATGGTTCAGATGCAAGAGGAAATTGAGAGGTTGTCACAACAATACATGGGGATTCAAGAGAAGCAGGAAGAATTCCATTCACAGTATACAAGGTCTCAACAAAGACAAGAGGAGCTTCAGTTGAGGATGATAAGTCAACAAAGGGATTATGAGTCAAGATCCATAGTAATGCAATAGGAAAAAGCTTTCCAATTTCATGAATCATTTGACCAGTTGACCCAACTGCAAGCTAAGAACATGAGAGCTTTCAAAGAATTTACAACCCTTCAGGATGCAAGGTATGGAGTTCAAGATGACTATAACATAAATGGCCAAATAAAGTTGAGCTACATTGCGGATCATCTACACAATATGGAACTAGCATTTCCTACTTATGATGAATACTTCAAGGGGAGGAATGAAAGAGAAGTAGAAAAAGCATTATTCCTTGAAGATAGAGTAAAAGAGACAATGAAGAAAGTTGGATTCTAGCAAAAGCTAACAGGCAAGGGCAAGGGAGAAACCAGCAAACAAACAAGTGAGAAGAAAAATAAAGACAATTGAAAGGTGGAATTGCTCTTTACTTATCACATCCAATAAAGAAAGAGCATGCTTGTTTAGTTGATAGTCATTTTATTTTAATAGTTTTTACATCCTGTCTGTTTAACTTTGCAATAAATAAGCTAGCCTAAGTGTGTTTTTGTGTTTATTCACTTTCATCTAACTAAATGCAAGCTTTGTCCCTGTGCCTTTTTAATTCAATAAAAGAGGAATGTTTGAATTAGGAAGTAAATGTCCAATGTTGCCAAAGTAAGAATGAAATTCAGTGGTGGTATTTGTTGATTTAATGCATGGTTCATAAAATAAATACTGCATAATGATATGTTCTTTGAAGTGTAAACTGGTTTGTTGTTATGAAGGCTTGTACCATTTAGGATCCCTTGAGAATGAAATAACAGAAAGAAAAAGGAATAGAAAAAGCCAAAAGTGGCAAAGAAAATAAACAATAAGGCTATGTACAAATAGCTTAGACCCTAGGACACATGCCTGTGGTGTTTTTGTATTAGGATATGCTTGGACAAGTAAGTTCTAAGGAGTATTTCAAAACTTAGCCACTTAGATCAACTGATTTGGGATTGCCAACTGAAAGTCCACAATAAAGAGCAACCTAGCTACAAAACACTTAGTTATCCAAAGAGATGTTGGGCATCAATGATCCTAGGAAGAAAAGGGTGAGCCATGTGTCTGTGGTGAAGGAATATTGAGCAAAAATTAAGCCAAAGGCTGCTGCAACATTTGCCACCAAGCCTTCAAAGAATAATAAGCTCTCTGAGCAAAACAAAGAAGGAAAACTTAGCAAGAGAACAAGCCAAAGTAAAGCCTTAGAGCAGCAAACTTAGTAAACCTTTAAGGAAACATCTCTTATGTAACAGCAAACAATAAATGAACCACCATTGTCTGCATAAAAATCCCATGGATTGAATTCAACTATATGCTCAATAAGGATATACACACTTCTCTGTTTCATATCATTCTCTCTTATGTTTGATGCTTGCTTGGGGACAAGCAAGATTTAAGTTTAGTGTTGTGATGCCAAGGCATCTTAGCCTAGTTTTACTAGTCTTTTTCCTTTGTTTTTATTAGGTTTTATACACTTTCTTGAGTTACAAGTAAGCCATTTGGGTAGAAATTCATGTGTATTTGGATTCAATCAACCATGAGTAAATTGATGCATTTTCATGAGGTTTTGTGCTATAATTGCTTATATGTCAAGGATGATAAGAAGTCTCATGATTTTAGCATAGCTTTGATGCATTTGTTGATTGATGACATGTGACCAAAAGGCTTGGAGGAAGGTTGAAGAAAGGGGATGGCAGCAATAGAAATGAAGGCAGCAAAACCACCCTGGGAAGAGCTCAAGTTTGTGCCAACGTTTGCCTCAAACTTGAGGTCAAACATTGGCTTAAGAAGAACCCAGAAGATGCCAAAGTTTGTGCCAATGTTTTTCTCAAACTTGAGGTCAAACGTTGGCTCAAAAATATGCCCAGGAGATGCCAAAGTTTGCGCCAACATTTGCCTCAAACTTGAGGTCAAACGTTGGCTCAAAAATTCACCCAGGAGAGGCCAACATTCACGCCAACATTTGCCTCAAACTTGAGGTCAAATGTTGGCACAATTACTACACCAGGGGAGGCCAATGTTCACTCCAACGTTTGCCTCAAACTTGAGGTCAAACGTTGGCACAATTACTACACCAGGGGGACTTAACGTTTGCGCCAATGTTTACCTCAAACTTGAGGTCAAACGTTGGCTACAAAATGGCCTTGGAGGGTGCACGTTTGAGCCCACGTTTGACCTCAAACGTGAACTCAAACGTGAGTGACAGAAAAGCACCGTTCTGCATAATGATCAACATGCAAATGTTTGAGTCAACGTTTGTCTCAAACATTGACTCGAACTTGAAGGCTCCAAGGTCCAAATTGCAAACAAATTTCTTCTCAAGTCCAAGAGCAATCAACTGAGGCTACCTTCAATCCAATTTCATCAAGGCCAAGAGCCCAAATTCAAGGCTTCAAGACCATTAGAAGAAAATGTATAAATAGAAGTTAGTTTGATTTAGAATGGACTGAAAACTTTTACTTTGAAAATTTGTACCTCTTTTAGAATTTTTCTTTCTGGAACTTTGATTTTGGATCTTGGAGGAGAATTTAATTCTCTTCCTCTCTGGGTTTCTTATTTTCTTTTCTGCAAATCTTACTTGAGTCTTGGGTGTTGAGAATTGAGGAAATTCTGTCTCAATCTCACCTTGAGATCTCTCTTTGTTTCTTTCACTGCACCATTGGAAAAATTGAGATTTAAATTTGCTTCTTCTACTGTTTGATTTTTACTTCACTTGCAATTTATATTTGAATTGGATCAAGGAAGGCAGTGAGATCTAGACTTGGTTTTCTAGTCTCTTGACCCCTGAGATCTTCAACTTTCATTTAGTTACTGCAATCAAGCTACATTTCACTTTCTGTTTGTCTTCTCAAGCGATTATTCTTCTCTTGTTTAGATCTGTTGAAATTAAATTCATCCTTTACTTCTCTGTTTAATGCAAGTTACTTTTCTTCATTTAATTTTTGCAATCCCAATTCCCAATTCTTTTTATAATTCAAGCAATTTACATTTCTTTCACTTTAAGCTTCAGTCATTTACATTTCTTGCAATCTAAGTTTCTGCAATTTACATTTCTTGCACTCTAAGATTCAGTTATTTTAATTTCTCTGCACTTTAAATTCTTGTTAATTATCCCTCTCCCATTAAATTTCATGCAATTTAACTTCTGTTGGATACAAATCACTCAAATCAATTCTTGTTCACTTGACTAAATCAACCACTAAACCAAAATTGCTCAATCCTTCAATCCCTGTGGGATCGACCTCACTCATGTGAGTTATTATTACTTGATGCGACCCGGTACACTTGCCGGTGAGTTTTGTGTTGGATAGATTTTCACACATCACGGATACCTGTTTAGAAGGTGAACCAGCAGAGTCAGATGCAACCGGGCATGAAGCAGCAAGTGCTGTAGATCTGGTAGAACTTCTTCTCGAATATGTTTGGTTAAGTGAGGTGGCGCAACAAGCCGAACCACATCGGTCGAGTAGAAAGCAACCAAATATCCGGACTTCAGAGTCATAATAAGAATTCAAAAGAGGTTTTAGTTCGCACTTAAAATCCGAAAGAGGCACGAACTTGTCGAGATGTATGGGGTTCCCTTTCTTTCATTCACATTGGTGAGGTTGCTTGATTGTAGGGGCCGGGAAAGGGTCTGCCACCACTGACTCAAATTTTTTTGTAATCGATGTAGCTTTGTCGTCTGTCTCGGGATCGGTAGTGTTCCCCCCATCCCTTAGTCTTAGCTTAAAGGATGCTGATGTTTCTTTTATTTAAGATACAATCTGTAAGTAAGTTACCAAAACTTTTTTTGTTGTAGCAACACAAAAAACCCATGGAAGAGTCAATAGAAATAGAATTGGAATCCCTAGAGAAGAGAGTTCCCGAAAGGAGAGGGGTAATTTACCTGTTCTGGAATTCACCACTACAAAAATAACATCCGATTTTAGCGGCAACCAAAGCTACTTTTGAACCTTTCTTAAGCTTAGAGCAGAGTCGCTGGAAGTCAAGTAGAAGAATGAGTCTAGCGACCAGGAAGCATAGATAGCAAAGGTAGAGATGGTACTTTAACAATAAAAGGAGGATCATATGCTTATAAGATGCAATTTGAAATCACGTACTTTCCCCGGCCCAAATCCACTAAAAAATGGGTAATGTTAGCGAATCTTCTTATTATCGTATCGAGTTTCAATTTGACAAGTACCAACAGGCCGAAAAAGACAAAAAAAAGGCCTTGTATACTCGAGAAGTGGATTCAATAGCAACCCCTCTTACTGATGATATTCTTGACTTTCCTTGTTAAGGTTCTGTGGTAAAAGTAAAAAAAAAAAGCTAAAAGTAGGCTCGCTATTGCGAGCTATACGAGCTGTTTGACTTTCTACGGCTTTGCTATCGCTCCTATGAAGTGGTGGCCTTCTAGAAGCTTCGCCAGAAGCAAGCAAGATGAGGTCGCTCTCCTCCGCTCGTTCCGTACATGACTTACGAGCTCGTGTAGTACTCGCCCCTATCTCAAACTCTAAAGGGGCTTATGCACTCCACTCGCTGTCTACTAAACGAGCCTTAGAGCGAGCAAAGCCTTCCATTTAGTGGCTTCCCCCCTTATCCCTCACCCTACTCTTTAATTTTTGCTTAAGCTTCCCCTGTTGTTTGTGGGATTAATTGATTGGATACCCGAGAACCATAATCTTTACTAGGAACAGCTTCTACGACGATAGGCGTAAAGGCATGATTAGTTCCACAAATCTCACTGCACTGACCATAGTAAACCCCTTCTCGTTGCACTGAAATAGAGATCTGATTTAAACGACCAGGTACAGCATCACATTTGACACCTAAGGAAGGTACAGCCCAACTATGAGGTACATCAGCAGGTGTTACAATAATACGTAGATGAGTTTTGGCTGGTACAACCACTCTATTGTCCACTTCTAATAAACGTGATTGACCCAATTCTAGATCATCTTCTGGAATCGTATAACTATCAAAAGTGAGTGACTGTTCATCAGAACTGTTATAGTCTGAATACTCATAAGTCCGATACCATTGATGTCCAATAGCTTTGATAGTAATGGCTGGATCTACTACTACCTCGTCCATTGAGTATAACAGAGCAAATGATGGGATAGCAATGAACATCGGGATGATACTAGGAAATATGGTCCGAAGAATCTCGATAGTAGTTCCATGAACAATCCTTTGCGGGATTGGGTTTTTTTGATAGTGGAAATGCCATAAAGCGCGAACCAAGATCCGTGATACGAAAACCAAAATCAGAATGAGGAAGAAAAAGATATCGTGATGTAAATCGATTATTCCTTGCATCATAGGACTTATTGCGTCTTGAAATCCTAATTGCCATGGCTCCGCTGCATCACAAAAAGCTGCTTTATTGGGTAATATACCCGATAGATCCAGGGCATCCTTATAGGCTTCACCTTCTATTCCGTTTTTGTTCAAATCATCTAACAGGTGCTCCAGAAAAAGGGATATTATTGCTTTCGCCATGTAAAGCTTCGGCCGCACTCAGAACGTCTTAGTCACTCTTGTTAGTCATCAACTCTCCCAATTTATCGTGTATATTAGATTGAAGCTCTACTATACGTTCACTATCCGGGTTAATACCCGGATGATCCTCATCAATACCATGAGTCTCGTAATTATAATTAGAAGGAGTCGGCTGCTCCACCTCAACATCACTTGCTATGGAAGGTAATGAGGGGACAGATGGAACCGAGTCGGCTGGTAAGGGTGGTAGGTCAGAAGGGACCGATGGAAAATCATTCCACATAGAAGCTGTATCACTCAAAGTTGAGTTAAGACTCTTCTCATCAAATAAAGAGATGCATCGAACATTGTTAAACATAGTGATTGATAAAAAATAATTCCCTCCAGACAGACTGAACCAGGTATGGTTAAAAGCAAGCCTGTAGGAGTCTTGAAGAATTTATTCTATTGAGTTGTGCTTGGTTGTTGACCAAAGAAAAGCATGGAAGTCGGAAGGCGGTCGAGTTAAGTAAAGACTCAAAACAATGAAATCCTGGAACACTATCTATATCTATTTTTCCTCAAAGACAGAGCATTTTTTATCTTAGGCGAACGAGGGTTACCGGCTCTACGACCTCGCAAGGCGCTACTGTAGTGCACTTTGGGCCTGCCGCTTTCTCAATCGAAAATGAAAACTGTCAAGATTAGCCTACTGAAGGATTCTTTCTATCACCTTACGTAATTTTTGGATGGATTTTCATTGAGCTTTGACCTTCTTACCGCCACACCGAGCTTTCCTAACGGTAAGGCTACCATGGGGCCACCCACCCCATCTCGATGAAAATACACGCCTACCCCGGACCCTGACGTGAACGAAGCTCCAATGAGTTGCTCCTCGCTGGAATCCATCAATTCATATACTCACTACCTACGAAATAACTTATCCTCGGCCTCGGCCCCTCCCCCCCCTCAATGATCAATATGAGGTGATCGTAACACAGTATATAAGATTCGTGATTCAGGCAATCCAATCTTCCGTGTGTAAGGCCCAAAATGGTTTTCCAAAAATGGGTGATCAAAAGATCGAATCACTATGCATATCTTGGTGGTCGTTACTTTTCTTTTGGTGTTCTTTCTTTTTGGCTGACTCCTCTTCCTGTTCTATTGATCAAAGGCATGCGGCAGCACCGATATGGGAAAAGAAAGATGCACAAAAGAAACTAGAAAGTGGAGCAATTTCCACTACTCGCTCTAATAGAAAGACCTAGCGAAGTGAATGACTTGATCGTACTGTACTAGATAGACCATCTTTCTATACGCTATTTTGGATTCTCTTCTTTACCAATGGTTGTTGACCAAAGAAAGGATGCATGGGGCATAAATAAAATAAGTAGTAGGCTTTTAGCCAAGTAGTGCTTTAAATAGGATGCGAATGCCTCTTACAGAGTAGGCAGCTTTTCACTCAACAGTGAGGGGCTGTTGCGACAAATAAAGGCAAGGAAGAGGACAAGTGGAATGTCTATTGCTCCACTTTCTTAGTCTGGTAGCAAGCGCGGTACCCACTGACACTTTTGTTAGGAAAATCGAGAGGGGAAGCTGTGGCATTGATCCGCCAGCTGAAAGCTGAAGTTGCCCTTGTTTAGGAAAATCACTGTCAGCAACCTTTTCTAAGAAGAAAGAGGATCGTGCCTTAGCATTGATCGACTTTTAGTAAGAACAAAAAACCTTTGGAGTTGCAGTGCGAGTGGAGCGCTTTCTTTCATTCGCTGAAAAATAGCACTGAAAATAGAATAATAAAATCCGATAGATAGATCATACAACAGGCATCATTCTAAGAAGCGGGCTGCTCTTTCCCTCTCAATCTGAACCGGCTGAAGCCGAGACCCAAATAACGAATCTGAATGCTTATCTCTGGCCGAATTCGTTTAATAAGGAATGGAAGAAGCAATTTGATAAGAATTATCGGCTGAATGAATTCCAATTTCTTTTTTCTTCTTGTGTGATACAAGAAAGACCTCGAGACTGACAAGATGGGTTCTTTAGGTAAAAGAGTCATCATCAGTCTTTTTCTAGTGCGTTCCACTCCTCTTCTTTCTTTTTGTTTCCGGGTGACTGGATCGTCCCGGCTCGGCATGCTTGCTTTCACTCTATCGACAGCTTTTTTGGTGTCAAGACCTGTAGCAGCAGCAACATCATTGAAGGCTCGTTCCTTAATATATGTGGAGCGGTTCCCCTCTGGAGGGGCCTTTTTTTAGGAGGATTCGGTCAGCAGAGTGACCTTCCACTCATGTATAAACATGGCTTTGTATAATCTTCATTTTGCTATTGACTTATGGCATGGAGTTCGGTTAATAATAATCGAATAAGACTAAATACCTTCACGCTCTTTATTTTATCTCGGTAGAACAAGGAAAAAAAAGCCTATGTAGTAGTGGATTCGAGTCCCACAAGAGCAAAGGATGACGACTGATTCAATTGCCCTCTCTACTCAATTGATTGAATATAGTTGTGTAAAGTAGCATAAGCGCTAACCTGATCTAAGGAAAGAGGGGGAACATGAAAGCAAGGCTATTCCGGGGCGTCAAGCATCTGTAGGCTTATCAGCCATGAAGTAAGCATAAGCGGGAATAAGGTAAAAAGATGGTTAGAAGGCATCGTCAGGACCTGTTTTCGGTTGGTCATAACAAGAACTTTTAGGTCTTTTATAGGGGGATAAGACTCCTGGTTCAACCAATCAATCTCAGAAGTATAGGTGCAGGAGAGAGGGCTACTACTCGACTAATAAGTGTTGGAGCGAAGGCTGCTCGACTAGACTAATTGGTTGGAGGGGGACACAGCTAGCCTTAGGGTATAGGGAGACATAGCTACTTTTTGAATACATTCTCGAAGTGACAAGGAATGGTATCGATAGAGTGGAAGGGCCTGTGCTCAATAAACCACTCACCCACGCTAGGGCTAAGACTGAAAGTAGCTCTTCTGATTCATCCTGTCTTTCAATGAGAGGAGTTTAAGGAGCTAGTATAGGTGCGAAGAGTTGCTGCGAGTAACTTCACTTCATCAAGCCAGGAAAGAAGCTCGACAAAGCCTTAAAGTAGTGTGGTGGAGAGGAAAGCTTCTGAGAATATAGGTTTTGAGGTGGCATCAATACTAAGAAGAGAGTGGGAATTCCCTCTTATGTCATTTTCCTCCTTCCGAGAAAAAGTCTTTGGTGGCCTGCCTGGAGGCATTCTTTTAGTTTTAGTTTAGGCTGCTAAAGCCTTTTATTTGCCTTTCATGCTTGCCCCAACAGCCGTAGCTAAAGGCTTAACCCATTGTTGAGTACCTAGATTCTTCAACCCTGACCTCAAGAGAATCCGGAGAAAGCTCCATATCAAAAGAAGCCTGACCGGTAGCTATCGGGGTTTGGGATATCTTCTTTGTTTGGGGCTAAGGTCTGTAGCTATCGGAGTTTCACTCTTCTCTTCACCGGAATTGGAATCTACTTCACTAGATGGAACAAAGATCAAATCTTCCTAAGCCTAAACTTGCGGAATAAATCCCTACTTTATTAAATGGAATACTAGGTCTTTCTCGGAAAGCAGTAAACGAGGGAACGGAACTCGACTTAGAGGAAAGAGAGAATTTATTTTGCCTTTCTTTCTCTAAAGGCTAGAAAGCTGCTTTGAGCAATGAGTTCATTGAGAAAGAGCCTGATAAGAACCAAGACCTTAGATATAGCTTTGAAGTACGTGTAGGAGGAGGACCCGTTGGTCAAAGGAAAGGGGGAAGAGAATTCAAGGTAGAGGTACAATAGATAGAGGGCTACGGCAAGGCGTTCTACTCAAACTCCTTTCAACACTTCCAAGAGTGAACCCCCGACTCACTTCCTTAGCCATTTATTTCGGTTAACCAGGGCTAAATTTGACTCATCATTCTTTAAAATGAATGGCTTCTTCCTCTTATCATGATCATGGCTTCTTTCAGGTCTATTGGTCAGCATTCACCTAGAGCGAACTTAACTTCCCCAGAAAAAACCAATTCAGCGGCAAACTTTCTTTGGTTGTGATTAGCCAGTCATCTCAGTCACCAAGCTAGCCTGAACTACGTGCAGCCTCCATTGGATCAATTCATAGGAACCTCATCCTGAGAAGGAAGATATCTATAGAATATAGAAATGGGTAAAGTTTCATTTTTGGTTCTACCTAAGGGAATCAACCAATTCATCCGTTTGATCGACGATCCCGGGAACCTTGCCCAGCAATAAGAAATGTTCTTTCTTAGCTTAGGGGGAGGCACAAAAGGAAGAGGGCCTAACATTCAAGGTCCCTGAAAGAGCAGAAGAGATTGATGGTTTAGCGGTTATAAAAACTCTCGTTGTGAGTATAGTTACTAAACCAAGCAATCAACCTTTCTTACAAACGTGTTGGTTGTCACAAGTAACAAACCCCTTTAAAAATTGTTAACCGAGTATTCAAACCTCGGGTCGTCTTTTCAAGGAACTGCGAGGAAGTGTGTTCTTATTAAAGGTTGTAATCGAGGTTTAGAAGGTGAGAAGCAAGTAATTTAAATGACGAGTGAATTAAATGGCAAGTAAAAATAAATAATAACTGTAAAACAACTTTTGGCAAGATAAGGAAAATTAGAAGTCCAACTTAGTTACCCTTCTCAACAATAATGAAAGTTGTATCTTAATTCTACTTGGTCAACCTTTACCGGGGCAAAGGAAAGTCAAGGGACTAATTAAATTGACCTTTGAATCCTAATTATTTCCTAAGAAAAGGTTGGGATTATTTAAGTTCAACTTAATTAGCAAGATAACGATTATCAATTATGTTGAGTTGAATAACTGTTGAGTTACTGAATTCTTAACCAAAACCAAAAGGGGAAAAAGTAAATTGCTAAAATAATGAAAGTGTCCTTAGATGGGAAGCAATGGCAACTTAAATCAAGAGAACAATCATAAACTGAAATTACCTCAAATTATCATTAATTCAATTAGAAATCTGTAACATGGAATAATTCTTAAATCAATTTATAATAATAATCAATTCAAATGTTGGAATAAATAAATAGAAGTAATACTAAAAGAACATTAAACCTAGATCCAGAGTTACTCTTAAAACAAGAAGAAATCCTAAATCCTAAAAGAGAGAGAGAGAAGATCTCCCTCTCAACTAAATCTAAATCATTGAAAGGTGAAAAATATGCGAGCTCTCTTTGAATGGAAGCATTCCCACACTTTATAACCTCTGGTATATGCTGTCTGTACTTGGATCTGGGCCAAAAAGGGCTTCAGAATTTGCTGGGGGCGTATTCTGTAATTTCTGGTGCGTGGCCTCTGTCACGCGTCCGGGTGGGTCACGCGATCACGTCATTCGGAGCTTTTCCTTGCCACGCGATCGCGTCAGTCATACGACCGTGTCATGTGTTTTCTGCTTGAGGCGCGCGGTCGTGTCAGGCATGCGACCGCGTCGCTGCTGATTCATGCTTGGCACGCGATCCCGTCATCCATGCGATCGCGTGGATACCAGTTTCCTTAAAGCTCCGTTTTGCTTCTTCCTTCCATTCTAGTATGTTTCCTTTTTCATCCTTTAAGTCATTCTGTCTTTAGAAAATCTGAAACTACTCAACACATTAATAACGGCATCGAATGGAAATAAAGGTAATTAAAATAATTAATTTTTAAAGCTTAGAAAACATGTTTTTCATTATATGACATAATGAGGAAGGGAAAGTAAAACTATGCAATTAATGTGAATAAGTAGATGAAGAGTTGAATAAATCGCTCTAATTAAGCACAAAAGAACTCATGAAATATGGGTTTATCAGTCCCACGAACACTTTACAATCCTTATACTTACAAAAAAGAGTTTAGTAATGCCTGAAAACACAGGGTTCGGTTAAATAAAAAGAAACAAGGGGCTGGTCGAGCGAGGCAGTGCACCCCCAGCTGTGGTGAATTCCCAAAAAGAATGAATCTGATGTAGGCCGGTTGTCCAAGTCTTTACTTTAATGAATAGGGAACTTACCATTCCCTCATCCTATTATTTCTTTTTTTCCTCAATCTAGTTTTCCTAATCCTGTTTACGGTCTTTTCTTGCAGTTCGAGATCACCTAGATAGCTTTACCCCTGCCATACCATATGTAAAGAAATTGTTATGGTATAAGGACCAAGCCTTGGCGCATATAGGAAACAAAACCAAGACCTATGGTGCCATATAAGATAAGCATTTCCAGATCGGGTCAAGATTTCGAGCTTAGAATTGAGTGAGGTTTAACTGATTTAAGGGGTTCCTCCATAATAGCTAAAATTAAGTAAGTGGAATTTCACTACGAAACTTAGCAATAAGTCCATCCGATAGTGGGTGGTTTGGAGATCAAAAAGTTAAGTTTTTATGGGCGGAGTGATGAGAGAACTTTTGCGTGGTCTAAAAATTTGCGGATAAATCCTCGTTGCAAGTATAGTTTCTAAACCTTCAAAAGTCCTTTCATACAAACGTTTTGGTTGTCACAAGTAACAAACCCCTAAATAAATTGATAACCAAAGTATTCAAATCTCGGGTCGTCTTCTCAAGGAATTGCAGGGTGGTGTTCTTATTATTGGTTATGAGTCTTATAAATTGGGGGTTTGAGAAAGAAGGAGCAAATAATGTAAGATAACAAGTCATTAAAATAATAAATAACAAAGCTCTTGGCAAGGTATAAGAACTGGAAGTCCTATCCTAGTTATCCTTATCAATTGTGATGAGAATTGATTTTTTCTCCCACTTTGTTAACCTCTAACTATGAAGGTAAGTTAAGTGGATGAATTAATTTTTATTCCTCAGATCCTAGTCTTTCCTTGAGAAAAGTTAGAGTTATTGGAACTCGAATTAATTCTTGAAGAATTTCAATTTTCAATCAACAATAAGTTTGATAACTCAAGTGTCTCCAATGACTCAACCAAAGCCAAGAGGGAAAATTCTAAATTAAATTAAAAGCATCAATATAAATGAAGCAAAGCAATCTTAAATCTGAAATACCTCAAATAATATTAATTAAGAAAATCATAACATGAATGTAGCATAAGCCAAATAGGCAACATAACTAATATAAGCATTAAAGTATCTGAAAGTAAGAGATAAATATAAAGTAAAAGAACATTGAACCTGGGATTGAGAGGCACTCCTAAAACTAAGAAATCCTAAATCCTAATCCTAAGGGAGAAGAGAGAACCTCTCTCTCTAAAAACTACATCTACTCCTATGAAAAGTGAATTATGAAAATCCTCATGATGAATGGATGCATTTTCCCACTTTATAGCCTCTAATATGTGTTTTTCGGGCCAAAAACTGGGTCAAAAATAGCCCAGAAATCGCCCCCAGCGTATTCTGGTACGTTCAGGTCGCGGCAAAGTGACACGGAGGCGTCATCCACGCGTTAGCGTGGATTGAAGTTTGTAGATGCGACGTGGACGCGTCATTCATGCGTTCGCGTCGCCTAACATCGGGACAGCTATAGAAAATTATATATCAAATAGAAGTCCCGGATGTTAGCTTTCCAACGCAACTGAAACCACGTCGTTTGGACCTCTGTAGCTACAGTTATAGTCGTTTGAGTGCGAAGAGGTCAGGCTGGACAGCTTAGCAGTTTCTCCAACTTCTTATATTCCTTCCACTTTTGCATGCTTCCTTTCTATCTTCTGAGCCATTCCTGCCCTGTAATCTCTGAAATCACTTAACACACATATCAAGGCATCTAGTGGTAATAAGAGAGGATTAAACATAGGGAACTTAAGGCCAAAGAAGCATGTTTTCAATCAAAGCACATAATTAGGAAGGCAAATGTAAAACCATGCAAATAGTATGAATAAGTGGGTAAAGAGTTGATAAAAAACATTCAATTGAGCACAAGATAAACCATGAAATAGTGGTTTATCACGGAGGCATAGCTAAAAAGTATAAGGCTTTCGCTGTGACTAAGGATAGACAGGACTCTCGGTTCGTCTGAGCTTGAGTCGAAGACTTCGGATCCTGCATCTGCTTCAGTTAATTAGGTTAAAATGTGCCTTAAATGGTGTTTTGATCCTAATCCTAGCTAGTCATCATCCAAAGTTGAGGCATTTAACAACTTTCTGAGACACCATTCTTCCCATAGCCCTAAAGGATTAGGCCAGCCTCAACGTTTCTACAAGCTCAGTTTCTACCCATCTTTTTCCGAGAGAACCGACTACCGGGGTGTGCTGATAAACTCAAACTTGTCTCTGGTTGCTGCTGATGTGGAGAAATTGGTACCAGCCTACTCGTGATGTTCCTTGCCTGGTTCGCTATATGAAGTGCTTTCAGTAAAGGGGAGGGAGGGTTAAGACATCAAATTCTAGTCTTCAAAAAACTAGAAGAGGTTCAATTCCTCTTTGATGTGGTTAAGGCAAAAGACAGATATAGATATCAGAGAATAAATTTTAAGATAAGACTGGTTTTTTCTTAGGTCATCGGGTAAAGTTTAATAGTTCCAAGCTAAATGTACTAAATCAATTAGCTTAAAACTATTTATTGGAAAATTCAATAAATTTCTTTGAAATATTTCCTACTCATATTAGCTATCTACGATAAAAGAAAGTAAAAGCCACTTTTTTCGAGGAAAGTCTCAGTGTGTAAAGAGTCCTCATACAAGAAAAAAAGCCAGTGCTAAAGAAAGAGCTCTCTCTTATGCAATAGTAAGCTTCACAGTTGCTATCGTAGGGTGCAAACGTTTGGTTTAGTCTTTGGCCCAGCCCAATTCAGCATTAATCGGGTATTTGAAGCTAAGCGTATTGTTGTAACAAGGCCAGGAATTCTTCATAGAGTTGGAGTGCTTTTTATTTCAGGAGAAGTGGGTATGTCTTATGAGGGTCGCTCTAGTAGAAGTCCCACCCGGGTGAGGGAAATCCGAAAAGACAATGGCCGATTCAGGTTAACATTAACAAAGGGTCGATGTGAATTGAGCTTGAACGAATATATATATATATATATATATATATATATATATATATATATATAACCCAAAATATATACAATCCTAACTGTAAAATAAACACCTGTTTTTCTGAGTCAACCTCTAGGAGGGACAAAGTACAAAATACATGGAGCAGAGAACAATTATGTGATATACAAGTAGAAAATTAAAGTGTAACCCAAAATATTGTTCTTCGCTTCAAGAAGGCTCCAGATCCTCAACAAGGTGGCTCACGACCTGCATCTGAAAAATAATAATATATGTATGGAATGAGAACCAGGGGTTCTCAGTATGGTAAACGTGCCAACGTACATAATGCATAAGGTCCCAGAAAAGTCAGAGGCAATCTTAGAATTCCGACACTCAGATTTAAAGTTAATGAAATATACTAAACAATAAATTTGGGTGGTTGTCTAAAGTGTTCAAGTTCTAAATCTACCTTTAACCTAATACTTCACTTTTCATCTCCTCCAACTCTCCGAAACACCGGTGGAACAACCCTCAACGTCACCTCCGCCAGCATGAGGGATCTCTCAGTTGCAAATGCATACAAAACAGACAAGGAAAATACAAGTATATATATCAGTTACAACAAGTAGAACAAGTAGTAGATAAGCAGAGATAAAGTAGTTAAGCAAACCAAAACAATCCTCACTCAAGAAAAACATACAATGCACATGATGTATGCCTATCCTATTGGCCATGAGCTCATGTGTCGGTTATTTTGCTAGAATCCGACACACCCGATAGCAGTGACGGATCCAGAAAATTTTGATAGTGGGGGCAAAATATATATACTATAATAAAAATTTTTATAATAAAAATATTATGTGTACATAAAAATTAGCTATCAAAATATTCATTAATTATTATATATTTATATATAAATATATGTATTGTTTAATTTATTTTTAATATATTTTTTTTATTTCAATATGTATACAGGTAGTTATTTTTTATGTACATATAACATGATTAGTCTTTAAAATATCTAGTTTACAAATTAAAATACTAAAATAATAATTTAAATAATAACACATAATTTAAAATTTTATTATTTAGGTTTTATATTTTAAAAAAATTGAGTAATCTTTTTGCTTAACAATTACAATTGAAATATCTCTCTTTTTATATAGCATAATGTTACACATTCAAGTTTTTTTTGTTAAACAAGCCCAACCAAATTAATCTATGATAACAAAAATTAGTTTTGACTAGCATTATTCTATGTCTTATTGTTTAATTTGGTTAGACTTAGTTCATAAAAAGACTTGAATGTGCAGTATTACTCTTTTATATATATATATATATATATTTAGAAATTTACTTCCCATACAATTAGAAGCCAACTCTTATTTAGATTCATAGTTAAAAAAGTTCTTTCAATTAATGCAGTTGTTACAAAAAAATAAAAACTAATATAAAAAAAAAGATAAGAGTTATGCTACGTGTACACCAAAATTAGCCACCAAAGTGAGCCACCAGTATAAAATACATGCTGGAATGCAAATATGTATTGAAAATAAATTAAACTACACATGTATTTATATGTAAATACATTGGTGGTTGATTTTAGTGGCAGATTTTGGTGTACAAATAGCATTTTTGTAAAGACAAATAATACTCTTTCGAGTCGATTTCTAAAAAAACACATAAATTTCATTTAAATTGAGAATTGATCATTCTAATGACATCTAATATGAAATTTTTAAATTGATTATGAAGTACCAAAAATTGAATAAAAAATTATTGTGGGTCAAATTTAATAATTTAGTGGGGACAAATAAATATTATTATCGTATACTACTCAAAAAAATTTCAAATTGTAGTGGGGCGCTTGCCCCCACAAGCACAAACATACTTCCGTCCCTGCCCGATAGCTAACCCGAATATTGTCTCTTTGACATGCTTTCACATTCTTGGGATGTAGTGCCTGTCACACTCTTGGGATATAGTGTTCATCACACTCAGGTTATAGTGCCCTTCACATTTCCCAGGATAAAGTGTTCCCACACTCTTGGGATATAGCGCCCGCTACGCTCTTGGAATATAGTGCCTGCCACACTCATGGGATATAGTGTCTGACACACTTTCTAGGATAAAGTGCTCCCACACTATTGGGATATAGTGACTGCCACACTCTTGGGATATAGTGCCCTTCAAACTGGAAAATAATGCAACATAAACATAACAGATTATATACAACCAGTATCACAAACAAAAATGTAACTTAGCATAATTCATTCTTCATTCCACCTCATCATAGTCACAGTCGGTACCTATGAGGGATATAGTGCCCAACACACTCTTGGGATATAGTACCCGTCACACTTTCCAATCATAATCATTATCCTCATAATCACTTTCAATCATTCTCATCATTCTTCTTCTTCAACTCCTTACCAAAGCAAGTGGGCAACGCCACTGCATCTACCTGGGGACTCAAACCCTTATCCGAAGTGAGTGGACAACGCCACTGCCTCTTACCCAGTCACATATATCTCATCTAATTACAGATCATTATTACTTCCATCATCTTCATCAATCTCCTTTTGTTAATTGTTACCAACGCCTCTTTACTTCAACTAACACTTCGCAAAACCCTTCCAAATATCTACCCAACTTATTTAATAGACTCATCCTCATTCTAAGGCTTAAAGGCACACTAACAGACCTTAAACAAGTATAAGGGAGGTTTGGAGAGTTAGAGAATTGGTTTAGTATGCAAAAATCCCACTTTTAGCCAAAATAAAGGTCTTGCGTATACGAGTTTATGTTCGCGTACGCGAGATGGCAAAACAGAAGAAACTTATCGCGTAGCATGTGCCGTCCGCGTACGTGAGCATTCAATTTAATAGGTCCACTTACACGGGACATGTCCGCATATGAGAGATATCTAGGAAGTGAGTAAATCTCATGTCGCGTGTGCATGCTCATAACTTCAAATTTGACACGCGACTCCTCCTTTTTCTTAAAAAGCTGCTAAGTTGCAGAATTTTCAAATTTTGACACCAAACTTCAAATGCTCATAACTCTTTCGTTTTAAATGATTTATTATCCGTTCTTCAAACGGCATAAACTTCACAGACCCAAATTTGCATTTGAAATAAGTTTAACAAATTTTGGTGGTTAGAAGCCAAGTTATGGCCCGCCAAACTTGGTAAAAAATAAAGTTTTACCAAAAATCCCAAAACTTTTTTTCTTTCCAAATTCTCAGTTTCATATAAAAGTTTTATAATGAAAACAACAACAAAACTCTCCAAACATACACATATACCTTCCAACCACCTCACCTCACAGCAATACTCAATTTTCTTTCCCCAATCATTCTACAATTCCATACACATACATTCAACAATTTCCTCACCCAATTAAACAATTAACTATATTTCATACACATCAATCTATCATCATTACAACCATCATGAAACAACACATTTTCATAATAATCTCAACATTACTACCAAGGTTACTAGACATTAACAAGTTCTTATAATCCAACTTATCATACGGTCAACTAGCCTAAATTTTCTTGTAATATTACACGTTATCTACGAGAAACCAAAACCATACTTTGGCCGATTCCTCCCTAAAGCTCAGACACCTCAAACTTTCCCCCATTCCACAAGCTTTAAAAGCCCAAATCCTCATTGAACATGAGCCCAACATCTATGGTTCAACTTTCAAGCTCCCAATATCTCTAGTTTGTCTCCAAGACACATAAATCACTCTAATTCCACACAAATACCACAAAATTAATATAGAGTTTGCTACATAAATATTTTTACAAGAGTTTAGAGTTTTCTCACCTTACCCACGGTCATTTGAGACAAGAACCAGCGAGTCTCCAAGATTAATTCAGTTCTAATGCACCAAAATCACATAATCTCTCAAAATCAAACTCCTAATTTTTTAAATTACAAGGAGGAAGGCTGAGCAAGAAATAGCAAAGTAATTACCAAATTGTTTAGTGGATTTTGTAGAGCTCTACACAGTGGTTGTGTCGCCATAAACGGTGCAACGATCGGAGCTCCAGATTGAAAGATATGGTGAATTAAAATTTGGCAAGGGTTTTGTTTTCTTGTTTCTCCCCCTTTCCCTTTGTTCAACGTGTTTCTCCCCTTTACCTTTTGGGTTGGGCCTTGGGCCCAATTCAGATTTGGTTTAACTAGTTTGGACGTTGGCCCGTTGGCCCGATTTTAGGCCAAAATCTTTAGAATTAGTATTTTAATTAGTATTTTAAATATTTTTACTTCTCTAGATTATAAAATTTAATTTCTTAATTTTTTTGGCTCATAATTAATTTATTAGTTAATTATTTATTAATTTTTCAAATTTTACAAAGTATCTCCAACTGAGTCTGCTTTGACCAAGAGGAGAGATGACTACCATCTATAGGCAAATCCACCAAAACCAACAAGTACCCCCAAGAATTCAAGGTGCATCACAATAATAGTGTGTGTTCTTGTAGTTCTCACTACACTGATGAGTGTCTACAACTCCAAGAGGACAATGTATTGGTGGTGGCCAATCCTTTCTACAACCATTCAAACTTCTATCCTGAGAATCAAGGTCCCTATCAACAAAGAAATAATTTTAATCAAGGATGGAGGGATAACTATAGCCGAAGATAGAACAACAACCCACACAACTAATCATACAATCCTCAGCCATACCGCAATAAACCACAAAAATATCAATTTTCTCAAAATCTACCTTTCCAAACACAACACCGAAACCAAAGATATCAACCTCCTCACGAAAGACAACAACTTTAAGTTACCCATCCTTCTTCTTCGACCCAACCACTCATGGATGATACTCTCTGCCGCCTCCTTCAAGAACAAAAGGAGGCAAGAAGGGAACAACAAGAAGCAACAAAGCGTCAAGACGCTATCTTAGCAACTTTGGTTGATTTCGTATCTCGGTTATCAACAGGATCATCCAAAAACAATTCAAACTCCTCTCAACCTTCAATCTTAAGTGGGATCCCGTTTCAACCACTCTCAAACCCCAAGGGTGGCCTTAATGTCATACAACATTAGAGGAGGTGATTTCCAAGGATTCAATTGCTACGGAGGTTGCTCATGAAGAAGAAATTGTTGAGGTAGAAGATATGGATGAAGAGAAGGCAGAAAAGGTTGTTCGGGAGGAGAAAGATCAAGCAAATGACCAAAGAAGCTAACAGAAAGAATGCCCTGGAAGAACCCATCCCCATTCCTTTTCCAACTATGGCAAAAAAGGCTAAAAAGCTTATGGAGTTAGACCCTAATACGGTGAAAATCTTCAAAAAAGTTGAGGTAACAATCCCTCTCTTTGATGCCATCTAAAAAAATCCAAAATATGCAAAACTTTTAAAGCATTTGTGCATTCACAAGGATAGGATTTATGACCTTGAGACTATTTCGTCGGGTAGTTCTATTTTTCTCTTTGATGAGATCTATTCCTAAAAAATGTGGTGATCTTGACCCTTGCTTAGTATCTTGTACGATTTGTGGTATACAATTTGTGGATTGTACGTGTGACTTAGGGGCTTACGTAGGTGATGAGCAGATATTTTATACCCTTTTGGCACTGTTTTCTTAGTATTTTTAGTTATATTTTGTTAAGTTTCATTATGTTTTAGTAGGTTTTAGTGAAAAATTCACATTTTGGATGCTACATTGAGTTTTTGTGTTTTTATTATGATTTTAGGTGATTTTTTGGGTGAATCTGGCAAGTTTTAGCAAAGTCTAATTCAGAGGCAAAGAAAGGATAGCAGATGCTGTCAAATCCTGACCTCTATGCATTCAACCAGCATTTCTGGAGCTAGAGAGTTCCAATTGACGTGTTCTCAACAACATTGGAAAGCTAACTTCCAGGGCTTTCCAGTAATATATAATGATCTATACTTTTCATTGGAGACGATTGCCCAAAACGGGCGTTAAACACCCAACTTACCCCCTTTCAAGTGTTCAACGCCCAAGAAGGATCAAGGCCAGCATTGAATGCTCAAAACTGGCGTTCAACACCACCAAGGGACGACAAGGCAGCGCATTTACCTGATGACAAGTCATCTTAGGCTAGTTTCACAAGCCTTTTTCATTAGTTTTTACTTGGTTTTCATGCATTTTTAGGTAATAAATAAGTGTTTGAGTGAGAAATTCATGCTTGTCTTTATTCAATCAAACATTGTTAATTTTATGCATTTTAATTAGATTTCTTGCAAGATTTAGTTGATAATATGAATGATGCAAGATTTGATGATTATGCCAAGGCTTTGATGTATCTGTTCGGTTGATGACAGGTGAAAAGATGAAGGAAAAGAAGCAGAAAGCACAAAATAAGCTCAAAAGAAGAATTCTTGACACATTTGAAGTTTGAGCACGCTTTGGAGCCATAGGCCATGCTTTTAAAAGCGTGGCCCATGATTTAAAATCCATGAGCGCTCTTGGCGCAAGAGCGCTACGCTCATTTTCAAAGAGCGCCTGCGATAGTGGAGCAAGAAAAATTCGCAACTGAGGCATACGTGCAAGCCACATGTATGCATCGAAGCTGCAATTCTGGAAGACCACGAGTACGCATGCATGACGCGTACGCGTGGGTGTAGCATCTGTGAAAGAGCACGCGAACGCGTGAGTAAAGCGCAGCGTGAAGGTGGCATCTTTGAAGACCCACACGTACGTGTAGGGGACACGTACGCGTGGGAAGCGCTCTTATTTCAAACGCTACGCTCTTTTGGAGAGCGCCACTGATGCACAAAAACTTGTCTCTCAACAAATTTCCCTTCGGCAAGTATACCGAATTGTCGTCAAGTAATAACTCACAAAAGAGTGAGGTCGAATCTCACAGAGATTAACGGATTAAGCAATCAATGGTTGATTGATTATCCTAGTCAGATGGTTCAGATTTGGATGATGAGCAGCAGGAATTGTAAATTAATAGAAAAGAAAAGAAAAGCAATAAAGTGCAGAAAACTAAAATGGCAAGAAAAGTAAATGTAAGAACTAAAAATAAAATGAACATTGGGATCAAGAGATATTGCAATCCTCCGGATCAAGTTCTTTCTCATCTTTTCCTCAATCAATGCATTCATTGATCTCCTTGGCAATCTTAAGTGATTGGATCCCAATTCCTTGGCAATCCAATCTCTCTAAGCTTGAACAATTTCCCAATTCCTTGATTTAATTGCTCATGGGAAGAGATGAAGTTTGGTCACTGATTATACCACGCACATTCATAGATCAAAGTATTGGTAGGATTAAATGTCACAATATCCATCCAACCCCCAACCTAATCCAATGTGAGAGAGCATTTCTAGAATGATTTCCTCATTCCTCTTCCAAGGTTCAGAGGAAATCCAAGTATGAGCAATTTTTCTTCCGAGACAATTACCCAATTGGATGAAGATCAAAAGCTCTCTAGTAAAATCAAGAGAAAAGAAAGAAGAAGAAGAATAAAAACTACAATTGATCCATTAAATCACAATAGAGCTCTCTAACCCAATGAAAAAATTTAGTTGATCATTGCTCTACCAAAATAGAAAAGAAAGAAAGTGCAGAAAAGTAAAGATGAAGATTAAAACTAAAATTGAAACTTCAAAATTCATAAATGAAAAGTACAAAGAAAAGAAAGAGAAGGAAAAGTGTGTGAGGGAAGGGAGTCCGAAGACCCTTCTTCAATCCCCAATTCCAGAATGTCTTGAATGTAAAAACTAAGGCCTTTATATAGGCTCTCCTAAATTACAAAATGAAATTAAAAGCAAATTACAATTAAATGAAAATTTCTATTCTAGATGCTTCTTGTGGCCTTGATTGGTTAACACTTGTGGGCTTGCTTCCTTGAGGTTGGGTGGTCCTTGTAAGTGAATCAAGTTGAGGTTCAGGTGCTAATGTCAGTGCAAACATTAGCCACACTAACGCTACAAGTGTGGCGTTAGTGCTGAAGTTAGTGTGGCTAACGTCTCACTTGCTACCCAGTTGGTGTTTTTGGGGCTTAAAAGATGCCTTTGGTTTATGCTCCAATTTCATGCCCACTATAGATTATTATATATCATTGGAAAGCTCCGAATGTTAGTTTTCTAATGCAACTGAAATCACCTTAATTGGACCTCTGTAACTCAATTTATGCTCCTTTGAAGTGGACAAGGTCGCTGGCATAGTCGCTAGCGTTACTGGAAAAAGCGAGTCACAATAACGTTAGCGATCAGGGGCTTAATATTGCCAGGTTCTGGAGCTCAAACTTAATGTCCAACCCATACTATTATATATTTTTGGAAAGCCCTGGATGTCTACTTTCCAACGCCTTTGAAAGCGCATCATTTGGAGCCTACAGCTCAAGTTACACTTCTTGGAAGATGAAGAGGTCAGCTGGCCTTACTACAGGTTGATACCATGTTTATCTTTGCACTTTCGGGGCAGGTTTTCTCCCTCAAATTTAGTGTCCACCATGTAATGCCATATATGCTTGGAAAGATCTGGAATGCTACTATCCAATGGCATTGGTATCACCTCATTTGGAGCTTTATGGCTCAAGTTATTCTTGTTTGAAGAAGGCATGGTCAGGCTGCCAGGTGAGACTTTTGCCCACGTTAATGTCCACGTTAGTGTAACTAACGTAGCCATTAACGTGGGTCTTCCTTTGCTTCGCAAACGTTAGTGGCACTCACTTTTTCCACTAACGTTGGCACTTCCCTTTCCTTCCACGTTAGTTCCCACGTTAATGTAACTAACGTGGAAGCTAACGTGGGTCTTCTTTTGCTTCGCTAGTGTTATTGGCACTCACTTTTGCCAATAACGCTGCTCCTTCTTCAAAGTTAATGCCATTAACTTTCTCACTAACGTTGGGGCTTCTCTTTTCTTCCACGTTAGTGCCCACGTTAGTGGAGCTAATGGGGTCGCTAACGTGGGTCTTCTTGCCCTTCGCTAACGTTAGTGGCGTTAACGTTCTCACTAACTTTCAAAGCTTTCCTTCCTTCCACTTTAATGGCCACGTTAGTGGCACTAACGTAGCCACTAACGTGGCTCTTCTCTGCTTCTTGTCACCTGAAATCAATCAAACGAAGTACATCAAAGTCTTGCTCTTAATCATGAGATAATGCATCATCCATTTTATCATTCAATTCATGCATAATTCTCATGAAATCATTCAAAATTCACAATGTTTGCTTGAATCATGGTGTGAATGCATTTTCAACCAAATACTTTCTTATTTCCTAAGAAAATGCTGAAACCAACCTAAAGCATACAAAAAATGGCTAGTAAAACTAGCTATAATGCCCTGGCATCAGCCACAAAGGACGTGCAATCATGTATCATGCGTACGCATCACAAGGGCAAATTCTGAAGGTCACGCGTACGCGTGGATGGGCCAAAAAGCAAAATGACGCGCGAGCGTATGGGAGGCGTACGTGATGAGCGGATATTTTATACGCTTTTTGGGGTTAATTTCATATAGTTTTTAGTATGTTTTAGTTAGTTTTTAGTTTATTTTCATTAGTTTCTAGGCAAAATTCATATTTCTGGACTTTACTATGAGTTTGTGTGTTTTTCTGTAATTTCAGGTATTTTCTGGCTGAAATTGAGGGAGTTGAGCAAAAATATGATTCAGGCTGAAAAAGGACTGCTGATGCTGTTGGATCCTGACCTCTCTGCACTCGGAATGGAATTTCTAGAGCTACAAGAGTCCAATTGACGCGCTTCCAATTGCGTTGGAAAGTAGACATCCAGGGCTTTTCTGAAATATATAATAGTCCATACTTTGCTCAAGGATAGACGACATAAACTGGCGTTCAACGCCAGTTCCATGTTGCAGTCTGGCGTCCAGCGCCAGAAACACGTTACAAGTTGGAGTTCAACGCCAGAAATAGGTTACAGCCTGGCGTTGAACGCCCAAAACAGCCCAGGCACGTGAGAAGCTCTAGTTTCAGCCCCAGCACACACCAAGTGGGCCCCAGAAGTGGATTTTTGCACTATCTATCATAGTTTACTCATTTTCTGTAAACCGAGGTTACTAGTTTAGTATTTAAACAACTTTTAGAGATTTAATTTTCATCTCATGACATTTTAGATCTGAACATTGTACTCTTTGACGGCATGAGTCTCTAAACTCCATTGTTGGGGGTGAGGAGCTCTGCTGTGTCTCGATGAATTAATGCAAGTATTTCTGTTTTCCATTCAATCATGCGCGTTCCTATCTAAGATATCCATTCACGCTTAATTATGGGGAAGGTGATGATTCGTGACACTCATCACCTTCCTCAATCCATGAACGTGTCTCTGACAATCACCTCCGTTCTATATCAGATTGAATGAGTATCTCTTAGATTCCTTAATCAGAATCTCCGTGGTATAAGCTAGATTGATGGCAGCATTCATGAGAATCCGGAAAGTCTAAACCTTGTCTGTGGTATTCCGAGTAGGATTCTGGGATTGGATGGCTGTGACGAACTTCAAACTCGTGAGTGCTGGGCGTAGTGACAAACGCAAAAGGATAGTAAATCCTATTCCGATACGATTGAGAACCTGCAGATGATTAGCTGTGCAGTGACAGCGCACCTGGACCCTTTTCACTGAAAGGAAGGATGGTAGCTATTGACAACGGTGATCCACTAACACACAGCTTGCCATAGGAGGACGTGCGTGCGTGAACAAGAAGACAGAGGAAAGCAGAATTTCAGAAGACAAAGCATCTCCAAAACTCAAACATATTCTCCATTACTGCATACAAGTATAATTTGTGTTCTGCCCTTTTTACTTTTTACAATTCAAACTAAAAATTATTATTGATATTATATCCTGACTAAGAGTTACGAGATAACCATAGCTTGCTTCAAGCCAACAATCTCCGTGGGATCGACCCTTACTCACGTAAGGTATTACTTGGACGACCCAGTGCACTTGCTGGTTAGTTGTGCGAATTTGTGAAGAATTGTGATTTCCAATTTCGTGCACCAAGTTTTTGGCGCCGTTGCCGGGGATTACTTGAGTTTGAACAACTGACGGTGAATCTTGTTGCTTAGATTAGGAAATTTTTGTCTTTTGGGTCAGAGTCTTTTATTTTCTTTTCAAAATCTTCTTTTTCAAAAATAATTTTTCTATTAAATCTTGTGCCAAACTTTAACTTTGGTGTTTTCTTGTTGATTTTCCTTTGTTTTTTGAAAATTTTAGTTTGGTTTTCTAAAAATTTTAAGTTTGGTGTTCCTTCTTCATGTTCTTGTTGTTCTTGTGAGTCTTCAAGGCGTTCTTGAGTTTTCCCTGTGTCTTGATCTTAAAATTTTTAAGTTTGGTGTTCCTTGGTGTTTTCTCTCCAAAATTTTCGAAAACAAGGAGCATTAAATCTAAAAATTTTAGATCTTGTGTTATTTTATTGTTTTTCTCTTTCCTCATTAAATTCAAAAAAATATCTTTTCCCTCTATTTTAAAGCAATTTTTTGAAAATCAATTTTAAAATATTTTTTTTTATTTATTTTCAAAACTTTGTAACCACTTTCTCTCTCCTCATTTTTTTGAAAATCTTCACCTATTTTTATTTATTTTGTTTTAATTTATTTTATTTTCAAAATAAATAAATAATTAAATAAATAAAAATATTTCTTTTTTATTTTACATCATCTCCCTTTCTCCATCATGGATCTAAGTTGAAATGAACAGTCCAAAAGGACTCTGGGGTCATATGCTAACCCCTCTACTGCTTCATATGGGAGTAGTATCTGCATACCCTCCATTGGAGTCAGTAGCTTTGAGTTGAATCCTCAGCTCATTATCATGGTGCAGCAAAGCTGCCAGTATTCCGGTCTTCCACAAGAAGAACCTACAGAGTTTCTGGCACAGTTTTTACAAATTGCTGACACAGTACATGATAAGGAAGTAGATTAGGATGTCTACAGATTGTTACTGTTTCTATTTGCTGTAAAAGACCAAGCCAAGAGGTGGTTAAATAACCAACCTAAGGCTAGCATAAAGACATGGAAACAGCTGACAGAGAAATTCCTGAATCAATACTTTCCTCCAAAACGGATGACACAGCTAAGGTTGGACATCCAAGGCTTTAAACAAGGAGATAATGAATCTCTTTATGATTCCTGGGAGAGATACAGAGAGATGCTAAGAAAATATCCCTCTGAAATGTTTTCAGAGTAGGTTCAGTTAGACATCTTCTATTATGGGCTTGCAGAAAGAGCTCAGATGTCTCTAGATTACTCAGCTGGTGGATCTATCCACATGAGAAAGACAATTGAAGAAGCTCAAGAGCTCATTGATACAGTTGCCAGAAATCAGCATCTGTACCTAAGCAGCGAATTTTCCATGAAAGAAGAGGCTAAAACAGTGACTACTGAACCCAGTCCTGCTGAACAAGCTACTGAATTTAATCAGCAATTGGACTTTCTAACACAGCAGTTAGCCGAATTCAAAGATAGACTACAAGAGACAAGGATGGCTAATATAAATATGGAAGAACAATTGAAGCAAACAAAGCAGCAGCTGTCAAAACAAATAACAGAAGAATGCCAAGTAGTTCAATTAAGAAGTGGGAAAACATTAAATACCCCACCTCAAGGCAGCAGGAAGCCAAGAAATGAGCAAACCACCCAAAATCCATTTGAGGACAGTAAGATCCCAGGGAAAGATAATTCTGGCGTTAAAACGCCAGAAATTGGGTGGAAGGCTGGTGCTGAACGCCCAGACTATGCTCAGGACTGGCGTTCAACGCTAGAAACAAGCAAGGAACTGGCATTGAACGCCCAAAAGAAGCACAGTTCTGGCGTTCAGACGCCAGGAATAGATGAGGAGTTGGCGTCTAACGTCACTCCAACTTCTAACTCTGGTACTCAAATGCTAGTGAGGGATCAGACACACACAAGTGCTGATGACAACCCCTCTAAAAAGGCTTCTTCAACCATTTCCGTAGGAAATAAACCTGCCGCAACCAAGGTTGAGGAATATAAAACCAAGATACCTTATCCTCAAAAACTCCGCCAAGAAGAGCAGGATAAGCAATTTTCTCGCTTTGCAGATTATCTCAGGACTCTTGAAATTAAGATTCCGTTTGCAGAGGCACTTGAGCAAATACCTTCTTATGCCAAGTTCATGAAAGAGATCTTAAGTCATAAGAAGGATTGGAGAGAAACTGAAAGAGTTCTCCTCACTGAAGAATGCAGTGCAGTCATTCTGAAAAGCTTTCCTGAAAAGCTTAAAGATCCCTGAAGCTTTCTGATACCATGCATATTAGAGGGTAATTGCACTAAGACAGCCCTATGTGATCTTGGGGCAAGCATCAACCTAATACCTGCATCCACCATCAGAAAGCTTGGTTAAACTGAAGAAGTTAAACCAACCCGGATATGTCTCCAACTTGCTGATGGCTCCATTAAATACCCATCAGGCGTGATTGAGGACATGATTGTCAGGGTTGGGCCATTCGCCTTTCCCACTGACTTTGTTGTGCTGGAAATGGATGAGCACAAGAGTGCTACTCTTATTCTAGGAAGACCTTTCCTAGCAAATGGACTAACTCTCATTGACGTCCAACAGGGGAAAATAACCCTGAGAGTCAATGAGGATGAGTTTATGTTGAATGTTGTCAATGCCATGCAGCATCCAGACACACCAAAAGACTGTATGAAAGTTGATCTCATTGACTCTCTGGTGGAGGAGATCAACATGGCTGAGAGTCTCGAATCAGAACTGGAAAACATTTTTAAAGATGTTCCGCCTGACCTAGAGGATTCAGAGGAATTGAAAGAGCCTCTGAAATTTCCTCAGGGAGAGGAAAAACCTCCTAAACCCGAGCTCAAACCATTACCACCATCCCTGAAATATGCATTTATGGGAGAAGGTGATACTTTTCCAGTGATCATAAGCTCTGCTTTAAATCCACAGGAAGAGGAAGCACTAATTCAAGTGCTAAGGACACACAAGACAGCTCTTGGGTGGTCCATAAGTGACCTTAAGGGCATAAGCCCAGCGAGATGCATGCACAAAATCCTATTGGAGGATAATGCTAAGCCAATAGTTCAACCACAGAGGCGGCTAAATCCAGTCATGAAGGAAGTGGTGCAGAAAGAGGTCACTAAATTACTGGAGGCTGGGATTATTTATCCTATTTCTGATAGCCCCTGGGTGAGTCCTGTTCAAGTTGTCCCTAAAAAGGGAGGCATGACAGTGGTTCATAATGAAAAAAATGAACTGGTTCCTACAAGAATAGTGACAGGGTGGCGCATGTGTATTGATTACAGAAGGCTCAATACAGCCACCAGAAAGGATCATTTTCCTTTACCATTCATTGACCAGATGCTAGAAAGACTAGCAGGTCATAATTATTACTGCTTTTTGGATGGCTATTCAGGCTACAACCAAATTGCAGTAGATCCCCAGGATCAAGAGAAAACAACATTCACATGTCCATCTGGAGTATTTGCTTACAGAAGGATGCCTTTTGGGCTATGTAATGCGCCTGCAACCTTTCAGAGATGCATGCTCTCTATTTTCTCTGATATGGTGGAAAAATTTTTGGAAGTTTTCATGGATGACTTCTCAGTACATGGAGACTCATTCAGCTCCTGTCTTGATCACCTGACACTGGTTTTGAAAAGATGCCAAGAGACCAACTTGGTTTTAAACTGGGAAAATGTCACTTTATGGTGACTGAAGGGATTGTCCTTGGGCATAAAATTTCAAACAAGGGAATAGAGGTAGATCAAGCTAAAATAGAGGTAATTGAAAAGTTACCACCACCTGCCAATGTTAAGGCAATCAGAAGCTTTCTAGGGCATGCAGGATTCTATAGGAGGTTTATAAAGGATTTTTCAAAAATTGCAAAACCTCTAAGCAACCTGCTAGCTGCTGACACGCCATTTGTGTTTGACACAGAGTGCCTGCAAGCGTTTGAAACTCTGAAAGCTAAACTGGTCACAACACCAGTTATCTCTGCACCAAACTGGATATTACCATTCGAATTAATGTGTGATGCCAGTGATCACGCCATTGGTGCAGTACTGGGGGCAGAGGCATGACAAGCTTCTGCATGTCATTTATTATGCTAGCCGTGTTTTGAATGATGCCCAGAAAAATTACACAACCGCAGAAAAAGAATTGCTTGCAGTGGTTTATGCCATTGACAAGTTTAGATCATACTTAGTAGGATCAAAAGTGATTGTGTACACAGATCATGCTGCTCTTAAATATCTACTCACAAAGCAGGATTCAAAACCCAGACTCATAAGATCGGTGTTGCTTCTGCAAGAGTTTGATATAGAAATAAGAGACAAAAAAGTGACAGAGAACCAAGTGGCTGACCATCTGTCCCGGATAGAACCAGTGGAAGGGGCGTCCTCCCCCTCTATTGAGATTTCTGAAACCTTTCCGGATGAGCATTTGTTCGCCATTCAAGAATTACCATGGTTTGCGGACATTGCAAACTACAAAGCTGCAAGGTTCATTCCCAAGGAGTACAGCAGGCAACAAAAGAAAAAATTAATTACTGATGCAAAGTACTACTTGTGGGATGAACCCTATCTCTTTAAGAGATGTGCAGACGGAATAATACGTAGGTGTGTGCCTAGAGAAGAAGCACAGAGGATCCTATGGCATTGCCATGGATCACAATATGGAGGCCATTTTGGAGGAGAGCGAACAGCCACCAAGGTCCTCCAATGTGGTTTCTACTGGCCTACACTCTACAGAGATTCCCGAGAGTTTGTGCGTAACTGTGATAGTTGCCAGAAAGCTGGTAATTTACCTCGTAGTTGCGCCATGCCTCAACAAGAAATCTTAGAGATTGAGTTGTTTGACGTATGGGGAATTGATTTCATGGGGCCTTTCCCACCATCATACTCAAACACTTATATTCTGGTGGCAGTTGACTATGTATCAAAATGGGTAGAGGCCATTGCCACACCCACCAATGATACTAAAACAGTACTGAAATTCCTCCAGAAACATATATTCAGCAGATTTGGTGTCCCTAGGGTACTAATCAGTGATGGGGGCACTCACTTCTGTAACAAACAGCTTTACTCCGCCATGGTCCGGTATGGGATTCGCCACAAGGTGGCAACTCCATATCATCCACAGACAAATGGGCTAGCTGAAGTTTCTAACAGAGAACTGAAAAGAATCCTGGAATGGACTGTAAGTACCCGTAGAAAGGATTGGGCACGAAGCTTGGATGATGCTCTGTGGACTTACAGAACAGCATTCAAGACTCCTATAGGGACCTCTCCGTACCAACTTGTGTATGGTAAGGCTTGTCACCTGCCCATGGAACTGGAACATAAGGCCTACTGGGCAACCAGATTCCTAAACTTTGATGCCAAACTAGCTGGAGAAAAAAGATTGCTCCAGCTGAACGAGCTAGAGGAATTCAGATTCACTGCCTTCAAAAATGCCAAGCTTTATAAAAAGAAGTAAAAAAGGTGGCATGACAGAAAGCTATCATCTAGAATCTTTGAACCAGGACAAAAGGTTCTGTTGTTTAACTCTAGGCTTAGGCTATTCCCCGGGAAACTGAAGTCCCGGTGGAGGGGACCATATGTGATTACAAGTGTATCACCATATGGTTATGTGGAGCTTCAAGATATTGATTCTGATAAGAAGTTCATTGTTAATGGACAGAGAATCAAGCACTATCTTGAAGGCAATGTTGAGCAAGAGTACTCAAGGCTGAGGATAGATTAAAAACTCAGCAAGGTCCAGCTAAAGACAATAAAGAAAGGCTTGCTGGGAGGCAACCCAGCCATGGGGCATCACTTCCTCTAAGCATTTTGCCCTATTCTTGATTTTATTTGTTTATATAAAGTTCATTGATACTAAGGTAAAGAGTCAATTGTATAAGTTTACAGGGTTACAAAAGGATTTTGCACACAAAACAGAGAAAAAGAGCTCACTGGCAAGAAAACGCCAGTAAAAGTCTGTTTTGGGCGTTCAACGCCCAAAAGAAGCATCCACTGGGCGTTGAACGCCAGTAAGGATAGCCATCTGGGCGTTAAACGCCAGAAAGAAGCATCTTCTGGGCGTTGAACGCCAGAAAGAAGCTCCTTCTGGGCGTTTAATGCCAGATTTACAGCGTCCTGGGCGTTTAGAAAAATGCCCAGTGACAAAGGAGTTCCTGGCGTTCAACGCCAGAAAGAAGCAACTGCTAGGCATTGAACGCCCAGGAGAAGCAGCAGTTGGGCGTTGAATGCCCAAAACATGCAGCGTTTGGGCGTTCAAACGCCAGGATGGTGGGGAGGAGGTAATTTCGATTTTTACTTCATATTTTTCATTTTAATTTTAATTTTCATGTTTCAATTCATGATTTCTTGCATAAACATGTTACAAACCCTGATTTCTAAAATCCCTAATTTCTAAAAACCCTACTTTAAAAATATCAAATGTATCTTAATCCATAAGCAGAAATCCTTTTTTCAATCCAATTCAACTCTTTTTCAAATTTTCAAAACAAATCTATCTCTTTTCATTCTAAAATCTTTTCAACTAATCAATATCTTTTTTAAATCTCTATATTATCTTTTTCAAAAATCCAAATTTATCTTTTTCAAATATCTTTCATATCTCTTCAATTTTAAATTATATCTTTTCTTATCATACTTATTTCTTTTTAAATCATATCTTCTATCATATCTTTCTCCTTATTTTCGAAAACCCACCCCCCTTCCCTTTTAAAAACACATTCGGCCTCCCTCCTCTCATCCACCATTCAACACTAGCTCTCGTTCTATCCCTCTCCTTTCTTTTCTTTTGCTTGAGGACAAGCAAACCTCTAAGTTTGGTGTGTTTATTCGTGATCACTAAACCATACCCACTAAGATCATGGCTCCCAAAGGAAAACAACCCACTCCAAGAGGCAAGAAAGAGAGTATTCCAAAACCACTTTGGAATCAAGGGAGGTTCTTAACCAAAGAACATCCAGACCATTACTACAAAATAATGGGTCTAAGATAAGTGATCCCGGAAGTCAAGTTCGATCTGAAAGAAGATGAATATCCGGAGATCCAAGAGCAGATTCGAAACAGGAACCGGGAAGTCCTAGCTAATCCTGAAACGAAAGTGGGAAGGAATATGGTTCAGGAATTCTATGCTAATCTGTGGCAAACAGACAGGCAGAGAATATCTGGAACTGCCCTATATGACTATCGAACTTTGGTCAGAGAAAAGATTGTTCACATCCACCCTGACAAAATCAGGGAGATCTTTAAGCTACCTCAGCTGAAAGATGACCCAGACTCCTTCAATAGGAGAATGATGAGAACAAACAAGGGCCTGGATAAGATTCTAGAGGATATATGGATCCTTGGAGCCAGGTGGACCACCAGCAGCAAGGGTGTCCCAAATCAACTCAAGAGAGAAGATCTCAAACCAGTCGCCAGAGGATGGCTGGACTTCATTGGGCATTCTATATTGCCCACAAGCAACCGTTCTGAAGTCACTGTTAAAAGAGTAGTAATGATCCATTGCATTATGTTGGGAAAAGAAGTAGAAGTTCATCAACTGATCCCATCTGAATTTTACATACTTGCTAACAAGAACTCCAAGGATGCCAGATTGGCTTATCCAAGCTTAATCTCTATGCTCTGCAAAGATGCTGGAGTAAAGATGGGAATAACAGAGTATATCTCAGTGGAGCAACCAATCACTAAATTCACAATGGAAAAACAACAAATGTAGGATGACCACACCAAGAGGAGGGCGCAAGAATTCCCCCCAGAAGTCCCTCAATTTGAATATTGGGAACAGCTTGAAGCATCTGTTACCAAGTTGCAAGAATCTATGGACCAAATAAAGGAAGAACAGCAAAATCAAAATAGTATGCTCGGCAAACTGCTCAGGGAACAAGAAGAGCAAGGGCGTGACTTAAAGGAACTGAAGCGTCAGAAGTTATCTCTTGAAGGACCAAGCATTCCACAGACTAGAGGAACATCCACATCCCAAACTCAAGGTTGTTGAGCCCTAATCTTAGCCTTAACTCTGTGATAATTGTTCTTATTTGAGTTCTACCTTAGTAGTTATAGTGGTAATTAGTAGTTATTTTATCTCCAATTAAGCTATAATTTATTTTTCTCATCATCACTAAACATGAATAAAATAGAATATTTTCTTTAGGATAAGGAGGCAATGTTTTTCGAGTTTTTTTTAATACAAGAAATTCTGATTAATTACATGTGGTGGCAATGCTTTTTGCCTTCTGAATGAATGCTTGAACAGTGCATATATCTTTGGAATTTAATGTTCTTGAATGTTAAATATGTTGGCTCTTGAAAGAATGATAAACATGAGACATGTTATTGGTAATCTGAAAAATCATAAAAATAATTCTTGAAGCAAGAAAAAGCAGTGAATACAAAGCTTGCAAAAAAAAAAAAGCAAGCAGAAAAAGCCAATAACCCTTAAAACCAAAAGGCAAGGGTAATAAAAAGAATCCAAGGCTTTGAGCATCAGTGGATAGGAGGGCCTAAAGGAATCAAATCCTGGTCTAAGCGGCTAAACCAAGTTGTCCCTAACCATGTGCTTGTGGCGTGAAGGTGTCAAGTGAAAACTTGAGACTGAGCGGTTAAAGTCAAGGTCCAAAGCAAAAAGAAGAGTGTGCTTAAGAACCCTGGACACCTCTAATTGGGGACTTTAGCAAAGCTGAGTCACAATCTGAAAAGGTTCACCCAATTATGTGTCTGTGGCATTTATGTATCCGGTGGTAATACTGGAAAACAAAGTGCTTAGAGCCACGGCCAAGACTCATAAAAGTAGCTGTGTTCAAGAATCAACATACTAAACTAGGAGAATCAATAACACTATCTAAATTCTAAATTCCTATAGATTCCAATCATTCTGAGCTTCAATGGATGAAGTGAGATGCCAAAACTGTTCGGAAGCAAAAAGCTACTAGTCCCGCTCATTTAATTAGAATCTGAGCTTCACTCAAAAAACTCTGAGATATTATTGCTTCTTGTCTCATTTGCATTCTATTTTATTTGTCTAGTTGCTTGGGGACAAGCAACAGTTTAAGTTTGGTGTTGTGATGAGCGGATATTTTATATGCTTTTTGGGGTTAATTTCATATAGTTTTTAGTATGTTTTAGTTAGTTTTTTGTTTATTTTCATTAGTTTCTAGGCAAAATTCATATTTCTAGACTTTACTATGAGTTTGTGTGTTTTTCTGTAATTTCAGGTATTTTCTGGCTGAAATTGAGGGAGCTGAGCAAAAATCTGATTCAGACTGAAAAAGGACTGCTGATGCTGTTGGATCCTGACCTCTCGACACTCGGAATGGAATTTCTGGAGCTACAAAAGTCCAATGGACGCGCTTCTAATTGCGTTGGAAAGTCGACATCCAGGGCTTTCTAGAAATATATAATAGTCCATACTTTGCTCAAGGATAAACGACGTAAACTGGCGTTCAACGCCAGTTCCATGTTGCAGTCTGGCGTCCAGCGCCAGAAACACGTTACAAGTTGGAGTTCAATGCCAGAAACAGGTTACAGCCTGACGTTGAACACCCAAAACAGCCCAGGCACGTGAGAAGCTCTAGTCTCAGCCCCAGCACTCACCAAGTGTGCCCCAGAAGTGGATTTCTGCACTATCTATCATAGTTTACTCATTTCTGTAAACCTAGGTTACTAGTTTAGTATTTAAACAACTTTTAGAGATTTAATTTTCATCTCATGACATTTTAGATCTGAACATTGTACTCTTTGACGGCATGAGTCTCTAAACTCCATTGTTGGGGGTGAGGAGCTCTGCTGTGTCTCGATGAATTAATGCAGGTATTTCTGTTTTCCATTCAAACATGCGCGTTCCTATCTAAGATATCCATTCACGCTTAATTATGGAGAAGGTGATGATTCGTGACACTCATCACCTTCCTCAATCCATGAACGTGTGTCTGGCAATCACCTCCGTTCTACATCAGATTGAATGAGTATCTCTTAGATTCCTTAATCAGAATCTCCGTGGTATAAGCTAGATTGATGGCGGCATTCATGAGAATCCGGAAAGTCTAAACCTTGTCTATGGTATTCCGAGTAGGATTCTGGGATTGGATGGCTGCGATGAACTTCAAACTCGCAAGTGCTGGGCGTAGTGACAGACGCAAAAGGATAGTAAATCCTATTCCGATACGATTGAGAACCTGCAGATGATTAGCTGTGCGGTGACAGCGCACCTGGACCCTTTTCACTAAAAGGAAGGATGGTAGCCATTGACAACGGTGATCCACCAACACACAGCTTGCCATAGGAGGACGTGCGTGCGTGAACAAGAAGACAAAGGAAAGCAAAATTTCAGAAGACAAAGCATCTCCAAAACTCCAACATATTCTCCATTACTGCATACAAGTATAATTTGTGTTCTGCCCTTTTTACTTTTTACAATTCAAACTAAAAATTATTATTGATATTATATCCTGACTAAGAGTTACGAGATAACCATAGCTTGCTTCAAGCCAACAATCTCCGTGGGATCGACCCTTACTCACGTAAGGTATTACTTGGACGACCCAGTGCACTTGCTGGTTTGTTGTGCGAATTTGTGAAAAATTGTGATTTCCAATTTCGTGCATCACATGGGTTTAAAAATGCTCCATTCTCCAAATGAACGCTACGTTCTCCTGGAAGTGCATTTCTGCTCAATTAATTTCATTCTGAGCCCATTTGAAATACAGCAAGCAAAGCCCACTCAGATCACTCAAGCAAAGACACAAGGAGCATCTAGAATAGGATTGTCATTTAAATTTAATTTGTTTTGAATTTCATTTCAATTTGTAATTTAGGCAAGCCTATATAAAGGCATCAATTTCATTTTATAAGGGAGCTCGGTTAATTAGTTAGGAGGTTTTTCTGAAGCCTGCATTAGGAGTAGTAGTAGTAATAAGAGTAGGAGTAGGAGTAGAGTAGAAGGCTCTTGCAAACACTTTTACATTTCTCCACTTTTTACATTTCAGTATTGAATTCAATTCAGTTTTATGTAATTTCAATTTCTACACTTCTCTGCTACAATTTTCTTTTCTGCTATTTTACATTTCCGTTTATGTTTGTCAGTTTGATTTACTTTCTTGCAATTTAGTTTCTCTACACTTGTTCTTTGAGCTATGATCCATTGAACCCCAATTTATTAGGGGGAGGAGCTCTATTTGAATTCACATGATTGAGTGAACTTCTTCTTCTTCTTCTCAATCTGTTTGGGTAGTTATAGGATATTCTCTATTTTGATTGATGATTCATTCACTCCAGAAGGGGGATTGAATCTGTGAATGCTTGTGTGAGCCTTAGAAGGAGAATCATGAGTATTAGAAATGAAGCTCTATCCTTCACTACTCTCTTGATCAACACCATTCGGGAGGAATTGAGATCTTGAGAGTTAGTGTGGCTTATGGATGAGAGACGTGCACTTAACCTCTTCTCATGACAATTAGATCAAGGAATTGGCAAGATTGATTGTGATTAGAGAGATTGGATTGCCAACGAATTGGGATCCAATCAATTTCAATCCGCCATAGATCTACTCATATGATTGAGAAAGGAGTTGAGATCCATTTGAGTCATTTTGGATTACGATATCTCCAATCCCTAGTGAATTTCTCTTTCTGTCACTTATTCTTGCTTTGATTTACTGCTTCATTTAATTCCCCAGCACCCAATTTCCTTTACATTCGTTGCAATTTACTTTTCTTGCCATTTAAGTTTCTGCAATTTACTTTCTGTAATTTATATTCTCTGCAATTTACATTCTGTTGGATAAATTTCACCTAATTCACCATTGTTAGCTTGACTAGACTAATCACCATACTAAAGTTGCTTGATCCATCAATCCTCGTGGGATCGACCTCACTCACGTGAGTTTTACTAGTTGATGCGACCCGATATACTTGCCGGTGAGTTTGAGCGGAAATCCAATTTTCCCTCATTATTACCCCCCTTCTCCAGTAGGCATTCAACTCCCACTCACTCAAGTTGGACGCCAAGCTCAACCCAACACTCACCATGTGGGCCCAGAAGTGGATTTTCGCACCTTTAGCTTAATCTATTTCATTTTTGTAATTTCTAATTATTATTAATATCTTTTTAGGTCTAGTTATTAGTATAAATAGAAGGAAGATCACTCTTGTTAGAGGGCTTCATCTTCTTCCAACTTATCATACACTTTCTCTGTACAGTATGAGCGGTTGAACCTTGTAGGTTAAGAATAGGAGCTATGCTCATTTTCGTGGGTTAATATTATTACTTTTCATCTTTAATACATGTTTGATTCTATTCTGTGATGTATTGTCGTTCTTGATCTTTATGAATCTGAGGTGGAATGAGAGTATGACCCCTTATTCTACATGAGCTCTTACGAAGCCTTAACAGGATAGTATTGAGCTACTGCTTGAGAATACATCACAGGTTCCAACAAGTTATCTGGGTTAATTGGGATACGTGACATATAATCTCGTTAGTCATGGGTAATTGAGGTCTCTGTGGTGTTAAGGCTAGAATACTGAGCATCATTCTCCGATCCAGAAGATCTGACATTGTTTGTGACCGTTTGAGTAGGATCACCAGAGATTAAATTGCGTGAGCTTCACCCTCATCCAGATTGAACTATCACAGTTGGTATTTGGTTTGGATAAGAGGAGATTAATGACCACTACCCCTGGCTTAATCACTTACAGCCTTGCCATTGAATGAATCACTCATTGGTAAGGTAGCCAGTAAGAAGTATTACTCCGGAAGAATAAGCATCTCCGAGGCCTTAACTAATTTCTTATTATTGTTTCTACGTTAATTCATTGTTGATTTCTTTATTATTCTGTTTTATGCACCTACAACAACCACTACCTTTTCTATTCGCCTGACTAACATCTGTAGAATAACCACAGATTGCTCAATTCGAAAATCCTCGTGGGATTGACCTTCACTCACCTGAGGTATTACTTGAACGACCCGGTGCACTTACCGGTTCAGTTGTGCGAGTTTCATTTTTGCGCACCAAGTTTTTGCCGCCGTTGCTGGGGATTGTTTGTGATTGACAAACTACCAGTTCTCTTGCTGCTCAAATCAGGTACCTTTTACTAGTTTTCCTTTTTAATTGTGTTTCTTGGTTAAAATTTTTGAAAATTGTCTTAGTTATCTTTTTAATTTTCAGTTTTCTTTATTTCTTTTCTTAAAAATTTTTCAAAAATTGTCTTAGTTATCTTTTTCTTTTGTTTGAGTCTTGTGTCAAGTCTTAAGCTTGGTGTCCCTTTGGTTTTCATTTCTTTTCGTGAGTTTTTGAAAATTGTTTTTGTTTTTCTTTCTTGGTGTTCTAAATTTTCTTTATGTTTTCTTTGTTTGATTTGAAAATTTTTTAGTTTGTTGTCTTTTAGTGTTTTTCCTTTTCAATTTTTTGAAAATTAGTGTCCTTGATTTCAAAATTTTTAAGTTTGGTATCCATCCAGTGTTGTTCTTTTCTTTTTAATTTTTAATTTTTTGAAAAGTTTTTTTGTTTAAATTCAAAAAACTTTAAGTTTGGTGTCTTGATTAGTAATCTTGTTTTTCTTGTTTATCTTTTCTATCTTTAAAAATCTTTATTTTATCTTTTTCTTTAATTTCAAAATTTTGTTATCTTATCTTTCTTTTTAAATTCAAATTTTAAAAATTTAATACTTGGATAGTTTTTCTTTCTTTAAAATTTGAATTTCAAAATCTTTCTTTGACTTTTTTTAATTTAATGTCAAAATTTTTCAAAATCAAATCTTCTATCTTAAATTTTTAAAACCTTATCTTATCTTGTTTGACTTTTTCTTTCCAAATTTAAATTTTAAAATCTTTGATTAACTCTTTCTTTTTATATTTCAAAAATTTTCAAAATCAAATCTTTTATTTTATTTTCAAATCTTGTTAGTTAGTTATTTTTTTATCTTATTTTAATTTTAAAGGTTTGATGTCTCTTTAATTCTTGTTTCTCTCTCCTCTTTTTCGAAAATTTTTTACCTCTTTCTCTCTCTTTTCTTTCGAAAATCTTTTCTTCTTTCTCTCCTTTTTCGAAAATTTCTCACTCTTTTCTCTCTCTTCTTTTTTTTTTGAAAATTCCTTCTAATAAAAGACACCTGTATTTTCTAGTTCTCTTTATCTAAGTCTCTCATAAGGAGCTCTCTATACTCTGACCTAGAGACTCCTTTCTTTTTCTCTTCTTGGATTCTTTCTTCTTATTTATGAGAAGGAATAGGAATAGAGAAGCCCTTTTTTATCCTAATCCTGAACCTAAGAGCACTCTAAGGGGGCATCTGCAGCAAGCTCAAAGAGCAGGAAGGAACCTCATAGAAGCTCTTGAGCTAGAAGTTGAAGATAGAACAATGGCAGCTAACCTAGATAATTGAGGAGACGCAAGAAAGGTCCTTGGATCTTATACTGTATCCAATTCTAACTTTTATGGGCGCAGCATCTCCATACCTGCCATTGGTGCAAACAACTTTGAGCTGAAGCCTCAACTGGTCACTCTAGTACAACATAATTGCCAGTTTCATGGACTCTCGTAGGAAGATCCAAACAAATTCATCTCTGATTTTCTGTAGATCTATGACACTGTCAAGACTAATAAAGTGGATCCAGAAGTCTACAAGTGATGGATATTTTGGAAAATGAATTCCAATCACCTAAAACTCACCGGCAAGTATACCAGGTCGCATCAAGTAGTAAAACTCACTTAGAGTGAGGTCGATCCCACAGGGATTGATGGATCAAGCAACTTTAGTGGGTAATTAATTTAGTCAAGCTAACATTGGTGAGTGATAATTGATGCAGCAGAAAGTAAATAACAAGAGAATTTAAAGTGCAGGAAGTAAAATAGCTGAAACTTAAATTGCAAGAAATGTAAATTGACAAAATCTTAAAGAGCAAGAAAAGTAAATTGCATGAAAAGTAGAAGGGGTTGGGTGCAGGGAATTTAACGAAAGCAATAGATTAAGGCTTAAAGCAAATGCAGAGAATTAAACTTGCTGAAAAAGTAAATCAAATCATGAACAGAAATGTAAAGTGCCAAACAAGTGTAGAAGAATTAAATTGCTTGAAAGTAAATTGAATTTGGTGCTGAAATTGCAGAAATTAAACAAGAGAAAGTAAAATGGCATTAAACAAAGAAGTAAAGGATGAATTAAAATGCAACAGATCTTTGAGAAACCAAACAGAAAGAAAAATGTAGCTCTACAATAGCTAAAGGGAAATTAAAGATCTCTGGGGTTGGATGAGACTAGAAAATAAGTCTAGATCTCAAATCCTTCCTTGATCCACCCAAGAATAATTGCAAAAGAAAATGGAGCAGTAAAGTGCAAAAGAAGTAGAAGAAGGCAGTAAACAGAATTTGAATTCAAATCACAATTTCTAAAATTATGCAGAAAAATAAACAAGAGATCTCAAGGTGAGATTGAAATAGAATTTCTTCAATTCTCCACCCAAGATCCAAGACAAGAATAAAAACTAAGTGAGAGCTTTCTAATGGAGCTGCCCTCCAATTTTTCTAATGGAGCTCATTCCCCCTTGAAAATGAGAATGATGCCTTTATATAGGCTTTTTACAAAATAAAATGAAATTAAAATGAAAAACAAATTAAATGAAAATCCTAATTCTAGCTTGTTCTTGTGCCTTTGAGTGATGATGTGGCCTTTGCTTGCTTTGGATTTGAAGAGAGATGGGTTTGGTTGGCCTTGGTTTAATTGGTTTGGAGCATGGGTCAAGCTTGGTTCAAGTTGGTTTTGTGTGGGACACCTCCCAGGGCAATGCTCTGCTCTCCACAAGAGCGCAACATTCAATTTGTGTCCCTGGCCGTGTCAAGTTTGGTGCGTGACAAGGTCCAAGCATCAAAGTAGCGCTCCGCTCTCACCAAGAGCGCAGCATCCTTGCTTCCTTGGTGAGGTATCCAGGTTCAAATCCTTGTGGCTTCACTAGTAAACATTTTCCTTTGAAGTTTTCTTGGAGAGAGCACGACAATACTCTCCAGGAGAGCGGAGCACAATAATGATGTAAAGCGCTACTTTGCTTTGGAGTGAGGTTCCAACTTCGAACCTTGGTGGAAGCATTGGCTTATTTTTTTGCTTGTTTTTTACCCTTAAAGATGTATTTTATTCGTGCCACAACTTCATGCCAATTATATATTTCCATACATCGTTGGAAAGCTCTGAATGTCAGCTTTCCAATGCAACTGGAAGCACATCAATCGGACATCTGTAGCTCAAGTTATAGCCCTTGGAAGGAGACATGGTCATGCTGTGAGCGCCCAGATTTTAACTTAGCGAAAATTTTGCTTCCAAGCTCATTTTGAACTCTTATAGCGCTCAGCTCTTGGCAAGAGCGGAGCTTTGTGTGCTGATTGCCAATCTCTTTTAATTTGGTCATGGGCCACGCTTTTAAAAGCGTGGCCTAAGCCTCCAAAGTGTGCTCCAACTTCAAAGTGTGCCCCAAAGCTTTTTTTTCTCCTTTTTAGCTTATTTTGTGCTTTTTGCTTCTTTTTCTTCTTATTTCCTACAAAATTTATAAAATCAAAAGATCAAGTAAATATACTCTTTAAGTACAAAAGCATTCATTATTCAAGCACAAATCATCAATTTCTTGTATGAAAAAGAATAGAAAAACATGACATGGTGACATGTCATCACAACGCCAAACTTAAACCTTGCTTGTCCCCAAGCAAGAAAAGAATCATGCAATAAAGATTGACAATCCAAGGTAAGAAGAATAGCAACTCAATGTTCATGGTAAGCTAGTTTTCTAAGGATGCTACAATCACAAAAGAAATGTAAATGATTGATGCTTCTATCTAGCTCAATTTATGAAATCTTTTCCTTATAATGTTCCCTTGAAACAAACTTTTGATTTTCTTATTAGCTTCTCCTTTTGGGTGCTTTGCCCCATGAGTTAATAACAAAGCTACGATTCTAAATGCTTTGTTTTCAAGTATTACCACTTGAAACATAAGCACCACAAGCATTTGAATTAGAGGACTTCATTAAGCTCATTTTTCTTTTCTTTTCTTGACTCTCTAATCATTCATGCTCAGAACCTTTAGCTTTGAGGGAGTGCTTTTGCACTTGAGCCTAGTGGGACGCGAAATTGTTACTCTGAGGTTGTAAAATTTGTTGTTCGTTCTCTCCCTGGCAATGGCGCCAATAACTGGTGCACAATACCATGGTCCAAACATAACTTCACAACTTTGCACAACTAACCAGCAAGTGTACTGGGTCGTCCAAGTAATAAAACCTTACGTGAGTAAGGGTCGATCCCACGGAGATTGTTGGTATGAAGCAAGCTATGGTCACCTTGTAAATCTCAGTCAGGCGGATATCAAATAGTTATGGAGTTTTCGAAAATAATAAATAAATAGAAAATAAAGATAGAAATACTTATGTAATTCATTGGTGAGAATTTCAGATAAGCGTATAAAGATGCCTTCGTTCTTCTGAACTTCTGCTTTCCTGCTGTCTTCATCCAATCAGTCCTACTCCTTTCCATGGCAAGCTTTTTGTAAGGGCATCACCGTTGTCAATGGCTACATCCCATCCTCTCTGTGAAAATGGTCCAAATGCTCTGTCACAACATGGCTAATCATCTGGAGGTTCTCAATCTTACTGGAATAGGATTTACTATCCTTTTGCGTCTGTCACTACGCCCAGCACTCGCGAGTTTGAAGTTCGTCACAGCCATCCCTTCCCAGATCCTACTCGGAATACCACAGACAAGGTTTAGACTTTCCAGATCTCAGGAATGGCCATCCATGGGTTCTAACTTATACCACGATGATACTGATAACTCAGACTCGGTCCCCTGTATTAGATATCTAAGAGATACTCATTCTAGCTTGGTTGCATGTAGAACAAAAGTGTTTGTCAGGCACGCGTTCATAAGTGAGAATGATGATGAGCGTCACATAATCATCACATTCATCATGTTCTTGGGTGCGAATGGATATCTTAGAAGCGGAATAAGTTGAATTGAATAGAAAACAGTAGTACTTTGCATTAATTCATGAGGAACAGCAGAGCTCCACACCTTAATCTATGGAGTGTAGAAACTCTACCGTTGAAAATACATAAGTGAAAGGTTCAGGCATGGCCAAGAGGCCAGCCCTCAAAACGTGATCACAGGATCAAAAATACAATCCAGGATGTCTAATACAATAGTAAAAAGTCCTATTTATACTAAACTAGCTACTAGGGTTTACAGAAGTAAGTAATTGATGCATAAATCCACTTCCGGGGCCCACTTGGTGTGTGCATGGGCTAAGTTTGAATGTTACACATGCAGAGGCTTCTTCTGGAGTTGGACGCCAGGTTGTAACATGTTTCTGGCGTTCAACTCTGGTTCGTGACGTGTTTTTGGCGTTTAACTCCAGACTGCAGCGTAGAACTGGCGTTCAACGCCCTTTTACGTTGTCAAAACTCGGCCAAATCCCTATTATATATTTCTGGAAAGCCCTGGATGTCTACTTTTCAACGCAATTGGAAGCGTGCCATTTTGAGTTCTGTAGCTCCAGAAAATCCACTTTGAGTGCAGGGAGGTCAGAATCCAACAGCATCAGCAGTCCTTCTTCAACCTCTGAATCTGATTTTTGCTCAAGTCCCTTAATTTCAGCCAGAAAATACCTGAAATCACAGAAAAACACACAAACTCTTAGTAAAGTCCAGAAATGTGAATTCAACATAAAAACTAATAAAAACATCCCTAAAAGTAAGTAGATCCTACTAAAAATATACTAAAAATAATGCCAAAAAGCGTATAAATTATCCGCTCATCACAACACCAAACTTAAATTGTTGCTTGTCCCCAAGCAACTGAAAATCAAGTAGGATAAAAAGAAGAAAATATACTATAAATTCCAAAATATCAATGAAACATAGCTCCAATAAGATGAGCGGGACTTGTAGCTTTTTGCCTCTTGAATAGTTTTGGCATCTCACTTCATCCATTGAAGCTCAGAATGATTGGCATCTATAGGAATTTAGAATTTAGATAGTGTTATTGATTCTCCTAGTTTAGTATGTTGATTCTTGAACACAGCTACTTTTATGAGTCTTGGCCGTGGCTCTAAGCACTTTGTTTTCCAGTATTACCACCGGATACATAAATGCCACAGACACATAATTGGGTGAACCTTTTCAGATTGTGACTCAGCTTTGCTAAAGTCCCCAATTAGAGGTGTCCAGGGTTCTTAAGCACACTCTTCTTTTTGCTTTGGACCTTGACTTTAACCGCTCAGTCTCAAGTTTTCACTTGACACCTTCACGCCACAAGCACATGGTTAGGGACAGCTTGGTTTAGCCGCTTAGGCCGGGATTTTATTCCTTTAGGCCCTCTTATCCACTGATGCTCAAAGCCTTGGGATCCTTTTTATTTACCCTTATTTTTTGGTTTTAAGGGTTATTGGCTTTTTGCTCTTGCCTTTTGGTTTTAAGAGCTTTTGGCTTTTTCTGCTTGCTTTTTCTCTTTTTTTTTTCATATTTTTTTTCTGCAAGCTTTTGTATTCACTGCTTTTTCTTGCTTCAAGAATCATTTTTATGACTTTTCAGATTATCAAATAACATGTCTCCTTGTCATCATTCTTTCAAGAGCCAACATATTTAACATTCTTAAACAACAACTTCAAAAGACATATGCACTGTTCAGGCATTCATTCAGAAAACAAAAAGTATTGTCACCACATCAATATAATTAAACTAAGTTCAAGGATAAATTCGAAACTCATGTACTTCTTGTTCTTTTGAATTAAAACAGTTTTCATTTAAGAGAGGTGATGGATTCATAGGACATTCATAACTTTAAGACATAGTTACTAAATACTAATGATCATGTAATAAGACACAAACATGGATAAGCACTTAACGAAAAACAGAGAATGTAAGAACAAGGAATGAGTGCACCTTAGTGATGGTGGCGTTTTCTCCTTGAGGAACCAATGATGTCCTTGAGCTCTTCTATGTCTCTTCCTTGTCTTTGTTGCTCCTCCCTCATAGCTCTTTGATCTTTGCTAATTTCATGAAGGATGATGGAGTGCTCTTGATGTTCCACCCTTAGTTGTCCCATGTTGGCTTAATTCTCCTAGGGAGGTGTTGATTTTCTCCCAAAAATTCTATGGAGGAAAGTGCATCCCTTGAGGTATCTCAGGGATCTCTTGATTTGCAGTCAAATGTTCTACCACTGAGCTATAGACCCTTGAGATGAATCTCTCCATCTCCTATGACTTGGAGGTGGAAGCTTTTGTCTTCTCTTTTCTCTTTCTAGAGGTTTCTCTGGCTCTAGGTGCCATCAATGGTTATGGAAAAATAAAAAAGCTATGCTTTTACCACACCAAACTTTGAATATTGCTCGCCCTCGAGCAAAAGAAGAAAGAATAGTAGAAGAAGAAGAAGATATGGAGGTGAGTTGATGGTTTGAATTTGAGTGGGTGGGTGTAGGTGGGTTGTATGATGGTTTTAGGGGAGTAATGGATATGAGTGGTGAAGGGTTCTTGGGAAAGGGTGATATAGGATTATGAGGAGGGAAGGTAAGTGGAGGTATGTGGGGATCCTGTGGGGTCCACAGATTCTGAGGTGTCAAGGATTTACATCCCTGCACCAATTAGGCATGTAAAATGCCTTTGCATGCAATTCTGGTGTTTAAACGCTGAATTGGTGCTTGTTCTGGGCGTTCAGCGCCCAGATGCAGCATGTTTCTGGCGTTGAACGCCAAATCTATGCTTGTTTCTGGCGTTCAGTGCCAGCTTTCCTCAGTGTGCATTTCTGGCGTCTGAACGCCAGGATGCTGCTTGTTTTTGGCGTTCAACGCCAGATCCATGCTTTGTTCTGGTGTTGAACGCCAGCCAGATGCTCCTTACTGGCGTTTAAACGCCAGTAAGTCCTTCCTCCAAGGTGTGATTTTTCTTCTGCTGTTTTTGATTTTTCTTCAATTTTTTTAGTTGTTTTTGTGACTCCACATGATCATGAACCAATGAAGACATATAACTAATAAATAAAAAAATATAATTAAATAAAAATTGGGTTGCCTCCCAACAAGCGCTTCTTTAATGTCAATAGCTTGACAGTGGGCTCTCATGGAGCCTCACAGATGTTCAGAGCATTGTTGAGACTTCCCAACACCAAACTTAGAGTTTGACTGTGGGGGCTCTGGTTGACTCTGCAGTGAGAGAAGCTTATCGTGCCTCTTTTCCATGTTTACATGATGATAACCTTGAGTTGTAAACACAAGGGTGTCCCCATTCAATTGAAGGACTAATTCACCTCTGTTAACATCTATCACAGCTCTTGCTGTGGCTAGGAAGGGTCTTCCAAGGATGATGGATTCATCCTCATCCTTCGCTGTATCTAGGATTATGAAATCAGCAGGGATGTAAAGGCCTTCAACCTTTACTAACATGTCCTCTACTTGTCCACAAGCCTATTTTCTGGAATTGTCTGCCATCTCTAATGAGATTCCAGCAGCTTGCACCTCAAAAATTCCCAATTTCTCCATTACAGAGAGTGGCATAAGGTTTATTCCTGACCCAAGGTCACATAGAGCCTTCTCAAAGGTCATGGTGCCTATGGTACAAGGTATTAGGAACTTTCCAGGATCCTATTTCTTCTGAGGCAATCTCAGTTGATCCAATGCATTTAGTTCATTGGTGAACAGGGGAGGTTCATCTCCCCAAGTCTCATTACCAAATAAATTGGCATTCAGCTTCATGATTGCACCATGGAACTTGGTAACTTGCTCTTCAGTAACATCTTCATTCTCTTCAGAAGAAGAATACTCTTCAGAGCTTATGAATGGCATAAGGAGGTTCAATAGAATCTCTATGGTCTCTAGATGAGTCTCAGATTCCTTTGGTTCCTCAGAGGGAAACTCCTTATTGATCACTGTATGTCCTAGGAGGTCTTCCTCCTTGGGATTCACGTTCTCCCCTTCCTCTCTAGGTTCGGCCATGTTGACTATGTCAATGGCCTTGTACTCTCCTTTTGGATTTTCTTCTGTATTGCTTGGGAGAGTACTAGGAGGGGTTTCAGTGATTCTTTTACTCAGCTAGCCCACTTGTGCTTCCAAATTTCTAATGGAGGACCTGGTTTCATTCATGAAACTCACAGTGGCCTTGGATAGATCAGAGACTAAGTTTGCTAAATTAGAGGTATTTTGTTCAGAGTTCTCTGTCTGTTGCTGAGTGGATGATGGAAAAGGCTTGCTATTGCTAAACCTGTTTCTTCCACCATTAATAAAGCCTTGTTGAGGCTTTTGTTGATCCTTCCATGAGAGATTTGGGTGATTTCTCCATGAGGGATTATAAGTGTTTCCATATGGTTCACCCATGTAATTCACCTCTGCTATTGCAGGGTTTTCAGGATCATAAGCTTCTTCTTCAGAAGATGCCTCTTGAGTACTGTTGGATGCAGCTTGCATTCCATTCAGACTCTGAGAAATCATATTGACTTGCTGAGTCAATATTTTGTTCTGAGCCAATATGGCATTCAGAGTATCAATTTCAAGAACTCTCTTCTTTTGAGGTGTCCCATTACTTACAGGATTCCTCTCAGAAGTGTACATAAATTGGTTGTTAGCAACCATGTCAATGAGTTCCTGAGCTTCTGCAGGAATTTTTTTAGGTGAATGGATCCACCTGTAGAGGTATCCAATGACATCTTAGCTAATTCAGACAGACCATCATAGAATATATCCTGGATGGTCCATTCTGAAAGCTTGTCAGAAGGACACTTTTTGGTCAGCTGCTTGTATCTCTCCCAAGCTTCATAGAGGGATTCACCTTCTTTCTGTTTAAAGGTTTGAACATCCACTCTAAGCTTACTAAGCTTTTGAGGAGGAAAGAACTTGGCTAAGAAAGTCGTTTCTAGCTTATCCCAAGAGTTCAGGCTATCCTTAGGTTGAGAGTCCAACCAGATTCTAGCTCTGTCTCTTACAACAAATGGGAAAAGCATGAGCCTGTAGACTTCAGGATCTACTCCATTAGTCTTAACAGTATCACATATCTGCAAGAATTCAGTTAAGAACTGAAAAGGATCTTCAGATGGAAGTCCATGAAACTTGCAGTTTTGTTGCATCAGAGAAACTAGTTGAGGCTTAAGCTCAAAATTGTTTGCTCCAATGGTAGGGATGGAGATGCTTCTTCCATGTAAATTGGACTTTGGTGCAGTAAAGTCACCAAGTATCTTCCTTGCATTAGTATTATTTTCGGCTGCCATCTCCTCTTCCTGTTCGAAAATTTCTGAAAGGTGCTTGCTGGATTATTGTAATTTAGCTTCTCTTAGTTTCCTCTTCAGAGTCCTTTCAGGTTCTGGATCTGCTTCAACAAGAATATTCTTGTCCTTGCTCCTGCTCATATGAAAAAGAGGGAACAGAAAAATAATAATAATAGGGATCCTTTTTGCCCAAGTATAGAGGTTCCCCTGTGTGAGTAGAAAAAGAAAGGAATGTAATGTGAAGAAGGGAAGAAGGGAAAATTCGAACACAGATGGAAGAGGGGGTTCGAATTTGGGTGAGATGAAGTATTAGTAGATGAATAAATAAGTAGAAGGAGATGAGAGAGAAAGAGGATTTTCGAAAATTATTTTTGAAAAATGGTTAGTGATTTTCGAAAATTAAATGAGAAATAGATTAAAATTAAAATTTGAAACAATCAGTTAATTAAAAAGAATTTTTGAAAAAAAGAGGGAAGAGATTTTCGAAAATTAGAGAGAGAGAGAGTTAGTTAGGTAGTTTTGAAAAAGATAAGAAACAAACAAAAAATCAATTAGTTAGTTGAGAAAAGATTTGAAAATCAATTTTGATAAGATAAGAAGATAAGAAGTTAGAAAAGATATTTGAAAATCAAATTTTTGAAAAAGATAAGATTTTTAAAAAAGATATGATAGAAAGATATGATTAGAATTAGTTTTAAAAAAGATTTGATTTTTAAAATCATAATTAATGACTTGACTCACAAGAAATCACAAGATATGATTCTAGAACTTAAAGTTTGAATCTTTCTTGACAAGCAAGTAACAAACTTGAAATTTTTGAATCAAAACATTAATTAATGAGAATATTTTCGAAAATTATAAGATAAAATTAAGAAAAGATTTTTGAAAAATATTTTTAAAATTTTCGAAAATAAATAAGAAAAATGAAAAAGATTTGATTTTTGAAAAAGATTTTGAAAAAGATAAGATTTTTAAATTGAAAATTTGATTTGACTCATAAGAACAACTAGATTTTAAAAATTTTTGAAAAAGTCAATCTAAATTTTTGAAATTTATGAGTGAAAAAGGGAAAGGTATTTTTTTGATTTTTGAATTTTTAATGATGAGAGAGAAAAACATAAAAAATGACTCACAACATGAAAATTATGAATCAAAACACATGATGCATGCAAGAACACTATGAATGTCAAGATGAACACCAAGAACACTTTGAAGATCATGATGAACATCAAGAACATATTTATGAAAAATTTTTGATGCAAAGAAAACATGCAAGACACCAAACTTAGAAATTTTTCATGTATAGACACTATGAATGCAAGAATGCATATGAAAAACAAGAAAAGACACAAAACAAGAAAATATGAAGATCAAACAAGAAAACTGGCCAAGAACAACTTGAAGATCATGAAGAACACTATGAGTGCATGAATTTTCGAAAAATGCAAAGAATTTTTAGAAAAAATGCAATTGACACCAAACTTGAAATTGACTCAAGACTCAAACAAGAAACACAAAATATTTTTTATTTTTATGATTTTATAATTTTTTTTTGGATTTTTCGAAAATTAATGTGAAAAAGAAAAATAAGGATTCCAAAATTTTTAAGAAGAATTCCAAGAATCTTTCAATATTGGCCTAAAGCTCCAATCCAAGGGTTGGGCATGGCTTAATAGCCAGCCAGCTTTAGGATATAAATCAAGCATGCAACAGCTGATATTCAAATTAACTTGCCTCTATGCTGATGGTTGGAAGCCCCTATCCAAAAGAATTAGACCTAGCATTACAGCCAGCCAGGCTTCAACATGCTTCATGAAACACTAGAATTTATTCTTAAAAATTTAGAATAATTTTCGAAAACAGATGAGAAATTTTTGAAAGATTTTTGAAAAATTTTTGAAAATAAAACAAAAAGAAAATTACCTAATCTGAGCAACAAGATAAACCGTCAGTTGTCCAAACTCGAACAATCCCCGGCAACGGTGCCAAAAACTTGGTGCACAAAATTGTTACTCTGAGGTTGTAAAATTTGTTGTTCGTTCTCTCCCTGGCAATGGCGCCAATAACTGGTGCACAATACCATGGTCCAAACATAACTTCACAACTTCGCACAACTAACCAGCAAGTGCACTGGGTCGTCCAAGTAATAAAACCTTATGTGAGTAAGGGTCGATCCTACGGAGATTGTTGGTATGAAGCAAGCTATGGTCACCTTGTAAATCTCAATCAGGCGGATATCAAATAGTTATGGAGTTTTCGAAAATAATAAATAAATAGAAAATAAAGATAGAAATACTTATGTAATTCATTGGTGAGAATTTCAGATAAGCGTATAAAGATGCCTTCGTTCTTCTGAACTTCTGCTTTCCTGCTGTCTTCATCCAATCAGTCCTACTCCTTTCCATGGCAAGCTTTCTGTAAGGGCATCACCATTGTCAATGGCTACATCCCATCCTCTCTGTGAAAATGGTCCAAATGCTCTGTCACGGCATGGCTAATCATCTGGAGGTTCTCGATCATACTGGAATAGGATTTACTATCCTTTTGCGTCTGTCACTACGCCCAGCACTCGCGAGGTTGAAGTTCGTCACAGCCATCCGTTCCCAGATCCTACTCGGAATACCACAGACAAGGTTTAGACTTTCCGGATCTCAGGAATGGCCATCCATGGGTTCTAACTTCTACCACGAAGATATTGATAACTCGGACTCAGTCCCCTGTATTAGATATCTAAGAGATACTCATTCTAGCTTGGTTGCATGTAGAATGGAAGTGTTTGTCAGGCACGCGTTCATAAGTGAGAATGATGATGAGCGTCACATAATCATCACATTCATCATGTTCTTGGGTGCGAATGGATATCTTAGAAGCGGAATAAGTTGAATTGAATAGAAAACAGTAGTACTTTGCATTAATTCATGAGGAACAGCAGAGCTCCACACCTTAATCTATGGAGTGTAGAAACTCTACCGTTGAAAACACATAAGTGAAAGGTTCAGGCATGGCCGAGAGGCCAGCCCCCAAAACGTGATCACAAGGTCAAAAATACAATCCAGGATGTCTAATACAATAGTAAAAAGTCCTATTTATACTAAACTAGCTACTAGGGTTTACAGAAGTAAGTAATTGATGCATAAATCCACTTCTGGGGCCCACTTGGTGTGTGCTTGGGCTGAGTTTGAATGTTACACGTGCAGAGGCTTCTTCTGGAGTTGAACGCCAGGTTGTAACATGTTTCTGGCGTTCAACTCTGGTTCGTGACGTGTTCTGGCATTTAACTCCAGACTGCAGCATAGAACTGGCGTGCAACACCCTTTTTAGTCATCTAAACTCGGCCAAAGTATGGACTATTATATATTTCTGGAAAGCCCTGGATGTCTACTTTCCAACGAAATTGGAAGCGCGCCATTTGGAATTCTGTAGCTCCAGAAAATCCACTTTGAGTGCAGGGAGGTCAGAATCCAACAGCATCAGCAGTCCTTCTTCAACCTCTGAATCTGATTTTTGCTCAAGTCCCTTAATTTCAGCCAGAAAATACCTGAAATCATAGAAAAACACACAAACTCATAGTAAAGTCCAGAAATGTGAATTCAACATAAAAACTAATAAAAACATCCCTAAAAGTAACTAGATCCTACTAAAAACATACTAAAAACAATGCCAAAAAGCGTATAAATTATCCGCTCATCACCTAGCCTTGAGTTCTAAGTGTTTTGTTTTCAAGCATTTGGCTTGATACATAAACACCACAAGTACTTAACAAATAAATTGCCGTTGGTACTCAAAGCCTTCAGCTTTCTCATTCTTTCCCTTTTTCTTTTCTTGCTTTATTTGCATTTACTTCCTTCAAGGTTTTTATGATTTCAAAAGATTTCACAAAATGTCCTAGATGAAAACTTTAGTTAAATAAAACCCAATGCAATTGAGCAACGATTAATCATACTAACTTTCCAATACTTGTATGCACATGCTAAACTCTTCTTTAATGCCTTGTTTGTTTATGATCATGATACTTTACTGCTTTAAGCTTTACAAAACTCAAGTTGGTAGTCATAATGGCATGGCAACATGTTACAAATCAATATTCAAGCTATGCTTATTCATACCATACATGCATACAGAGAATATAAAGACAATCATGCAAAATAAAGTGCTGGAAACAAAGGAGAGGAAAAGGAACTTTACAACCTTGTAGTCCATCTTCTCTATTGTTGTCATTTTCCTCTTATTCTTTCCTTTCCCTTGCCAAACTCAGAATGCTTGCTCATCCTCAAGCAACAATTAGAACAATGGCTATGGAGCTAAGATGGATCATGAATGTCTTATACAATGAAATGTTAGTAGCACATGTGTTTTAAGTAAGCAAAATTAAAGATAACAATCAAGGCACAAGAGACAGAGACATTTTGATTGCATAGTTAAGAAGGTGTGCACAATACATTGCATAAAAGATAAGTGGCACACCAAACTTAGTGTGACACTTTCACTTGGAATTAATGCAAGTATCTTGTAAGAATTGGAACCAAATTTTGTTGCATAGCAACACCAAACTTAAAATGCAATCATATGTCAATTTATTTGAATTAAAACTAAGCAAGTGAAACTGTTATTTGTTAAGTACAATCACCAAGCCAAGAATCTGTCATGAATAAAGCTCTCTTGGTAATGTATTAACAAACACAGTAAATAAGCAAACTAAAATGAAAGCATTTAAAAACAGAAAAATGACTAAAGAAAGTAGAATGAAAAAGTGTCAAATTAAAAGAGAAAAATAAAACTGCAGAGGCATTATGATTATGCAGACAAGTAGTGTTGCTTGAATGAATTGCATAGAAAATAAGTGGCACACCAAACTTAGAATCTTGGTGTGTCACTTTCATTTTTGATTTGATGCAATCATCCAAAAAGATGGAAAACAGTTTGTTGCAGGGCAACACCAAACTTAGAATGTAACTATATGCCAATTTATTGAATTTAAACAAAGCACAGAAAGAAAACAAAGTAGAAAAGAAATGTTACCTACGGTTGGGTTACCTCCCAACAAGTGCTCTTTTAGTGTCATTAGCTTGACATGTTGTTCTTCACTTTCTTCCTCTTCTTCCAGTTTGTTAAGAGGAATGACCTTAAGGGGGGAGAAGATTCAGCTACTGTCCCTTGTCTTGGCCTTTCCTCAGCAAGCTTCCTTTTGCAAATGGCTTGATTGATCTTGCTTGCTGGATCAGGGACAGGGTTGGTGCTCTTGTTAGTTGCCTTCACTCCTTTGGATTCAAGACTTGGTTGCTGTGTGATTATTGGAGTTTTGTCTTCATCCTGAGCCTTTTGAATTGGTGGCTCAATGAGCTCTTCCTTCATGTACTTCTCTGCCCCACTTGAGTGTGAATTTTCTTGAATAATTTTCTCACTTTTTTGTTCCTCCACTCCTTTCTTTGCACTCAACATTTGACTTAATAGTTCTTTTATGGAGGAGGTTTGTTATTCTTCCCAAGATTTCTTTATCTCCTCTTCATATTTTTCGATCACAGATTCAAGGGAAGTTTGTGAGGGTTGTGAATGTTCATGTTCCTTTGTCACCTCAAGTGCAGTTTCATTTTTGACCACCTCATTCTTCATTGAAAGTTCACTTGATGCAGTAGCCTCCTCATCTTGCTCTTCCACTTTATCCTTCAAATCCATCAATTGGTCTTCATTTTCCTTGCTTAGTAGTTCTAAGCATTTCTCTATGTCCTCCAATTGCTCATCCGTCTCCTGAGAAAGGATTTCTTGTTCTCTCCAGGATTGTTGTTGTTTCTCCACAAGTCTATTGAACCTGGACTCAGGCATTGAGAGTCTTCGGCTCGTGGAAGTTTGTGTTGGTTGTGAGTCTTGGGATGGATTTTGTGTTGAGGCATAGTCAAGTGATAAAGAATTTTCCAAGTATGCTCTGGCAGCACGATCAAGTGATAATGTCCTTGAATAATTAGAATGTGGATCATTGCATTTCCCTTCCCAGCCATCATTTATGTACGTGCCTTCACAGTATGAGTCACTTTGTGGCTCTGGAAAATGTTCATATTCTTTCAATTCTTGGTGATATTCCCAACCACTATTAGAATAATGACTTGAATCATTTTGTGGTGGTGAGAAATATCCCATATGATTATTTTGTTCATCTTGTGGCTCTGAAGTGCATCTCCATGGATTGGAGTGCTTAGAATCTGTAAATTCTTGGTGATATTCTCAGCCACCATTAGAGATTTGTGATGGTGGGTGATATCCCAAAAAATTTGTTTGATCACAAGATGAGTTGAACTCTATTTGAATTTTGTAAAACACAACACCAATGAAAATTGAAGTTCATGTCTCAGAAAAGAACTTCTGAGTGAGGCAATAACTCAACACCTTGATTTTAATTTAGAACAGAGAACAAAAACATAAAAAAAAAGAATGCCTGATCTAGACTTCTCACCCACTTAATCATTGTTGATCTAATCAATCCCCGGCAACAGCGCCAAAAACTTGATGGATATTTTGGAAAACAAATTCCAATCACCTAAAACTCACTGGCAAGTGTACCGGGTCGCATCAAGTAGTAAAACTCACTTAGAGTGAGGTCGATCCCACAGGGATTGATGGATCAAGCAACTTTAGTGGGTGATTAATTTAGTCAAGCTAACATTGGTGAGTGATAATTGATGCAGCAGAAAGTAAATAACAAGAGAATTTAAAGTGCAGGAAGTAAAATAGCTGAAACTTAAATTGCAAGAAATGTAAATTGACAAAATCTTAAAGAGCAAGAAAAGTAAATTGCATGAAAAGTAGAAGGGGTTGGGTGCAAGGAATTTAAAGAAAGCAATAGATTAAGGCTTAAAGCAACTGCAGAGAATTAAACTTGCTGAAAAAGTAAATCAAATCATGAACAGAAATGTAAAGTGCCAAACAAGTGCAGAAGAATTAAATTGCTTGAAAGTAAATTGAATTTGGTGCTGGAATTGCAGAAATTAAACAAGAGAAAGTAAAATGGCATTAAACAGAGAAGTAAAGGATGAATTAAAATGCAACAGATCTAAACAAGGGAAGATGAGTTACTTGAGAAACCAAACAGAAAGTAAAATGTAGCTCTACAATAGCTCAAGGGAAATTAAAGATCTCAGGGGTTGGATGAGACTAGAAAACAAGTCTAGATCTCAAATCCTTCCTTGATCCACCCAAGAACAATTGCAAAAGAAAATGGAGAAGTAAAGTGCAAAAGAAGTAGAAGAAGGCAGTAAACAGAATTTGAATTCAAATCACAATTTCTAAAATTATACAGAAAAATAAAATAGAGATCTCAAGGTGAGATTGAAACAGAATTTCTTCAATTCTCCACCCAAGATCCAAGACAAGAATGAAAACTAAGAGAGAGCTTTCCAATGGAGCTGCCCTCCAATATTTTATAATGGAGCTCACTCCCCCTTGAAAATGAGAATGATGCCTTTATATAGGCTTTTTACAAAATAAAATGAAATTGAAATGAAAAACAAATTAAATGAAAATCCTAATTCTAGCTTGTTCTTGTGCCTTTGAGTGATGATGTGGGCTTTGCTTGCTTTGGATTTGAAGAGAGATGGGTTTGGTTGGCCTTGGTTTAATTGGTTTGGAGCATGGGTCAAGCTTGGTTCAAGTTGGTTTGGTGTGGGACACCTCCTAAGGCAATGCTCTGCTCTCCACAAGAGTGCAGCATTCAATTTGTGTCCCTGGCCGTGTCAATTTTGGTGCGTGACAAGGTCCAAGCATCAAAGTAGCGCTCCGCTCTCACCAAGAGCGCAACATCCTTGCTTCCTTGGTGAGGTATCCAGGTTCAAATCCTTGTGGCTTCACCAGCAAACATTTTCCTTTGAATTTTTCTTGGAGAGAGTATGACAATGCTCTCCAAGAGAGCGGAGCACAATAATAATGTAGAGCGCTACTTTGCTTTGGAGTGAGGTTCCAACTTCAAACCTTGGTGGAAGCATTGGCTGATTTTTTTGCTTGTTTTTTACCCTTAAAGATGTATTTTATTCGTGCTACAAATTCATGCCAATTATAGATTGCCATACATAGTTGGAAAGCTCTGAATGTCAGCTTTCCAACGCAACTAGAAGCACATCAATCGGACATTTGTAGCTCAAGTTATAGCCCTTGGAAGGAGACATGGTCATGTTGTCAGCTTTCCAACGCAACTAGAAGCACATCAATCGGACATCTGTGCTTGCGAAAATTTTGCTTCCAAGCTCATTTTGAACTCTTATAGCGCTCAGCTCTTGGCAAGAGCGGAGCTTTGTGTGCTGATTGCCAATCTCCTTTAATTTGGTCATGGGCCACGCTTTTAAAAGCGTGGCCTAAGCCTCCAAAGTGTGCTCCAACTTCAAAGTGTTCCCCAAAGCTTTTTTTTACTCTTTTTTAGCTTATTTTGTGCTTTTTGCTTCTTTTTCTTCTTATTTCCTACAAAATTTATAAAATCAAAAGATCAAGGAAATATACTATTTAAGTACAAAATCATTCTTTATTCAAGCACAAATCATCAATTTCTTGTATGAAAAAGCATAGAAAAACATGACATGGTGACATGTCATCAACGAGCTCATGCTCTTTTCCTTTGCTGTAAGAGACAGAGCAAGGCTATGGCTGGATTCCCAGCCTAATGAAAGCCTAGAGACATGGGAGAAGGTGGTCAATGGATTTTTGATCAAGTTTTTTCCACCTCAGAAGCTGAGCAAGCTTAGGGTGGAAGTTTAAACCTTCGGATAGAAAGAGGGTGAATCCCTCTATGAAGCTTGGGAAAAGATACAAGAAACTGATCAGGAAATGTCCTCCTGACATGATCTCAGATTGGACCATGTTAGAAATCTTCTATGATGGCCTCTCTGAGATGTCCAAGATGTTATGGGACCACTCTACCGGTGGCTCCCTTCACATGAAGAAGACGCCTGAAGAGGCACAAGAGCCATTGACATAGTTGCCAACAACTAATACATGTACACTTCTGAGAGGAACCCTGTGAACAATGGGGTAGCTCAGAAGAGAGGTGTCTTGGAAGTAGACACCTCAGATGCTATCTCTGCTCAGAATAAGCTCATGTCCCAACAGATCAATATGATCTCTCAGAACTTGAGTGGGACGTAGAGCTCAGATGCTTATTGTCCAGAAATAACGTATGAAGTGAACACTGGTGACAACACTTAGACCACCATGGAGGAGGTGAACTACATGGGAAACTCCTCCAGAAACTCTAACCACAATCTCTATTTGAATACTTTCAATCAAGGATGAAAGATCCACCCTAACTTTGGGTGGAGAGATCAGTAGAGGCCTCAACAAGGCTTCAGCAATAATCAGAGTAGAACAAACCAAAAAAGGTTCGACAATAGACCATTCGAACCCTCTTAGCAGTAGCTGGAGACACACAAGCAGAGCCTCTCTGACTTGGCTACTATGGTCTCTAACCTCTCCAAGACCACGCACAGTTTCATGGTAGAAACTAGGTCCTCCATTAGGAATCTAGAGATGCAGGTTGGTCAGTTGAGCAAAAGGATCCCAAAGATCCCTTCCAACACTCTTTCAAGCAACACTGAAGAGAATCTAAAGGAAGAGTGCAAGGCCCTCACTATGGAGGTTGTGATCGAATCCAAGGTGGAGCCTGCTATTGAGGAGCTCAAGGAAATCAAAGCTCATGAGAAGACTGGGAATTTCATCTTGCATGCCCCTTTGCAGAGAGAGGAGCTGAAGAATATCCTTCTTTAGACGAGCAAGAAGATCCTAAGGAAGAGCAAATTGCTCGGTTCTTGGCAATCCTTTGGAAGCTGAAAGCCAATTCCTCTTACGTAGATGAGTTGGAGAAAGAACCCCTTTCTATGGTGTGTTTAAAAGCCTCAAAGGGAAATGAGACTATGGTGCTGACTGGTGCACGAAATTGTGATCATCAACAATGGCGCCAAAGACTTGGTGCTCTCAAACGTGAATCACACTTTGTCACAACTTCGCACAACTAACCAGCAAGTGCACTGGGTCGTCCAAGTAATAAATCTTACGTGAGTAAGGGTCGATCCCACGGAGTTTGTCGGCTTGAAGCAAGCTATGGTCACCTTGTAAATCTCAGTCAGGCGGATTCAAATGGTTTTAGAGATTTGATAGTTAAAAGATAAATGAGACGTAAAATAAAGATAGAGATACTTATGTAATTCATTGGTGAGAATTTCAGATAAGCGTATAGAGATGCTTTTGTTCCTCCTGAACCTCTGCTTTCCTGCTGTCTTCATCCAATCCTTCATACTCCTTTCCATGGCAAGCTGTATGTTGGGCATCCCCGTTGTCAATGGCTACATCCCATCCTCTCTGTGAAAATGGTCCAATGCACTATCACTGCATGGCTAATCATCTGTCGGTTCTCGATCATACTGGAATAGGATTTACTATCCTTTTGCGTCTGTCACTACGTCCAGCACTCGCGAGTTTGAAGCTCGTCACAGCCATCCCTTCCCAGATCTTACTCGGAATACCACAGACAAGGGTTAGACTTTCTGGACCTCAGGAATGGTCGCCAATAATTCTAGCCTATACAACGAAGACTCTGATCTCATGGAATGGAGGGCTCGGTTGTCAGGCGAGGCAATAATGCGTCATGAACCAGGAGGCTAAGAGATACGCACTCAAGCTATCGCAAGTAGAACGGAAGTGGTTGTTAGGCACGTGTTCATAGGTGAGAATGATGATGAGTGTCACAGATCATCACCTTCCTCAAGTTGAAGAACAAGTGTACATCTTAGATAAGAAATAGGCTTGAATTGAATAGAAAAACAATAGTACTTCGCATTAATTCATGAGGAACACCAGAGCTCCACACCTTAATCTATGGTGTGTAGAAACTCTACCGTTGAAAATACATCAGTGATAATGGTCCAGGCATGGCCGAATGGCCAGCCCCCATAAAGGTCTAAGATAGCATAAAACTGATCAAAGATCATATCAAAAGCTCTGAATACAATAGTAAAAAGTTCTATTTATACTAAACTAGTTACTAGGGTTACAGAAATGAGTAAATGATGCAGAAATCCACTTCTGGGGCCCACTTGGTGTGTGCTTGGGCTGAGCATTGAGATTTACACGTGTAGAGTCTCTTGGAGTTGAACGCCTGTTTGTAACCTGTTTCTGGCGTTTAACTCCACTTTGCAACCTGTTTCTGGCGTTTAACTCCAGAATAGGGCAGGAAGCTGGCGTTGAACGCCAGATTGTGTCATCTAAACTTAGGCAAAGTATGGACTATTCTATATTTCTGAAAAGCCCTAGATGTTTACTTTCCAACACAATTGAGAGCGCGCCATTTGGAGTTCTGTAGCTCCAGAAAATCCACTTTGAGTGCAGGGAGGTCAGAATCCAACAGCATCTGCAGTCCTTCTTCAACCTCTGAATCTGATTTTTGCTCAAGTCCCTCAATTTCAGCCAGAAAATACTTGAAATCACAGAAAAACACACAAACTCATAGTAAAGTCCAGAAATGTGATTTTTTATTTAAAAACTAATAAAAATATACTAAAAACTAACTAAATCTTACTAAAAACTAACTAAATCTTACTAAATTATCCGCTCATCACAACACCAAACTTAAATTATTGCTTGTCCCCAAGCAACTGAAAATCAAATAGGATAAAAAGAAGAGAATATACTATAAATTCCAAAATATCAATGAAACTTAGCTCCAATCAGTTGAGCGGGACTTGTAACTTTTTGCCTCTTGAATAGTTTTGGCATCTCACTTTATCTATTGAAGTTCAGAATGATTGGCATCTATAGGAACTTAGAATTCAGATAGTGTTATTGATTCTCCTAGTTCAGTATGTTAATTCTTGAACACAGCTACTTTATGATTTTTGGCCGTGGCCCTAAGCACTTTGTTTTCCAGTATCACCACCGCATACATAAATGCCACAGACACATAACTGGGTGAACCTTTTTAGATTGTGACTCAGCTTTGCTAAAGTCCCCAATTAGAGGTGTCCAGGGTTCTTAAGCACACTCTTTTTTTGCTTTGGACCTTGACTTTAACTGCTCAGTCTCAAGTTTTCACTTGACACTTTCACGCAACAAGCACATGGTTAGGGATGGCTTGGTTTAGCCGCTTAGGCCAAGATTTTATTCCTTTAGGCCCTCCTATCCACTGATGCTCAAAGCCTTGGATCCTTTTTATTACCCTTGCCTTTTGGTTTTAAGGGCTATTGGCTTTTTGCTCTTGCCTTTTGGTTTAAAGAGCTTTTGGCTTTTTCTGCTTGCTTTTTCTTTTTCTTTCTTCTTTTTTTGCCATTTTTCTTTTCTCTTTTTTTTTTCGCAAGCTTTTGTATTCACTGCTTTTTCTTGCTTCAAGAATCAATTTTATGATTTTTCAGATTATAAAATAATATTTCTCCTTTTTCATCATTCTTTCAAGAGCCAACATATTTAACATTCATAAACCACAATATCAAAAGACATATGCACTGTTCAAGCATTCATTCAGAAAACAAAAAGTATTGTCACCACATCAAAATAATTAAACTAGTTTCAAGGATGAATTCGAAACCATGTACTTCTTGTTCTTTTGTAATTAAAACAGTTTTCATTTAAGAGAGGTGATGGATTCATAGGACATTCATAACTTTAAGGCATAGACACTTAAATACTAATAATCATGTAATAAGACACAAACATAAACATAAAGTATAGAAAACGAAAAACAGGAAAATAAGAACAAGGAGATTAAGGAACGGGTCCACCTTAGTGAGGGTGGTGTCTTCCTCTTCTTGAAGAACCAATGGTGCTCTTGAGCTCCTCTATGTCTCTTCCTTGTCTTTGTTGCTCCTCCCTCATAGCTCTTTGATCTTCTCTAATCTCATGGAGGATGATGGAGTGCTCTTGGTGCTCCATCCTTAGTTGTCCCATGTTGGAACTTAGTTCTCCTAGGGAGGTGTTGATTTGCTCCCAATAGTTTTGTGGAGGAAAGTGCATCCCTTGAGGTATCTCAGGGATTTCATGGTGTGGAATTTCCTCATGCTCTTGTTGAGGTCCATGATCTCTTGTTTGCTCCATCCTTTTCTTAGTGATGAGCTTGTCCTCTTTAATGAGGATGTCTCCCTCTATGTCAATTCCAGCCAAATTGCAGAGGTGACAAATAAGGTGAAGAAAGGCTAACCTTACCAAAGTAGATGACTTGTCAGCACCTTGTAGAGTTCTTGAGGTATAATCTCATGAACCTCTACTTCCTCCCCAATCATGATACTATGGATCATGATGGCCCGGTCTATAGTAACTTCAGACCGGTTGCTAGTAGGAATGATTGAGCGCTGAATGAACTCCAACCATCCTCTAGCTACAGGCTTAAGGTCCAGTCTTCTCAATTGAACCGGCTTACCTCTTGAGTCAACTTTCCATTGAGCTCCTTCCACACATATGTCCATGAGGACTTGGTCCAACCTTTGATCAAAGTTGACCCTTCTAGTGTAGGGGCGTGCGTTTTCTTCCATCATTGGCAAGTTGAACGCTAGCCTTACATTTTCCGGACTGAAATCTAAGTATTTCCCCTGAACCATGGTAAGCCAATGCTTTGGATTCGGGTTCACACTTTGATCATGGTTCCTAGTGATCCATGCGTTTGCATAGAACTCTTGAACTATTAGGATCCCGACTTGTTGAATGGGGTTGGTGAGAACTTCTTGATAAACCACTATTTTATGGTTTATCTTGTGCTCAATTGAATGGTTTTTATCAACTCTTTACCCACTTATTCATACTATTTGCATGGTTTTACATTTGCCTTCCTAATTATGTGCTATGATTGAAAATATGCTTCTTTGATCTTACAATTGCTAATATTAATCCTCTCTTATTACCATTAGATGCCTTGATATGTGTGTTAAGTGTTTTCAGAGATTGTAGGGCAGGAATGGCTTGGAGGATGGAAAGGAAGCATGCAAAAGCGAAAGGAATACAAGAAGTTGAAGGAACTGCAAAGCTGTCAGCCTGACCTATTTGCATTCAAACAGTCATAACTTGAGCTATAGAGGTCCAAACGACGCGGTTTTAGTTGTGTTGGAAAGCTAACGTCTGGGGATTCGATTTGATATATAATATGCCATAGTTGCCCTAACGCTAGGCGACGCGACCGCGTGCTCCATGCGGACGCGTCGCAGTGACAAAAAATCAGCATGTTTGAATTCGCAACCAGCGAATTCTGGGCTATTTCTGACCCAGTTTGCGGCCCAGAAAACACAGATTAGAGGCTATAAAGTGGGGGAATCCATTCATTCATGATGATAAGCTTTCATATTCACAATTTTAGGATTTAGATGTAGTTTTTAGAGAGAGAGGTTCTCTCCTCTCTCTTAGGATTAGGATTTTAGGATTTCTATTAGTTTAGTTCAACTCATCTTCAGTCACAGGTTCAATATTTCTTTTATTTTATATTTCTCTTTTACTTTCAGATGCTCTAATGCTTGTATTAGTTATGTTGCCTAATTGGCTTATGAACTCCATGTTAGAATTGATTTCTTTATTTAATATAATTTGAGGTATTTCAGAATTATGATTGCTTTGTTTTATTTATATAAATAATTTAGATTTTTCCCTTTTGGCTTTGGTTGAGTCATTAGAGACGCTTGAGTTATCAAAATCATGGTTGATTGAAAATTGGAATTCTTCCAGAATTAATTTGGGTTCCAATAACTCTAACTTTTCCCAAGGAAAGACTAGGACTTGAGGAATCAGAATTAATTCATCCACTTAACTTACCTTCATAGTTAGAGGTTAACAAAGTGGGAGAAAAATCAAATTCTCATTACAATTGATAAGGATAACCAGGATAGGACTTCCAGTTTTCATACCTTGCCAAGAGTCTATTTTATAGTTATTTATTTTATTCTTATTATCATTCAACATACTACTTCCTTACTTTCAAAACCCCCAATTTACAAGACTCATAACCAATAATAAGAACATACCTCCCTGCAATTCATTGAGAAGAAGACCCGATGTTTAAATACTCAGTTATCAATTTTAAAAAGGGGTTTGTTACTTGTGACAACCAAAACTTTTGTAAGAAAGGTTGATTGCTTGGTTTAGTAACTATACTTACAACGAGTATTTATTATAACTTCTAAACCATCAATCTTTAGTTCTTTCAAAAAGGCGCCGTTGCTAGGGAATTGCAAACGTGTGCCTTATTATTGGTTATTGTAAATATTTGCTTTTTGCTTGTTTATTTGTTTTTATTTTTGCCTTTTCGTAAATTTAGAGGTTATTGGTTTTTATTTAGTTATTAAAAATTTTTCAAAAAAAAAAATTTTTTTTTTCTTGGTGTTCATCTTGATCTTCAAGTTGTTCTTCGTGTTCATCTTGACCTTCAAGTTGTTCTTAGTTGTTTTCTTCCTTTTGATCTAAAAATTTTCTGTTTGGTGTCATTTTATTATTTTTCTCTTTCCTCATTAAATTCAAAAATTCAAAATTTAAAACTCAATTTTCAAATTTCAATTTTCAATTTTCAAAATTCAAATTAAAAAAAAATTCAAATTCAAATTTCAAAATTTCAAATTTCAATTTTCAAAATTCAAATTTAAAAATTTAAAATTAAAATCTCAAATTTCAAAATTTAAAATTTCAAAATTTAAATTTCAAAATTTAAATTTCAAAATTTAAATTTCAAAATTTAAATCTTTTTCAAAAAAAAAATCATATCTTTCTCAAAATCTTATCTTATCTTATTTCAAAAATCAAATTTCAATATTTAAATTTCAAATTTTAAATTTCAAATTTCAAAATTCAAATTTCAAAAATTTAAAATTCAAAATTTCAAATTTTAGATTTCAAAATTTAATTTTCAAATTTCAAAATCTAATTTTCAAATTTAAAAATTTAAATTTCAATAACCTTTTAATTTCAATTTGTTTTTATTTTTCGTTTTTAAATTTTTATTTGTTATCATGAGTTCTCACCCCATCGCTATGAGTCTGGTTACAATTATGTTGCAGGAAGAAGAAATTACAATGAGAACAGGCATCAAGGTTGGAACAATCAAAGATGGGAGGAGCCACAAGGATTTGATCAACATACTGCTTCCTTACTTTCAAAACCCCCAATTTACAAGACTCATAACCAATAATAAGAATATACCTCCCTGCAATTCCTTGAGAAGACGACCCGAGGTTTAAATACTCGGTTATCAATTTTAAAAAGGGGTTTGTTACTTGTGACAACCAAAACTTTTGTAAGAAAGGTTGAGCTTAGTTTAGTAACTATACTTACAACGAGTATTTATTATTACTTCTAAACCATCAATCTTCAGTTCTTTCACTTCCCAACCTCTTCTTCGGATCTCATGTCGGATCTCCTGATACTCATTCTTTTTGAGCTTGAAAGGAACCTCAGGGATCACTTTCTTCTTGGCCACAACTTCATAGAAGTGGTCTTGATGGACCTTTGAGATGAATCTCTCCATCTCTCATGACTCAGAGGTGGAAGCAATTGCCTTCCCTTTCATCTTTCTTGAGGTTTTTCTGGTCTTAGGTGCCGTTGATGGTTATGGAAAAATAAAAAGCTATGCTTTTACCACACCAAACTTAAAATGTTTGCTCGTCCCCGAGCAAAAGAAGAAAGAAAAAAGGAGAAGGAGAAGAAAAATGGAGGAGAGGGAGAGAGGTGTGTATTCGGCCAAGGGGGAGAAGAAAGGGTTGTGTTGTGTGAAAATGAAGAAGGAATGAGGGGTTTATATAGGAGTGGGGAATGTGTAGGGTTCAGCCATTAGGGTTGGGTTTGGGACGGAAAAGAGTTTGAATTTTGGGGGTAGGTGGGGTTTATGGGGAAGAGTGGATGGATGTGAATGGTGAAGAGGTGATGGGGAAGAGTGATTGAGGTGATTGGTGAAGGGTATTTGGGAAAGAGAGTTATGAAAAGGTGTGAAGAGGAGAGAAGAAGTGGTGGGGATCCTATGGGGTCCACAGATCCTGTGGGGATCCTATGGGTCCACAGATCCAGTGGGGTCAAGGACTTAACATCCCTGCTCCAATTAGGCGTGTAAAACGCCCTTGCTGTGCAATCCTGGCATTTAACGCCAGATTGCTGCTTGTTTCTGGTGTTAAATTCCCAAATGTAGCCTGTTTCTGGCGTTTAATGCCAGGTAGATGCTTGTTTCTAGCGTTAAACGCCAGACAGATGCTTGTTTCTGGCATTTAAATGCCAGAATGCTCCTCCTCCAGGGTGTGCTATTTTTAATGCTATTTTTCATTCTGTTTTTGATTTTTCAGTAGTTTTTGTGACTCCACATGATCATCAACCTAATAAAACACGAAATAAAAATAAAATAGATATAATTAAATAACATTGGGTTGCCTCCCAACAAGCGCTTCTTTAACGTCAGTAGCTTGACAGTGAGCTCTCATGGAGCCTCACAGATGTTCAGAGCATTGTTGGGACCTCCCAACACCAAACTTAGAGTTTGAATGTGGGGGTTCAACACGAAACTTAAAGTTTGGTTGTGGCCTCCCAACACCAAACTTAGAGTTTTACTGTGGGGGCTTTGGTTGACTCTGCAGTGAGAGAAGCTTTTCATGGTTCCTCTCCATGGTTACAGAAGGAGATCCTTGATTTTTAAATACATGGTTGTCATCATTCAGTTGAAGGACCAATTCTCCTATGTCCACATCAATCACAGCTCTTGTTGTGGCTAGGAAGGGTCTTCCAAGGATGATGGATTCATCCTTATCCTTCCCAGTGTCTAGGATTATGAAATCAGCAGGGATGTAAAGGCTTTCAACCTTCACTAACACGTCCTCTACTTGTCCATAAGCCTGTTTTCTTGAGTTGTCTGCCATCTCTAATGAGATTCTGGCAGCTTGCACCTCAAAGATCCCAAGTTTCTCCATTACAGAGAGTGGCATTAAGTTTATTCCTGACCCCAGGTCACACAGAGCCTTCTCAAATGTCATGGTGCCTATGTTATAGGGAATTAGGAATTTACCGGGATCCTATTTCTTTTGAGGTAATTTCTGCCTATCCAATGCATTTAGTTCATTGGTGAGTAAGGGAGGTTCATCTTCCCAAGTCTCATTACCAAATAATTTGGCATTCAGCTTCATGATTGCACCAAGGTACTTAGTAACTTGCTCTTTAGTAATGTCTTCATTCTCTTCAGAAGATGAATACTCATTAGAGCTCATGAAGGGCAGAAGGAGGTTCAATGGAATCTCTATGGTCTCTAGATGAGCCTTAGATTCCTTTGGTTCCTCAAAGGGATACTCCTTATTGGTCAGAGGACGTCCCATGAGGTCTTCCTCATTGGGATTCACGTCCCCCTTCTCCCTTGTAGGTTCGGCCATGATGGTCAAATCAATGGCCTTGCACTCTCTGGATTTTCTTCTGTATTGCTTGGAAGAGTACTAGGAGGAGTTTCAGTGACCCTTTTACTCAGCTGGCCCACTTGTGCCTCCAAATTTCTGATGGAGGACCTTGTTTTATTCATGAAACTTAGAGTGGCCTTAGATAGATCAGAGACTATATTTGCTAAGTTAGATGGATTCTGCTCAGAATTCTCTGTCTGTTGCTGAGTGGATAATGGAAAAGGCTTGCTATTGCTAAACCTGTTTCTTCCACCATTATTAAAGCCTTGTTGAGGCTTTTGTTAATCCTTCCATGAGAAATTTGCGTGATTTCTCCATGAGGGATTATAGGTGTTTCCATTGAGTTTCCCCATGTAATTCACCTCTGCTATTGCAGGGTTCTCAGGATCATAAGCTTCTTCTTCAGAAGATGCCTCTATAGTACTGTTGGATGATTCCTTCAATCCATTAAGACTCTGAGAGATCATATTAACTTGCTGAGTCAATATTTTGTTCTGAGCCAATTTGGCATTCAAAGTATCAATTTCAAGAACTCCCTTCCTCTGAGGCATCCCATTACTCACAGGATTCCTTTCAAAGTGTACATGAACTGGTCATTTGCAACCATGTTAATGAGTTCCTGAGCTTCTGCAGGAATGGATCCACCTGCAGAATGGTCCAATGACATCTTTGATAACTCAGACAGACCATCATAGAATATATCCAGGATAGTCCATTCTGAAAGCATGTCAGAAGGACACTTTTTGGTCAGTTACTTATATCTCTCCCAAGCTTCATAGAGGGATTCACTGTCCTTCTATTTGAAGGTTTGAACATCCACTCTAAGCTTACTAAGCTTTTGAGGAGGAAAGAACTTGGCTAAGAAAGCCGTGACCAGCTTATCCCAAGAGTTCAGGCTATCTTTAGGTTGAGAGTCCAACCATATTCTAGCTCTGTCTCTTACAGCAAACGGGAAAAGCATAAGCCTGTAGACCTCGGAGTCAACCCCATTGGTCTTAACAGTATCACAGATTTGCAAGAATTCAGTTAAGAACTGAAAAGGATCTTCTGATGGAAGTCCATGAAACTTGCAGTTTTGTTGCATCAGAGAAACTAATTGAGGCTTTAGCTCAAAATTGTTTGCTCCAATGGCAGGGACTGAGATGCTTCTTCCATGTAAATTGGAATTTGGTGCAGTAAAGTCACCAAGCATCTTCCTTGCATTGTTATTATTTTCGGCCATGTCTCCTTCTTTTTCGAAAATTTCTGTCAGATTTTCTCCAGAGAGTTGTGCTTTAGCTTCCCTTAGCTTCCTCTTCAGAGTCCTTTCAGGTTCAGGATCAGCCTCAACAAGAATGTTCTTATCCTTGTTCCTGCTCATATGAAAAAGAAGAAAACAGAAAAGAAAATATGGAATCCTCTATGTCACAATATAGAGATTCCTTATGTAAGTATAGAAAGAGAAGAAATAGAAGAAGGAAAAGATAAGAATCCATACACAGGGGAGAGGAATGGGTTCGAATTCTTGAGTGAAAAAGGGGTGTTAGTGGATGAATAAATAAACAGATGGGGATGAGAGATGAGAGAATTCGAAAATTAAACAAAATAAAAATAAAAATAAAAAAAATTTTGTTTTTAATTTAAATTTAAATTTAAAATTTGAAAATAAAAAAGAAAAAATTAAATTAAATTAAATTAAAATTCAAAATAATTAGTTAATTAAAAAGGAATTTTGAAAAAGAGGAAGGTGATTTTCGAAAATTAGAGAGAGAGAGAATTAGTTAGGTAGTTTTGAAAAAGATAAGAATCAAACAAAAAGATAGGATTAATTTGAAAAAGATTTGAAAATCAAATTGAAAAGATAAGAGGTTAGAAAAGATTTTGAAATTGATTTTGAAAAAAGATGTGATTGAAACTTATTTTGAAAAAGATTTGAAAAAGAAATTTTAAGATATTTGATTTTGAAAATTAAAGTTGATTACTTGACTAACAAGAAACAAAAAGATATGAATTTAAAATTTAAAGATTGAACCTTTCTTAATAGGCAAGTAACAAACTTAAAATTTTTTTTATGAATCAATCACATTAATTGTTAGTAAAGATTTTGAAATTATGAAACAGAATAAGAAAAAGATTTTTGAAAATCAATTTGAAATTGTCGAAAATATGAAAGAAAAAATGAAAAAGATTTGATTTTTGAAAAAGATTTGAAAAAGATAGAATTTTTAATTTGAAAATTTGATTTGACTCATAAGAAACAACTAAATTTTTAAAACTTTTGACTAAATGAAATCAAATTTTCGAAAATTATGAGTGAAATAAGGCAAAGATATTTTTTTTTTTGAATTTTTAATGAGGAAAGAGAAAAACAACAAAAAGACTCAAAACATGAAAATTATGAATCAAAACACATGATGCATGCAAGAACACTTTGAATGTCAAGATGAACACCAAGAACACTTTGAATGTTAAGATGAACATCAAGAACTTATTTTTGAAAATTTTTAAGAAAAGAAAAACATGCAAGACACCAAACTTAGAAATTTTCAAACTTTAGACACTAACAAATTGAAAATGCATATGAAAAACAAGAAAAGACACAAAACAAGAAAAATTAAAGATCAAACATAGAAAATCATCAAGAGCAACTTGAAGATCATGAAGAACACATGCATGAATTTTCGAAAATTTTAAGAAAAATTAAAAAGATGCAATTGACACCAAACTTACAAATTGACACTAGACTCAAACAAGAAACATAAAATTTTTGGTTTTTATGATTTTATAAGAATTTTTTTGGTTTTTTCGAAAATTATTTTGGGAAAAACGAAAAAGAAGAAATTTTTTTTGTATTATTTTCGAAAATAAGAAATAAAAAGCTTAAAAATAAAATAAAATTACCTAATCTGAGCAACAAGATGAACCGTCAGTTGTCCAAACTCGAACAATCCCCGGCAACAATGCCAAAAACTTGGTGCACGAAATTGTGATCATCAACAATGGCGCCAAAGACTTGGTGCTCTCAAACGTGAATCACACTTTGTCACAACTTCGCACAACTAACCAGCAAGTGCACTGGGTCGTCCAAGTAATAAATCTTACGTGAGTAAGGGTCGATCCCACGGAGATTGTCGGCTTGAAGCAAGCTATGGTCACCTTGTAAATCTCAGTCAGGCGGATTCAAATGGTTTTAGAGATTTGATAGTTAAAAGATAAATGAGACGTAAAATAAAGATAGAGATAGTTATGTAATTCATTGGTGAGAATTTCAGATAAGCGTATAGAGATGCTTTTGTTCCTCCTGAACCTCTGCTTTCCTGCTATCTTCATCCAATCCTTCATACTCCTTTCCATGGAAAGCTGTATGTTGGGCATCACCATTGTTAATGGCTACATCCCGTCCTCTCTGTGAAAATGGTCCAATGCGCTGTCACTGCATGGCTAATCATCTGTCGGTTCTCGATCATACTGGAATAGGATTTACTATCCTTTTGCGTTACTACGCCCAGTACTCGTGAGTTTGAAGCTCATCACAGCCATCCCTTCCCAGATCCTACTCGGAATACCACAGACAAGGTTTAGACTTTTCGGACCTCAGGAATGGCCGCCAATAATTCTAGCCTATACCACGAAGACTCTGATCTCATGGAATGGAGGGCTCGGTTGTCAGGCGAGGCAACCATGCGTCATGAACCAGGAGGCTAAGAGATACGCACTCAAGCTATTGCAAGTAGAACGGAAGTGGTTGTCAGGCACGCGTTCATAGGTGAGAATGATGATGAGTGTCACGGATCATCACATTCCTCAAGTTGAAGAACAAGTGTATATCTTAGATAAGAAATAGGCTTGAATTGAATAGAAAAACAATAGTACTTCGCATTAATTCATGAGAAACAGCAGAGCTCCACACCTTAATCTATGGTGTGTAGAAACTCTACCGTTGAAAATACATAAGTGATAATGGTCCAGGCATGGCCGAATGGCCAGCCCCCATAAAGGTCTAAGATAGCATAAAACTGATCAAAGATCAGATCAAAAGCTCTGAATACAATAGTAAAAAGTTCTATTTATACTAAACTAGTTACTAGGGTTACAGAAATGAGTAAATGATGCAGAAATCCACTTCTGGGGCCCACTTGGTGTGTGCTTGGGCTGAGCATTGAGCTTTACACGTGTAGAGGCTTCTCTTGGAGTTGAACGCCCGTTTGTAACCTGTTTCTGGCATTTAACTCCACTTTGCAACCTGTTTCTGGCGTTTAACTCCAGAATAGGGCAGGAAGCTGGCGTTGAACGCCAGTTTGCGTCATCTAAACTCGGGCAAAGTAGGGACTATTATATATTGCTGGAATGCCCTGGATGTCTACTTTCTAACGCAATTAAGAGCGTGCCATTTGGAGTTCTGTAGCTCCAGAAAATCCACTTTGAGTGCAGGGAGGTCAGAATCCAACAACATTTGCAGTCCTTCTTCAACCTCTGAATCTGATTTTTGCTCAAGTCCGTCAATTTCATCTAGAAAATACCTGAAATCACAGAAAAATACACAAACTCATAGTAAAGTCCAAAAATGTGATTTTTATTTAAAAACTAATAAAAATATACTAAAAACTAACTAAATCTTACTAAAAACTATGTAAAAATAATGCCAAAAAGTGTATAAATTATCCGCTCATCACTGACCAAGGAGTATAGTGCCTTAGTCCAAAAGAAGCTCCCTCAAAAGCTGCCGGATCCCGGAAGCTTTCTGATTCCCTGTACTATAGGGATGATCATCTTTGAGAAGGCATTATGCAACCTTAGCTCAAGCATCAATCTTATGCCTCTATCTGTGATGAAGAGGCTAGGAATTCAAATTTTGTTGCTTGCAAAAATCTCACTGGAGATGGTAGACAAGTCCCTAAAAAGGGCATATGGCATGGTGGGAGATGTCGTTGTGAAGGTTGAAGACCTTTACATCCATGCAGATTTTGTGATCTTAAAAACTGGGGAGGACAAAGATGACTCCATCATCCTTGGAAGGCCTTTCCTAGCAACTGCTAAGGCCTTAATAGATGTGAAAAGAGGAGAGCTAGTCCTGAGGTTGTGGGATGATCACATCTTGTTCAAGATTCCCAATCCTCAGTCTCCCTCTGACAAAGGAGGTACCATTGTGCAACACTTAGTGTTCTAACCATCTCTCTCAGTACAAAGTTAAAAAGAGCCTCCAAACATCAATTCTAAGTTTGGTGTTGGGCATCCATCACCAGCTACTGAAGAAGGAGGTACTATAAAGAAGGTACCCTGGAGGAATAAGAAGATTCCCACTAAAGGCCTCTCACCTGGCATGAGATTTATCTTCACTAAGAGTCCAATCATTCCACATATTGTGAACCGGATCGTGTCTCTAGAGCATGTGGAGATCATTCATGAGAGCACAGGAAGAAAGTTCACTATGAAGGGTGAAGATCTGAGCCCTACTGATGCACGGAAAACTTGTCTCTCAACAAATTTTCCTTCGGCAAGTGTACCGAATTGTCGTCAAGTAAAACTCACAATAGAGTGAGGTCGAATCCCACAGAGATTAACGGATTAAGCAATCAATGGTTAATTGATTATCCTAGTTAGACGGTTCAGATTTGAATGATGAGCAGCAAGAATTGTAAATTGACAGAAAAGTAAAGAAAGCAATAAAGTGCAGAAAAATAAAATGGCAAGAAAAGTAAATGTAAGAACTAAAAATAAAATGAACATTGGGATCAAGAGATATTGCAATCCTCCGGATCAAGTTCATTCTCATCTCTTCCTCAATCAATGCATTCATTGATCTCCATGGCAATCTTAATTGATCGAATTCCAATTTCTTGGAATTCAATCTCTCAAATCTTGATCAATAGCCAATTCCTTGGTCAATTACTCATGAGAAGAGATGAAGTATGGTCACTGATTATACCACATGCATTTCCCAAATCAAGTGTTGGAAGGATTATAGTCACATATCCATCCACACCCAATTTGGTCCAGCATGAGAAAGCATTTCTAGCATGATCTCTTCATTCCTCTTTCAAGGTTCAGAAGAGATCCAAGTATGAATAGTTTCTTTTCCAAGATAACTACCCAATTGGATGAAGATTGAAAGCTCTCTAGTAAAATCAAGAGGAAAGAAAGAAGAAGAAGAATAAGAACTACACTTAATCCATTGAATCACAATAGAGATCTCTAACCCAATGTAAAGAGTTAGTTGATCATTGCTCTAAAAAAATAGAAAAGAAAGAAAGTGCAGAAAAGTAAAGATGAAGATAAAAACTGAAAATAAAATTTTAAAATTCATAAATGAAAAGTACAAAGAAAGAAAAGGAAAAGTGTGTGAGGGGAGGGAGTCCGAAGATCCTTCTTCAATCCCCTAATTCCCCAATTTCCAGCCTCTTCAATGTAAAGACTAAGGCCTTTATATAGGCTCTCCTAAATTACAAAATGAAATTAAAAGCAAATTACAAATAAATGAAAATTTCTATTCTAGATGCTTCTTGTGGCCTTGATTGGTTGACAATTGTAGGCCTGCTTGCTTGAGCTTGGAAGTGGACTTGAGAGAGAAGTGAGTTAAGTTGAGGTCCATGTTCTAAAGTTAGTACTAAAGTTAGCCACATTAACGCTACAAGTGTGGCGTTAGTGCTAAAGTTATTGTGGCTAACGTTGCACTTGCTGCCCAGTTGGTGTTTTTGGGGCATAAAAGATGCCTCTTGTTTGTGCTCAAATTTCATCCCTACTATAAGGTATTATATATCATTGAAAAGATCTGAATGTCAGCTTTCTAACGCAACTAGAATCACTTCAATTGGACCTCTGTAGCTCAAGTTATGCTCCTTTGAAGTGGACATGGTCGCTGGCATATATGCCAACGTTACTGGAAATGTTGATTGCCAATAATGCTAGCGATCAGGGCTTCATTATTGCCAGTTTCTGAAGCTCAAACTTAGTGTCCACCCCATACTATTATATATTTTTGGAAAGCCCTGGATGTCTACTTTCCAATGCCCTTGGAAGCGCATCATTTGGAGCTCTACAACTCGAGTTACATTTCTTGGAAGGTAAAGAGGTCAGTTGGCCTTAATACAGGTTGATACCATGTTCATCATTGCTCTTTTGGGGCAGGTTTTCTCCCTCAAATTTAGTGTTAACTATGTAGTGCCATATATTCTTGGAAACCTCTGGAATCCTACTTTCCAATGCCACTAGAATCACCTCATTTGAAGCTTTGTGGCTCAAGTTATGCGTGTTTGAAGAAGGCATGGTCAGGCTGCCAGGTGGGACTTTTGCCCACATTAACTACCACGTTAACTAAGTTAACGTGGGAGTTAACGTGGCTCTTTGTGGCTTGTGTTGGCAATGTTAGTGACAATGTTTGGTGTCACTAACATTGTCGACAACTTCTTCTTCTTCACGTTAACTTCCACGTTAACTAGGTCAACGTGGGAGTTAACGTGGCTTCTTGGGGATAGTGTGTGTTCATCCCAACGTTAGTGACAATGTTTGGTGTCACTAACATTATCGACCACTTTGTTTCCTCACGTTAGCTTCCACGTTAACTAGGTTAACGTGGAAGTTAACGTGGCTTAATGTGACTTAGCCAACGTTAGTGATAATGTTGAATGTCACTAACGTTGGCTTCCCCCCTTTCTTCTTAACGTTAGAGGCCACGTTAACTAAGTTAACGTGGCAACTAACGTGGCCACTTATGAGCTTGGTCCAACGTTAGTGATAATGTTAAGTGTCACTAACGTTGGCTCCATTTCCTTTCTTCAAAGTTAATGCCACTAACTTTTCTCACTAACGTTGGGGCTTTCCTTCCTTTCACGTTAGTGCCCACGTTAGTGTAACTAACGTAGCCACTAACGTGGCTTCTTCTCTTCTTCTTTTGGCCTGAAATCAATCAAACAAAGTGCATCAAAGTCTTGCTCTTAATCATGGGATCATACATCATCCAATTTATCATATAATTCATGCAAAATTCTCATGAAATCATGTAAAGTGCACAATGTATGCTTGAATCAAGATGTACGTGAATATCTACCCAAAACTAGCTTATTTCCAAAGAAAATACATGAAACTACCTTAAAAATAGTAAAGAAAAGGTCAGTGAAACTGGCCAAAATGCCCTGGCATCACAACACCAAACTTAAAGCTTGCTTGTCCCTAAGCAAGTACTGGAACAAGAGAATGATGAATGGAATGCCAAGAGAAAGGAATCATTCTTGTGGAAGTCATGTCCCTGGTTTTATGGTGGTTTCATGCATAGCAACTTAGGTTCATTCCTGGCTTTCAGACCTTTATCATGCATCAGATTACTTACTGTGATTGCATCCCATGAGACTTTTATTCATTGATCCTTTTATTGTTATTTTAGGGCTTATTTGTGTTCTTAGGCTAAGTGCTCTGTAAGGGGGCGACTCTTTAAGATAAGCTTTCAGTCAACACTCCCGAACCAGTTGGTTCAAGGTGCTAGGTGTTAAGACAACCCTAAGGACTTACTCCCTCAAGTCTCTTTCCCCCATACATACACACCACAGGCATATAGTTTATTTATTTTCTTTTCTTGAGACCTTGGTGTCCAGCACCTCTTTGGGTTACTAAATGCTCTATAGTGAGGGTTACTCTTGATAGTGGACTTTCAGCTGATAATCCCGGGTTAGTTAACCCAAGTTACCAAGTGATAAAGCACCCAAAGAGCTTATTCATCCAAGTAGATCCCTCACACAGGAGCACCACAGACACATGCTTCAAGATTTAAACCATTGGTGCCTAGCCTTATTGCTTACTTTTTTTTTTCTTTTATTCTTCCACTTTCATTGTTCTTTCCCTCTTTCTTATTAGGATCTTCTTATTTTGCTAGTCTCATGGGGTGTGTCTCAAGCATAGTATTCATGACAGATAGTTGTCTTCCCACCCTTGTGGTTGAACCAACTTAGCTAACTTATGACCACACCACAAACTCAGGAACTTACTCCATAGTATGAACTCTACTCTAGTCTTTTATAAAACACTCATTCTCTTTTCATTTGATTCAAAAGGCACAAGCATACTAGTAAGCAAAGTAATGATGCAGTAATGACATTCAGACTAGAAAACACAGCCTTAATCAACAAAAAGCTTAAAAGACAGAATTGATATGCTTATTCACCAGGAGAAAGCACACATACATACAAAGAACATAGAAGACAATTATGCAAATTAAAGTGCTGAAAATAAGTAAGAGGAGAAAGGAACTTTACCACCTTGTATTTTATCTTCATTGTTGTTGCCCTTTTCCTCCTATTCTTCCCCTTCCCACACCAGACAAAGAATGATTGCTTATACTCAAGCAACAATTAAAACAGTGGTGACGGGGTCCATGATGGATCATGAATGTCTTAGAATGAAGTGTGAGTATGCATGTGTTTCAGCAAGAATGGTTAAGGATACAATAAAGACAGAAGAGATACAAACAGAGACATTTTGATTGCATTAATAAGTGGTGTTGGCATGGTACTTTGCATGAAAGTTAAGTGGCAACACCAAACTTAGTGTGCCACTGTCAATTTAGAATGTTGTAAGTACCTAGTGAAGATTGAAAATCAAATTGTTGCATGGCAACACCAAACTTAGAGTGCAATCATATGCCAAATTATTGAAAGTAAACTAAGCAAAGCAAGAAAATATTACCTACGGTTGGGTTGCCTCCCAACAAGCGCTCTTTTAATGTCATTAGCTTGACATGTTGTTCACGACTTTCTTCCTCTTCTTCCAGTTTGTTAAGAGGAATGACCTCAAGAGGAAAGAGGAGCCAGTTAATGCCCCTTGTTTTGAGTGCCTCTCCCCAGCAAGCCTTCTTCTGTTGTTAGCTTGAGTAAACTTGCTTGTTGGGGTAGGGGTGGGATGGCTTTTGGTTGACCTTTTCTTCTTTATGAATATTGTCCTTCTTTTTTTGGTTACCATCCTTTTGTTAGTGTTCATGTTGATTGCCTTTACCACCTTGATTTCAGGACTTGGGTATTGTATGATGGTTGGAGCATCCTCTTCATCAAGAACTTCTTGAATTGGTGGTTCAATGAACTCACCCTCTATGCAACTCTCTGTTTCCTTGGAGTGTGGACTCCCTTGATTGACTTCCTCCCTTTCTTCTACATGATGTTGCATTGAGTCTTTTGGGAGTGAGTTTACATGTTCCTTTGTCACCACTAGTAACCTCCGTGGGTATGGAGCCTTAGGCTTATATACTCTCATAACCTCCTCCTTCTTCATAGAAATCTCACTTGGTATGGGTGTCTCTTTTTCTTGTTCTTCTGATTCCTCCCTTGGGTTTGCCATGGTATCACTGAGAGAATTGTGGGTAGTGATTTGCTTTGATAGATATCCAACTTGTGCCTCAAGCTTCTTAATGGCAACCCACCGGTTCTGCATAATGGTTTTTACTTCCTCTTGGAAAGTCCTTGTGTCCTTAGATTCTTCCAAGAGCATTGCCAGTAGGTTCTCTATCCTTGATAGCTTATCCTCGAGGGGAGGGTGTGCAGCTGGGGTGAAATTTGGAGGTTGAGAGTGGCTACTTTGTGAATGGAATTGGTTGTTTTGTGGTTTTATGTTCTGAGAGTGGTATGACTTTTGTGGGTAATGATATGGGTTTTGTGGACTGTAAGAAGAATTTTGTGTGTAATGGAATGCATTGTGTGAGTGGTGAGATGAATTATATGGATGTGGAAAGGAATTTTGTGTTGAGACATATCCAAGTGGTGAGGGGTTTTGATGCGAAAGGCTCAGAGGTGAGGTTGAATAATTAAAAGATGATGGCTCTTGATGAATGGGGTGTGAATAAGTGAAATCTCTTTGATTATGATCTTCCCAGCCACAACTTGAGTAGTGATCAATTTCACCAAAATATGGACCATTTTGTGGCTTTGGAAAGTACCCCATTTCATGTTCTTGATACTCCCATCCACCATGAGCATAGTAATGTAAATCATTCTGTGGTGGTGGAGAGTTTCCCATGAAGTTTGATTGACCAAAGGATGATCTATACTCTATTTTTCTACAAAATACTCTGTATCAAATAACAATCACCAAGATAAAAGAGATTTGGAATTCCCCTTGTCACAGATGAGGAAATTCCCAGTGAGGCAATATCACAAACAGTTGGTTAGCAAAAGAAAATAAAGAAACAAAAGAAAACAAAGACAAAAGAAAAGTGTCTAATCTAGTAAATCAATCAATCGGTAGTTTGTTAATCACAATTAATCCCCGGCAACGACGCCATAAACTTGATGCACGGAAAACTTGTCTCTCAACAAATTTCCCTTCGGCAAGTGTACCGAATTATCGTCAAGTAAAACTTACAATAGAGTGAGGTCGAATCCCACAGAGATTAACGGATTAAGCAATTAATGGTTAATTGATTATCCTAGTTAGACGGTTCAGATTTGAATGATGAGCAGCAATAATTATAAATTGACAGAAAAGTAAAGAAAGCAATAAAGTGCAGAAAAATAAAATGGCAAGAAAAGTAAATGTAAGAACTAAAAATAAAATGAATATTTGGATCAAGAGATATTGCAATCCTCTGGATCAAGTTCATTCTCATCTCTTCCTCAATCAATGCATTCATTGATCTCCTTGGCAATCTTAATTGATCGAATTCCAATTTCTTGGAATTCAATCTCTCAAATCTTGATCAATAGCCAATTCCTTGGTCAATTGCTCATGAGAAGAGATGAAGTATGGTCACTGATTATACCACATGCATTTTCCAAATCAAGTGTTGGAAGGATTATAGTCACATATCCATCCACACCCAATTTGGTCCAGCATGAGAAAGCATTTCTAGCATGATCTCTTCATTCCTCTTTCAAGGTTCAGAAGAGATCCAAGTATGAATAGTTTCTTTTCCAAGATAACTACCCAATTGGATGAAGATCGAAAGCTCTCTAGTAAAATCAAGAGGAAAGAAAGAAGAAGAAGAATAAGAACTACACTTAATCCATTGAATCACAATAGAGCTCTCTAACCCAATGTAAAGAGTTAGTTGATCATTGCTCTTCAAAAATAGAGAAGAAAGAAAGTGCAGAAAAGTAAAGATGAAGATAAAAACTGAAAATAAAACTTCAAAATTCATAAATGAAAAGTACAAAGAAAGAAAAGGAAAAGTGTGTGAGGGGAGGGAGTCCGAAGATCCCTCTTCAATCCCCTAATTCCCCAATTTCCAGCCTCTTCAATGTAAAGACTAAGGCCTTTATATAGGCTCTCCTAAATTACAAAATGAAATTAAAAGCAAATTACAATTAAATAAAAATTCCTATTCTAGATGCTTCTTGTGGCCTTGATTGGTTGACAATTGTGGGCCTACTTGCTTGAACTTGGAAGTGGACTTGAGAGAGAAGTGAGTTAAGTTGAGGTCCATGTGCTAAAGTTAGTGCCAAAGTTAGCCATACTAACGCTACAAGTGTGGCGTTAGTGCTAAAGTTATTGTGGCTAACATTGCACTTGCTGCCTAGTTGGTGTTTTGGGGCTTAAAATATGCCTCTTGTTTGTACTCAAATTCCATCCCCACTATAGATTATTAGATATTTTTGGAAAGTTCTAAATGTCAGCTTTCTAACACAACTAGAATCACTTCAATTGGACCTCTATAGCTCAAGTTATGCTCCTTTGAAGTGGACATAGTCGCTGGCATATATGCCAACGTTGCTGGAAATGTTGATTGCCAATAACGCTAGCGATCAGGGCTTCATTATTGCAGGTTTCTGAAGCTCAAACTTAGTGTCCACCCCATACTATTATATATTGTTGGAAAGCCCTGGATGTCTACTTTCCAATGCATTTAGAAGCGCATCATTTGGAGCTCTACAACTCGAGTTACATTTCATGGAAGGTGAAGAGGTCAGTTGGCCTTAATACAGGTTGATACCATGTTCATTATTGCACTTTCAGGGCAGGTTTTCTCCCTCAAATTTAGTGTCAACCATGTAGTGACATATATGCTTGGAAAGCTCTGGAATCTTACTTTCCAATGCCACTAAAATCACCTCATTTGGAGCTTTGTGGCTCAAGTTATGCATGTTTGAAGAAGGCATGGTCAGGCTGCCAGGTGGGACTTTTGCCCACGTTAACTAGTTAACGTGGTAGTTAACGTGGCTCTTTGTGGCTTGTGTTGGCAACGTTAGTGACAATGTTTGGTGTCACTAACGTTTTCGACAACTTCTTCTTCTTCACGTTAACTTTCACGTTAACTAGGTCAACGTGGGAGTTAACGTGGCTTCTTGGGGATAGTGTGTGTTCATCCCAACGTTAGTAACAATGTTTGGTGTCACTAACGTTGTCCACCACTTTGTTTCCTCACGTTAGCTTCCACGTTAACTAGGTTAACGTGGAAGTTAACGTGGCTTAATGTGACTTGGCCAACGTTAGTGATAATGTTGAATGTCACTAACGTTGGCTTCCCCCCTTTCTTCTTAACGTTAGAGGCCACGTTAACTAAGTTAACGTGGCAACTAACATGGCCACTTATGAGCTTGGTCCAACGTTAGTGATAATGTTAAGTGTCACTAACGTTGGCTCCATTTCCTTTCTTCAAAGTTAATGCCACTAACTTTTCTCACTAACGTTGGGGCTTTCCTTCCTTCCACGTTAGTGCCCACGTTAGTGTAACTAAAGTAGCCACTAACGTGGCTTCTTCTCTTCTTCTTTTGGCCTGAAATCAATCAAACATAGTGCATCAAAGTCTTGCTCTTAATCATGGGATCATGCATCATCCAATTTATCATATAATTCATCCAAAATTCTCATGAAATCATGTAACGTGCACAATGTATGCTTGAATCAAGATGTACGTGAATATCTACCCAAAACTAGCTTATTTCCTAAGAAAATGCATGAAACTACCTTAAAAACAGTAAAGAAAAGGTCAGTGAAACTGGCCAAAATGCCCTGGCATCACCTACCTACCTCCGTAATGGAGCTGTCCGTCAAGCTAATGATGGTAAAGAAGCGCTTGTTGGGAGGCAACCCAACCATTAGCATAGTACTTTCAATTTCCTTTCATTTATTTTAGTTTAATTTTATATTTTAGATTTTATTTTGCTTTTTAACATTTGTAATCATGTGAAGCACTTAGAACAGAGACATAGACACTCAAAAGTAAAAACAGAATACGCTGGGGAGAGCCCCTGACTGGCGTTGAACGCCAGAAAGGGAAGGCAGATGGCCGTTCAACGCCCAGTGAGGAGTACTCTCTGGCATCGAACACCAGAAAAGGAGAAGAAACTGGTCGTTCAACGCCCATGAAGGAGCACTTGCTGGCGTTGAACACCAAGACAGGGAGCAGCTTGGGCATCCAACACCCATTAAGGAGCATGCATTGGCGTTGAACGCCAGTAAAGGGTATGGGCGTCCAACACCCCATATGGAGCAGCCAAGGGAACCATTTTGGTCCCTTGTGGGCGTTCAATACCCAGACCTGGCACTGAACGCCCAAGCAGGGGCAGGTAGCTCGAGCTTTGAAGCCTTCTCAGCCAGTAGGTCCCACACAAACCCTACCTACCCCATCTTTCCTTCTGTCGCCTACTTTTTCAAACCTTGAAACCCACACCCTACTCTCCCTCTTCCCCATACATAATCACCTTTCCCTCTTCCCAAAACCCATCATAAATTCCATCATTCATTTCCCACCAACCCCACTGATGACAAGTCATCTTAGCCTAGTTTCACTAGCCTTTTTCTTTTATTTTCAATTGATTTATGCACTTTCTTGAGCCACAAGCAAGCCAATTGGGTAGATTTTCATGTTTCTTTTGATTTAATCAACCATAGATGAAATAATGCAATTTCATGAGGATTTATGCTATAATTGCCACATATTATGAAAGAATGACAAACTCATGATTTTGAGCATAGCTTTGATGTGTTTGGTTGATTAATGATAGGTGAAGAAAGCTTGGAGAAAGGTTGAAGCAAAAAGGAATGGCTAGGAGCAAAAGAGAACAAAAAGTTTGAGCAAAAGTTTGCCTCAAACTTTAGCTCAAACTTTTGGATAAGTGAAAACGAACCAGGGAGCAAAAAGCTTGAGCAAAAGTTTGCCTCAAACTTTTTGGCAAACTTTTGGGAGAAAAGCTTGAGCCAACGTTTGCCTCAAACTTTTTGGCAAACGTTGGCATCACAAATCAACACCCTGGAGAGAAAAAGTTTGCGCCAACGTTTGCCTCAAACTTTTTGGCAAACGTTGGCGCCATGAACAACACACCCTGGAGAGCAAAAGTTTGCGCCAACGTTTGCCTCAAACTTTTTGGCAAACGTTGGCGCCATGAGTGTGCATAAGGGGGCCAACGTTTGAGCAAAAGTTTGACCCCAAACTTTAGCTCAAACGTTGGTAGCAGCAAGAATGGGGTTGCTGATGTAAAAAGTTTGAGTAAAAGTTTGCCTTAAACTTTTACTCAAACTTTTACTCAAGCTTTTATAATTCCCAACCCGGTTCACTTCGGTTCTCTTTCCAACTCCAAGAGCAATCAACCAAGGCCTCTATCAACATAATTCCATCAAGAGTAAAGGCCCAATTCAAGGCTTGAAGACCATTTGAAGAAAGTGTATAAATAGCATAGGATTTAAATTTTTCGAGAGCTTTTCTTTTCGGTTTTGATTAGGTAGTTTTGTAGAGAGCTCACCTTTACATTTTGGCATTGTTGTTTTAATTCAAGAGAATTTGGGGAGGAGAATTGATCTCTCTTCTTCCTTGTTCTTGCTTGAATACTCTTTACTTTTCTTGCTTCGGATCTTGGGTGGAGAATTGAAGAAATTCTGTTTCAATCTCACCTTGGGATCTTGTTTAATTTTTCGTATCATTGAATTTTAGTTTCTGTTAATTGCTTCTTCTTCTACTTTCTCTGCAATTTACATTTCTTCATTTCCTTTGCAATTGCTCTTGTTGGATCTAGGAAGGCATTGAGATCTAGACTTGTTTATCTAGTCTCTTGGGTCCTGAGATCTGAATTATCATTTTACTTTCTCTGTTTAACGCTTTTCATGTTCTTTTACATTTCCGTTTTAGATCCGGTTCAATCCAAGCCATCTTTTACTCTTCTGTTTGTTGAATTTTACTTTTCCTTGTTTAATTTCTGCAATTCCAACTCCCAATTCCCTTTACAATTTAAGCCATTTACATTTCTTGCACTTTAAGATTCTGCAATTTACATTTCTTGCGTTCTAAGTTTCTGCCATTTAATTTCTTGCTCTCTAAGATTTAGCACTTTAAATTTCAGTTCTCTTTAATTTCATGCAAATTACCCATTCCCTTTATTTTCCATGCAATTTAAATTCTGTAAATCACAAATCTCTCAACCAAATCTTGATTCGCTTGACTAAATCAACCACTAAACTAAAATTGCTCAATCCTTCAATCCATGTGGGATCGACCTCACTCTCGTGAGTTATTATTACTTGATGCGACCCGGTGCACTTGCCGGTCAGTTTTGTGTCGGATCGTTTTCCGCACATCAAGTTTTGGCACCGTTGCTGGGGATTGATTAGATTGACAATGATTAAGTGAGGTGGTGATCTAGATCTAGCATTTTTATTTCCTGTTTCTCTAATTTTTTACTAACACGCTAACTGTTTGAAATTTTGCTTAAGCTAAACTTCGTTCTAGCAATAGACTGAAGAGTTACTGGTGGTGTTTTTTGTGTTTTGTTTGTATGTCAGGTACAGGGAGATCCATTCCTGTTTTATCTGAAACTGACCAGAGAACTCTTAGAAGGTTGAGAAGAGCTGAAAGAGGGAAAAATATTGTTGGAGAGGAAGAATCTGAGGAAGAATATCACGAGATGGAAGGAAATCCATCTAATCCAGGAGGAGGGGTTAACAATAACCCACAGCAGAGGAGAGTATTGGCCTCCTATACCTTTGCAAATGCTAGACATTGTGGAAGCAGCATTCTCACCCCTAATGTCAATGCAAATAACTTTGAATTGAAGCCACAACTCATTACATTGGTCCAAAACAACTGCTCGTTTGGGGAGGGACCATTGGAGGATCCAAATCAACATCTATCTACCTTCTTAAGGATTTGTGACACTGTCAAGTCCAATGGCGTGAACCCTGAAACTTACAAGCTTCTGCTGTTCCCGTTCTCATTAAGGGACAAGGCTGCACAATGGCTTGAAACTTTTCCTCAAGGAAGCATCACTAGCTGGGATGATTTGGTGACTAAATTTCTAGCCAAATTCTATCCACCTCAAAGAGTCATCAGGCTGAAGACTGAGGTGCAAACATTCACGCAATTGGATGCTGAAAATCTGTATGAAGCATGGGAGAGATACAAGGCTCTGCTGAGGAAATGTCCACTAGAAATGTTCACTGAGTGGGACAAGTTACAGAACTTCTATGAAGGACTCACTCTAAAGGCTCAAGAATCACTTGACCACTCAGCTGGAGGATCATTGCAACTGATGAAAACAGCAGAAGAAGCTCAAAATCTTATTGACATGGTGGCCAACAATTAATATTTCTTTGCTCATCAAAGAAATCGCCAACGATCACAAAGGAGAGGAGTAATGGAGCTAGAAGGGGTGGACTCAATCTTGGCTCAAAACAAGATAATGCAGCAGCAAATTCAACAACAATTTGAGCAAATGACCAAGAGGATTGATAGCCTCCAAGTCGCAGCAGTTAACACAAGCCAACCATCTTCCACATGGGGGCAAAATGAAGAAACTCAAGAAGAACAACAACAAGAGCAAGTACAGTATATGCACAACCAAGGACCAAATGAAGTGTATGGTGATACATACAATCCATCCTGGAAGAACCACCCAAACCTCAAATGGGGAGATAATCACACCCAAAACCAACAACCATGGCAGAGGAACTCAAACCAAAACAACCCAAGAAGCAACCAAAACCACAACCAGCAGCAAACTAACCAAAACACTTACAGAAAACCTCAAAACAACTACAACAACCTCATCCAGTACCAATCTAATAACCAACCCACCAACCAAAATGCCTACCATCCACCATCCACATCTCACAACCCACAACAAGTATCACCTGAATCTCAAAGACTCACTAACTTGGAGACCTTGATAGACAAAATGTTGAAACACCAGGAAATGACAACCAAGAACCATGAAGCCTCCCTGAAGAGCCTAGAGAGGCAAATTGGGCAAATCTCCAAACAAATTTCTGTTAAGAGACCTTCAAGCTCACTGCCGAGTGACACAATCCCAAATCCTAAGGAAGAATGCAAGGCAATACAATTAAGGAGTGGGAGAACATTGAAGAGCAGCAAGAGACCACTAGAAGAGGAACAGTCAACACACACAGAAGAAGCCAATGATGATGATGCAATGGCAAGCAAGCAAGCTTCAAAGCAAATTCAAGAAAAGGAGGAACAATCAAAAATTCCAAAAAAGGGGAATGAAGCAATTGAAGAGCCAACAAAGAATCAAAAGCAACAAGCAGAGAAGGCCTTTGTACCTCCACTGCCATATCCCCAGAGATTCAATAAGGAGGCAAAGGACCAACAATTTCACAAGTTCCTTGAGACTTTCAAGAAGTTGGAGATAAATATCCCCTTGGCTGAGGCACTGGAGCAGATGCCCCTATATGCCAAGTTCATGAAGGAGCTAATCAACAAGAAGAGAAGTTGGCAAGAAAAGGAAACTATCATGCTCACTGAAGAATGTAGCGCTGTGATCCAGATGGGTATCCCACCAAAGCTCAAAGATCCAGGGAGTTTTGTAGTCTCATGCACCATAGGCAAGATAACATTGGAAAACGCCCTGTGTGATCTAGGTGCCAGCATCAACTTGATGCCTCTATCATTGATGAGAAAGCTTGCCATAGAAGAAATTAAACCCACCAGAATGTCACTAGTCATGGCTGATAGATCAATCAAGACACCCAATGGTATTGTGGAGAATTTACTAGTGAAGGTTGGAAAGTTTATCTTCCCCGCAGACTTCGTAATCTTAGACACAGAAGGGGAAGGAAGTAGCTCAATCATCTTGGGGAGACCATTTCTAGCCACAGCAAGAACCACTATTGATGTGGAGAATGGAGAAATGACCTTCAGGGTGCATAATGAACAAATGGTAATCAATGTCTTCAAATCAATGCAACACCCCTCAGAGCAAGAAAACTACATGAATGTGGACATGATTGAAGGGCTGGTAGAAGAAATGTTTGAAGACAACTATTTAGAGCATCAGAAAGAACAAAGAGAGGAAGTGATAGAAATACTCATTGAAGACAAGAAAGAGGACAAACCAAAACAGGAGTTGAAACCTCTCCCTCATCACCTCAAATACGTGTTTCTTGGGGAAGCAGAGGCATTTCCAGTTATTATAAATTCCTCTTTGAACATGGATGAGGAAGCAAGGTTGATTGAAGTATTAAAAACTCACAGAATAGCCTTGGGGTGGACAATTGAGGACATCAAAGGCATCAGCCCTGCTATTTGCATGCATAAAATTTTATTGGAGGAAGAATCAAAGCATGTGGTTCAACCTCAAAGAAGACTCAACCCAACCATGAAAGAGGTGATTCAAAAAGAAGTGATGAAGCTATGGAATGCAGGGATAATTTTCCCAATCTCAGACAGCTCTTGGGTGAGTCCGGTTCAAGTTGTGCCAAAAAAAGGAGGAATGACAGTCGTCACCAACGAAAAGAATGAGTTGATCCCCACTAAGACAGTGACTGGGTGGAGAATGTGCATAGACTACAGGAAATTGAATGATGCAACAAGAAAAGATCATTTTCCTTTGCCATTCATCGATCAAATGTTGGAAAGACTAGCAGGCCATGCTTATTATTGCTTTCTGGATGGGTATTCGGGTTACAATCAAATAGTGGTGGACCCCAAGGATCAAGAGAAGACCTCCTTCACATGCCCATTTGGAGTTTTTGCCTATAGAAGGATGCCCTTTGGGCTGTGCAACGCTCCAGCCACATTTCAAAGGTGTATGCTTTCTATTTTTTTCTGATATGGTGGAAAAATTTTTAGAAGTCTTCATGGATGATTTTTCTGTTTTTGGCAATTCATTTAACACTTGCTTGCATAACTTAACTTTTGTTTTGAAAAGATGCCAAGAAACTAATTTGGTGTTAAATTGGGAAAAATGCCATTTCATGGTTCCGGAAGGAATAGTTCTTGGGCATAAAGTGTCATGTAGAGGTATAGAAGTTGATAAAGCTAAAATAGAAGTTATTGAAAAACTCCCTATACCTGTTAATGTGAAAGCAGTAAGAAGTTTTCTTGGGCATGCTGGCTTCTACAGAAGGTTCATCAAGGACTTTTCAAAAATAGCAAAACCATTGAGCAATTTGCTAATGAATGATGTTCCCTTCATTTTTGATGATAACTGTAGACATGCCTTTGAAACTCTCAAGCGAAAGCTCATTACAGCACTAATCATCACACCCCCTGATTGGAATTTACCTTTTGAACTTATGTGTGATGCAAGCAACCTTGCTATCGGTGCTGTACTGGGGCAAAAGAAGGACAAATTGCATCATGTCATATATTATGCTAGCAAAGTGTTGAATGAAACACAGAAAAATTATACCACCACTGAAAAAGAACTTTTAGCAATTGTATATGCATTTGATAAGTTTAGACAATACTTGATTGGCTCAAAAGTTATAGTATACACTGACCATTCTGCTCTCAAGTATTTAATGTCTAAACAAGATTCAAAGCCAAGGCTTATTAGGTGGGTGTTGCTGCTACGAGAATTTGATATTGAAGTGAGGGATAAGAAGGGAAGTGAAAATCAAGTAGCAGATCATCTATCAAGAGTGCCACAAGAAGCTAAGCAAGACAAACCACATCAAGTAAATGAGAACTTCCCTGATGAACATCTTTTCCAAATTCAACAAACACCTTGGTTTGCTGACATAGCAAACTACAAGGTAGGAAGGAAGATACCTCAAGATTTTTCCAAGCAACAAATGAAGAAATTACTCAATGAAGCAAGGAAGTTCTTGTGGGATGAACCTTTTCTATTCAAGAGATGCTCTGATGGAATGATTAGGAGGTGTGTCCCTGAAAGTGAAATGAAGGACATACTATGGCATTGCCATGGCTCAGCATATGGTGGACACTTTGGACCAGAGAGAACAGCTGCAAAGGTATTACAGAGTGGGTTTTATTGGCCAACCATCTTCAAGGATGCCAGAGAGTTTGTTCACCAATGAAATGAATGTCAAATAACTGGAGGATTGACAAAGAGAAATGAGATGCCTCAAAATTTCATCCTGGAAGTGGAGGTGTTTGACTTATGGGGCATTGATTTCATGGGACCTTTTCCTCCTTCCTACTCTTTCAGATATATCCTGGTGGCAGTAGAGTATGTATCAAAGTGGGTGGAAGCAATAGCCACAACCACCTATGATGCATAGATTGTCCTCCAATTCCTTAAAAAGCACATTTTCACAAGATATGGAGTATCCAAGGGGCTGGTTAGTGATGGTGGTGGTCACTTTTGCAACAAACAGATGGAGAAACTCCTCCACAAATATGGAGTAATCCATAAAGTAGCCACACCTTACCACCCTCAGACTAATGGCCAGGCTGAACTCGCAAATAGGGAACTGAAGAAGATCCTAGAGAAAACAGTGGGAAGCACGAGAAAGGATTGGGCTAGGAAGTTAGAAGATGCCTTATGGGCATATAGGACAGCTTACAAAACCCCTATTGGCAAGTCACCCTTTCAGTTATTATATGGCAAATCATGTCACCTCCCTGTAGAGCTGGAACACAGAGCTTTTTGGGCCACTAAACTCCTCAACCTTGATTCCCAAGCTGCAGGAGAGAAAAGGTTGTTACAACTAAATGAGTTAGATGAATTCAGGCTAGAAGCCTATGAGAGTGCTAAGATATACAAGGAAAGAGTTAAGAGGCGGCATGATAAGAAGATCACAAAGAAGGAGTTCAAGCCAGGACAACAAGTGCTCCTGTATAACTCAAGGCTTAAGATCTTCCCTGGCAAACTTAAGTTTAAGTGGACTGGCCCGTACTTGGTGATAAAGGTTTTTCCTTATGGGAGTATTGAATTGCTAGATGAAGCAACAAAGAGTCAATTTACAGCAAACGGTCACAGAGCAAAGCTGTACTTGGGAGGACAATGGGATAAGGAAAAAGAGGTTCAGAACCTACAACCTTCTTGAAAAGAATTGAAGAATGTCAAGCTAATGACAATAAAGAAGCGCTTGTTGGGAGGCAACCCAACCTGAGGTAATTTTCTTTTCATAGCCTTTTCAATAAAAATGTTGAATAATTGGTATGCATTGCAAGGAGCTAAGTTTGGTGTTGCACACCAAAACAATTTAAGGGAGAATGAAGGATTCTAAGTTTGGTGTTCCACCAAAACCTCATTTAAAAGCACATTCTCACCTCCTGCACAATACTAGCTCTAAGCAATTAAACAGGTTATTCACTTACTTAACTGATTTCTAGTTTTAATTCCATAACCTTTAGTAAGGAAACAAGATTTTACATATAGTCAACCTGTGGCATTAGAGGAAGTGGCAAGAAATTAAGTTTGGTGTTCCCACACCAAATCAAACCTAAAAGCCACACTCAATTCATGCATACTAACCAGTCACCTAAGGGCTTGAGAAGCAAGCAACTTTCGAGAATTGTGCAGGGAACTCACTACCATTTGAAGACACCATGCATCATAACTCAAAAGGGCACAACAGAAGGAAGGACAAAGGAACTGCAAACCAATAGGTTGTATCTACACTTAACTCTTACTGTTGAAAAATGCTTTGACTTGTGTCTTGCTAAAGTGTTCATCTAGTACAAGTAGAATCACTCTTAAAATAAGTAAGCTAGCCTATGTGTGTGCTTGTGTGTTTACTTTCACTGAACAAAAAGCATGCTTTGTCCCCTGCATCTTTAATTCAATAAAAGAAATGTTTGAATGTGAAGTGAGATAGTTCTCTGTTAGATAGAAGTATAATAAAAGTAAGTGGTGGTATGAATGTGTGATTGCATAATAGCTCATTTTTAATGAATAAGAGAACTAGGATGTCTCCTCTTAAGTAGAAAGTGGCCTACTGTCTATGAATCTCAATCAAATAAAAGTCCTTGGTTAAAAAGAAAAACAAAAAAAAAAGAAAAGAAAAAGCCAAAAATGGCAATAGAACAAAAGAAAAACAAAAAGAAACAAAGCTAGACACCAATAGCTTGAACCTTAGAATATATGCATGTGGTGTCTTTGTACTAGGATCTGCTTGGATTATTAAGCTCTTTGGAGTGCATCAACACTTGGTGACTTGGGTTAACTAACCCGGGATCATCAGCTGAAAATCCACTATCAAGAGCAACCTAACTACAAGGCATTTAGTAACCCAAAGAGGTGCTGGGCATCAATATTTTAAGAAGGAATGTGAGCCAAGTGTCTATAGTGAATAATGTGTCAAGTATAAAGAAATCAATGAACTTGTTACACATGACACTCAAATAAAGCTTATGAACAAAATAATAGCCAAGGATAAAGGAATAATGAGAGGTCATAGCAGTGTGTTGCTTGATGCTTGAAGAAAACTTTCTAGGCCTAAGAGTCAATAAGAAGTGAGTGTTTACATATCCACATAAAACCCCATGAACTACCAATAATACTCTGCTAGCATGAACATCATCTTCCATTTCATTCTTTCTTCTCAATAATTCATTTCTTGCTTGAGGACAAGCAAGTTTTATGTTTGGTGTTGTGATGACAAATCATCTTAGCCTAGTTTCACTAGCCTTTTTCTTTTATTTTCAATTGATTTATGCACTTTCTTGAGCCACAAGCAAGCCAATTGGGTAGATTTTCATGTTTCCTTTGATTTAATCAACCATAGATGAATTAATGCAATTTCATGAGGATTTATGCTATAATTGCCACATATTATGAAAGAATGACCAACTCATGATTTTGAGCATAGCTTTGATGTGTTTGGTTGATTAATGATAGGTGAAGAAAGCTTGGAGAAAGGTTGAAGCAAGAAGGAATGGCTAGGAGCAAAAGAGAACAAAAAGTTTGAGCAAAAGTTTGCCTCAAACTTTAGCTCAAACTTTTGGATAAGTGAAAACGAACCAAGGAGCAAAAAGCTTGACCAAAAGTTTGCCTCAAACTTTTGCGCAAACTTTTGGGCAAAAAGCTTGAGCAAAAGTTTGCCTCAAACTTTTTGGCAAACTTTTGGGAGAAAAGCTTGAGCCAACGTTTGCCTCAAACTTTTTGGCAAACGTTGGCATCACAAATCAACACCCTGGAGAGCAAAAGTTTGCGCCAACATTTGCCTCAAACTTTTTGGCAAACGTTGGCGCCATGAACAACACACCCTGGAGAGCAAAAGTTTGCGCCAACGTTTGCCTCAAACTTTTTGGCAAACGTTGGCGCCATGAGTGTGCATAAGGGGGCCAACGTTTGAGCAAAAGTTTGACCCCAAACTTTAGCTCAAACGTTGGTAGCAGCAAGAATGGGGTTGCTGATGTAAAAAGTTTGAGTAAAAGTTTGCCTCAAACTTTTACTCAAACTTTTACTCAAGCTTTTATAATTCCCAACCCGGTTCACTTCGGTTCTCTTTCCAACTCCAAGAGCAATCAACCAAGGCCTCTATCAACCCAATTCCATCAAGAGCAAAGGCCCAATTCAAGGCTTGAAGACCATTTGAAGAAAGTGTATAAATAGCATAGGATTTATGTTTTTCGAGAGCTTTTCTTTTCGGTTTTGATTAGGTAGTTTTGTAGAGAGCTCACCTTTACATTTTGGCATTGTTGTTTTAATTCAAGAGAATTTGGGGAGGAGAATTGATCTCTCTTCTTCCTTGTTCTTGCTTGAATACTCTTTACTTTTCTTGCTTCGGATCTTGGGTGGAGAATTGAAGAAATTCTGTTTCAATCTCACCTTGGGATCTTGTTTAATTTTCCGCATCATTGAATTTCAGTTTCTGTTAATTGCTTCTTCTTCTACTTTCTCTGCAATTTACATTTCTTCATTTCCTTTGCAATTTCTCTTGTTGGATCTAGGAAGGCATTGAGATCTAGACTTGGTTATCTAGTCTCTTGGGTCCTGAGATCTGAATTATCATTTTACTTTCTCTGTTTAACGCTTTTCATGTTCATTTACATTTCCGTTTTAGATCCGGTTCAATCCAAGCCATCTTTTACTCTTCTGTTTGTTGAATTTTACTTTTCCTTGTTTAATTTCTGCAATTCCAACTCCCAATTTCCTTTACAATTTAAGCCATTTACATTTCTTGCACTTTAAGATTCTGCAATTTACATTTCTTGCGTTCTAAGTTTCTGCCATTTAATTTCTTGCTCTCTAAGATTTAGCACTTTAAATTTCAGTTCTCTTTAATTTCATGCAAATTACCCATTCCCTTTATTTTCCATGCAATTTAAATTCTGCAAATCACAAATCTCTCAACCAAATCTTGATTCGCTTGACTAAATCAACCACTAAACTAAAATTGCTCAATCCTTCAATCCCTGTGGGATCGACCTCACTCCCGTGAGTTATTATTACTTGATGTGACCCGGTGCACTTGCCGGTGAGTTTTGTGTCGGATCGTTTTCCGCACATCACCCACCCACTTCAAATTCAAACCTTTTCCACCCATCTTCCCTCCTTATAGCCAAACCCTAAACCCCACCAACCCTATAAATACCCCCTCATACAACCCTTCATACACACACCTCCTAAACATTCTCTCCCTCTTACCCTATACACTTTACACACTCTTCTTCTTCCACATTCCCCCACTTGGCTGAAGCCTTCTTCTCATTCTCCTTTCTCTTGTCTTCTTTCTTCTACTACCCCCCTTGTCTTAAGTTTGGTTTTGCAAAATCTCTGCTTTTTTTTTCCTTCTACTCTTCCTATGGCACCAAAGGTCGGCGAAGCCTCAAGAAAAAGGAAGGGAAAGCCCCGCTTCCACTTCCGGACCTTAGGAATCATAGAGATTCCTCACCAAGATTTACCATGATCACTTTTATGATGTGGTAAGGCACAAAAACGTGATTCCTAAGATCCCCTTTAAGCTTAAAATAGGGGAGTATCCGGAGATCCAACAAGAAATCTGGAGAATGGATTGGGAAATTCTGACCAACCCTATTTCAGAGGTCAGAACACTAATAGTGCAAGAATTTTTTGCCACTGCTTGGATCACCAAAAATCATGAAACGAGCGTGAACCTGGTGCACGAAATTGTGATGTCCAGGCTCGAACAATCCCTGGTAATGGCTCCAAAGCTTGGTGCTTTGATCTTAATTCATAATTGTCACAACTTCGATACAACTAACCAGCAAGTGCACTGGGTCGTCCAAGTAATACCTTACGTGAGTAAGGGTCGAATCCCACGGAGATTGTTGGTATGAAGCAAGTTATGTAGATTCATTGGCAGGAATTTCAGATAAGCGAATGGAGATGCTTTTCGTTCCTCTGAACCTCGGCTTTCCTGCTATCTTCATCCAATCAGTCTTACTCCTTTCCATGGCTGGCTTTATGCAAGGGCATCACCGTTGTCAGTGGCTACATCCCCTCCTCTCAGTGAATCATATGCTCACGCACCCTGTCACGGCACGGCTATTCATCTGTCGGTTCTCGATCATGTTGGAATAGGATTCACCCTCCTTTTGCATCTGTCACGAACGCCCAACAATCGCGAGTTTGAAGCTCGTCACAGTCATTCAATCATTGAATCCTACTCAGAATACCACAGACAAGGTTTAGACCTTCCGGATTCTCTTGAATGCCGCCATCATTCTAGCGTACACCACGAAGATTCTGGTTAGGAGATCTAAGAGATACTCATTCTAGCTTAATTCATGTAGAACGGAAGTGTTTGTCAGGCACGCGTTCATAAGGGGGAAGGATGATGAGCGTCACACATAATCATCACCTTCATCACGTTCTTGGGTGTGAATGGATATCTTAGAAGCGAAATAAGAAGAATTGAATAGAAAATAGTAGTACTTTGCATTAATCTTTGAGGAACAGCAGAGCTCCACACCTTAATCTATGGAGTGTAGAAACTCTACCGTTAAAAATACATAAGTGAAGGTCCAGGCATGGCCGAGATGGCCAGCCCCTCTGATCTAAGAACCAGGCGTCCAAAGATGGTCAAAAAGACAACCAATACAATAGTAAGAGGTCCTATTTATAATAAACTAGCTACTAGGGTTTACATGAGTAAGTATTTGATGTATAAATCCACTTCCGGGGCCCACTTGGTGTGTGTTTGGGCTGAGCTTAAGTGTTGCACGTGCAGAGGCCATTTGTGGAGTTGAACGCCAGTTTCTGTGCCAGTTTGGGCGTTCAACTCTGGTTTTGGATCCTTTTCTGGCGCTGGACGCCAGATTTGGGCAGAAGGCTGGCGTGGAACGCCAGTTTACGTCATCAATTCTTGGCCAAAGTATAGACTATTATATATTTCTGGAAAGCCCTGGATGTCTACTTTCCAACGCAATTGGAAGCGCGCCATTTCGAGTTCTGTAGCTCCATAAAATCCACTTTGAGTGCAGGGAGGTCAGAATCCAACAGCATCAGCAGTCCTTTTTCAACCTCTGAATCTGATTTCTGCTCAAGTCCCTCAATTTCAGCCAGAAAATACCTGAAATCACAGAAAAACACACAAACTCATAGTAAAGTCCAGAAATGTGAATTTAACATAAAAACTAATAAAAACATCCCTAAAAGTAACTAGATCCTACTAAAAACATACTAAAAACAATGCCAAAAAGCGTATAAATTATCCGCTCATCACAACACCAAACTTAAATTGTTGCTTGTCCCCAAGCAACTGAAAATCAAATAGGATAAAAAGAAGAGAATATACTATAAATTCCAAACTATCAATGAAACATAGTTTCAATCATATGAGCGGGACTTATAGCTTTTTGCCTCTTGAATAGTTTTGGCATCTCACTTTATCCATTGAAGTTTAGAATGATTGGCATCTATAGGAACTTCAGATTTCGAATAGTGTTATTGACTCTCCTAGTTCAGTATGATGATTCTTGAACACAGCTTCTTTATGAGTCTTGGCCCTGGCCCTAAGCACTTTGTTTTCCAGTATTACCACCGAATACATAAATGCCACAGACACATAATTGGGTGAACCTTTTCAGATTGTGACTCAGCTTTGCTAAAGTCCCCAATTAGAGGTGTCCAGGGTTCTTAAGAACACTCTTCTTTTGCTTTGGACCTTGACTTTAACCGCTCAGTCACAAGTTTTCACTTGACACCTACACGCCACAAGCACATGGTTAGGGACAGCTTGGTTTAGCCGCTTAGACCAGGATTTTATTCCTTTAGGCCCTCCTATCCACTGATGCTCAAAGCCTTGGGATCCTTTTTATTTGCCCTTGCCTTTTGGTTTTAAGGATTATTGGCTTTTTCTGCTTGCTTTTTCTTTTTCTTTCTATTTTTTTTCTATTTTTTTCTTTTTTTTTTTCTGCAAGCTTTGTTTTTTTTTTTTTGCTGCTTTTTCTTGCTTCAAGAATCATTTTTATGATTTTTCAGATTATCAAATAACATGTCTCCTAGTCATCATTCTTTCAAGAGCTAACATATTTAACATTCTTAAACAACAACTTCAAAAGACATATGCACTGTTCAAGCATACATTCAGAAAACAAGAAGCATTGTCACCACATCAATATAATTAAACTAAGTTCAAGGATAAATTCGAAACTCATGTACTTCTTGTTCTTTTGAATTAAAACATTTTTCATTTAAGAGAGGTGATGGATTCATAGGACATTTATAACTTTAAGACAAAGTTACTAACTACTAATGATCATGTAATGAAGACACAAACACAGATAAGCACATAACATAGAGAAAACGAAAAACAGAGAAATAAGACAAGGAATGAATCCACCTTAGTGATGGTGGCATTTCCTTCTTGAGGAACCAATGATGTCCTTAAGCTCTTCTATGTCTCTTCCTTGTCTTTCCTGCTCCTCCTTCATTGCTTTTAGATCTTCTCTGATTTCATGAAAGATGATGGAGTGCTCTTGATGTTCCACCCTTAGTTGCTTCGAATAATTGTGTGGAAGAAAATGTATCCCCTGAGGTATCTCAGGGATCTCTTGATTTGCAGTCAAATGTTCTACCACTGAGCTATAGACCCTTTGATGGAAGCTTTTGTCTTCTCTTTCCTCTTTCTAGAGGTTTCTCTGGCCTTAGGTGCCATTAATGGTTATGGAAAAAAACAAAAAAGCTATGCTTTTACCACACCAAACTTAGAATGTTGCTCGCCCTCGAGCAAAAGAAGAAAGAATAGAAGAAGAAGAAGAGGATATGGAGGAGATGGATGGAGGTGTGTATTCGGCCATATGGGTGGGATTGGGTGGGAAATTGGTTTTGAATTTTGAAGGTAGGTGGAGTTTATGAGGGAAGTTTATTGGGAAGAGTGGGTGGATGTGAGTGGTGAAGGTTTAATGGGGAAGAGAGATTGAGGTGATTGGTGAAGGGCTTTTAGGGAAGAGTGTTTATGGGGTTGTGTGAAAGAGAGTGGTGAGAAGAAGTGAGTGGAGGTAGGTGGGGATCATGTGGGGTCCACAGATCCTGAGATGATCCTGTGGGGTCCACAGATCCTGAGGTGTCAAGGCATTTACATCCCCGCACCAATTTAGGCATGTAAAATGCCCTTGCACACAACTCTGGGCGTTCAGCGCCAGGTTGGTGCCCATTTTGGGCGTTCAACGCCCCTTTGCTGCCATTTCTGGCGTTGAACGCCAGAACCATGCTTGTTCTGGGCGTTCAGCGCCAGGATGCTCCCATTCTGGGCGTTCAGCGCCAGAACTATGCTCTGTTCTGGCGTTTGAACGCCAAACAGATGCTCCTCCAGGGTGTGATTTTTCTTCTGCTGTTTTTGATTCCGTTTTCAATTTTTCTATTTATTTTGTGACTCCACATGATCATGAACCTAAGAAAACATGAAAAACAATAAAAATAAGAATTAGATAAACATTGGGTTGCCTCCCAACAAGCGCTTCTTTAATGTCAATAGCTTGACAGTGGGCTCTCATGGAGCCTCACAGATGTGCAGAGCTTTGTTGAGACTCTCCAACACCAAACTTAGAGTTTGGATATGGGAGTTCAACACCAAACTTAGAGTTTGGTTGTGGCCTCCCAACACCAAACTTAGAGTTTGACTGTGGGGGCTCTGGTTGACTCTGCTTGGAGAGAAGCTTTTTCTGCTTCCTCTCCATGGTTGCAGAGGGAGATCCTTGAGTTTTGAATTCAAGGGAGTTCTCATTCCATTGAAGGACTATTTCACCTCTGTCAACATCAATCACAGCTCTTGCTGTGGCCAGGAAAGGTCTTCCTAGGATGATGGATTCATCCTCTTCCTTTCCAGTATCCAGGACTATGAAATCAGTAGGTATGTAAAGGCCCTCAACCTTTACTAATACATCTTCTACTTGTCCATAAGCCTGTTTTCTTGAGCTGTCTGCCATCTCTAGTGAGATTTTAGCAGCTTGCACCCCATAGATTCCCAGTTTCTCTATTACAGAGAGGGGCATGAGGTTTATCCCTGAACCAAGGTCACACAGAGCCTTAAAGATCATGGTGCCTATGGTACAAGGGATTATGAACTTTCCAGGATCCTGTCTCTTCTGAGGCAATGTCAGTTGATCCAGATCACTTAGTTCATTGATGAACAAGGGAGGTTCAACTTCCCAAGTATCAATGCCAAATAATTTGGCATTTAGCTTCATGATTGCACCAAGAAACTTGGCAGTTTTCTCTTCAGTAACATCCTCATTCTCTTCAGAAGAGGAATACTCATCAGAGCTCGTGAAGGGCATAAGAAGGTTCAATGGGATCTCTATGGTCTCTAGATGGGCCTCAGAGTCCTTTGATTCCCCAGAGGGAAGCTCCTTATTGATCACTGGACGTCCCAGGAGGTCTTCCTCCTTGGGATTCACGTCCTCTCCTCTCCTCACAGGTTCGGCCATGGCGCTTATGTCAATGGCCTTGCACTCTCCTTTTGGGTTCTCTTCTGTATTGCTTGGGAGAGTACTAGGAGGGATTTTAGTGATCCTTTTACTCAGCTGGCCCACTTGTGCTTCCAAATTTCTAATGGAAGATCTTGTTTCATTCATGAAACTTACAGTGGCCTTAGATAGATCAGAGACTAGATTTGCTAAATTAGAAGCATTTTGTTCAGAGTTCTCTGTCTGTTGCTGAGTTGATGATGGAAAAGGTTTTCTATTGCTAAACCTGTTTCTTCCACCATTATTAAAGCCTTGTTGGGGCTTTTGATCCTTCCTTGAGAAATTTGGATGATTTCTCCATGTTGAGTTATAGGTGTTTCCATAAGGTTCACCTAAGTAATTTACCTCTGCTATTGCAGGGTTCTCAGGATCATAGGCTTCTTCTTCAGAAGATGCCTCTTGAGTACTGTTGGATGCAGCTTGCATTCCATGCAGACTCTGAGAGATCATATTGACTTGCTGAGTCAATATTTTGTTCTGAGCCAATATGGCATTCAGAGTATCAACCTCAAGAACTCCCTTCTTCATAGGCGTCCCATTGATTACAGGATTCCTTTCAGAAGTGTACATGAACTGGTTATTAGCAACCATGTCAATGAGTTCTTGAGCTTCTGCAGGCGTTTTCTTTAGGTGAATGGATCCACCTGCAGAAGTGTCCAGTGACATCTCTGATAGCTCAGATAAACCATCATAGAATATATCCAGGATGGTCCATTCTGAAAGTATGTCAGAAGGACACTTTTTGGTCAACTGTTTGTATCTTTCCCAAGCTTCATAGAGAGATTCACCTTCTTTCTGTCTGAAGGTTTGAACATCAGCTCTAAGCTTGCTCAGCTTTTGAGGAGGAAAGTACTTGGCTAAGAAAGCTGTGACCAGCTTATCCCAAGAGTTCAGGCTGTCTTTAGGTTGAGAATCCAACGATAATCTAGCTCTGTCTCTTACAGCAAAAGGGAAAAGCATGGGCCTGTAGACTTCAGGATCTATTCCATTAGTCTTAACAGAATCACATATCTGCAAGAATTCAGTTAAGAACTGAAAAGGATCTTCAGATGGAAGTCCATGAAACTTGCAGTTCTGCTGCATCAGAGAAACTAATTGAGGTTTCAGCTCAAAGTTGTTTGCTCCAATGGCAGGAATGGAGATGCTTCTTCCATGTAAATTGGAATTAGGTGCAGTAAAGTCACCAAGCATCCTCCTTGCATTATTATTATTTTCGGCTGCCATCTCCTCTTCCTGTTCGAAAATTTCTGAAAGGTTTTCTCTGGATTGTTGTATTTTAGCTTCTCTTTAATTTTCTCTTCAGAGTCCTTTCAGGTTCTGGATCTGCTTCCACAAGAATGTTCTTATCCTTGCTCCTGCTCATAATACAAGGAAGAATGGACAGAAAAATGATAATAATAATAATAGAGATCCTTTATACCACAGTATAGGGATCCCTTATGTGAGTAGAAGAAAAGAGGAAGAAATTCGAACACAGATAGAAGAGGGGGTTCGAATTTGGTGATGATGTGAGGAAGAGATGTTAGTTAATGAATGAATAAATAGAATAGGATGAAAGAGAAGGAGGGAATTTTCGAAAATCATTTTTGAAAAAGGGTTAGTGATTTTTGAAAATGGTTTTTGAAAAATTAGTTAGTATTTTTCGAAATTTTTTTTTTGAAATAAAAAAATAAAAATAATTAGTTAATTAAAAAGAAATTTTTGAAAAAGGGGAGGATATTTTCGAAAATTGAGAGGGAGAGTTAGTTAGGTGGTTTTGAAAAAGTTAAGAAACAAACAAAAAGTTAGTTAGTTAGTTGAAACAAATTTTGAAAAGATAAGAAGTTAGGAAGTTAGAAAAGATATTTTGAAAAGATATTTTTGAAAAAGATAAGATAAGAAGATATTTTTGAAAAGATATGATAGGAATTAGTTTTGAAAAAGATTTGATTTTTAAAATCACAATTAATGACTTGATTCATAAGAAATCACAAGATATGATTCTAGAACTTAAAGTTTGAATCTTTCTTAACAAGCAAGTAACAAACTTCAAATTTTTGAATCAAAACATTAATTGATTATGTTATTTTCGAAAATTTAATATAAAAATAATAAAAAGATTTTTGAAAAATATTTTTGGAATTTTCGAAAATAACTAAGAATTTTGAAAAAGATTTGATTTTTGAAAAAGATTTTGAAAAAGATAAGATTTTCAAATTGAAAATTTGATTTGACTCATAAGAAACAATTTGATTTTAAAATTTTTTTGAAAAAGTCAACTCAAATTTTCGAATTTGATGAGAGAAAAAGGGAAGGATATTTTTTTGATTTTTGAAATTTTTATGATGAGAGAGAAAAACACAAAAAAAAATGCAATGCATGAAATTTTTAGATCAAAACATGTGATGCATGCAAGAATGCTATGAATGTCAGGATGAACACCAAGAACACTTTGAATGTCATGATGAACATCAAGAACATATTTTTGAAAAAAATTTTAATGCAAAGAAAACATGCAAGACACCAAACTTAGAATTCTTTAATGCTTACGCACTAAGAATTCAAGAATGCATATGAAAAACAACATACAACACAAAACAAAAAATCATCAAGATCAAACAAGAAGACTTACCAAGAGCAACTTGAAGATCATGAAGAATACCATGAATGCATGAAATTTTCGAAAAATGCAAGATGCACATGCAATTGACACCAAACTTATGATATGACTCAAGACTCAAACAAGAACAGAAAATATTTTTGATTTTTATGATTTTCTAATTTTTTTGGATTTTTATTTTATTTTTCGAAAATTAAAAGGAAAAATAAGGATTCCAAAATTTTTAATATGAATTCCAGGAATCTTGCCATGTTAGTCTAAAGCTTCAGTCCAGGAATTAGACATGGCTCACTAGCCAGCCAAGCTTTCAATGAAAGCTCCAGTCCAAAACACTAGACATGGCCAATGGCCAGCCAAGCTTCAGCAGGTGATCATGGATCAACAGCAGGTAGATGAGCAACAACTAAATTGCTCTTGATAACAAATTGCAAGCCTCAGTCCAAATGAATTTAGACATGGCTTTACAGCCAGCCAGGCTGCAACATATAATTACATGGGCTGGAGTGATTAGTTGAATACCAATCCCAAAGTAGTTTGGGTATGGCTTTACAGCCAGATATGATTCAACATATTTCATGAAACACTAGAATTCATTCTTAAAAATTTTGAAGCCATAGAATAATTTATTTTTGAAAACATTTTTTTTTATTTTTTTTTCGAAAACAGATGAGAAAAGTTTTGAAATATTTTTGAAAAATTTTTAAAAAGAAAACGAAAAGAAAGTTACCCAATCTGAGCAACAAGATGAACCGTCAGTTGTCCAAACACGAACAATCCCCGGCAACGGCGCCAAAAACTTGGTGCACGAAATTGTGATGTCCAGGCTCGAACAATCCCTGGTAATGGCTCCAAAGCTTGGTGCTTTGATCTTAATTCATAATTGTCACAACTTCGATACAACTAACCAGCAAGTGCACTGGGTCGTCCAAGTAATACCTTACGTGAGTAAGGGTCGAATCCCACGGAGATTGTTGGTATGAAGCAAGTTATGTAGATTCATTGGCAGGAATTTCAGATAAGCGAATGGAGATGCTTTTCGTTCCTCTGAACCTCGGCTTTCCTGCTATCTTCATCCAATCAGTCTTACTCATTTCCATGGCTGGCTGTATGCAAGGGCATCACCGTTGTCAGTGGCTACATCCCCTCCTCTCAGTGAATCATATGCTCACGCACCCTGTCACGGCACGGCTATTCATCTGTCGGTTCTCGATCATGTTGGAATAGGATTCACCCTCCTTTTGCGTCTGTCACTAACGCCCAACAATCGCGAGTTTGAAGCTCGTCACAGTCATTCAATCATTGAATCCTACTCAGAATACCACAGACAAGGTTTAGACCTTCCGGATTCTCTTGAATGCCGCCATCATTCTAGCGTACACCACGAAGATTCTGGTTAGGAGATCTAAGAGATACTCATTCTAGCTTAATTCATGTAGAACGGAAGTGTTTGTCAGGCACGCGTTCATAAGGGGAAGGATGATGAGCGTCACACATAATCATCACCTTCATCACGTTCTTGGGTGCGAATGGATATCTTAGAAGCGAAATAAGAAGAATTGAATAGAAAATAGTAGTACTTTGCATTAATCTTTGAGGAACAGCAGAGCTCCACACCTTAATCTATGGAGTGTAGAAACTCTACCGTTAAAAATACATAAGTGAAGGTCCAGGCATGGCCGAGATGGCCAGCCCCTCTGATCTAAGAACCAGGCGTCCAAAGATGGTCAAAAAGACAACCAATACAATAGTAAGAGGTCCTATTTATAATAAACTAGCTACTAGGGTTTACATGAGTAAGTATTTGATGTATAAATCCACTTCCGGGGCCCACTTGGTGTGTGTTTGGGCTGAGCTTAAGTGTTGCACGTGCAGAGGCCATTTGTGGAGTTGAACGCCAGTTTCTGTGCCAGTTTGGGCGTTCAACTCTGGTTTTGGATCCTTTTCTAGCGCTGGACGCCAGATTTGGGCAGAAGGCTGGCGTTGAACGCCAGTTTACGTCATCAATTCTTGGCCAAAGTATAGACTATTATATATTTCTGGAAAGCCCTGGATGTCTACTTTCCAACGCAATTGGAAGCGCGCCATTTCGAGTTCTGTAGCTCCAGAAAATCCACTTTGAGTGCAGGGAGGTCAGAATCCAACAGCATCAGCAGTCCTTTTTCAACCTCTGAATCTGATTTCTGCTCAAGTCCCTCAATTTCAGCCAGAAAATACCTGAAATCACAGAAAAACACACAAACTCATAGTAAAGTCCAAAAATGTGAATTTAACATAAAAACTAATAAAAACATCCCTAAAAGTAACTAGATCCTACTAAAAACATACTAAAAACAATGCCAAAAAGCGTATAAATTATCCGCTCATCAGAACCCAAAGCCTAAAAACTAGTGCACCATGGTGAGAGAGCAACTCTTGGATTTTAGCCCGGAAGTGTGAGAGTTGTGCTACAATTGCCACAGATTCTAGGTTATCCACATTCTTACACTAGAAGGATCAACTTCGACTAAAAACTGGATCAAGTCCTTGCGAACATCTGTGTGGAAGGAGCACAGTGGAGGAGGGATACACAAGGCAAGCCTGTGGCCAGAGGATGGTTGGAGTTTACCCAAAGCTCCATCATCCCCACAAGTAACCGATCTGAGGTTACCATTGACCGAGCGATAATGATTCATTACATTGTGCTTGGGAATGAGGTAGAAGTACATGAGGTGATACCTCAAAAATTGTACAAGGTGGCTGAAAAGACCTCCACTCAAGAAAAGTTAGTGTTCCCACACTTCATACATTGCCTATGCAGTTCAGCTAAAATTGGCATAGTTGCAGATACCCTTATAGAGATGGACAAGCCCATCACAAAGAGGAAGATAGAGCATGTGAGCGAGCTTGCACATGACTCACGGGAAGAACTTGTGTAGCTGCCTCCACCAGAAATCCCTGAGATGCCTCAAGGGATGTATTTTCCTCCTCGAGACTATTGAGATCAACTGAATTCCTCTATATGGGAGCTAAGTTCAAGCGTGAATTAGTTGAGAGTGGAGCACAAGGAGCATGCCACTATCCTCCATGAGATGCGAGAAGATCAGAGAAGATTGATGGAGGAACAGTTGAGACAGGGGCGGGAGATAGAGGAGCTCAAACGCTCCATTAGATTTTCCAGAGGGAGCAACAGCCGCCATCACTGAGGTTGTTGAGTTCCATTGTTGCTCTATATGTTTTATTTCTGTTTTCATTGTACTTTAATTTATTGTTTATTTTCTCTTCTAAGTTCATGATCACGTTTAGTATTTCTTTCTTTTCTAGTTTTATTTTCTTGTTTTGATTTGGTTATAAAATATCCTGTGTATCCCTCACCATGCTTAAAAGAAAAATTTTATTTGAAAAAGAAATAGTGAGATACATAAGTTTCAAATTTATCATGAGTTATACCAATTATTTAAGGTGTGGTGGCCTTGCATTTATCTTCTGAATGTATGAATTAACATTGCATGATTGATATTGAAGTTGAGTGTATTGACTCTTAAAGAATAGTGAATTTAGAGAAGTATTATTGATTCTCTGAAAAATAAAAAAAAATTGATTCTTGAAGCAAGAAAAAGCAGTAGAAAAAGAAAAATAAAAAGAAAAAGAAAAAGAAAAAGAAAAGCTCAAAAAGAAAAAAGAGCAAGGATCCAAGACTTTGTGCATCAATGGTTAGGAGGGTCAGAAATTGGCCTAAAAAGCTCAAATGAGTTGCTATCCCTAACTGCTTGTGCTGTGAAGGTGTCAAGTAAAAAGCATGAGACTAAGCAGTTAAAGTCATAATCCAAAGCTAAAGAGTACGCTTAAGAACTATGGGCACCACTGTCTGGGAAATTAAGCAAAGCTAAATTCGATTCCAGAGGGTTCCCCCAGTTAAGTGCCTGTGGCATTTATGTATCCGGTGGTAATACGGGAAAACAAAATGCTTAGAGTCACAACTAGGCTCAAGAAGGTGCAAAGTACCAAAAGAAGCTGTGTTCAAGAATCAAGAAAACCTAAAAGAAGAGAATTAATAATATCATCCGGGTTCTAGTTCCAAGAGATGTCAATATTTCTGAGCTTCAAGGGAAAGTGAGATGCCAAAACTGTTCAGAAGTAAAGAGCTAATAGCCCCATTCAATTATCTGGAACTGGGTTTCATAGAAAACTCTAAGACTTATTGTATCTTTCTCTTCTCTTTAGTCCTACTTTATTTTTGGTTGCTTGAGGACAAGCAACAGTTTAAGTTTGGTGTTTTAATGAGCAGATATTTTATACCCTTTTGGGAACTATTTTCTTAGTGCTTTAAGTTATATTTTGTTAAGTTTTATTATGTTTTAGTAGGTTTTAGTGAAAAATTCACATTTTGGATGCTACTTTGACTTTTTTTATTTTTATTATGATTTTAGGTGATTTTTTGGTGAATCTGGTAAGTTTTGGCAAAGTCTGATTCAGAGGTAAAGAAAGAATTGCAGATGCTGTCAAATCCTGACCTCTATGCATTCAACCAGCATTTCTAGAGCTAGAGAGGTCCAATTGACGCGTTCTCAACGGAATTGGAAAGCTAACTTCCAGGACTTTTCAACAATATATAATGATTTATACTTTTCATTGGAGACCATTGCCCAAAACGGGCATTGAACGCCCAACTTACCCCCTTTCAGGCGTTCAATGCCCAAGAAGGATCAAGGCCAGCGTTGAACGCCTAAAACTTGCATTCAATGCCACTAAGGGAGGACAAGGTAGTGCATTCAACCCCCCTCCCCAGTGGGCGTTCAACTCCCACTCACTCAAGTTGGACGCCAAGCTCAACCCAACACTCACCAAGTGGGCCCAGAAGTGGATTTTCGCACTTTTAGCTTAGTCTATTTCATTTTTGTAATTTTTAATTATTATTAATATGTTTTTAGGTCTAGTTATTAGTATAAATAGAAGGAATATCACTCTTGTTAGAGGGCTTCATCTTCTTCCAACTTATCATACACTATTCTGTGTACATTATGAGCGGTTGAACCTCCTAGGTTAAGGATAGGAGTTCTGCTCATTCCCATGGATTAATATTGTTACTTTTCTACTTTAAATCATGTTTGATTCCATTCTATGATGTATTGTTATTCTTCATATTTATGAATATGGCGTGGAATGAGAGTATGATCCCTTATTGTATATGAGCTCTTGCGAAGCCTTAACAGGATAGTATTGAGCTACTGCTTGAGAATACATCACAGGTTTCAACAATATCTGGGCTAATTGGGATATGTGACATATAATCTCATTAGCCATGGGTAATTGACGTCTCTATAGCGTTAAGGCTAGAGTACTGAGCATCATTCTCCGATCTGGAAGATCTAACCTTGTCTGTGGCATTTTGAGTAGGATCACCAGAGATTGAATTGTGTGAGCTTCACCCTCATCTAGTTTGAACTATCATAGCTGGTGTTTGGTTTGGATCAGAGGAGATTAGTGACCACTACCCCTGGCTTAATCACTTACAGCCTTCCCATTAAATGAATCACTTATTGTTAAAGTAGTCAGTAGGAAGTATTACTCCGGATGAATAAGCATCTCCGAGACCTTATCTGATTTCTTATTATTATTTCTACGTTAATTCATTGTTGCTTTCTTTATTATTCTGTTTTATGTGCCTACAACAACCACTATCTTTTCTATTCGCCTAAATAAGATCTGCAGAATATCCACAGCTTGCTCAATCCGATAATCTTCATGGGCAGTGACGGATCCAGAAAATTTTGATATTGGGGGCAAAATATATATAATATAATAATAATTTTTATAATAAAAATATTATGTGTACATAAAAATAAGCTATCAAAATCTTCATTAATTATTATATATTTATATATAAATATAGGTATTGCTTAATTTATTTTTAATATGTTTTTTTTATTTCAATATGTATACAAGTAGTTATTTTTTATGTACATATAACATAATTAGTCTTTAAAATATCTAATTTGCAAATTAAAAAACTAAAATAATAATTTAAATAAAAACACATAATTTAAAATTTTATTATTTAGGTTTTATATTTTAAAAAAATTGAGTAATCTTTTTGCTTAACAATACAATCGAAATATCTCTATTTTTATATAGAATAATGTTACATATTCAAGTTTTTTTTGTTAAACAAGCCCAACAAAATTAATCTAAGATAACAAAAATTAGTTTTGACTAGCATTATTCTATGTCTTATTGTTCAACTTACTTAGACTTAATTCATAAAAAGACTTGAATGTGTAGTATTACTCTTTTATATATATATATATATATATAATTGCTAGTAAAGAATTTTATAAAAATAGTCACGTTGTAGGTATAGTTTCTAAACTAACAGAAAATCCTTTCGTACAAAAATTTGTTTGTCACAAGTAACAAAACCCAATAAAAATTATAACCGAAGTATTCAAACCTCGGGTCGTTTCTCAAGGAATTGCAGGGAGGTGTATTTATTATTGGTTATGGAAAAAGGTATATTTTTGGGTTTTTGAAATAGGGAACAAGTAATTTAAATGGCAAGAAAAATAAATTAATAATTAGAAAATCTCTTGGCAAGGTATGAGAACTGGAAATCCCATCCCAGTTATCCTTATCAGTTGTGATGAGCATTGTCTGTTGCTCCCACTTAGTTAACCCTTACTAAATAAAGGAAAGTCAAGTGGACTAATCAATTTGATTCCTCAAGTCCTAGTCAACTCCTAAGGAAAGACTAGCTTTAGAGGGATCCAAATCAATCAGCAAGCTTCAAATATTAATCAACAGCTGAGTTTGAAAACTCAAGTGTCACCAATCAATCAACCAAAGCCAAAAGAGGAAAAATCCAAATTATTTATATCATAAAAAGAAAGCAATCATAATTCTGAAATACCTCAAATTATATTAAATAGAAAATCAAATTAAACATAGGAATCCATAAACCAAATTGGCAACATCAAGTAATCAACTAAAATATTAAAATAAATAAAAGTAGAAGAGAACATAAAGTAAAGAAACATTGAACCTGATATGAAGAAGACGAAGAAATCCTAATCCTAAAACCTAAGAGAGAGGAGAAAACCTCTCTCTCTAAAAAAACTACATATAAAACCTAAAATTATGTATATGAAAGTTGTGTTAATGAATGGATGCATTCTCCCACTTTATATCCGCTAATATGTGTTTTCTGGGTCGAGAACTGGGCCAGAAACAGCCCAAAAATTGCTGGGGACAAAATCTGCCACGCTGAATTTTCGTACATGCGACGCATGCGCGTGAAGCACGCGTGTGCGTCACCTAGCTATACGACCACTATGGCAAATTATATATTATTTCGAAGCCTCGGATGTTAGATTTCTAATGCAACTAGAACCATCTCATTTGGACCTTTATAGCTCAAGTTATGCCCATTTGAGTGCGAACAGGTCAGGCTGGACAGCTTAGCAATTTCTTCAACTTCTTGTATTCCTTCCACTTTTGCATGCTTCCTTTCCAACCTCTGAGCCATTCCTACCCTGTAATATCTGAAATCACTTAACGCACATATCACGGCATCAAATGGTAATAAGAGAGGATTAATATTAGCAAATATAAGGCCAAAGAAGCATGTTTTCAATCATAGCACAAAATCAGGAAGGAAAACGTAAAACATGCAAATTGTATGAATAAATGAGAGAATAATGGATAAAATCCACTAGATTAAGCGCATGATAAACCCTAAAAATGGGGTTTATCACCCTCCAACGTTGGAACCCATGTTTTCTTCTTCCAGGATGTTGCCTTCAACGTTGATGGGCCAACGTTGGCTCCAACGTTGGCCTCTCCTTCTTTTCTTCCTTGCTCTTTCTCTGCTTCTTTTTACCTATCATCAACCAAACAAACTCATCAAAGCCTTGGCATAATCACAATATTTTGCATCTTTCAAATCATCAACTAAATCTTGCAGAAAATCTCATGAAAATGCATAAAATTAACAATGTTTGATTGAATCAAGACAAGCATGAATTTCTCATCCAAGCACTTACTTATTGCCTAAGAAATGCATGAAAACTAAGTAAAAACTAATGAAAAAAGGCTTGTGAAACTAGCCTAAGATAACTTGTCATCACAACACCAAACTTAAATCTTGCTTGTCCCCAAGCAAGCAGCAAAACATGAGAAAAAGAAATGAAAACATATAAGTATATATGTCCTTATTAGCAGATAATTGAATTTGAATCATGGGGTTTCATGCAGACAAGAATGCAGCTCAATTCTTATTAGGTTCCAGGTGTGAAATGTCCCTCTAAGTGGTAACAGAGTTACTGATGTGAAACCTTATTCTTTATTGATCTTTGTTAGATTTTTCTTTCTTTCTTTTGCTTCAGAAACTTATTTCTCAATTGTAGCTCAGTGTCATGTGTTGCAGCAGCTTTTTAGCTTAATTTTCAATCAACACATATTCAATACAGACACTTGCCTCACAATTCTTCTTAAGAACATTGGTGCCCAGCACCTCTTTGGGTCACTAAATGCTTTGTAGCTAGGTTGCTCTTGATAGTGGACTTTTGGTTGATAATCCCGAGTTAGTTAACCCAAGTTACCAAGTGTTGAAACACTCTTCAAAAAACCTAATCATCCAAGAAGATCCTATTACAAAGACACCACAAGCATGTGTTCTTAAGGTCCAAGCTATTGGTGTCTAGCTTTATTCTTTGTTTCTTTCAGTTTTGTTGCCATCTTTTGGCTTTTCTTCCTTCTTTCTTACTCTTTCTTTTCTTCTAAGGATATTTATTCAATAAAGGTCCATAACAACAACTAAGTTTATACTAAAAAGAGGCATTCTACCCTTCAGCTTTATTATTGAGCATGCTAACTAATCAAGAATATTCCACCACTGATTCTAATTCTAGTTCCTACCATATTGGACACTTTCACTTTCTGTTTCAACATTTTCTCTTATGCAATAGAAAGTAAAGGAGACAAAGCATACATTTAGGTAGATGAAAATGAAGCAGACACTTAGGCTAGAACAGTTATTTTACACTAAAAAGACAGTAAACAACCAGAATGCAAATAACTTAAACTAATTAGCAGAGGTACAATTAGACTTCCAATTTAGAGCATTTCAAAGCAGATGGAATCAAGTAACAATACAACCTCTTGGTGGTGCCTTCTAGCTCTCCCTTTGTCATCATCATCCATTGCTTTTGTATCCTTCTTTTTGTCCTTTGATGATAATGCATAGTTCTTCCAAGAGATTGATTGAATTCCTACAAAATTATTGAAAGTTGCTTGTCCCCCAAGCACTTAAGAGATGGTTAACATGCATGTATGCTTGTGATTTTCAGAACTTAAGTTGGTGTGGGAACACCAAACTTAGTTCCTTGCCTACTTCTATTTGTAGCAGAGTAAATACATGCATGAAATATCAAGTACTTTTATTAAGAAAGTAAACTACGAACTAGAAAATAACTATGAACTAGATAACAAACTAGGAACTAGAAAACAAACAACTGTTGGGTAGTTTCTCTGATTGTTTGGAGCTGATAACTAGTTATGCTGAGGGTGCAATGTGTTCTTAATGAAATCTGTGGTGGAACACCAAACTTAAAATTGCACATTCACCCTTAAATCTCTTTGGTGTGCAACACCAAACTTAGCTCCTTGCAATGCAGAGAATCGTACTAAACTTATTGAAACAGGAAAAGAAAACTACCTTTGGTTGGGTTGCCTCCCAACAAGCGCTCTTTTAGTGTCATTAGCTTGACATGTTGCTCTAAAATTTCTTCCTCTTCTTCCAGTTTGTTAAGAGGAATGACCTCAAGGGGAGAGAAGAGCCAGTCAGTGCCCCCTTTCTTGGTCTCCTATCAGCAAGATCCCTTTTGTTATTTGCTTGATTGAACTTGCTTGCTGGTGGTTTAGGGGTTGGATTGCTTGTGGTTGACCTCTTCTTCTTCCTTGATATGATCAATTGTAGCTTGGTCACAATCCTTTCTTCGTTGTTGTTGTTGGTTGCCTTCACTTCTTGGATATCAAGACATGGTTGCTGTGTGATTGTTGGAGTGTTCTCTTCATCAAAAGCCTCTTGAATTGGTGGTTCAATGAGCCATTCCTCTATGCAGCTCTCTACTTCTCTTGAGTGTGAAATCTCTTGATTAACTTCCTCCTTTTCTTCTTCATGATTTTCCATTAAATCCTTTGGGGGGAAGTTTTCATGTTCTTCTACAACCTCAATTAGCCTCTGTGGATATGAAATCATAGGCTCAAATATTTCCACTTCCTCCTTTGCACTCAACATTTGATTTCATAGCACTTTTATGGAGGAGGTTTGTTGTTCTTCCCAAGATTTCTTCATCTCCTCTTCATATATTTCAATCATGGATTCAAGTGTTGAGAGTCTTTGGTTCAGGAAAGTTTGTGGGGGTTGTAAGTTTTCATGTTCCTTTGACATCTCAAGTGGCCTCTGCGGATATAAAATTCTTGGCTCATATACCTCTACCACCTCATTCTTCATTGAAATTTTACTTGATACAGGGGGCCTCTTCTTCCACTTCCTCACTCACAGATTGGTTTTCATCTTCAATGCTTGCCAATCCTGAGTGTTTTCTTATTTTATCTAAGTGCCCATCCATCTTCTGGAAGAGGATTTCTTGTTCTCTCCAGGATTGTTCTTGCCTTTCCAATAATTCTCTGGACTTTTGAAGGAGATCCTCAGATACTAGCTCAAAAGATGAAGGTTGAGAGAAATTTTGTGGATATGGATGTGTTGTGGTAAAGTTGTTTTGAGGGGTATGGAATGAGTCTTGTGAGTTATGGAATGAATTTTGTGAATGTTGAGATGAGTCTTCTGTGTAGTGTAAGGAATGTTGTGGTTGGTGAAAGGAGTTGTATGGATCTTGGAGGGAATTTTGTGCTGAGGCAAAATCAAGTGATGAAGGATTTTCAAGTGAGAAACTGAGAGGTGAGGTTGGATAATTTTGCATAAATGAATTGAAGGTGCGCTCAAGTGATGATGCCTCTTGATAAGTGGAGTATGAACTGTCAAATGCTCTCTGGTTTTGATCCTCCCACCCACAACTCGAGTAATCATCGACTTCATCACAATATGGGTCATTTTGTTGTTCTGGGGAGCAATCTTGCATGAATTTATTGAAAGCATAATCAAGAGATGATGTCTCTTGCTGAATAGAATATGGAGCATTAAAATCTTTTTGGTTTTGACCCTCCCAGTCACAATATGAATAGTTGTTAGATTCATCAAAATAGGACTCATTTTATGTCTCTGGGAGGTGTTCATACTCTATCATTTCTTGTTAATACTCCCATCCACCATTAGCATAATGACATGAATCATTTTGTGGTGTTGGACAATGTCCCATGAAATTTATTTGATCAAAAGATGAGTTAAACTCCATTTGAACTTTGTAAAACACAATCACCAATGAAAATTAAAATTCATGTTACAGATGAGAATCTCTTAGTGAGGCAATAACACAAACACCTAAGTATCAGCAGATAACAGAAAATTTAAAGAACTTAAATGACAAAAACAAAGAAAATGCTTAATCTAGACTTATTACCCACTTAATCATTGTTGATCTAAATCAATCCCAGCAACGGCGCCAAAAACTTGATCAGTGAAAATTAGATTTCCACATAAACTAACCGGCAAGAATAACCGGGTCGCATCAAGTAGTAAAACTCACGTGAGTGAGATCGATCCCACGAGGATTGATGGATCAAGAAAATTTAGTGAGGTGATTAGTCTAGTCAAGCTAACAATGGTGAATTGAGTGGAATTTGATCAACAGAATGTAAATTACAGAGAATATAAATAGTATAAAGTAAATTAACAGAAACTTAAAGAGCAAGAAACTTAAATGGCGTCAAATATAAAGGGGCTGGGTGTTGGGAAATTAAATGGAACAGAAACAAAAGAGAGAAAGATTCATCAGGGATTAGAGATATCATAATCCACAATGAATCAAATAGATCTCAACTTCTTTCTCAATCATATGAATAGATCTATGGCGGATTGAAATTCATTGGATCCCAATTTCTTGGCAATCCAATCTCTCTAATCACAATCAATCTCGCCAATTCCTTGATCCAATTATCATGAGAAGAGGTTAAGCATTTTCTCTCATCCATAAGCCACACAGACTCTCAAGATCTCAATTCCTCTCGAATGGTGTTGATCAAGAGATTTGTGAGAAACAGAGCTTTAATTTTAATTTTCATGATTCCCCTTCTGAGGCTCACATGGGAATTCACATATTCAAATTCCCTTCCAGAGTGAATGGATCTCAATCAAAACAGAAGTTATTTCTTAGCTATCCAGATGAATTGAGAGGAAGAAGAATTTAATTCAATTCATATGAATCACAATAGAGCTCCTCCCCCTAATGAGTTGGGATTCAATGGGTCATTGCTCTAAACAGGAAAGTAAAACAGAAATGTAGAATTGCAAAGAACAGAAGTGCAGAAAATTTAATTGTGTGAAATTAAATTGAACTCAATAGCAAACTGAGATGTAAAGTTGCAGAAAGGAAAGTTGCAGAAATGAACATTTGACTCAATATTTGACTCAACGTTGGCATACCAATGTTTGCGCATCCACGCGTGCGCGTACACCACGCTTACGCATGCAACGCCAATTTTCCATTCCCCGCGTACACGTAATGGATGCGTGTGCGTCGATTCAAGTTTCTCAATTCCAAATTCTGGGCTTCTCATCGCAGACGTTGGAGGCAGCGTTTGATCAACAACGTTCCCTCCAACGTTGGCTTAGTCACGCGTACGCGTGAATGGTAAAATTTTGCCATTTCACGCGTGCGCGTGACTCACGCTTGCACGTGGATTAATAAATTTTTCACTTTCGCGGGTACGCGTCATTGACGCGTACGCGTCGCCCAAAATTCTTTCAGCTCCAGAAATGAACATTTTCGAGGACGTTGGAGGTAGCGTTGGTTCACCAACATTCCCTCCAACGTTGGCACCCATATTTTCTTCTTCTAGGACGTTGCCTTCAACGTTGATGGGCCAACGTTGGCTCTAACATTGATGGGCCAACGTTGGCTCCAACGTTGGCCTCTCCTTCTTTTTTTCCTTGCTCTTCCTCTGCTTCTTTTTACCTATCATCAAACAAACAAACTCATCAAAGCCTTGGCATAATCACACGATTTTGTATCTTTTAAATCATCAACTAAATCTTGCAGAAAATCTCATAAAAATGCATAAAATTAATAATGTTTGATTAAATCAAGACAAGCATGAATTTCTCATCCAAGCACTTACTTATTGCCTAAGAAATGCATGAAAACTAAGTAAAAACTAATGAAAAAGGCTTGTGAAACTAGCCTAAGATGACTTGTCATTAGTCCACTATAGAGTACTATATTCGTTGGAAAGCTCTAGTTGTCAGCTCTCCTACTCCACAAAACGTGCATCATTTAGACCTCTACAACTCAAGTTATGGTCCTTTGAAGATGAAAAGGTTAGGCTGGTATCTCTATAGGGACGTGTTTTGCTCCTTGTGTTTTCGGGGTTAATATCTTCCTCAATTCCAGTGTCCATTATAAAGTGTTATATATGGTTGGAAAGCTCTAGATGTCTACTTTCTAATGGCACTAGAATCATCTCATTTGAAGTTGTGTAGCTCAAGATATCTTCATTTGAATGGGAGGAGGTTGGGCTGGCATATGCCCCAGCATGCCACGCCCATGTAAAATTCTTCAATCTTCTTTGTTGGAATGTTGGCCTGGCGTGCCACACCCAAAACACCAAGTGGCGTGCTCTCTTTGAGATCTTGACTTCACAAGCTTGGCATGCCATGCCCAGAGCACCAAGTGCACGCCCATTGATGAGAGTTGGCTTCACAAGCTTGGCATGCCACGCCCAGAGTGGCACGCCCATAGTGATGCAACTTACTCAATTCTCTGAAAAATATAACTGGCGTGCCATGCCCATGCTTGGCGTACCACGTCTATTGTGTAGTGTTCAGCACCCTTTTTGTTTCATAAGCTTGATGTGCCACGCCCAAGCACCAAGTGACACGCCCAAAACTTCATCGTTTCTTCTTTTGTGCTTATTTTGTACTTTTTGCTTCTTTTTCCACCATTTTCTACAAAATTTATGAAATCAAAGAAATCAAAACAATATACAACTTGAGCATAAAATACTCAATAATTAAGCATAATGAATTAAATTTTGTTATGAAAAAGCATAGAAAAACATAACATGATGCGCAGTCATCAGGTGCCTCCCATCGAACGCTCTTTTATTGTCATTAGCTTGATGTTGCCACTGTGTTTACTGCTCAAGTTAGCTCATGAATGCTTTCCTGCTTGTCCCAATTTCCACCCAAATAATACTTCACCCTATCACCAGTCACTATGAATGTTTCCTTCAAACTATCATCTTAGAGCTCAACATAGCCATGTGGGGAGACCCTAGTCACCAAGTAGGAACCAACCCATTTTGATCTCAACTTTTCAGGGAATATCTTTAGCTTGGAGTTGAACAAGAGAACCTTTTGCCCTGGCTCAAATACTCTGTTTGCAATTCTTTTGTCATGCCATTTCTCGGTCCTTTCCTTATAGATCCAAGCATTCTCATAAGCTTCCAATCTGAATTCCTCCATCTCATTGATTTGCAATAACCTCTTCTCCCCTACTTCTTGAGCATCAAGATTAAGGAATTTAGTAGCCCAAAATGCCTTTTTTTCGAGTTCCACAAGAAGATAGCATGCCTTTTCATACACCAGTTGGTTGGGTGATCTTCCAATGGAGGTCTTGAATGCTGTTCTATAAGCCCACAATGCAACATCTTGCTTCCGTGCCCAGTCCTTCCTAGTAGTTCCAACTGTCTTCTCCAAGATTCTCTTAAGTTCTCTTAAGTTCTCTATTTGTTACCATACCCACATCACTTATTAAGCTCTTGGGCACTCCAAACCCGGTGAAAATGTTCTTTCTCAAGAATTAGAGAACTACATTAGCATCATTAGTGGTAGTGGCAATTGTTTCTACCCATTTTGACATATAATCCACTGCCACAAGTATGTATTTGTATGAATATGATGGGAGAAATGGACCCATGAAATCTATCCCCACACATCAAACAATTTCACCTCCAGGATATATTTTTGGGACATCTCATTTTTTTTGTTAAGTTGCCGACTCTTTGACATTCATTGCACTTGTTCACAAATTCTCGAGCATTCTTGAAAATTGATGGTCAGTAGAACCCACTTTAAAGAACTTTTGCAGCTGTTCTCTCAGTACCATAGCTTGATCCATGGCAATGCCATAGAATATTCTTGATTTTTTCATCAGCTATACATCTTCTAATCATTCAATCCAAACACCTTTTGAATAAGAAGGGCTCATGCCATAAGAATTATTTGGCATCATTTAGAATTTATTTTACTTGTTGCTTTGTGTATTCTTGTGGAATCCTTCTTCTTACCTTGTAGTTTGCAATGTCTACAAACCAAGGTGCTTATTGAATCATCAATAGGTGTTTATCAGGGAACTTTTCATTCACAGAAAATGAAGGGTGGTCTTGATTGATTTTTTGAGGGAGCCTTGATAAGTGATCCACCACTTAATTTTCACTTCCCTTCCTGTCTCTTATCTCTATATCAAGTTCCTTTAAAAGTAATACCTATCGAATGAGTCTGGGCTTAGCATCCTGCTTTGACATAAGATACTTGAGGGCAGTATGGTCAGTGTAAACAATTATTTTAGATCTAATCAAGTAAGGTCTAAACTTATCAAAGGCATAAATTACTGATAGCAACTCTTTCTCTTTTGCAGTGTAGTTTCTTTGAGCTTCATTCAACACCTTACTTGCATAATAGATCACATGGTATAACTTATCCTTTCTTTGTCCCTGAACAGCACCAATTGCAAGGTCACTTGCATCACACATAAGTTCAAATAGAAGTTCCCAATCAGGGGGTGGATTATTGGTGTTGTAGTTAGCTTGGCTTTAAAAACCTCGAAGGTATTCTTGCAATCATTATAAAAGATTAATGGTGTGTCAACCACCAGCAAATTGCTTAATGGTTTGGCAAATTTTGAAAAATCTTTGATGAACTTTCTATAGAACCCAACATCTCCTAATAAGCTTCTAATAACTTTTACATTTGTGGGTACAAGAAGTTTTTCAATGACCTTAACCTTTGCCTTGGCTACCTCTATACCCTTATTTGAGATTTTATGGCCAAGAATAATTCCTTTAAGTACTATAAAAGGGTATTTTTTCTAGTTTAAAACTAAGTTTGTTTCTTGTCATCTTTTCAAAACTAGGGTAAGATGGTTGGTATGGCCTGGATCGTCGGTTAGGAATTCTCTTCAAGAAATGGGATCGACGTTGCACGTATAGTCCCAACCGACAAGGTGACCTGCGACCAAAGTTTAGAGTAACGATGTCACAATTCAAACCAAATTATCCATTAGTAGAATCCCGGGCCGTCTTCCCAAGGAACTAGTGACCCCGAGCATACAATTTTGGTTGCAAAATCAATGGGGTTTTCAATAATGAAGCAAATAATTAAGAAATAAAAGAACAATCAAACTTGCAATTAATAAACGAATAAATGAATTAAAGAACTATCATGTAATATGGACAAGTAATGTTTTAAAATGAGTGAAATATGACTCTAAGCATAAATGGAACCTTGGCTTGGGGTGAGTTTGGAAATTCTTTACTTGTCATAACCACAACTATGATAACTATGATGGATTAATCTCACCTAGTCAACCCTTAACATCGAAGAGTAAGTCAAGTGAGCATAGTTATTCTTAATCCACAAATCCTAGCTAACTTACTAATTGCCTAAGTAAAAAGCTAGCATTAGTGGAAATAAGAATAACTAAATATCCAAGAATTATCACTAAATGTTGAACATTACAACTCTAGTATCCTATATGCTCATTCTTTCCAAGTCAAGAAGTGGAAATTTACCTCATTTTCAAAATTGACATTTTCACAAACACTTGGTGGGCATAATCATAAAACATGGCAAAATTAGAAAAAATGCTTAAAACTATGAGCAATAAATGATCAAAATCAACAATAGTAACTCAAACAAACATATAATAACCAAAAATCATCAAGTTCATCAACTAGAAATCACAATTACAAAAATATGTATATGTTGATAAAATATCTTTTACTATAAGAAAGTGTAGCACAAGTGTAGTAAATGAAGATAAAATCAAGAAATACTTACAATGGAAGCAAGCTAGAATCCAAGATAAAAAAGGAAATTGCATGATGCATGTGCATTATTAGTAGTTTTTACTTATTATTTTAGTAGTTTCTAGTTTAGTTTTATACAATTGTAGTCAATAAACAAGTGAATTTATGAAATGTCTCTGCATACATTAGTTCATCAAGTATTAGTTGAAATTGTGATTATTTCATGAAAATACAAGAAGTTATGAGATGCAATAAGTATTGACAAAGGAAAATGTATTAAAAAGATTATATTGCTTTTAAATGAATGAAATGTCTTATAATAATTCATGGAATGGCAAAGCTTTGATGAAAATATTGTGATTGATGATAGGTGAAGCAAAGAAGAAGCAGAGTCTTGGAGTAGGACATAGGGTGTTGGAGTTGGCAACTTGAAGTTGGAGTTGCTACCTTTGAAATGGAGTTGGCAACTCCACCTTTGGCCAACAATGCCAGGCATGAGGCATTGAAGGCATTGGCAACACCAACTTGGCTCAACAATGCTAAGCATGAAGAAGAGGGAGTTAGCAACGCCAACTTTGGTGCATCAACACCATCCTGAGACATTGAAAGCGTTGGCAATGCTAACTTGGGCTCACCAACGCCATCCTGAGATAATGAAGGCGTTGGTGACAACAACTGATAAGCGGATAATTTATACGCTTTTTGGCATTGTTTTTAAGTAGTTTTTAGTATGATTTAGTTAGTTTTTAGTATATTTTTATTAGTTTTTAAATAAAAATCACATTACTGGACTTTACTATGAGTTTGTGTATTTTTCTGTGATTTCAGGTAATTTCTGGCTGAAATTGAGGGACTTGAGCAAAAATCTGATTCGAAGGCAGAAGAAGGACTGCAGATGCTGTTGGATTCTGACCTCCCTGCACTCGAAATGAATTTTCTAGAGCTACAGAAATCCAATTGTCGCGATCTCAATTGATTTGGAAAGTAGACATCCAGGGCTTTCTAGCAATATATAATAGTCCATACTTTGTCCGAGTTTTGATGACGCAAACTGGCGTTCAAACGCCAACTTCCTGCCCTATTCTGAAGTTTAACGCCAGAAACAGGTTGCAAACCAGAGTTAAACGCCAGAAACAAGCTACAACCTAACGTTTAACTCCAAAAAGAGTCTCTACACATGAAATCTCAATGCTCAACCCAAGCACACACCAAGTGGACCCAGAAGTGGATTTCTTCACCAATTACTCATTTTCTGTAACCCTAGCTACTAGTTTAGTATAAAAATTACTTTTAGTGATTTATTTTAGATCTCTGGTTAGTCTTTGAATAATTTTATGTTCGGAGCTTATGTTTAGGGGGCTGGCCATTCGGCCATGCCTGGACCTTCATCACTTATGTATTTTCAACGGTAGAGTTTCTACACACCATAGACTAAGGTGTGGAGCTCTGCTGTTCCTCATGAATTAATGCAAAGTACTATTGTTTTCTTATTCAATTCAAGCTTATTCATATTCTAAGATATTCGCTTGTACCTCAACATAATGAATATGATGATCCGTGACACTCATCACTATTCTCAACATATGAACGCGTGTCTGACAACCGCTTCCGTTCTACCTTGGATTGAGCGTTTATCTCTTAGCCTCCATTCCGAAAGATCGGAGTCTTCGTGGTATAAGCTAGAATTATTGGCGGCCATTCTTGAGATCCGAAAAGTCTAAACCTTGTTTGCGGTATTCCGAGTAGGATCTGGGAAGGGATGACTGTGACGAGCTTCAAACTCGCGAGTGTTGGGCGTAGTGACAGACGCAAAAGGATCAATGGTTCCTATTCCAACATGATCGAGAACCGACAGATGATTAGCCGTGGGGTGATAGCGCATTTGGACCATTTTCACTGAGAGGACGGGAAGTAGCCATTGACAACGGTGATGCCCAACATACAGTTTGCAATGGAAAGGAGTATGAATGATTGGATGAAAGCAGTAGGAAAGCAGAGGTTCAGAAGGAACAAAAGCATCTCCATACGCTTATCTGAAATTCTCACCAACGAATTACATAAGTATTTCTATCCTATTTTATATTTTAATTATATTTTAATTATCAAATCTCCATAACCATTTGAATCCGCCTGACTGAGATTTACAAGGTGACCATAGCTTGCTTCAATCTGACAGTCTCTGTGGGATCGACCCTTACTCACGTAAGGTTTATTACTTGGACGACCCAGTGCACTTGCTGGTTAGTTGTGCGAAGTTGTGAAAAAGAATTAGGATTATGAACGTGCATACCAAGTTTTTGGCACCGTTACCAAGGAATGAACAATCACGATTTCGTGCACCAAGTTTTTGGCACCGTTGCCGGGGAATGTTCGTGTTTGGACAACTGACGGTTCATCTTATTGCTCAGATTAGGTAATTTTATTTTATTTTTAAGCTTTTTATTTTCTATTATTTTCGAAAAATCCAAAAAAATGTTCTTCAAAATTTTTAAGAATGAATTCTAGAGTTTCATGAGATATGTTGAATCCTGGCTGGCTGTTAAGCCATGTCTAATTTTTTTTTTGGACTGAGGTTCACTTATCCTTAGAAGAGCTTCTTTGTCTTTCTCATCAATTTAGCTGTTCTATGTAATGATCTGCTAAAGCTTAGCTGGCCATTGGCCATGTCTAGTGTTTTGGACTGGAGCTTTCACTGAAAGCTTGGCTGGCTAGTAAGCTGTGTCTAATTCCTAGACTGGAGCTTTAGACTAACATTGCATGATTCCTGGAATTCTTATTAAAAAATTTTGAAATCCTTAATTTTCTTTTTCCAATTAATTTTCGAAAAAATACAAAAAATTTATAAAATAATAAAAACCAAAAATAATTTTGTATTTTTTGTTTGAGTCTAGTGTCAATTTTTAAGTTTGGTGTCAATTGCATGTTTCTAAAATTGTGCATTTTTCGAAAACTCATGCATTATGTCTTCATGATCTTCAAAGTTGTTCTTGATGATCTTCTTTGTTTGATCTTTGCATTTTCATGTTTTGTGTCTTTTTGTTGTTTTTCATATGCATTTTCAATTTGTTAGTGTCTAAAGTTTGAAAATTTCTAAGTTTGGTGTCTTGCATGTGTGTCTTTTCTTAAAAATTTTCAAAAATAAGTTCTTGATGTTCATCTTGATCTTCAAAGTGTTCTTAGTGTTCATCTTGACATTCAAAGTGTTCTTGCATGCATTGTGTGTTTTTATTCATAATTTTCATATTTTGAGTCTTTTCATTGTTTTTCTCTTTCATCATTAAAAATTCAAAAATAAAAAAATATCTTTCCCTTTTTCTTCTCATAAATTTCGAAAATTTGAGTTGACTTTTTCAAAATCTTTTTAAAAAAAAATCTACTTGTTTCTTATGAGTCAAACCAAATTTTCAATTTAAAAATCCTATCTTTTTCAAAATCTTTTTCAAAAATCAAATCTTTTTCATTTTTTCTTTTATGATTTTCGAAAACTTTTAAAATGATTTTCAAAATCTTTTTCTTAATTTTATTTCATAATTTCAAAATCTTTACTAACAATTAATGTGATTGATTCAAAAATTTTAAAGTTTGTTACTTGCCTATTAAGAAAGGTTTAATTTTTAAATTTTAGAATCATATCTTTTAGTTTCTTGTTAGTCAAGTAACCAATTTCAATTTTTAAAATCAAATCTTTTTAAATTTCTTTTTCAAATCTTTTTCAAAATAAATTTCAAATCACATCTTTTTCAAAATCAATTTCAAAATCTTTTCTAACTTCTTATCTTTTCAAAATTGATTTTCAAATATTTTTCAATTAATCTTATCTTTTTGTTTGATTCTTATCTTTTTCAAAACTACCTAACTAATTTTCTCTCTCTAATTTTTGAAAACTCCTTACCCTTTTTTTCAAAATTCTTTTTAATTAACTAATTGTTTCAAATTTTAATTTTAATTTTATCTATCTTTTTAAATTTTGAATTCTAACTAATAATTAAAATAAAAACAAAAATATTTTTAATTTTTTTTAATTAAATTCGAATTCTTCCCTCTCTCATGTCCTTCTATTTATTAATCTACTAACACTCCTCTCCCACTCATAATTCGAACCCACTCTTCTCCTCTGTGTTCGAGTTCTTCTCTTCTCCTTCTTCTATTCTTCTCTTCTTATACTCACATAAGGAATCTCTATACTGTGACATAGAGGATTCCATATTTTCTTTTCTGTTCTCTTCTTTTTCATATGAGCAGGAACAAGGATAAGAATATTCTTGTTGAAGCTGACCCTGAACCTGAAAGGACTCTGAAGAGGAAGCTAAGGGAAGCTAAGGCACAACTCTTTGGAGAGGACCTGACAGAAATTTTCGAAAAAGAAGGAGATATGGCCGAACTTCATTGCACCCTCTTCCAACTTCTATGGAATAAGCATCTCAATTCCTGTAATTAGAGCAAACAACTTTGAGCTTAAGCCTCAATTAGTTTCTCTAATGCAGCAAAACTGCAAGTTTCATGGACTTCCAATGGAAGATCCTCATCAGTTTTTAGCTGAATTCTTGTAGATCTGTGACACTGTCAAGACCAATGGAGTTGATCCTGAGGTCTACAGGCTTTTGCTTTTCCCTTTTGCTGTAAGAGACAGAGCTAAAACATGGTTGGATTCACAACCTAAGGATAGCCTGAACTCTTGGGATAAGTTGGTCAGTACTTTCCTGGCCAAATTCTTTTAACCTCAAAAGATGAGCAAGCTTAGAGTGGAAATCCAAACCTTTAGACAGAAGGAAGGAGAATCCCTCTATGAAGCTTGGGAAAGATACAAGCAACTGATCAAAAGATGTCCTACTGACATGCTTCTAGAATGGAGCATCATAAGTATATTCTATGATGGTCTGTCTGAGTTGCCAAAAATGTCATTGGATCATTCTGTAGGAGGATCTCTTCACGTGAAAACCCCTGCAGAAGCTCAGGAACTCATTGAAATGGTTGCAAATAACCAGTTCATGTACACCTCTGAGAGGAATCCAGTGAACAATGGGACGCCTCAGAAGAAGGGAGTTCTTAAAATTGATACTGCTATATTGGCTCAGAACAAAATATTGACTCAGCAAGTCAATATGATTTCTCAGAGTCTGAATGGATTGCAAGCTGCATCCAACAGTACTAAAGAAGCGTCTTCTGAAGAAGAAGCTTATGATCCTGAGAACCCTGCAATGGCAGAGGTGAATTACATGGGAGAACCCTATGGAAACACCTATAACCCTTCATGGAGAAATCATCCAAATTTCTCATGGAAGGATCAACAAAAGCCTAATCAAGACTTTAATAATAATAATGGTGGAAGAAATAGGTTTAGCAATAGCAAGCCTTTTCTATCATCTTCTTAGCAATAGACAGAGAACTCTGAACAGAGCCATTCTGGCCTGGCTACCATAGTCTCTGATCTATCTAAGACCACACTAAGTTTCATGAATGAAACAAGGTCCTCCATTAGAAATTTGGAGGCACAGGTGGGTCAGCTGAGTAAGAAGATTACTGAAACTCCTCCCAGTACTCTCCCAAGCAATACAGAAGAAAATCCCAAGAGAGAGTGCAAAGCCATAACCATGACCAACATGACCGAACCTGGAGAAAGTGAGGAGGACGTGAATCCCAGTGAGAAAAGCCTCATGGGACGTTCTCTGGACAGAAAGGAGTTTCCCTTTAAGGACCCAAGGGAATCTGAGGCTCATACAGAGACCATAGAAATTTCATTGAATATCCTTCTGCCATTCATGAGCTTTGATGACTATTCTTCCTCTGAAGAGGATGAAGACACCATTGAAGAGCAAGTTGCTAAGTATCTAGGAGCAATCATGAAGCTGAATGCCAAGTTGTTTGGTAATGAGACTTGGGAGGATGAACCCCCCTTGTTCACCAGTGAACTGAGTGAATTGATGGGGCAGACATTACCTCAGAAGAAACCGGATCCCAGAAAATTCTTCATACCTTGTACCATAGGCACCATGACCTCTGAGAAGGCTCTGTGTGACCTGGGGTCAGGGATAAACCTTATGCCACTCTCCGTAATGGAGAAATTGGGAATCTTTGAGGTGCAAGCTGCAAGAATCTCACTAGAGATGGCAGATAAATCAATGAAACAGGCTTATGGACTAGTAGAGGACGTGCTAGTGAAGGTTGAAGGCCTTTACATCCCTGGTGATTTCATAATCCTAGACACTGAGAAGGATGAGGATGAATCCATCATCCTTGGCAGACCCTTCCTAGCCACAGCAAACGCTGTAATTGATATTGACAGAGGAGAGTTGGTCCTTCAGTTGAATGAGGACTACCTTGTATTTAAGACTCAAGGGTCTCCTTCTGTAACCATGGAGAGGAAGCATGAAAAGCTTCTCTTAATACAGAGTCAAACAAAACCCCCACATTCAAACTCTAAGTTTGGTGTTGGGAGGCCACAACCAAACTCTAAGTTTGGTGTTGAGAGACCCCAACCTTGTTCTGATTATCTGTGAGGCTCCATGAGAGCTCACTGTCAAGCTATTGACATTAAAGAAGTGCTTTTTGGGAGGCAACCCAATGCTATTTAATTATATCTATTTATTTTCTATTGCTATTTTATGTTTTCTTTAGGTTGATGATCATGTGAAGTCACAAAAATAACTGAAAAATCAAAAACAGAATGAAAAATAGCATTAAAAATAGCTCACCCTGGAGGAAGAGCTTACTGGCGTTTAAACGCCAATAAGAAGCATCAAACTGGCGTTTAACGCCAGAAAGAAGCATCAAGTTGGCATTAAACGCTAGAAACAAGCACCAGACTGGCGTTTAACGCCAGAACAGAGCATACACTTGGCGTTTAACGCCAAGAATAGGAGAAAAGCTGGCGTTTAACGCCAAGAATAGGAGAAAAGCTGGCGTTAAGCGGCAGAAACAAGCATCAACCTGGCGTTTAATGCCAGAAGTGCACTATAAGGGCGTTTTTGCACGCCTAATTAGAGTAGGGATACTAAGTCCTTGACCCCTCAGGATCTGTGGACCCCACAGGATCTCCACCTACCCCACTTCTTCTTCTCTCCTCTTCACACCTTTTTATAACACTCTTCCCCACATACCCTTCACCAATCACCTCCATATCTCTTCCTCAAATACCCCTCACCCTAATACACGAAACCTAACCCCTCCCCCACCCCTATATAAAGCCCTCAACACTACCTCATTTTCACACATTACTAACACTTCTTCTCCCCCTTGGCCGAATACACACTTCTCCCTCCATCTCCTCCATTTTCTTCTTTCTCTACCACTTTCTCTCTTCTTTTGCTCGAGGACGAGCAAACATTTTAAGTTTGGTGTGGTAAAAGCGTTACTTTTTATTTTTCCATAACCATTAATGGCACCTAAGGCCAGAAAAACCTCAAGAAAGAGGAAAGAGAAGGCAATTGCTTCCACCTCTGAGTCATGGGAGATGGAGAGATTCATCTCAAAGGTCCATCAAGACCACTTCTATAAAGTAGTGGCCAAGAAAAAGGTGATCCCTGAGGTCCCTTTTAAGCTCAAAAAGGGCGAATATCCGGAGATCCGACAAGAGATTAGAAGAAAAGGATGGGAAGTACTCTCCAAGCCTATTCAACAAGTCAGAATCCTAATGGTTCAAGAGTTCTATGCAAACGCATGGATCACTAGGAACCATGATCAAAGTATGAACCCAAATCCAAAGAATTGGCTTACAATGGTTCGGGGGAAATGCTTATATTTTAGTCCAGAAAATGTAAGGTTGGCGTTTAACTTGCCAATGATGCAAGAAAATGCACGCCCCTACACTAGAAGGGTCAACTTTGATCAAAGGTTGGACCAAGTCCTCATGGACATATGTGTGGAAGGAGCTCAATGAAAGGTTTACTCAAGAGGCAAGCTGGTTCAATTGAGAAGACCAGACCTTAAGCCTGTGGCTAGAGGATGGTTGGAGTTCATCCAATGCTCTATCATTCCTACTAGCAACCGATCCGAAGTAACTGTGGATCGGGCCGTCATGATCCATAGTATCATGATTGGGGAGGAAGTGGAAGTTCATGAGATTATACCTCAAGAAGTCTACAAGGTGGCTGACAAGTCATCCACTTTAGCAAGGTTATCCTTTCCTCACCTCATTTTCCACCTCTGCAATTCGGCTAGGATTGACATAGAGGAAGACATCCTCATTGAAGAGGACAAGTCCATCACTAATAAAAGGATGGAGCAAACAAGAGAGCCCACTTATGGACCTCAACAAGAGCATGAGGAAATTCCTTATCATGAAATCCCTGAGATGCCTCAAGGGATGTACTTTCCTCCACAAAACTATTGAGAGCAATGATGTGCGGAAAACGATCCGACACAAAACTCACCGGCAAGTGCACCGGGTCGCATCAAGTAATAATAACTCACGTGAGTGAGGTCGATCCCACAGGGATTTGATGGATTGAGCAATTTTAGTTTAGTGGTTGATTTAGTCAAGCGAATCAAGTATTGGTTGAGTGATTTGTGATTAACAGAAATTTAATTGCATGAAAAGTAAAGGGAGAGGGGTAGATTTCAGAAAATTAAAGAGAACGGAAAATAAAAGTGCTGAATCTTAAAGAACAAGGAATTAAATTGGCAGAAACTTAGAACGCTAGAAATGTAAACTGCAGAATCTTAAAGTGCAAGGAATGTAAATGGCTTGAATTATAAAGGGGAATGGGAATTGGATTTGCAGAAAATAAAACAAGGAAATGTAAAATTGCAACAAGCAGAGGAATAGAAGAACACTTGGATTGAAACAGATCTAGAAACAGAATTGTAAATGAGCAAAGCAGGGAATGGGAAATGGGAAATTCGGACCTCAGGACCTAAGAGACTAGAAAACCAAGTCTAGATCTCAATGCCTTCCTAGATCCAACAAGAACAATTGCAAAGGAAATTGTAAATTGCAAAGAAAGTAGATGAAAAGCAATGAACCGAAACTGAAATTCAATTAAGCAGAAAATCAAGCAAGATCCCAAGGTGAGATTGAAACAGAATTTCTTCAATTCTTCACCCAAAATCTAAGACAAGAAAAGTAAAGAGTGCTGGGCAAGAACAAGGAAGAAGAGAGATCAATTCTCCTCCCAAATTCTCTTGAATTAAACAACAATGCTGAGAAAAATAAAGGTGAGCTCTGAGCAAAACTGAAAAGAAAGCTATTATGCCAAACTAAAAGGAAAAACTCTCTCTAAAACTTCAAATCCTAAGCTATTTATACACTTCTTCAAATCATCACTAAGCCTTGAAATGGGCCTTTAGCCTTGATGGAATTGGGTTGATAGTGGCCTCTGTTGATTGCTCTTGGTGTTGGGAGGAAATCCATTAGTGAACCAGGCCATGAACCATTCACGTTTGAGCCAACGTTTGAGGCAAACGTTGACTCAAACGTTACTTGAGTAAGATTATGCAGCTAGGCCAAGATGCTATCATCCACGTTTGGCTCAACGTTTGAGGTCAAACGTGAGCTCAAACGTGGACCTCCCTTCTTGCATGCTTCTTGGGGCTACTTTGTCCTCTTGTTGTGTTGCCAATTTTGTGCCCAATAGAGACTATTATTTATGGTTGGAAAGCTCTGAATGTCAACTTTCTAACCCACTTGGAATCACCTCAATTGGACATCTACAACTCAAGTTATTCTTGTTTGAAGTATGCCCCCTTCATGTTGTTTGGTGCCAACGTTTGACCTCACGTTTGAGTCAAACGTTGGCTCAAACGTTGCTGCCTCCAGGGATGCCATTTCTCTTCTCTTTGGCGCCAACGTTTGACCTCACATTTGAGGCAAACGTTGGCGCAAACGTTGTCTTCCCAGGAGCTTCAATTCCCTTCTCTTTTGGAGCCAACGTTTGACCTCACGTTTGAGGCAAACGTTGGCTCAAACGTTGCTTTCCAGGGGCTTCATTCTTCAGCCAACGTTTGACTTCAACGTTTGAGGCAAACGTTGGCGCAAACGTTGGCTTTTCCTCAGGGTGTTCTTCAACTGCTACTCACGTTTGAGTTGACGTTTGAGGCAAACGTTAGCTCAAACGTGGATTCCATTTTCTCAAACCCACTCTTGCAACCTTCTTCCATAATGTTGGCACACCTTTTGTTTCCTTTCTTCACCTACAAATAATCAAAACAACCGATCAAAGTATCACAAAATTCACAAGGTTTATAAATCAATTAATTATCAACTAAAGTTAGCTTGAACCTCATGATTTTGTATCAATTAAAAGGTGGTTGATTGATTTAAGGAAACCAAGCAATTCCAATTCAAATGGCTAATTTATAATGCAAGAAAGTGCATAAAACTAAATGAAAACAAAAGAAAAAGACTAGTGAAACTAGGCTAAGATGACTTGTCATCAAGCAAATTAACACCTCCCTAGGAGAATTAAGTTCCAACATGGGACAACTAAGGGTGGAGCACCAAGAGCACTCCATCATTCTCCATGAAATTAGAGAAGATCAAAGAGCTATGAGGGAGGAGCAACAAAGGCAAGGAAGAGACATAGAGGAGCTCAAGAACACCATTGGTTCTTCAAGAGAAAGAAGACGCTACCCTCACTAAGGTGGACCCGTTCCTTAATCTCCTTGTCTATTTAATTTTTCTGTTTTCATTATCTATGCTTTATTTTTATTATGTTTGTGTCTTATTACATGATCATTAGTGTTTAGTGTCTATGCCTTAAAGCTATGAATGTCCTATGAATCCATCACCTTTCTTAATTGAAAAATGTTCTAAAAGCAAAAGAACAAGAAGTACATGATTTCGAATTCATCCTTGAAATTAGTTTAATTATTTTGATGTGGTGGCAATACTTTTTATTTTTTGAATGAATGCTTGAACAGTGCATATTTTTTATTTTTTTGTTCATGAATGTTAAAATTGTTGGCTCTTGTAAGAATGATGAAAAAGGAGAAATGTTATTGATAATCTGAAAAATCATAAAATTAATACTTGAAGCAAGAAAAAGCAGTGAATATAAAAGCTTGCAGAAAAAATGCCAAAAATAAAAGGAAAAAAATAGAAAGAAAAAGAAAAAGCAAGCAGAAAAAGCCAAAAGCTCTTTAGACCAAAAGGCAAGGGTAAAAGAGTCCAAGGCTTTGAGCATCAGTGGATAGGAGGGCCCAAAGGAATAAAATTCTGGCCTAAGCGGCTAAACCAAGCTGTCCCTAACCATGTGCTTGTGGCGTGAAGGTGTCAAGTGAAAAGCTTGAGACTGAGTGGTTAAAGTCGTGATCTAAAGCAAAAAGCGTGTGCTTAAGAACCCTGGACACCTATAATTGAGGACTCTAGCAAAGCTGAGTCACAATCTGAAAAGGTTCACCCAGTTATGTGTCTGTGGCATTTATGTATCCGGTGGTAATACTGGAAAACAAAGTGCTTAGGGCCACGGCCAAGACTCATAAAGTAGCTGTGTTCAAGAATCAACATACTGAACTAGGAGAATCAATGACACTATCTAAATTCTGAGTTCCTATAGATGCCAATCATTCTGATCTTCAAAGGATAAAGTGAGACGCCAAAACTGTTCAGAGGCAAAAAGCTACTAGTCCCGTTCATCTAATTGGAGCTAAGTTTCATTGATATTTTGGAATTTATAGTATGTTCTCTTCTTTTTATCCTATTTGATTTTCAGTTGCTTGGGGACAAGCAACAATTTAAGTTTGGTGTTGTGATGAGCGGATAATTTATACGCTTTTTGGCATTGTTTTTAAGTAGTTTTTAGTATGATTTAGTTAGTTTTTGGATATTTTTATTAGTTTTTAAATAAAAATCACATTTTTGGACTTTACTATGAGTTTGTGTGTTTTTCTGTGATTTCAGGTAATTTCTGGCTGAAATTGAAGAACTTGAGCAAAAATCTGATGCAGAGGCTGAAGAAGGACTGCAGATGCTGTTGGATTCTGACCTCCCTGCACTCGAAATGGATTTTCTAGAGCTACAGAAACCCAATTGGCGCGCTCTCAATTGCGTTGGAAAGTAGACATCCAGGGATTTCCAGAAATATATAATAGTCTATACTTTGTCCGAGTTTTGACAATGCAAACTGGCATTCAAATGCCAACTTCCTGCCCTATTCTGAAGTTAAACGCCATAAACAGGTTGCAAACCAGAGTTAAACGCCAGAAATAGGGTACAACCTGGCGTTTAACTCCAAAAAGAGTTTCTACACATGAAAGCTCAATGCTCAGCCCAAGCACACACCAAGTGGGCCTGGAAGTAGATTTCTTCACCAATTACTCATTTTCTGTAACCCTAGCTACTAGTTTAGTATAAAAACTACTTTTAGTGATTTATTTTAGATCTCTGGTTAGTCTTTGAATAAATTTATGTTCGGAGATCACGTTTAGGGGGCTGGCCATTCGGCCATGCCTAGACCTTCATCACTTATGTATTTTCAACGGTAGAGTTTCTACACACCATAGACTAAGGTGTGGAGCTCTGCTGTTCCTCATGAATTAATGCAAAGTACTATTGTTTTCTTATTCAATTCAAGCTTATTCCTATTCTAAGATATTCGCTTGTACTTCAACATGATGAATATGATGATCCATGACACTCATCACTATTCTCAACCTATGAACGCGTGCCTGACAACCGCTTCCGTTCTACCTTGGATTGAGCGTTTATCTCTTAGCCTCCATTCCAAAAGATCGGAGTCTTCGTGGTATAAGCTAGAATTATTGGTGGCCATTCTTGAGATCCGAAAAGTCTAAACCTTGTCTGTGGTATTTCGAGTAGGATCTGGGAAGGGATGACTGTGACGAGCTTCAAACTCGCGAATGTTGGGCATAGTGACAGACGCAAAAGGATCACTGGATCCTATTCCAACATGATCAAAAACCGACAGATGATTAGCTGTGCGGTGACAGCGCATTTGGACCATTTTCACTAAGAGGATGGGAAGTAGCCATTGACAACGGTGATGCCCAACATACAGCTTGCCATCGAAAGGAGTATGAATGATTAGATGAAAGCAGTAGGAAAGCAGAGGTTCAGAAGGAACAAAAGCATCTCCATACGCTTATTTGAAATTCTCACCACTGAATTACATAAGTATTTCTATCCTATTTTATATTTTAATTATATTCCAGTGCACTTGCTGGTTAGTTGTGCGAAGTTGTGAAAAAGAATTGGGATTATGAACTTGCGTACCAAGTTTTTGGCGCCGTTATCAGGGAATGAACAATCACGATTTCGTGCACCACAAACTTTGGTGGTGTCTTGTCCCTTCACACAAGAAGAGATGAAGAAGAAGGCTTTGGCAATGCCACCTTTGGCCACCAATGCTAAAACTTAGCCCTGGTAGCAGATCCCAGTGTTGGCAACACTACCTTTACTCCCAACAATGCCTGCGATAGTTGTGATAGTTGAGTTTGGAAAATTTTGCAGTTGTTGATGCACGGAAACTTGTCTCTCAACAATTTTCCTTCGGCAAGTATACCGAATTGTCGTCAAGTAAAACTCACAATAGAGTGAGGTCGAATCCCACAGGGATTGATTGGTCAAGCAACTTTAATTAGAGGAATGTTCTAGTTGAACTAAGCAGAATTGGATTTGAGATTTATAGAAAATTAAATGGCGGGAAAGTAAATAGCAGAAAACGTAAATGCTGGAAATAAAGAGCTGAATGTAAATAGCGGAAAGTAAATTGCAGAATCTTAAATGGGAATGGGGAAGATGATCATAAAAGTAGATTGCAGAATTTAAAGAGAATGGGTAAGATCAGAAATGGGGAATTCATTGGGCTTAGGAGATGTTGCATTCTCCGGATCAAGTTCATTTTCATCTCTTCCTCAATCAATGCATTCATTAATCTCCTTGGCAATCTTAAGTGATCGAATTCCAATTTCTTGGTAATTCAATCTCTCAAATCTTGATCAATAGCCAATTCCTTGGTCAATTTCTCATGAGAAGAGATGAAGTATGGTCACTGATTATACCACATGTATTTCCAAATCAAAGTGTTGGTAAGATTATATGTCACTATATCCATCCCAACCCCAATTTGGTCCAACATGAGAAAGCATTTCTAGCATGATTTCTTCATTCCTCTTCCAAAGTTCCGAAGAGATCCAAGTATGAATAGCTTCTTTTCTAAGATAACTATCCAATTGAATGAAGATTGAAAGCTTTCTAGTAAAATCAAGAGAAAAGATAGAAGAAGAATAATAAAAACTAATATTGATCCATCAAATTACAACAGAGCTCCCTAACCCAATGAAAGGGGTTTAGTTGTTCATAGCTCTGGGAATGAAAAGCATAGATGGAGAATACATTATAAAAAGTAAACTAGAAGTGCAGAGAAAGAAAATTATACAGAGAGTAGTTCTCAAATTTTCCAACCCCTTTTCTGATTCAAAACTACCCCTATATATACTACTCTTCTGATCTTCTAGTTGGTTCTGCAAATCTTGGATATGGGCCTTTGGATCTTGAGTTTGAAGCAGTTATCCTCTTCAGTAGGCTTAGCTTTACTTGCAGAGAGAAAGTGTGAAGTAGGCAGGGACTTTTAGCTTAGGACGTTAGTGGCGTTAACGTTAAGTGAAAGTGTGGGTTCGAGAAAGTTAGTGGCAGTCACCTTTTTCACTAACGTTCCTAACCCAAGGATGATCCACGTTAACTTCAACGTTAGTGGCACCAACGTGATCACTAACGTTGCCTCTTGATCCTTCGCACACGTTATTGGGACTTACCTTTTCCAATAACGTTGAGAATCCCTCCTTCCCTACGTTAGAGTTCACGTTAGTGTGGCTAACGTGACCTTTAACGTAGGCTTGCCAAATCTTCGAAAACATTAGTGACACTTACCTTTGTGACTAACGTTTCAAAACGCCCCTACTTCCCACGTTAGAGTTCACGTTAACTAGGTTAACGTGGCTTCTAACGTGGTAGTGATAGCCATCTCCAACGTTAGTGACAAAGGAGAGTGTCACTAACGTTGGCTCATCATTCTTTCACCCACGTTAGCTTCCACGTTAACTAAGTTAACGTGGGAGTTAATGTTGCTCATAGTGGCTCATTCCAATGTTAGTGACAAAGGTGAGTGTCACTAACGTTGGCGATTCTTGCTCCCTCCACATTAGCTTCCACGTTAACTAAGTTAACGTGGGAGTTTAACGTTGCTCAAAGTGGCTTAGTCCAACGATAGTGACAAAGGTGAGTGTCACTAACGTTGGCCATTCTTTTGCTTCCCCACGTTAGAGTCCACGTTAACTGAGTTAACGTGGCTTGTAACATGGCCAATATGAGCTTGGTCCAATGTTAGTGACAAAGGTGAATGTCACTAATGTTGGCTTCATTTTCTTCTTCCACGTTAGAGTTCATGTTAACTTAGTTAACGTGACTCTTAACGTGGGCTATGATGGCTTTGAGGACGTTATTGGTGATTACTTTTCTCATTAACGTTGTAAGCTAGCTCCTATCCCACGTTAGTGGTTATGTTAGTTAGACTAACGTGGCTGCTAACGTGGTTCTTCCTTGCTTCCTTTGTCCTGAAATCAAGCAATAGAGTGCATCAAAGTTCTTCCAAATCATGAGACATGCATCATCCAATTTTTCATTCAATTCTTGCATAATTCTCATGAAATCATGTAAAGTGCACAATGTTTGCTTGAATCAAGATGTAAATGAAATTCTACCCAAAACTTGCTTATTTCCTAATAAAATGCATGAAACTACCCTAAAACCATAAAGAAAAGGTCAGTGAAACTGGCCAAAATGCCCTGGCATCACAATACCAAACTTAAAGCTTGCTTGTCCCTAAGCAAGTACTGGAATAAGAGAATGATGAATGAAATGACAAGATGAATGAATCATTATTGTGGAAGTCATGTTCTTGGTTTTATGGGATTTCATGCATAGCAACTTAGGTTCATTCCTTCACTGGCTTTCAGACCTTTATCATGTCCTTGAATACTCACTTGATTGCACCCTATGAGACTTTTATTCATTGATCCTTTTGTTGTTTTCAGGTTTTGATTGTGCTGTTAAGCTAAGTGCTCTGTGAGGGGACGACTCTTTAAGATAAGCTTTCAGCCAGCACTCCCGAACCAGTTGGTTCAAGGTGCTAGGTGTTAAGACACCCCTAAGGACTTACTCCCTCAAGTCTCTTTCCCCCATACATACACACCACAGGCACATGGTTTGTTATTTTCTTTTCTTGAGACCTTGGTGTCCATCACCTCTTTGGGTTACTAAGTGTTCTGTAGCAAAGGTTACTCTTGATAGTGGACTTTCAGCTGATAATCCCAGGTTAGTTAACCCAAGTTATCAAGTGATAAGGTACCCCTAAGAGCTTATTCATCTAAGTAAATCCCTTACACAGGAACACCACAGACACTTGCCTCAAGATTCAAACCCTTGGTGCCTAGCCTTATTTCTTACTCTTTTTCTTTTATTTTTCAACTTTCATTTTTCTTTTCCCCTTTTTCTTATTAGGATCTTGTTATTTAGCTAGTCTCATGGGATGTGTTTCAAGCATATGATTCAGGACAGATAGTTACCTTCCTACCTTATTGGTGAACCAACTTAGCTAATCTATTACCACACCACAAAATTAGGAACTTACTCCACAATATGGATTCCACTCTGGTCTTTTATAACAAACATTCTCTTTTTATTTGGCTTAAAAAGGACAAGCATACAATAAGCAAGATGGAATTGAAAACAGGCAATTTGACTAGCAATCATAGACCTAAGCAAGGAGAATACTAAAAACAGAATTAAAAATTCTAAACTACCATGGAAGCATGTTCTATTTCATACATGATTTTCCTTATTTAAAACTTGAAAAAGATGGGACAATGAGGGAACTCCACCACCTTTTACTCATGGGGTTGCTCCTGTTCTCCTTCTTGTTTGTCCTCTTTGTGTTTTTCTTGAGTGCTTGCACTCCCACTTCCCTTGCTTTTTCCAATCAACTTCTTCCAGAAGCCAGCGTCTTCCATCTTCTTCTTCAGTGTTTCCTTCTGCTGTTTCACCTTCCCTTCCTCTTGTTCTGTTAGCTCTTTTTGGACTTCATCATACCTTGGAATTGCAGAGTGCAGATTATGCATATGACTAGACATATAGTTCAACTTGGCTTGAGTGTTTATGTAGAACTCCTCCCTATGTAGTTGCCGTCCTTCATTCAGTACGCTGAACTCATTGAATGCCTTCGCCTGAGCTAGCTGTCGTTGATTGAGTTCTTGAAGTCGCTTGTCTTGTCGCTCTTGTCTTTCAGTCACTTGATTTATGGCTTGAGTAAGCTGGGAATAGTGTTCTATTTGCTGATTTTGCCATTCTCGTTGTTGATTCATCCAATTAGAAAGGAGCTCTTCTTGACGATCCATCCTTTGAGCCTGAATGTGCAGTTGTTGTTCTTGTCCCTCCATATAACTCCTTGCTAGCTCCTCAATGGCTCCGTGAATGTGATTCAGGTTTATGTTGGTTGGGTCATAATATTCTCTTTGTTGGTGTTCTTCCTGATGAGACTCTTCTTAGTGAGGTCATTCTTTTAGCTTTCGCTTCCCTATTTGAGGTCTTCTTTGTTGTTGAGCAGGTGTCGTATAAGTTACACGTTGAAGCGTAATTAGCCTCCCAGGGTTTACCCAGTCTGGATTGCTGTCCTCGAAGACTACTTTGGCTTTCATACACAGTCTGAGGATGGTGCTGGGGTACCAAAGCCTGGCACCCGAATCAATCTTCTCAACTGACACTTGAATCTCCTCAGCTATAAGTTCATGCACATTGATATCTCCACCCTGTACTAAGCAATGTACCATGGTGGCTCGAGTAACGTTGACCTCAGAATTGTTTACGGCTTGGAGGATAGACCTCCTCACGAGTTCAAACCATCCCTTGGCTTCCGGGCTGAGGTCTCCTCTCTTGATGAATTGGGGTCTCCGGTCTGCATACCTCTCCAAGTCAACTGCTATAACACATATGTCGGTCACGATTTCGGTGAGGTCATCATTGTCAGGGCTCTTGCTTATTCTTGCATGATAACTAGGCTCATCAAAATGTAGTGATTTCAACTGAAGAGTCCTTGTTATAGCATTGGGGCTGAAAATCCACCTCTCTCCCTCTTACGTAACTTTTGAAGGTGGGGGCCTTGGTTTTGTCTTCTCTGACCACATTTACATAGAACTCTTTGATGAGGTTTGCATTTATCTTCCCCTCTGGGTTCGTAAGCCTTTGCCAACCCCTTTGTTCAATCTTCTCTCGAATCTGTGGACACTCATCCTCGTCAATTTGGAATGTTAACTCAGGTAGTATCTTCTTGAGCTTTATCCGTTCAAATTCGAGTTCATGGAATGTAGTTTTGAATCTCTTCTCATCGAAAGGAATGCTTTCCACCAGTTCCTTCCTCTTTTGCCTCTTGGAGCTTGATGATGCCATGAGTAGGAGTTGATGTGTGAAGGAGGTGGAAGGTATGGTTAGATGAGGAATTCGGTTGGTTAGGATAGGGTGTAGTGAAAAGAAGGAGTGTGGGGATTTGAGAATGAGAAGTTTGGAGAACTGGTTGTTGGAATGTGAAACACAAAGGATGGGAATTTCGGATGTGGAAGGGGTGGGGACTAAAATCACTTAGATAGGGAAGTGGTGAGTGAATAAAAGGTGTGGATTGATGGAGTGGTTGTTTGATGGACGGTTGGGGTTTTTCATGGAATGAGCACAAGGATCATCAACTTTATGAAGGAATTGGTTCGATCTCCAAGGTATCATTCTTCCAATGTTGCATGGCCACATTTTCCAATGTATTCCCCTTGAAGACAAGTGTCTACTCCCCCTTCATGAAGTGGCCGAGACTTCTCCTTTCAATTGTCCCATCAATTTTCCTACAAAATAACAAAAATGTGATTATTAAATGTGTGTGATAGTGGTGGCAAAAATAAACAATTTTGCTTATTCATGAGCACAAACCAACTGACTAACTGAATGTCCATGTATGCAACATTGGTGACACCAAACTTAGTTTGGTGTCATGTGGTGTAAAGGATTTGTTCAAGGCCTTAAGAGTGACATAATATGGGTTACATTTATGTTCTCTTAGTATGCCTTGAACACCAAACTTGTTCTTTACTATGTGCTGCATACACGGATACATTTAAGTGTATGTCAAAGTTTGATTTTGATTTCATGAACTCTTGCATTATGCACTATTCTAAAAGCATATAAAACATGGGTTGCCTCCCATGAAGTGCTCTTTTAGCGTCACTAGCTTGACGTTTCTCCTTTGTCAGGGTGGTTGGTAGTGCTTCAAGTCCTCCCCCCTTGCAGTAAATCTATCTCCATTGGCTTCATCAAGGATCTCCACATGTTCTAAGGAGAGAACTCTGTTGATGGTAAAAACTTTAGGTAGCTGAGATGGGATGGTGGGAAGATCGGGGGGATAGCTGGGAAGTAAGCTGAGATCACTTTATCCCCTGGAGAAAAGTCCTCTGTAGGGATCTTCTTGTTCCTCCACCTCCTAGGTACCTTCTTCTTTGTTCCTTTTAATGTTGCCTTACTCTTTGTGACCTCCTCTTCCAAGGAGATTTTGTTGCTGGTCTCATATAACTCTGGTAGATTAGGTTCCTCCTGATTTTTCTTGAACTGTGACAGTTGCTGATTGCCTTGTTCATCAACCAGGGGGATTCCCAGATGTGCTGGTTGTGCTTCAGTGCTTATTTCTTCCTTCAGTATCTCACTTTGATCTTTCCTTGGTTCTTTGTTCTCTTGATCTGTTTCTTGTGAGGGCTTGAAAACATTGAAAGTGAGTTGTTCATCATGGATCCTCAAAATTAGCTCCCCTCGCTCCATATCTATAAGTGCTCTGGCTGTAGCTAGGAATGGTCTTCCCAATATGATTGGGTGGAGGTGACTCTCTTCCTTGTCCAATATGACAAAGTCTGTGGGCAGGAAGTATTTTCCAACCTTCACCAGCATGTTTTCAACCACTCCAATTGCTTGTTTTTGAGTTTTGTCCGCCAACCTGATGACTACGTCTGTGGGCATAAGCTCATTGATTTGTAGCTTTTTCATAAGGGATAAAGGCATTAAGTTGATGCTTGCTCCCAGATCACAGAGTCCTTTGTCAAACATTGTTTCTCCTATGGCACAGGGGATGTGAAAACTCCCTGGGTCCTTCCTTTTTATAGGCAGCTCTGGTTGAATGAGAGTATTGCACTCCTTATTCATCACTATGGTTTGTCCTCCCTTGAGTGAGCTTTTCCTGGTCAGCAGCTCCTTCATGTACTTAATGTATGAGGGCATTTATTGGAGGGGCCTTGATGAATGGTATGTTTACATGGAGAGATGTAAATGTGTCAAGAAACCTTGAGTATATTCTCTTCTCTACACTACCATTGAGTAATTGGGGAAAAGGTGCATAGAGTCTTATCAGCTCCTTCTGTGATATTTTGGGTGCTTGGTGCTCCTCTTCCTGTTTCTCTGCTGATGTATCTCCAGGTTGTTCTAATGGTTTGTTCGGTTCGTTCTCGGTCTCCTTATCACTTATAGTGACCATCTTGCAATCTTCCCATCTTACTTTCTTTGCTTTACCTCTCAGGTTTTTCTCTGTGTCACTTGGGAAGCTGTCTGTAGGTTTGGGAATCTGCTCGGAGAGGTATCCCACTTGAAATTCCAGCCTCTTGATGGTGTCTCCCTGATTCTTGATATTGGCTCGCACGTCCTCCTTGAACACCTTGTTATCTTGAATCTCCTTACATATGCCTTCAAGTAGAGTTTCAATCCTTGAGAGTCTGTCATCAGATGATGGTGGGTTGGGATTGGATGGATGAGAAGGGTTATTTTGGTTTTGGTATGGATGTGGAGAGGTGTTGTTAGGGTGGTGTTGGTATGATCTCTGTGTGGAATATTGGTGAGCTGCATGGTTGTTGGGGTCGTGACGTCTCTGATCTTGGCCTTGATCTTGTTGATTTCTCCACCCAAAGTTTGGGTGATTCCTCCAACCAGGGTTGTAGGTCTTGGAGTATGGATCATGGGTCTGCCTGGGTGAGTTTCCAATGTAGTTGGCTTGTTCATGCTCACCTTCTGCCTCTGCATTCACCCCCTCTTAGGTTGTTGATGAGGTGGTAATTGCTGCTACTTGGTTCCTCTCCATCTTCTTGGTGAGGTCAGCCAGTTGCTTGGTAATAAGCTTGTTTTGGGCCAGCAGTACATCCACATTATTTAGCTTCATCACTCCTCTAGTGTTGCCTCTTTCAGAAACATAGAAGTAGTCATTCTCTGCTACAGTCTCAATGACATCTATGACCTCCTCAATGGTCTTCTTTTTTTTTAGAGATCCCCCGGATGAGTGGTCTACTGCCTTCTTTGATTCATAGGAGAGGCCTTCATAGAAAATGTGTAGCTGCACCCATTCATTGAACATATCTGGTGGACACCTTCTTGTCAGGTCCTTAAACCTCTCCCATGCTTCGTAGAGAGTCTCACCATCTTGTTGCCTGAAAGTTTGAACCTCAGCTCTCAACCTATTGATTTTTTGAGGAGGATAGAATCTTGCCAAGAATTTGTTCACCACATCTTCCTAGGTTGTTAAGCTCTCCTTCAAGAAGGACTCCAGTCATTTAGATGCCTTGTCCTTGAGTGAGAAGGGAAATAAGAGTAGTCTATAGGTGTCAGGATGAACACCGTTAGCGGAAAGTAAATTGCAGAATCTTAAATAGGAATAGGGAAGATGCTCATAAAAGTAGATTGCAGAATTTAAAGAGAATGGGTAAGATCAGAAATGGGGAATTCATTGGGCTTAGGAGATGTTGCATTCTCCGGATCAAGTTCATTTTCATCTCTTCCTCAATCAATGCATTCATTGATCTCCTTGGCAATCTTAAGTGATCGAATTCCAATTTCTTGCTAATTCAATCTCTCAAATCATGATCAGAAGCCAATTCCTTGGTCAATTGCTCATGAGAAGAGATGAAGTATGGTGACTGATTATACCACATGTATTTCTAAATCAAAGTGTTGGTAGGATTATATGTCACTATATCCATCCAAACCCCAATTTGGTCCAACATGAGAAAGCATTTCTAGCATGATCTCTTCATTTCTCTTCCAAAGTTTCGAAGAGATCCAAGTATGAATAGCTTCTTTTCCAAGATAACTACCCAATTGAATGAAGATTGAAAGCTTTCTAGTAAAATCAAGAGAAAAGTTAGAAGAAGAATAATGAAAACTAATATTGATCCATCAAATTACAACAGAGCTCCCTAACCCAATGAAAGGGGTTTAGTTGTTCATAGCTCTGGGAATGAAAAGCATAGATGGAGAATACATTATGAAAAGTAAACTAGAAGTGCAGAAAAAGTAAAATTATACAGAGAGTAGTTCTCAAATTTTCCAACCCCTTTTCTGATTCAAAACTACCCCTATATATACTACTCTCCTGATCTTCTAGTTGGTTCTTCAAATCTTGGATATGGGCCTTTGGATCTTGAGTTTGAAGCAGTTATCCTCTTCAGTGGGCTTAGCTTTACTTGCAGAGAGAAAGTGTGAAGTAGGCAGGGACTTTTGGCTTAGGACGTTATTGGCGTTAACGTTAAGTGAAAGTGTGGGTTCGAGAACGTTAGTGGCAGTCACCTTTTTCACTAATGTTCCTAACCCAAGGATGATCCACGTTAACTTCAACGTTAGTGGCACTGACGTGATCACTAACGTTGCCTCTTGATCCTTCGCACACGTTATTGGGACTTACCTTTTCCAATAACGTTGAGAATCCCCCTTCCCTACGTTAGAGTTCACGTTAGTGTGGCTAACGTAACCTTTAACGTAGGCTTGCCAAATCTTCGAAAACGTTAGTGACACTTAACTTTGTCACTAACTTTTCAAAACGCCCCTACTTCCCACGTTAGATTTCACGTTAACTAGGTTAACGTAACTTCTAACGTGGTGGTGATAGCCATCTCCAACGTTAGTGACAAAGGTGAGTGTCACTAACGTTGGCTCATCATTCTTTCATCCACGTTAGCTTCCACGTTAACTAAGTTAACATGGGAGTTAAAGTTGCTCATAGTGGCTCATTCCAACGTTAGTGACAAAGGTGAATGTCACTAACGTTGGTGATTCTTGCTCCCTCCACATTAGCTTCCACGTTAACTAAGTTAACTTGGGAGTTAACGTTGCTCAAAGTGTCTTAGTCCAACATTAGTGACAAAGGTGAGTGTCACTATCGTTGGCCATTCTTTTGCTTCCCCATGTTAAAGTCCACGTTAACTGAGTTAACATGGCATGTAACGTGGCCAATATGAGCTTGGTCCAACGTTAGTGACAAAGGTGAGTGTCACTAACGTTGGCTTTATTTTCTTCTTCCACGTTAGAGTTCACGTTAACTTAGTTAACGTGACTCTTAACATGGGCTATGATGGCTTCGAGGACGTTATTGGTGATTACTTTTCTCATTAATGTTGCAAGCTAGCTCCCATCCCACGTTAGTGGTTACGTTAGTTAGACTAACGTGGCTGCTAACGTGGTTCTTCCTTGCTTCCTTTGTCCTGAAATCAAGCAATAGAGTGCATCAAAGTTCTAATCCAAATCATGAGACATGCATCATCCAATTTGTCTTTCAATTCTTGCATAATTCTCATGAAATTATGTAAAGTGCACAATGTTTGCTTGAATCAAGATGTAAATGAAATTCTACCCAAAACTTGCTTATTTCCTAATAAAATGCATGAAACTTCCCTAAAACCATAAAGAAAAGGTCAGTGAAACTGGCCAAAATTCCCTGGCATCAGTTGTGCGTACGCACGCTCCAGTGTGCGTACGCATGATGGGAAATATCACAGGCATGCGTATGCACAGAGGAAAATTCTGTAATGGTGTGTACGCATGTGTGAAAATGCGTATGCACGGATGAAGAATGACACCAACGCCACCTTTGGATGACAACGCTAGGAAGGGGCTTGGAAGCAATTTTTTGGGCGTTGGCAATGCCAACTCTGCTTCACCAATGCCAAGTGCCCCAAAAATATCTCCAACTTAAGATCTAAGAAGCCCACTTCCAGAGACTTGAAGGAACACTTGAGAAGCTAGAGGACTAGTATAAAAAGGAGGGGACTCTATAGTGGGGGGATCACTTTCCATACTTTACTTGTACTAAGTTCTTAGTTTATTTTCCAACTTTGTAATTTTGAATTCCCTTTGTAATGAGAGCAATGATTCACTAAACCCCTCATTCATTAGGGGGAGGAGCTCTGTTTTAATTTCAATGAATTAATGCTATAATTCTTCTCCTCAATTCAAGTGTTGTTTATCTAAGAGAAAGTTTTTGTGCTTCATAGATCCAATTACTATCGAGAGAGGGATTGGATCTACTTGAATTTCATGATGAACTTAAGAAAGGAGTTATGTAATTCAGATTGAGGCTTGTCTCTCATAACTTTCTTGATTGATAATTCTTAGTCCGGTATGTGACATGTAACCACTTTGAATTGATATCCTGAGAGTTGTGTGGCTTAAGATTAGCAAATGCACTTCATCTCTTCTCATGAACAATAGATCAAGAGATTGACAATTGTTTGTGTTGAGAAAAATTGAATCACCAAGAGATTGGGATTTAATTACTTACAATCTGCCATAGATCTACTTCACATGATTGAGAAGGAGTTGAAACCCATTGATTCAGGAAGGATTGAACACCTTTAATCCTTGATGATCTTACCCACTATCATTCTTCACTTTAATTCTTTTAAATTGTCAATTTAATTTGATACCCAATACCCCAGATCTCTTTATATTCTTGCAATTTACAATTCCTCATCATTTATCTTTCCACATTTAATTTCTTGCAATTTAAGTTTCTGCTCTTTACCTTTCCAGCTATTTACCTTTAGTTCTTTCTTTCAATCATTTAATCCCATTGTTCTTTATTCTTATGCACTTTAGTTTTCTTGTTATTTTACTCATTGAATACACAAAAATCATTAAATGTTTGTTTAACTAGAATATCCACTTAACTAAAGTTGTTTGATCAATCAATCTCCGTGGGATCGATCTCACTTAAAGTGAGTTATTACTTGACTATGACCCGATATACTAGCTAGTGGAATTATTGTTCTATAAATTCCATATCAATGCATTTGTAATATAAACCCTAATAAAAACCCTAAGAAAGTTGAGAGAAAAACTTGAGAAAACCTAAGACTAAAGCTTCTTAAAACTATCTAATACTACTACTAATGATATGCTATGGTTCCTTCAAGTTTGCCCCTTCATATGAGCTCTAGGCCATCAGATTTGAGCCTCTAAAGCCTTCAATTCGTGATCCATGTGACTTTTTAATGAAGTCATGCGCTGGTACTTGTGCATATGCACACTCTGAAATACTCTTCTCCTTTGTTTCTTTATGTTTCCTCCCACTAGCATGCTTCTCTTCCATTCTTATCAATCCATTCCTACCTATTACACCTGAAATCACTTATCAAAAACATCAAGCATCGAATGGGATACAAATGGAATAAAATTAATTAAATTAAGCACAAAAGAGCATGTTTTCACAATTAGGTGCAATTTAGGGGGAAAACACAAAAGCATGCTATTTTAGAGAATAAATGTGGGTTTATATGATGAAATCTACTCAATTCTAACCAAAATTTATCTCAAATGTGGAGTCATCAATGGTGAAAGCAAGTGTTGAATGAGTCACCAAATACAGAGAAATCATCTATGAAAACTTCAATAAACCTTTCCACCATGTCTGAAAAAACGGAGAGCATGCATCTTTGGAAGGTGGCTGGGGTATTACAGAGTCCAAAAGGCATTCTTCTGTATTGAAAAAATCCAAAGGGACAAGTGAAGGAGGTCTTCTCTTGATCCTTGGGGTTTACAACTATTTGATTGTAGCCAGAATAGCCATCAAGAAAGCAATAGAAAGCATGGCCAACCAACCTTTCCAGCATTTAATCATTAAAAGGGAGAGGGAAATGATCCTTCCTCGTGGCATTATTTAACCTCCTATAGTGAATACACATCCTCCACCCAGTCACTGTTCTTGTGGGGATGAGTTCATCCTTGTCATTGGAGATAACTGTGATTCCCTCCTTCTTTGACACTACTTAGACTGGACTAATTTAGGAGCTGTCTGAGATGGGGTATATGATCCCTGCATCCCATAGCTTCATGACCTCCTTTTGGACTACCTCCTTCATGGTGGTGTTAAGTCTTCTTTGGAGTTGCACCACAGGTTTGGAGTCCTCTTCCAGAAGTATTTTGTACATGCACAGTGTAGGGCTTATGCCCTTCAAGTCCCCTATAGTCCATCCTATTGCACTCTTGTGTTTTTTAGCACTTCAAGCAATTCTTCCTCCTCTTGTGCATTGAGAACAGAGTTGATGATCACTGGGAATATTTTCCCGTCACCAAGAAAAGCATATTTTACGCTTGAAGGTAGAGGTTTTAGCTCTTGTTTTGGTGGTCTCTTATCCTGGCATTTATGTGGCTTTTCATTGGATTGTGTTTTTCCTTCCTCTTCCATTTGGCTGATTTAAACTTCTTTCTCATATTCTTCACAATTGCTAGCCTCAAGAACCTCTTCAAACAAGGTGTCTACTTCATCAATCCTCATGCAATTTTCTATCTCCTCTGTGTATTGCATAGCCTTGAAGACATTGAGAACCATTTGATCATCATGTAGCCTGGGTACTAGTTCACCCTTCTCAACATCAACAAGAGTTCTAGCAGTAGCTAGGAAGGGTCTTTCTGGTATGATTGAATTTGCAAAACAAGATTCGTTGTTAGGGCATTTCATCCCTTTGGGATGTATTTTCAGACTTTTGGCATTGATGGTAACTTTGGCAAACTTGATTTGCATCTTTAAAAAATATTTGCAACCAAATTCTCAATCCAAAACTTTTTGAGAAGTTCTTTGATGGCCAAAATATCCTCCACTCTCCAATTAGTGGAAAGGTTGGAGAATAGATTGGAATTTGGATTCCAGCACACATCTTCTGATTACTTGGTCAGCTCCACATCTCCACAAGTAAGGGTCATCACAAATATAATATTTAGAATCACTCTTCAACTTATCCCTTTGATGTTTAAAAAAATTTGGAGGGAAGGTGTGAGCTACCATGTAATTTTCTATTGGTGCAAACCAAGGAGTGTTAGGGGTAATTGCTTCTAAGGCATCCAAAGGAGATGAATTATCAATAGGAGTGAGATTCCATGTGGGGTTTTCAAGTCGGCTCAAGTGGTCCACCACTAAGTTTTACGATCCACTCCTATCTCTGATTTCTAAATCAAATCTTGGAGAAGCAATATCCACATAATCAATCTAGGTTTGGATTCTTTCTTTGCCAAAAGTTAATTTAGAGCTGCGTGATCTGAATACACCACCATCTTATATCGTAGCAAGTAAGCTCTAAATTTGTCTAATGTAAAAACAATGGCAAGGGGTTCTTTTTCAGTGATGGTGTAATTGGATTTGCAGCATCCAAAGTCTTAAAAGCATAGGCTGTAGCATAAGGAATCTTATCCTCACGCTGTGCAAGGGCCACACCTACAGCATAGTTAGAGGCTCGAATGGAAGGGTCTAATTCGGGCCTCGCACTATAGAAGCTATGGTCAAAGCCCCTTTTAGCCTATCAAAAGCTTCTTTGCAAGTATCATTAAAGTCAAAATCCACATCCTTTTGAAGCAATCTAGCAAGTGGTAAAAAAATTTTGCTAAAGTCTTTGATTAACCTCCTGTAGAATCCTGCAGAGCCAAGAAAAGAACATATTTCCCTCACTGAGGAGGGGTAAGGCGAGCAAGAAATAACCTCAATCTTAGCTGGGTTGACTAAAATTCTGTCATTAGAGACAATATGGCCCAATATTATGCTTTGTTTGACCATGAAATGATACTTTTCAAAATTCAACATAAGGTTAGTACTGACATATTTCTCTACCATCCTAGTTAAGTTCTCAAAGCACACATTAAAGGAATTTCCATAAATAATAAAATTATCCATAAAGACCTCCATGCAATTCTATAAAATCGGAGAAAATACTCATTAGACACCTTTGGAACGTTGTCGGTACATTGCACAAGCCAAACGGTATTTTCTTATAAGCATAAGTTCAAAAGGGACATGTGAATGTAGTTTTTATTTCTAATCTTTTAGAGTAATATGAATCTAAAAGTACCCAGTAAACCATCAAAAAAACATTAATGAGGTTTACCAGACAAACGATTCAATATCTGATCAATAAAGGGTAAAGAATAATGATCTTTTCTTGTGGCTAGATTGAGTATCTGGTAATCAATACAGGCCCTCCATGCATTCTAGACTCTGGTTTCTACTAGTTCTCCACTATCCATGGTCACCCCATATGTTTTAGATACTACTTGAACCATACTTACCCATTCACTATTAGAAATGGGATAGATAATGTCCGCCTTCAAGAGTCGAGCAACCTTCTTTTTTACTACATCAAGGATTGTTGGGTTCAAATGCCACTGAGATTGTCAGACTGGCTTGGCGCCATCTTCCAAGACAATGCGATGTAGGCATGTCTGTGGGCTTATTCTCACAATATCATTCAAGCTCCACCCTATTGCTTTCTTGTACTTTCGTAACACCTCAAGCAACTTTTCCTCCTCTATGGAAGAAAGCTCCCTTGTAATAATCACTGGGAGTTTGTTGTCTTCTTCTAGCAATGCATATTTCAAGTGAAGAGGAAGAAATTTCAACTCCTCACTTAAATCTTGATGTGGTAATTTGTCCTCTTGATACAATAGAAGGGCATCTTCATCATATTTATCATATTTTCCCACACTTAAGCATTTGCCCAAGGTCATCTCTTCAAAAGTTTCATGCTAGACCTCGGCTACAACTTCTTCAATGATATCACACTAGAGAATAGAATGCTCTTCCAACGGGTGTCTCATGGCTTCTTTTTTATTGAACCTCACTACCCTTCTATCAATTTCTAAAGAGTAGGTAACAGAAAATACATCAAGCCTGAATCTTGATATCTTTGAGAATTGCCTCCCTAAAAAGATGGAAGATGGCCTCCCTGAATCATTTGACAGCATTTCAAGGATATAGAAGTCTACTGGGAAGACCAAACCTTGATACTTACCAAAACATCCTCAACAATAGGCACAACAGAAATTATGCTCTTATCGGCTAATATAAACCGAGCAGCTGACCGCCTCAACAAAGAAAGATTCAACCTATCATAGACTAAGAGTGGCATGATGCCTACTGGTGTGCGAAAATAAAATTCGCACAACTGAACCGGCAAGTGCACCGGGTCGTCCAAGTAATACCTTAGGTGAGTGAGGGTTGATCCCACGAGCAGGGACGGATGTATGTTTGTGCTTGTGGGGGCAAGCGCCCCACTACAATTTGAAATTTTTTTGAGTAGTATATGATAATAATATTTATTTTCCCCCACTAAATTATTAAATTACCCACAATAATTTTTTATTCAATTTTTGGTACTTCATAATCAATTTAAAAATTTCATATTAGATGTCATTAGAATGAACAATTCTCAATTTAAAAGAAATTTATGTTTTTTTTAGAAATCGACTCGAAAGAGTATTATTTATCATTACAAAAATGCTATTTGTAAACTAAAATCAGCCACAAAAATCAACCACCAATGTATTTATATATAAATATATGTGTAGTTTAATTTATTTTCAATACACATTTTTATTCCAGCATGTATTTTATACTGGTGGCTGACTTTGGTGGCTAATTTTGGTGTACACATAGCATAACTCTTATGTTTTTTTTATATTAGTTTTAATTTTTTTGTAACAACTGCATTAATTGAAAGAACTTTTTCAACTATGAATCTCAATAAGAGTTGGCTTCTAATTGTATGAGAAGTAAATTTCTAAATAAGTATTTACTCAATTATATATATAATTTTCTAGTAAAGAATTTTATAAAAATAGTCACGGTGTAGGTATAGTTTCTAAACTAATAGAAAATCCTTTCGTACAAAAATTTATTTGTCACAACAAAATCCAATAAAATTTATAACCGAAGTATTCAAACCTCGGGTCGTCTCTCAAGAAATTGCAGGGAGGTGTATTTATTATTGGTTATGCAAAAAGGTATATTTTTGGGTTTTGAAATAGGGAACAAGTAATTTAAATGGAAAGAAAAATAAATTAATAATTAGAAAATCTCTTGGCAAGGTATGAGAACTGAAAATCCCATCCCAGTTATCCTTATCAGGTGTGATGAGAATTGTCCGTTGCTCCCACTTAGTTAACCCTTACTAAATAAAGGAAAGTCAAGTGGACTAAACAATTTGATTCCTCAAGTCCTAGTCAACTCCTAAGGAAAGACTAGCTTTAGAGGGATCCAAATCAATCAGCAAGCTTCAAACATTAATCAACAGCTGAGTTTGACAACTCAAGTGTCACTAATTACTCAACCAAAGCCAAAAGGGGAAAAATCCAAATTATTTATATCATAAAAAGAAAGCAATCATAATTCTGAAATACCTCAAATTATATTAAATAGAAAATCAAATTAAACATAGGAATTCATAAATCGAATTGGCAACATCAAGTAATCAATTAAAATAATAGAATAAATAAAAGTAGAAGAGAACATAAAGTAAAGGAACATTGAACCTGATATAAAGAAGACGAAGAAATCCTAATCCTAAAACCTAAGAGAGAGGAGAGAACCTCTCTCTCTTAAAAAAATACATCTAAAACCTAAAATTATGTATATAAAAGTTGTGTTAATGAATGGATTCATTCCTTCACTTTATAGCCTCTAATATGTATTTTCTGGGCCGAGAACTAGGCCAGAAACAGCCCAGAAATCGCTGGGGACAAAATCTGCCACGCTGAATTTTCGTACATGCGACACGTGCGCGTGAAGCACGCGTGCGCGTCACCTAGCTATATGGCCACTATGGAAAATTATATATCATTTTGAAGCCCCTGATGTTAGCTTTCCAACGCAACTGAAACCGCCTCATTTAGACCTCTGTAGCTCAAGTTATGACCGTTTGAGTGCGAAGTGGTAAGGGTGGACAGCTTAGCAATTTCTTCAACTTCTTGTATTCCTTCCACTTTTGCTTGCTTCCTTTCCATCCTCTGAGCCATTCCTGCCATGTAATCTCTGAAATCACTTAACGCACATATCACGACATCAAATGGTAATAAGAGAGGATTAATATTAGCAAATATAAAGCCAAAGAAGCATATTTTCAATCATAGCACAAAATCAGGAAGGAAAACGTAAAAGATGCGAATTGTATGAATAAGTGTGAGAATAATGGATAAAATTCACTAGATTAAGCACAGGATAAACCCTAAAAATGGGGTTTATCAACCTCCCCACACTTAAACATTAGCATGTCCTCATGCTAAGCTCAAGAGAACTAAAAGAGTGAAGAGGAATGGTAGAGAATATGAAATGCAACCTATCTATGTGAATGCAACTACATGCAAAATGTTTCTACCTACTTGGTTAAAAGTAAATAAGCTCTTCAAGACAAACAAAAATCAGATTCCACTAATTTAAATCATACAATAGAAGACAAGCAAACTTGTAAGAAGATAGCTCATAAAAGCAGGAAACATAGAATCAAGCATTGAACCCTTACTTGTAGTGTATATCACTCTAATCTCTCAAGTGTCTAGGGTTAATCACTCTACTCTTCCCTAGTCATGCTTTCTAAACTTTGTTCTTCATCTAACCAATCAACAAAAATTTAGTGTACCAATGCAAACATCATGAGGTCTTTTCAAGGTTGTAATGGGGCTAAGGTAAGGGTGAGGATATATGTATGGCCAAGTGAGCTAAAATATGAATATTTGACTAACCTAAGCTCTCACCTAACACACACACATTCTATGTAATTCTAATTCATGCCTAGCTACCCATAATTCCCACTTTTGCATCACATACTCATGTACCAAATTTTTCTTTAATTTTATCCCATATGCATTGATCTTTTATTAAACTTAACATTGGGGTAATTTTGTCCCCTTATTTATTTATTTAAACTATAAATTTTTATTTATTATTATTAATTTTTTTTCTTTTTTTTATATAAAAGTAAACATAACATATCAATGCACATGGATATTTGATTTTTCTGGTTTCACATGAGTAGGTACCCAAATTCATAGTATTTTGTCAATGAAACACTATACACTTTCTTCAACCCAAGTTCCCACAGTTTCTCACACTTAATTTATACACAATCTCTAACTTAAGCTAACCAAAGATTCATTTTGGGGTATTTAATTTGTTTTTCTGTTTAAGGCTAGTGATGTGGTTATAGAACAGAAGGGGATTAAAAGGCTCAAAGTGGCTAACAAGGGTGACATAAAAGGGTAGGCTTATTTGGGAGAAGTGAGCTAAAACAAGTAATGGCCTCAATCATATGCGAGCATGTAAATACACTAAATAGTGGACATATAGAATGGAACAAAGCAAAGATTGCAATCATAGGGAAGAAAACACACAAGAATAAAAATTTTTGGTTAAATAATGTAACCATATAAATAAGCTCAAAATCTCACAGGTTGTGTGTTCTTAGCTATAATTCATGTTCCAATTTACAATCTTCAAACAAGTTTAACACAAATTTTTCAATTTAAATTAGTGAAATACTATAAAATAGAGTCTTGAAAAGAAACTCATTACTTTAACCAAGCAGTGGTAAAAGAACATGCACAAAATCAAACAAATATGCAACCAAACATGCAAATGCAACAATTAAATTAACATAGAAAATTAAACATTGGTGTTAAGAAGGAAATAACTAACCCACGGAAGTCGGTATCGACCTTCCCACACTTAAAGATTGTACCGTCCTCGGTGCATGCTGAGATGTGGAAGTGGACGGGTTTCTACAACTGATGCTTTTCCAAAGAATGTACAGATGGACTTGTCTGTCGCCCCTTTTAGAAGTTCTTTTCCTTTTCTTTTTCCGGTGGCCATCCTGAAAGAAAAGAAAAGGAAAGAAAAGTAACCCAGAAAAAAAGATAAGAAAGCAAATATAATATGGGTCAGTTAATGCCAAATAATGAGAGTCTCAGTTACATGGTAGCTTGGTATGCAAAATCGTGATCGTTCATTCCTTGGTAACGGCACTAAAAACTTAATACGCACGTTCATAATCTTAATTCTTTGTCACAACTTCGCACAACTAACCAGCAAGTGCAATGGGTCGTCCAAGTAATAAACCTTACGTGAGTAAGGGTCGATCCCACGGAGATTGTCGGCTTGAAGCAAGCTATGGTCACCTTGTAAGTCTCAATCAGGCGCATTCAAATGGTTATAAAGTTTTAATAATTAAAATATAATTAACACGTAAAATAAAGATAGAGATACTTATGTAATTCATTGGTGAAAATTTCAGATAAGCGTATGGAGATGCTTTTGTTCCTTCTGAACCTCTGCTTTCCTACTGCTTTCATCCAATCTTTCATACTCCTTTTCATGGCAAGCTTTATGTAGGGCATCACCGTTGTCAATGGCTACTTCCCGTCCTCTCAGTGAAAATGGTCCAAGATGCGCTGTTATACTGGAATAGGATTCAGTAATCCTTTTGCATCTGTCACTACGCCCAAAACTCGTGAGTTTGAAGCTCGTCACAACCATCCCTTCCCAGATCCTACTCGAAATACCACAGACATGGTTTAGACTTTCCAGATCTCAAGAATGGCCGCCAATAATTCTAGCCTATACCACAAAGACTCTGATCTTACGATCAGGAGGCTAAGAGATATGCATTCAAGCTTGCTTTCATGTAGAACGGAAGTGTTTGTTAGGCATGCGTTCATAAGTGAGAATGATGATGAGCGTCACATAATCATCACATTCATCATGTTCTTGTGTGCGAATGAATATCTTAGAGAAGAAATAGGCTTGAATTGAATAGAAAAACAATAGTACTTTGCATTAATTCATGAGGAATAGCAGAGTTCCACACCTTAATCTATGGTGTGTAGAAACTCTATCGTTGAAAATACATAAGTGATGAGGGTCCAGGCATGGCCGAATGGCTAGCCTCCATAAAGGTCTAAGATAGCATAAGACTGGTCAAAGATTGTCTAGTACAATAGTAAAAGGTCATATTTATACTAAACTAGTTACTAGGGTTTACAGAGATAAGTAAATGATGGAAAAATCCACTTCCGGGGCCCACTTGGTGTGTGCCTGGGCTGAGCATTGAAGCTTTCATGTGTAGAGGTCTTCCTTGGAGTTAAACGCCAGTTTGTAACCTGTTTCTGACATTTAACTCCAGAATAGGGTAGAAAGCTGGCATTGAACGCCAGTTTGCGTCATCTAAACGCGGGCAAAGTATGGACTATTATATATTGTTGGAAAGCCCTGGATGTCTAATTTCCAACGCAATTAAGAGCGCATCATTTGGACTTCTGTAGCTCTAGAAAATCCACTTTGAGTGCAGGGAGGTCAGAATCCAACAGCATCTGCAGTCCTTCTTCAGCCTCTGAATCTGATTTTTGCTCAAGTCCCTCAATTTCAGCCAGAAAATATCTGAAATCACAGAAAACACACAAACTCATAGTAAAGTCCAGAAATGTGAATTTTTTTTTAAAAACTAATAAAAATATACTAAAAACTAACTAAATCATACCAAAAACTATGTAAAAATACTGCCAAAAAGCGTATAAATTATCCGCTCATCACAACACCAAACTTAAATTGTTGCTTATCCCCAAGCAACTGAAAATCAAATAGGATAAAAAGAAGAGAATATACTATAAATTCCAAAATATCAATGAAACTTAGCTCCAATCAGATGAGCGGGACTAGTAGCTTTTTGCCTCTTGAATAGTTTTGGCATCTCACTTTATCCATTGAAGTTCAGAATGATTGGCATCTATAGGAACTTAGATTTTAGATAGTGTTATTGATTCTCCTAGTTCAGTATGTTGATTCTTGAACACAGATACTTTATGAGTCTTGGCCGTGGCCCTAAGCACTTTGTTTTCCAGTATTACCACCGGATGCATAAATGCCACAGACACATGACTGGGTGAACCTTCTCAGATTGTAACTCAGCTTTGCTAGAGTCCCCAATTAGAGGTGTCCAGGGTTCTTAAGCACACTCTTCTTTTTTGCTTTGGACTTTGACTTTAACTGCTCAGTCTCAAGTTTTCACTTGACGCCTTCATGCCACTAGCACATGGTTAGGGACAGCTTGGTTTAGCCGCTTAGGCCAGGATTTTATTCCTTTAGGCTCTCCTATCCACTGATGCTCAAAGCCTTGGATCCTTTTTATTACCCTTGCCTTTTGGTTTTAAGGGGCTATTGGCTTTTTGCTCTTGCCTTTTGGTTTAAAGAACTTTTGGCTTTTTCTACTTGATTTTTCTTTTTCTTTCTCTTTTTTTTCCATTTTTCTTTTCTTTTTTTTCTGCAAGCTTTTGTATTCACTGCTTTTTCTTGCTTCAAGAATCAATTTTTTTTATTTTTCAAATTATCAATAACATTTCTCCTTTTTCATTATTCTTTCAAGAGCCAACATATTTAACATTCATAGAAAACAATATCAAAAGACATATGCATTGTTCAAGCATTCATTCAGAAAACAAAAAGTATTGTCACCACATCAAAATAATTAAACTAGTTTCAAGGATGAATTCGAAACCATGTACTTCTTGTTCTTTTGTTTTTAGAACAGTTTTTAATTAAGAGAGGTGATGGATTCATAGGACATTCATAGCTTTAAGACATAGACACTTAAACACTAATGATCATGTAATAAAGACACAAACATAAATAAACATGAAGCATAGTAAATGAAAAACAGGAAAATAAGAACAAGGAGATTAAGGAACGGGTCCACTTTAGTGAGGGTGGTGCCTTCCTCTTCTTGAAGAACCAATGGTGCTCTTGAGCTCCTCTATGTCTCTTCCTTGTCTTTGTTGCTCCTCCCTCATAGCTCTTTGATCTTCTCTAATCTCATGGAGGATGATGGAGTGCTCTTGGTACTCCATTCTTAGTTGTCCCATGTTGGAGCTTAATTCTCCTAGGGAAGTGTTGATTTGCTCCCAATAGTTTTGTGGAGGGAAGTGCATCCCTTGAGGCATCTCAAGGATTTCTTGGTGAGGGAATTCCTCATGCTCTTGTTGAGGTCCATGAGTGGGCTCTCTTGTTGTGTAGTCAAATGCTCTACTACTGAGCTATGGACCCTTGAGATAAATCTCTCCATCTCCCAAGACTCAGAGGTGGAAGCTTTTGTCTTCCTGGTGCGCAGAAATTGTGATTTCACTTTGATTATGTAAAATTCATCGCTCTTTCTTTCCCTGGTAATGGCGCCAAAAACATGATGCCAATACCATGGTTCACAACTTCGCACAACTAACCAGCAAGTGCACTAGGTCGTCCAAGTAATACCTTACGTGAGTAAGGGTCGAATCCCACGGAGATTGTTGGCATGAAGCAAGCTATGGTCACCTTGTAAATCTCAGTCAGGCAGATATAAAATAGTAGTGGGGTTTTCGAAATTAATTAATAAAATAGTGATAGAAATACTTATGTAAATCATTGGTGAGAATTTCAGATAAGCGAATAGAGATGCTTTTGTTCCTCTGAACCTCTGCTTTCCTGCTATCTTCAACCAATCAGTCTTACTCCTTTCCATGGCTGGCTTTATGTAATGCATCACCATTGTCAATGGCTACTTTCGGTCTTCTCTCGGGAAAATGATCCAAATGCCCTGTCACGGTACGACTAATTGTCTGGAGGCATCACCCTTATCAATGGTTACATCCTATCCTCTCGGTGAAAGTGGTCAACGCATCCTGTCACGGCACGGCTATTCATCTGTCAGTTCTCGATCATGCTGGAATAGGATTTACTATCCTTTTGCATCTGTCACTATGCCCAGCAATCGCGAGTTTGAAGCTCGTCACAGTCATTCAATCATTGAATCCTACTCAGAATACCACAGATAAGGTTTAGACTTTCCGGATTCTCTTGAATGCCGCCATCATTCTAGCTTACACCACGAAGATTCCGATTAAGAGATCTAAGAGATACTCATTCAATCTAATGTAGAACGGAAGTGGTTGTCAGGCACGCATTCATAGGGAATGATGATGATTGTCACGTTCATCACATTCAGATTGAAGTGCGAATGAATATCTTAGAAGCGAAATGAGATGAATTGAATAGAAAATAGTAGTACTTTGCATTAATCTTTGAGGAACAGCAGAGCTCCACACCTTAATCTATGGAGTGTAGAAACTCTACCGTTAAAAATACATAAGTGAATAGAGGGTAAGCATGGCCAAATGGCCAGCCTTCCATGGAGGTCTAAAGATCTAAAAATGATCAAAAGATATCTAATACAATAGTAAAAAGTCCTATTTATAATAAACTAGCTACTAGGGTTTACAGAAGTAAGTAATTGATGCATAAATCCACTTTCGGGGCCCACTTGGTGTGTGCTTGGACTGAGCTTGAGTGTTACACGTGTAGAGGTCATTCCTGGAGTTGAACGCCAGTTTTGGTGCCAGATTGGGCGTTGAACTCCACTTTGCAACTTGTTTCTGGCGCTGGACGCCAGAATTGGGCAGAGAGCTGGCGTTGAACGCCAGTTTGCGTCTTTTAAACTTGAGCAAAGTATGGACTATTATACATTTCTGGAAAGCCCTGGATGTCTACTTTCCAACGCAATTGGAAGCGCGTCATTTCGAGGTCTGTAGCTCCAGAAAATCCACTTTGAGCGCAGGGAGGTTAGAATCCAACAGCATCAGCAGTCCTTCTTCAACCTCTTAATCTGATTTTTGCTCAAGTCCCTCAATTTCATCCAGAAAATACCTGAAATCACAGAAAAACACACAAACTGATAGTAAAGTCCAGAAATGTGAATTTAACATAAAAACTAATGAAAACATCCCTAAAAGTAACTAGATTCTACTAAAATCATACTAAAAACAATGCCAAAAAGCGTATAAATTATCCGCTCATCACAACACCAAACTTAAATTGTTGCTTGCCCCCAAGCAACTGAAAATCAAATAGGATAAAAAGAAGAGAATATACTATAAATTCCAAACTATCAATGAAACATAGCTTCAATCATATGAGCGGGACTTATAGCTTTTTGCCTCTTGAATAGTTTTGGCATCTCACTTTATCCATTGAGGTTCAGAATGATTGGCATCTATAGGAACTCAGAGTTCAGATAGTGTTATTGATTCTCCTAGTTCAGTTTGATGATTCTTGAACACAGCTATTTTATGAGTCTTGGCCGTGGCCCTAAGCACTTTGTTTTCCAGTATTACCACCGGATACATAAATGCCACAGACACATAATTGGGTGAACCTTTTCAGATTGTGACTTAGCTTTGCTAAAGTCCCCAATTAGAGGTGTCCAGGGTTCTTAAGCACACTCTTTTTTTTTGCTTTGGACCTTGACTTTAACCGCTCAGTCTCAAGTTTTCACTTGACACCTTCACGCCACAAGCACATGGTTAGGGACAGCTTGGTTTAGCCGCTTAGGCCAGGATTTTATTCCTTTAGGCCCTCCTATCCACTGATGCTCAAAGCCTTGGGATCCTTTTTATTTGCCCTTGCCTTTTGGTTTTAGGGGTTATTGGCTTTTTGCTCTTGCCTCTTGGTTTTAAGAGCTTTGGCTTTTTCTGCTTGCTTTTTCTTTTTCTTTCTAAATTTTCTTTTTGCTAATTTTTTTTTTCTGCAAGCTTGGTTCTTTGCTGCTTTTTCTTACTTCAAGAATCATTTTTATGATTTTTCAGATTATCAAATAACATGTCTCCTAGTCATCATTCTTTCAAGAGCCAACATATTTAACATTCATGAACAACAACTTCAAAAGACATATGCACTGTTCAAGCATACATTCAGAAAACAAGAAGCATTGTCAACACATCAATTAAACTAAGTTCAAGGATAAATTCAAAATTCATGTACTTCTTGTTCTTTTGAATTAAAACATTTTTTATTTAAGAGAGGTGATGGATTCATAGGATATTCATAACTTTAAGACAAAGTTACTAACTACTAATGATCATGTAATGAAGACACAAACATAGATAAGCACATAACATAGAAAACGAAAAACAGAAGAAATAAGAACAAGGAATGAATCCACCTTAGTGATGGTGGCGTTTCCTTCTTGAGGAACCAATGATGTCCTTGAGCTCTTCTATGTCTCTTCCTTGTCTTTGTTGCTCCTCCCTCATTGCTTTTTGATCTTCTCTTATTTCATGAAGGATGATGGAGTGCTCTTGATGTTCCACCCTTAGTTGTCCCATATTGGAACTCAATTCTCCTAGGGAGGTGTTGATTTGCTCCCAATAGTTTTGTGGAGGAAAATGCATTTGAGGCATCTCCGGGATCTCATGGTGATGAGCTTCATACGCCTCTTGAGCTCCATGAATGGGCTCTCTTGCTTGCTCCATCTTTTTCTTAGTGATGGGCTTGTCCTCTTTAATGAGGATATCTCCATCTATGTCAATCCCAACCGAATTGCATAGGTGGCAAATGAGGTGAGGAAAGGCTAACCTTGCCATAGTGGAGGACTTGTCAGCCACCTTGTAGAGTTCTTGAGGTATAATCTCATGAACTTCCACCTCTTCTCCAATCATGATGCTATGGATCATGATGGCCCAGTCTATAGTAACTTCAGACCGGTTGCTAGTGGGAATGATTGAGCATTGAATGAACTCCAACCATCCTCTAGCTATAGGCTTAAGGTCCAGTCTTCTTAGTTGAACCGGATTGCCTTTTGAGTCAATTTTCCATTGGGCTCCTTCTACACATATGTCCATAAGGACTTGGTCCAACCTTTGATCAAAGTTGACTCTCCTTGTGTAGGGGCGTGCGTTCTCTTCCATGTTTGGCAAGTTGAACGCCAACCTCGCATTTTCCGGACTAAAATCTAAGTATTTCCCCCGAACCATTGTAACATAGTTCTTTGGATCCGGGTTCTTACTTTGATCATGGTTCTTGGTGATCCATGCATTGGCATAGAACTCTTGAACCATTAGGATGCCGACTTGTTGGATGGGATTTGTTAGAACTTCCCAACCTCTTCTTTGAATTTCATGTCGGATCTCCGAATACTCATTTCTTTTGAGTTTGAAAGGGACCTCGGGGATCACCTTCTTCTTGGCCACAACATCATAGAAGTGGTCTTGATGGGCTTTGGAGATGAACCTTTCCATCTCCCCTGACTCAGAGGTGGAAGCTTTTGTCTTCCCTTTTCCTTTTCTAGATGATTCTCCGGTCTTAGGTGTCATCAATGGTAATGGAAAAACAAAAAGCTTATGCTTTTACCACACCAAACTTAAAATTTTTCTCGCCCTCGAGCAAGAGAAGAAAGAATAGATGAAGAAGAAGAAGAAATGGAGGAGAGGAAGAAGGGGTTGTATTTCGGCCAAGAAGAGAAGAGAGGGTTGTGTTGTGTGAAAATGAGGAAGAATGGAGGGCTATATATAGGGAAGGGAGGGGGGTGAAGGTTCGGCCATTTAGGGTGGGTTTGGATGGGAAATTGATTTTGAATTTTGAAGGTAGGTAGAGTTTATGAGGTAGGTTTATGGGGAAGAGTGGATGGATGTGAGTGGTGACGAGGTGATGGGGAAGAGAGATTGAGGTGATTGGTGAAGGGTTTTGGGGAAGAGTGTTTATGGGATTATGTGAAAGAGGGGTGAGAAGAAGTGAGTGGAGGTAGGTGGGGATCCTGTGGGGTCCACTGATCCTGAGGTGATCCTGTGGGGTCCACAGATCCTTAGGTGTTCAAGGATTTACATCCTTGTACCAAATTAGGCATATAAAATGCCCTTGCACACAACTCTGGGCGTTCAGCGCTAGGTTGGTGCCCATTTTGGGCGTTCAACGCCCATTTGTTGCCCATTTCTGGCGTTGAACGCCAGAACCATGCTTGTTCTGGGCGTTCAGTGCCAGCTCCTCTCCAAGGTGCAATTCTGGCGTTCAGCGCCCAGATGATGCCCATTTTGGGTGTTCAGCGCCAGAACCATGCTCTGTTCTGGCGTTGAACGCCAGGCAGATGCTTCCTCCAGGGTGTGATTTTTCTTCTGCTGTTTTTGATTCCGTTTTCAATTTTTATATTTATTTTGTGACTCAACATGATCATGAACCTATAAAGACATATAACTAAGAAAAATATAGTTAGATAAATAAAAATTGGGTTGCCTCCCAACAAGCGCTTCTTTAATGTCAATAGCTTGACAGTGGGCTCTCATGGAGCCTCACAGATTTGCAGAGCTTTGTTGAGACCTCCCAACACCAAACTTAGAGTTTGGATATGGGGGTTTGACACCAAACTTAGAGTTTGGTTGTGGCCTCCCAACACCAAACTTAGAGTTTGATTGTGGGGGCTTTGGTTGACTCTGCTTTGAGAGAAGCTTTTTATGCTTCCTCTCCATGGATGCAGAGAGAGATCCTTGAGTTGTAAATACAAGGTTGTCCTCATTCAATTGAAGGATCAATTCTCCTCTGTCCACATCAATCACAGCTCTTGCTGTGGCTAGGAAAGGTCTTCCTAGGATGATGGATTCATCCTCTTCCTTTCCAGTGTGCAGGACTATAAAATCAGCAGGGATGTAAAGGCCTTCAACCTTTACTAACACATCCTCTACTTGTCCATAAGCATGTTTTCTTGAATTGTCTGCCATCTCTAATGAGATTTTAGCAGCTTACACCCCATAGATTCCCAGTTTCTCTATTACAGAGAGGGGCATGAGGTTTATCCCTGAACCAAGGTCACACAGAGCCTTAAAGATCATGGTGCCTATAGTACAAGGTATTATGAACTTTCCAGGATCCTATCTCTTCTGAGGCAATGTCAGTTGATCCAGATCACTTAGTTCATTGGTGAACAAGGGAGGTTCATCTTCCCAAGTTTCAATACCAAATAATTTGGCATTCAGCTTCATGATTGCACCAAGAAACTTGGTAGTTTGCTCTTCAGTAACATCCTCATTCTCTTCAGAAGAGGAATACTCATCAGAGCTCATGAATGGCATAAGGAGGTTCAATGGAATCTCTATGGTCTCTAGATGAGTCTCAGATTCCTTTGGTTCTTCAGAGGGAAACTCCTTATTGATCATTGGACGTCCCAGGAGGTCTTTCTCCTTGGGATTCACGTCCTCTCCTTCCCTTACAGGTTCGGCCATGGTGCTTATGTCAATGGCCTTGCACTCTCCTTTTGGATTCTCTTCTGTATTGCTTGGGAGAGTACTAGGAGGGATTTCAGTGATCCTTTTACTCAGCTGGCCCACTTGTGCTTCCAAATTTCTAATGGAAGACCTTGTTTCATTCATGAAACTTACAGTGGCCTTGGACAGATCAGAGACTAAGTTTGCCAAATTAGAGGTATTTTGTTCAGAATTCTCTGTCTGTTGCTGAGTGGATGATGGAAAAGGTTTATTATTGTTAAACCTGTTTCTTCCACCATTATTAAAGCCTTGTTGAGGCCTTTGATCCTTTCATGAGAGATTTGGATGATTTCTCCATGATGGATTATAGGTGTTTCCATAAGGTTCACCTAAGTAATTCACCTCTGTTATTGCAGGGTTTTCAGGATCATAAGCTTCTTCTACATAAGAAGCCTCTTGAGTACTATTGGATGTAGCTTGCATTCCAATCAGACTCTGAGAAATCATATTGACTTGCTGAGTTAATATTTTGTTTTGAGCCAATATGGCATTCAGAGTATCAACTTCAAGAACTCCCTTCTTCATAGGCGTCCCATTACTCACAAGATTCCTCTCAGAAGTGTACATGAACTGGTTATTAGCAACCATGTCAATGAGTTCTTGAGCTTCTGCAGGCGTTTTCTTTAGGTGAATGGATCCACCTACAGAATTATCCAATGACATCTTTGATGACTCAGATAAACCATCATAGAATATATCCAGGATGGTCCATTCTGAAAGCATGTCAGAAGGACACTTTTTGGTCAACTGTTTGTATCTTTCCCAAGCTTCATAGAGGGATTCACCATCTTTTTGTTTGAAGGTTTGAACATCCACTCTAAGCTTGCTCAGCTTTTGAGGAGGAAAAAAATTGGCTAAGAAAGCCGTGACCAGCTTATCCCAAGAGTTCAGGCTGTCTTTGGGTTGAGAGTCCAACCACACTCTAGCTCTGTCTCTTACAGCAAAAGGGAAAAGCATGAGCCTGTAGACTTCAGGATCTACTCTATTAGTCTTAACAGTATCACAGATCTGCAAAAATTCAGTTAAGAACTGAAAAGGATCTTCAGATGGAAGTCCATGAAACTTGCAGTTCTGCTGCATCAGAGAAACTAGTGAGGTTTCAGCTCAAAGTTGTTTGCTCTAATGGTAGGAATGGAGATGCTTCTTCCATGTAAATTGGAATTAGGTGCAATAAAGTCACCAAGCATTCTCCTTGCATTATTATTATTTTTGGCTGCCATCTCCTCTTCTTGTTCAAAAATTTCTAAAAGGTTATCTCTGGATTGTTGTATTTTAGCTTCTCTTAGTTTCCTTTTCAGAGTCCTTTCAGGTTCTGGATCTGCTTCAACAAGAATATTCTTGTCTTTGCTCTTACTCATATGAAAAAGAGAGAACAGGAAAATAATAATAATAGGGGTCCTTTTTACCACAGTATAGAGGTCCCAGTGTGAGTAGAAGAAAAGAAGAAGAAGAAATTCGAACACAGATGGAAGAGAGGGTTCGAATTTGGGTGAGATGAAGTGTTAGTAGATGAATAAATAAATAGAAGGATATGAGAGAGAAGGAGAATTTTCGAAAATAATTTTTGAAATAGAGTTAGTGATTTTCGAAAATAGTTTTTGAAAAAGGTTAGTAGTTTTCAAAAATTAAGATTTAAAAATTGAAATAATTAGTTAATTAAAAAGAAATTTTGAAAAAGAGGGAGATATTTTCGAAAATTGGAGAGAGAGAGAGTTAGTTAGGTAGTTTTGAAAAAGATAAGAAACAAACAAAAGTTAGTTAGTTAGTTGAAACAAATTTTGAAAAGATAAGAAGTTAGGAAGTTAGAAAAGATATTTTGAAATCAAATTTTTGAAAAAGATAAGATAAGAAGATATTTTTTAAAAGATATGATAGAAATTAGTTTTTGAAAAAGATTTGAATTTTAAAATTACAATTAATGACTTGATTCACAAGAAATCATAAGATATGATTCTAGAACTTAAAGTTTGAATCTTTCTTCACAAGTAAGTAACAAACTTGAAATTTTTGAATCAAAACATTAATTGTTATTGTTATTTTCGAAAATATGATTTAAAATTAGGAAAAAGATTTTTGAAAAATGTTTTTGAAATTTTTGAAAATAACTAAGAAAAATGAAAAATATTTGATTTTTGAAAAAGATTTTGAAAAAGATAAGATTTTTAAATTGAAAATTTGATTTGACTCATGAAAACAACTTGAAAATTTTTTTGAAAAAGTCAAATCTAATTTTCGAAATTTTAAGAGAAAAAGGTGAAGATATTTTTTTTATTTTTGAATTTTTATGATGAGAGAGAAAACAAGAAAAATGATGCAATGCATGAATAGTTATGGATCAAAACAATGAATGCATGCAAGAATGCTATGAATGTCAAGATGAACACCAAGAACACTATGAAGATCATGATGAACATTAAGAACACATTTTTTTGAAAAATTTTTAATGCAACGAAAACATGCAAGACACCAAACTTAGAATTCTTTAATGCTTAGACACTAAGAATTCAAGAATGCATATGAAAAACAAGAAAAGACACAAAACATGCAAGTGCAAAGATCAAACAAGAAGACTTACCAAGAACAACTTGAAGATCATGAAGAACACTATGAATGCAAGAAAATTTTCGAAAAAATGCAATATGAAGATGCAATTGACACCAAACTTTCAACTTGACTCAAGACTCAGACAAGAAACATGAAATATTTTTTATTTTTATGATTTTATGAATTTTTTTGTATTTTCTTTTAATTTTTTTGAAAATCATTTTGAAAAAGAAAAATAAGGATTCCAAAATTTTTAATATGAATTCCAGGAATCTTATGCTCTTTAGTCTAAAGCTCCAATCAAAGGGTCAGGCATGGGTTAATAGCCAGCTAAGCTTTAGTATGTACTCAGACATGACACGTCTAACATGCCCTACAGTCGTGGCTTTATAGCCAACCAGGCTTCAACATGCTTTATGAAACACTAGAATTCATTCTTAAAAATTCTGAAAAAAAAAATATTTTTGAAAACATTTTTATTTTATTTTTCGAAAACAAAGGAGAAATTTTTGAAAGATTTTTGAAAAATTTTTGAAAACAAAACAAAAAGAAAGTTACCCAATCTGAGCAACAAGATGAACCGTCAGTTGTCCAAACTCGAACAATCCCCAGCAACGGCGCCAAAAACTTGGTGCGCAGAAATTGTGATTTCACTTTGATTATGTAAAATTCATCGCTCTTTCTTTCCCTGGTAATGGCGCCAAAAACATGATGCCAATACCATGGTTTACAACTTCGCACAACTAACCAGCAAGTGCACTGGGTCGTCCAAGTAATACCTTACGTGAGTAAGGGTCGAATCCTACGGAGATTGTTGGCATGAAGCAAGCTATGGTCACCTTGTAAATCTCAGTTAGGCAGATATAAAATAGTAGTGGGGTTTTCGAAATTAATTAATAAAATATTGATAGAAATACTTATGTAAATCATTGGTGAGAATTTCAGATAAGCGAATAGAGATGCTTTCGTTCCTCTGAACCTCTGCTTTCCTGCTATCTTCATCCAATCAGTCTTACTCCTTTCCATGGCTGGCTTTATGTAATGCATCACCATTGTCAATGGCTACTTTCGGTCTTCTCTCGGGAAAATGATCGAAATGCCCTGTCACGGCACGACTAATTGTCTGGAGGCATCACCCTTGTCAATGGTTACATCCTATCCTCTCAGTGAAAGTGGTCAACGCATCCTGTCACGGCACGGCTATTCATCTGTCAGTTCTCGATCATGCTGGAATAGGATTTACTATCCTTTTGCGTCTGTCACTATGCCCAGCAATCGCGAGTTTGAAGCTCGTCACAGTCATTCAATCATTGAATCCTACTCGGAATACCACAGACAAGGTTTAGACTTTCCGGATTCTCTTGAATGCCGCCATCATTCTAGCTTACACCACGAAGATTCCGATTAAGAGATCTAAGAGATACTCATTCAATCTAATGTAGAACGGAAGTGGTTGTCAGGCACGCGTTCATAGGGAATGATGATGATTGTCACGTTCATCACATTCAGATTGAAGTGCGAATGAATATCTTAGAAGCGAAATGAGATGAATTGAATAGAAAACAGTAGTACTTTGCATTAATCTTTGAGGAACAGTAGAGCTCCACACCTTAATCTATGGAGTGTAGAAACTCTACCATTAAAAATACATAAGTGAATAGAGGGTAAGCATGGCCGAATGGCCAGCCTCCCATGGAGGTCTAGAGATCTAAAAATGATCAAAAGATATCTAATACAATAGTAAAAAGTCCTATTTATAATAAACTAGCTACTAGGGTTTACAGAAGTAAGTAATTGATGCATAAATCCACTTCCGGGGCCCACTTAGTGTGTGCTTAGACTGAGCTTGAGTGTTACACGTGTAGAGGTCATTCCTGGAGTTGAACGCCAGTTTTGGTGCCAGTTTGGGCGTTGAACTCCACTTTGCAACTTGTTTCTGGCGCTGGACGCCAGAATTGGGCAGAGAGCTGGCGTTGAACGCCAGTTTGCGTCTTCTAAACTTGAGCAAAGTATGGACTATTATACATTTCTGGAAAGCCCTGGATGTCTACTTTCCAACGCAATTGGAAACGCGTCATTTCGAGGTCTGTAGCTCCAGAAAATCCACTTTGAGCGCAGGGAGGTCAGAATCCAACAGCATCAGCAGTCCTTCTTCAACCTCTTAATCTGATTTTTGCTCAAGTCCCTCAATTTCAGCCAGAAAATACCTGAAATCACAGAAAAACACACAAACTGATAGTAAAGTCCAAAAATGTGAATTTAACATAAAAACTAATGAAAACATCCCTAAAAGTAACTAGATTCTACTAAAAACATACTAAAAACAATGCCAAAAAGCGTATAAATTATCCGCTCATCACTTCCCTTTCCTCTTTCTAGATGTTTCTCCAGCCTTAGGTGCCATTGATGGTTATGGAAAAACAAAAAGCAATGCTTTTACCTGATGCCAGGGCATTTTGGTCAGTTTCACTCACCTTTTCTTTACTGTTTTTAAGGTAGTTTCATGCATTTTCTTAGAAAATAAGCTAGTTTTGGGTAGATATTCACTAACATCTTGATTCAAGCATACATTATGCACTTTACATGATTTCATGAGAATTTTGTATGAATTATATGAAAAATTGGATGATGTATGACTCATGACTTGGACTAGAACTTTGATGCACTTTGTTGCTTGATTTCAGGACAAAGGAAGCAAAGAAGAACCACGTTAGCAGTCACGTTAGTCCCACTAACGTGACCTCTAACGTGGAATGGGTGCTAACTTGCAAAGTTAATGAGAAAGGTAATCGCCAATAACGCCCTCGAAGCCATCATAAGCCCACGTTAAGAGTCATGTTAACTAAGTTAACGTGAACTCTAACGTGGAAGAAGACAACAAGGCCAACGTTAGTGACACTCTCCTTTGTCACTAACGTTGGACCAAGCTCATAATTGGCCACGTTAGTTGCCACGTTAAATTAGTTAACGTGGACTCTAACGTTAAGAAGCAAAAGAGAAGCCAACGTTAGTGACATTCACCTTTGTCACTAACGTTGGCCAAGCCTCCATAAGCCACGTTAACTCCCACGTTAACTTAGTTAACGTGGAAGCTAACGTGGAGAGAGAAATTGATAGCTAATGTTAGTGATACTTACCTTTGTCACTAACGTTGGGGTGAACGACCAAGAGCCACCATGAGCAACGTTAACTCCCATGTTAACTTAGTTAACGTGGAAGCTAACGTGGATAAAGAGATGATGAGCCAATGTTAGTGACACTCACCTTTGTCACTAACATTGGGGATGGCTAGCATTACTACGTTAGAAGCCATGTTAACCTAGTTAACGTGGACTCTAACGTGGGAAAGGGGCATATTGGAACGTTAGTGACAAAGGTAAGTGTCACTAACGTTCTCGAAGAATTGGCACTGCTACATTAGAAGCCACGTTAACCTAGTTAACGTGGACTCTAACATAAGGACAAGGGAGGACTCTCCACGTTATTGGGAAAGGTAAGTCCCAATAACGTGTGCGAAGGACCAAGAGGCAACGTTAGTGGTCACGTTAGTTCCACTAATGTTGAAGTCAACGTGATCATATTTGGGTTAGGAATGTTAGCGAAAAAGGTGATTGTCACTAACGTTCTCCAACGCACACTTTCACTTAACGTTGGTAACACTAACGTCCTGAGTCAAAGTCCCTGCCTACTTCACCTTTTCTCTCTGCAAGCAAAGCTAAGCCCAATGAAAAGGATAACTGCTTCAAACTCAAGATTCAGAGGCCCATACCCAAGACTTGAAGATCCAATAAGAAGATGAGAAGAGTAGTATATATAGGAGTAGCTTTGAATTAGTTAGAGAGTTGAAAACTTTAGGGAGCCTTTGGCATAGAACTACTCTCTGTATTTTACTTTCTCTGCACTTCTAGTTTTACTTTCATCATGTATTCTCCATCTTGGTTTTCATTGGGTTAGGGAGCTCTGTTGTAATTTGATGGATCAATACTAGTTTTCATTCTCCTTCTTCTATCTTTTCTCTTGATTTTACTAGAAAGCTTTCGATCTTCATCCAATTGGGTAGTTATCTTGGAAAAGAAGCTATTCATACTTGGATCTCTTCTGAACCTTGAAAGAGGAATGAAGAGATCATGCTAGAAATGCTTTCTCATGCTGGACCAAATTGGATTTGGATGGATATGTGACTATAATCCTACCAACACTTGATTTGGGAAATGCATGTGGTATAATCAGTGACCATACTTCATCTCTTCTCATGAGCAATTGACCAAGGAATTGGCTATTGATCAAGATTTGAGAGATTGAATTACCAAGAAATTGGAATTCGATCACTTAAGATTGCCAAGGAGATCAATGAATGCATTGATTGAGGAAGAGATGAAAATGAACTTGATCCAGAGAATGCAACATCTCCTGAGCCCAATGAACCCCCCATTTCTGATCTTACCCATTCTCTTTAATTTCTGCCATTTACTTTTATGAGCAATTACCCCATTCCCGTTTAAGATTCTGCAATTTACTTTCCGCCATTTACATTCAGCTCTTTATTTCTAGCATTTACTATTTCTGCTATTTACTCTCCTGCCATTTAATTTTCTACAAATCTCAAATTAAATTCTGGTTTGCTCAACTAGAACATTCCTCTAATTAAAGTTGCTTGATCAATCAATCTCTGTGGGATTCAACCTCACTCTATTGTGAGTTTTTACTTGACGACAAATTCGGTACACTTGTTGAAGAAAATTTGTTGAGAGACAAGTTTTGTGTGTATCAAGTTTATGGCGCCGTTGACGGGGATTGATTTTAAATCAACAATGATTAAATTGGAGGATAACTAGATTGAGCATTTTTCTTTTGTTAGATGATGCCAAGGCATCTTAGGCTAGTTTCACTAGCCTTTTTCTTTTATTTTTAGTTGTTTTATGCATTTTCTTGAGCCTTAAGTAATTATTTTAGGCCAAATAGTCATGCTTGTCTTAAATCATTCAACATGAAGATTTTGATGCAAATTCCATGAGTTTTTAGTTATATTCCTTGAAAGCTATGAATGGAAGAATTCTCATGAAATTTTGCAAGACTTTGATGCAATTGTTTGGATGATTTCAGGGAAGAAGAGGCTAAGCAAGGAAGCAACAAAATCAATAAAGGAAGCTTGAATATCACATGTGGAGTTTAAGTTCCAGTTTAAGCCTAAACTGGAGCTTAAACGCCAAAATCATGAAGGATAAGAAATGCTGGAATTGAAGTTTAACCTCCAGTTTGACCTTAAACTGGAGGTTAAACGCCAGAATGAAAAGCCTCACTAAAGAAGCATTCCACGTTTAACCTCCAGTTTGACCTTAAACTGGAGGTTAAACGCCAGAATGATAATGCCACTCAGGAAGGAGTTCCACGTTTAACCTCCAGTTTGACCTCAAACTGGAGGTTAAACGTGTTCGACACCTCCAGGGCTACCATTCTAAGCTTCCACGTTTAACCTCCAGTTTGACCTCAAACTGGAGGTTAAACGTGTTCGACCTCCAGGGCTACCTTTTCCATTTCCACGTTTAAGCTTCAGTTTAACCTTAAACTGAAGCTTAAACGTGTTATATGGAACAGCTTGACCATGCCTTCTTCAAACATAAATAACTTGAGCTACAAAACTCCAAATGAGGTGATTCAAAATGCATTGGAAAGAAGACATCTAGAGCTTTCCAAGCATATATGGCATGCATGGTGGATACTAAAAATTGAGGGAGAAAACAGCCCCGTAATGTGCATAGAAGAGCATAGTACCAACATGCAATCAGGCCAGCTGACCTCTTCACCTTCCATGGAGTATAACTCGAGTTGTAGAGATCCAATTGAGGTGCTTCCAGTTGCGTTAGAAATCTGACATTCATAGCTTTCCAACGAGTTATAATAGTCTATATTTGGCATCAAATTGGCAAGGTTGACAAGAGAACAAAGTGACGACTCAAGAAAGGGGGTGCAACATTTGAGTGTAGTTTAATGGATCATTATCCTTTTTGGATCAATTATGTCACTCAGCCCTTCAAGCAAGCAAGGCCCATCAACAACACCAAATCAAGGCCACAAGAATCATCTAGAATAGTTTATTTTCATTTGATTGTAATTTGCTTTGAATTTCATTTTCATTTTGTAATTTAGGGAGCCTATTTAAAGGCCTTAGTTTCTGCATTTGAGAGGGGGGGATTGAAGGGGAATCCAGCCCCTGATGGGGACTTTTACTTTCACTTTTAGCTAGTTTTCCTTTTCTTTGTAATTGAATTCAGAGCTATGACTCACTAAACCCCCTTTCATTGGGTTAGGGAGCTCTATTGTAATTCAATGAATCAATAATAGTTTATCTTCTTCTTCAATCTTTTCTCTTGAATTTTGTTAGAAAGCTTCTCGATCTAATTCCATTGAGTAGTTGTCTTGGGAAAGAAACTACTCATACTTGGAATCCTTCGGAGCCTTGGGAAAGGAATGGAGGATTCATGCTAGAGAAGCTTTCTCACAGTGGATTGGATTGGGGTTTGGATGGATATTGTGACATGTAATCCTACCAAATTGTGGTTCATGAAATTGTGTGGTATAATCAGTAATCAAGCATCATCTCTTCTTATGAACATTTAAACCAAGGGATTGGGAATTTGTTTGTTTTTAGAGAGCATTGGTGAGCCAAGGAATTGGGATCCAATCATATAAGATTGCCAAGCAAAATTCAATGAATGCATTGGTTGAGGAAGAGATATACATGTTTTGATTCGGAGATTTCAATATCTCCTAAACCCAATGAATTCCCCATTTCTGATTTCTACTTTCTCTTTACATTCTGCAATTCAATTCTTGCAATCATCCCCATTCCCTTTTAATTTCAGCAATTTACATTCTGCTCTTTAATTCATGCAATTTAAGATTCAGCCATTTAATTTTCTTGTCATTTACTTTTCCCGCCAATTTTACATTCCGCAATTCTCATCTCAAATCTTGATTCCGCTCAACTAGAACACACTTCTAATCCGAATTGCTCACTCAACCAATCCTTGTGGGATTCGACCTCACTCTATTGTGAGTTTTTACTTGACGACGATAACCGGTGCACTTGCCGGAAGAAATTTTGCCGATCGTGCAATTTCCTAAATCGTAGCATAACACTTTTATGCGCATCAAGTTTATGGCGCCGTTGCCGGGGATTGGTTTTCGATTGACAATTCTCCAATTGGAAGTTAACTAGATTGAGCAATTTTTCTTTTCTTTTGTTAATAGTTTTTGTTTCAGTTTATTACTGCTAATTTCTGCAAATTTTAATTTGTTTTCTTTGCTTATTCACTTGTTAGCATACTAACCACTAGCTGTTTGTGATATTGCCTCACTATGGGATTTCCACTATCTTTGGATGAGTATTGTTTGAGACTGAGCACATTGCAAAAAAGAAAGGAGTATCCATCATCTTTTGGTCAATCAAAATTCATGAGAAACTCTCCACCACCACAGAATGATTCATGTCATTATGCTCATGGTGGGTGGGAGTATCAGGAACAGGAAACGGGGTACTTCCCAGAGCCACAAAATGGTCCATGTTTTGGTGAATTTGATCACTACTCAAGTTGTGGCTGGGAAGATCAAAACCAAAGAGATTTCACTTATTCACACCCCATTCATCAAGAGCCATCACCTCTGAATTATCCAACCTCACCTCCTAGTTTTACATATCCAAATTCTTCATCACTTGAGCATTTCTCAGCACAAAATTCCTTCTCAAATTCATACAATTCATTTCATTATCCACAAGACTCATTCCACTACACACAAGAGTCATACCACTACCAACACTCCAACCAAAGACTCTATCATACCACACAAAACACATACTCCCAACCACCATATCACAGCCAAGATAATCAACCTCATCAACCCAATCCGAACCAACAATTTCAAGATCAATTAAACAGGATAGAAGGAATGCTTGCAACTATGGGCAGAGATGTGGCAGATTTGAAAGGCTTTAAGGAAGAATTGATATCCAACTTACAAAATCATGGTGCTGCCATTCAAAAGCTAGAAGCACAAATTGGATATCTATCAAAGCAAATCCCTACCCACAATTCTTCTAGTGATACCATGGCAAACCCAAGGGAGGAATCAGAAGAACAAGAAAGGTAGAAAGTCAATCAAGGGAGATCACACTCCAATGACACAGAGAGTTGCAAAGAGGAAGGGTTCATTGAACCACAAATTCAGGAAGCTTTTGATGAACAGGATACTCCAACTGTCCAACAACAACCAAGTTCTGAGATCAAGGATGTGAAGGCAGTAGAAACAAGCACCAAAATGAGGATTGTGACCGAGAAACAAAGGATCATATCCATGAAGAAGAGAAGGTCGAAGAACAATCCAACTCCTGAGCCAACAAGCAAGTTCACTCAAGCCAATCACAAGGGAAAGCTTGCTGGAAAGAAGCATTCACAACAAGGGGCACTAACTAGCTCCTTTATCCACTTGAAGTCATTCCTCTTAACAAACTGGAAGAAGAGGAAGAAAGTCAGGAACAGCATGTCAAGCTAATGACGTTAAAGAAGCGCTTGTTGGGAGGCAACCCAACCAAAGGTAGTTTTTCTTTTCTAGTTATTTCAATAAAAGAGTTAAGTAGATTTATCTGTATTGCAAGGAGATAAGTTTGGTGTTGCACACCAAAACAATTCAAGGGTGAATGTGAGATTCTAAGTTTGGTGTTCCACCAAAAACTTCATTAAAAGCACATTTCTACCTCAGCATGACTAGTCACTAGCTCCAACCAATCAGGGAAACTACTTAAACAATAGTTTAATTTCTAGTTCATAGTTTCTTTTTCTAGTTCATAGTTATTTTCTTAATAAAAGCACATGAGGTTTTCTGCATATGATCCAAATTGCTGCATATGGCAAGGAACTAAGTTTGGTGTTCACACACCAATCTAAGTTCAGAGGCCTACAAACATACATGCATGCTAACCAATTCTCAAAGTGCTTGGGGAACAAGCAACTTCTAATAGCTTTGCAGGAAGACAATCAATCTCATGGAAGGAATATACATCATCATCAAAGAGAACACCAAGGCTAGGAAGGATGATGAACAACAAAGAAGATGCTAAAAGGTTGTATTGTCATTTAATTGCTGGTACTTTGAATTGCTGATATTAGAAGTTTGCATGCACCCCTGCTTTAAGTTTGAGTCATTGCAGTTTTTGTTTGTCTGTTTGTTTAATTTCCAAATAAGTGATAGTCTAAGTGTCTGGATAAACTTCACTTGCTTAATTGTATGCTTGCCATGCTTGTTCTGTTTCCATAAAATAAAAGAAATGTTTGAACAAAAGTAACTCAATTCCATTTGGTAAGAAATCAAATAAGATTAAGTGGTGGTATGCATGTTTGATTGAATAGTCAGCTCACTAAGAAATAAAGTTAGAATTGTCACTTTTAGTGGAAATTAGGATGCTGTCTATGGATCTTGATGAATAAATGTCTTTGGCCATGAAAAAGAAAGAAAAAGAAGAAGAAAAAGCCACTGAAAAAGGGCAACCAAAAAGCAAAAAAATTGAGAAAATAAGCTAGGCACCAATGGTTTGAACTTCTGAGACAAATGCCTGTGGTGTTTATGTATTAAGGATATGCTTGGATGAATAGGTTCTGAGGAGTGTTTCAACACTTGGTAACTTGGGTTAACTAACCCGGGATTATCAACCAAAAGTCCATTATCAAGAGCAACCTAAATACAAAACATTTAGTCACACAAAGAGGTGCTGGGCACCAATGTCTCAAGAAGAAATGTGAACTAAAATGCCTGTAGTGGATATGTGTAGTGCACTAATAAGAAAAAGAAAATGCCAAAGGCTTGAGCAACACATGACACTGAGCAACAAGGAGCAAATAAAGCTCAAAGAAAAAGAAAAACAAAGAAAAGAAACTTGCCAAGGATATGTGAATAACAAGAGGCCATAAGCAGTGTTTTAGTGGAAACATAAAAAGTAACATTCTTACCTAAGAAACAATAAAGTGATGCTGCAACAACTTTCTGCATGAACACCCCATTAATCAATGTCAATTACTTACTGATATGGCTAATGAATTTACTTTTTGTTTCATTCTTTCTTCTCAATAATTCAGAACTTGCTTGGGGACAAGCAAGGATTAAGTTTGGTGTTGTGATGCCAAGGCATCTTAGGCTAGTTTCACTAGCCTTTTTCTTTTATTTTTAGTTGTTTTATGCATTTTCTTGAGCCTTAAGTAATCATTTTAGGCCAAATAGTCATGCTTGTCTTAAATCATTCAACATGAAGATTTTGATGCAAATTCCATGAGTTTTTAGTTATATTCCTTGAAAGCTATGAATGGAAGAATTCTCATGAAATTTTGCAAGACTTTGATGCAATTGTTTGGATGATTTCAGGGAAGAAGAGGCTAAGCAAGGAAGCAACAAAATCAATAAAGGAAGCTTGAATATCACATGTGGAGTTTAAGTTCCAGTTTAAGCCTAAACTGGAGCTTAAACGCCAAAATCATGAAGGATAAGAAATGCTGGAATTGAAGTTTAACCTCCAGTTTGACCTTAAACTGGAGGTTAAACGCCAGAATGAAAAGCCTCACTAAAGAAGCATTCCACGTTTAACCTCCAGTTTGACCTTAAACTGGAGGTTAAATGCCAGAATGATAATGCCACTCAGGAAGGAGTTCCACGTTTAACCTCCAGTTTGACCTCAAACTGGAGGTTAAACGTGTTCGACACCTCCAGGGCTACCATTCTAAGCTTCCACGTTTAACCTCCAGTTTGACCTCAAACTGGAGGTTAAACGTGTTCGACCTCCAGGGCTACCTTTTCCATTTCCACGTTTAAGCTTCAGTTTAACCTTAAACTGAAGCTTAAACGTGTTATATGGAACAGCTTGACCATGCCTTCTTCAAACATAAATAACTTGAGCTACAAAACTCCAAATGAGGTGATTCAAAATGCATTGGAAAGAAGACATCTAGAGCTTTCCAAGCATATATGGCATGCATGGTGGATACTAAAAATTGAGGGAGAAAACAGCCCCGTAATGTGCATAGAAGAGCATAGTACCAACATGCAATCAGGCCAGCTGACCTCTTCACCTTCCATGGAGTATAACTCGAGTTGTAGAGATCCAATTGAGGTGCTTCCAGTTGCGTTAGAAAGCTGACATCCATAGCTTTCCAACGAGTTATAATAGTCTATATTTGGCATCAAATTGGCAAGGTTGACAAGAGAACAAAGTGACGACTCAAGAAAGGGGGTGCAACATTTGAGTGTAGTTTAATGGATCATTATCCTTTTTGGATCAATTATGTCACTCAGCCCTTCAAGCAAGCAAGGCCCATCAACAACACCAAATCAAGGCCACAAGAATCATCTAGAATAGTTTATTTTCATTTGATTGTAATTTGCTTTGAATTTCATTTTCATTTTGTAATTTAGGGAGCCTATTTAAAGGCCTTAGTTTCTGCATTTGAGAGGGGGGGATTGAAGGGGAATCCAGCCCCTGATGGGGACTTTTACTTTCACTTTTAGCTAGTTTTCCTTTTCTTTGTAATTGAATTCAGAGCTATGACTCACTAAACCCCCTTTCATTGGGTTAGGGAGCTCTATTGTAATTCAATGAATCAATAATAGTTTATCTTCTTCTTCAATCTTTTCTCTTGAATTTTGTTAGAAAGCTTCTCGATCTAATTCCATTGAGTAGTTGTCTTGGGAAAGAAACTACTCATACTTGGAATCCTTCGGAGCCTTGGGAAAGGAATGGAGGATTCATGCTAGAGAAGCTTTCTCACAGTGGATTGGATTGGGGTTTGGATGGATATTGTGACATGTAATCCTACCAAATTGTGGTTCATGAAATTGTGTGGTATAATCAGTGATCAAGCATCATCTCTTCTTATGAACATTTAAACCAAGGGATTGGGAATTTGTTTGTTTTTAGAGAGCATTGGTGAGCCAAGGAATTGGGATCCAATCATATAAGATTGCCAAGCAAAATTCAATGAATGCATTGGTTGAGGAAGAGATATACATGTTTTGATTCGGAGATTTCAATATCTCCTAAACCCAATGAATTCCCCATTTCTGATTTCTACTTTCTCTTTACATTCTGCAATTCAATTCTTGCAATCATCCCCATTCCCTTTTAATTTCAGCAATTTACATTCTGCTCTTTAATTCATGCAATTTAAGATTCAGCCATTTAATTTTCTTGTCATTTACTTTTCCCGCCAATTTTACATTCCGCAATTCTCATCTCAAATCTTGATTCCGCTCAACTAGAACACACTTCTAATCCGAATTGCTCACTCAACCAATCCTTGTGGGATTCGACCTCACTCTATTGTGAGTTTTTACTTGACGACGATAACCGGTGCACTTGCCGGAAGGAATTTTGCCGATCGTGCAATTTCCTAAATCGTAGCATAACACTTTTATGCGCATCATTAGATTTAAATTTCTGTTGAGTTAATTCGCTTTCAGTTTTAGTTAATTTCTTCCCTTCCCCCTACTTTTTCGTTTATTTTTTTTAGTTATTTACAATTCAGTTCACTAACCCACTAACTGTTTGATATATTGCATCACTCACACTAACAGTAATTCTAACAGAATACTTTCTGCATCTATTTTCCTTGCTTGTACCTTGTTGGTTGTATGACAGGGAGGAGAAGCGGGGCTTCAACTTCCTTTGATTCTGAACCTGAAAGGACCTTCCTTAGATTAAGGAGGGAAGCAAGAGGAAAAAGAGTAGTGGGTGCTGAGGAAGAGGAAGAGTACTTTGAACTAGACATGGAGGAGAATATGGAGAATATTCATGAAGAAGAGGCTCACAACCATGGCAGAGAAGGTCTAACAAATCATGCTGGGCAAGAGAAGAGTTCTCGGCTCCTACATCAACCCAAACCCAGGAAACTGTGGGAGTAGCATTCAAAAGCCAACCATACATGCCAACAACTTTCAACTAAAACCACAGCTCATCACCCTTGTTCAGAATAACTATTCATTCGGAGGAGGCGTCCAAGAAGACCCCAATCAACATCTAACCACCTTCCTGAGGATATGCGATACTGTGAAGTCTAATGGTGTTCATCCTGACACCTATAGACTACTTTTGTTCCCTTTCTCACTCAAGGATAAGGCATCTAAATGGCTGGAATCCTTTCCTAAGGAGAGTTTGACAACCTGAGAAGATGTGGTGATCAAATTTTTAGCCAGATTCTATCCTCCTCAATGAATCAACAGGCTGAGAGCTGAGGTTCAAACTTTCAGGTAGCAGGATGGTGAGGCTCTATATGAAGCATGGAAGAGGTTTAAGGACCTAACAAGGAGGTGTCCACCAGATATGTTCAATGAATAGGTGCAACTACACATTTTCTATGAAGGCCTTTCTTATGAATCAAAGAAAGCAGTAGACCACTCATCCGGGGGATCTCTAAACAAGAAGAAGATTATTGAGGAGGCCATAGATGTCATTGAAACTATAGCAGAGAATGACTACTTCTATGCCTCCGAAAGAGGGAACACTAGAGGAGTGATGGAGCTAAACAATGTAGATGCTCTGCTGGCCCAAAACAAGCTCATTACCAAGTAATTAGCTGACCTCACCAAGAAGATGGAGAGGAACCAAGTAGCAGCAATCACCACCTCATCAACAACCCAAGAGGGGGTGAATGCAGAGGTAGAGAGTGAGCAGGAGCAAGCCAACTACATTGGGAATTCACCTAGACAAAATCATGACCCATACTCCAAGACCTACAACCCTGGTTGGAGGAATCACCCAAACTTTGGGTGGGGGAATCAACAAGATCAAAGACGTCACAACCCCAACAACGATGCAGCTCACCAACAACTCACACAGAGAACATATCAACACCACCATAACAACACCTCTCCACATCCATATCAAAACCAAAATAACACTCCTCATCCTTCTACCTCCAATCCCAACCTACCATCATCTGATGACAGACTCTCAAGGATTGAGAATCTGCTTGAAGGCATATGCAAAGAGATTCAAGACAACAAGGTGTTTAAGGAGGAAGTGCGAGCAAATTTTAAGAACCAGGGAGACACCATCAAGAGGTTGGAATCTCAAGTGGGGTATCTCTCTGAGAAGATTCCCAAACCTACAGATGGATTCCCAAGTGACACAGAGAAAAATCCGAGAGGTGAAACAAAGAAAGTAAGATGGGAATATTGCAAGATGGTCACTATAAATGGTAAGGAGACTGAGGACAAGCCAAACAAGCCGTCAGAACAACCTGGAGATACCTCAGTAGAGAAGAAGGAAAAAGATCACCAAGAACCAAAAATCTCAGAACAGGAGCTGCTGAGACTCTATGCACCCTTTCCTCAACTACTCAATGGTGCTGTGGAGAAGAGAATATACTCAAGATTTCTTGACTTGTTTGCATCTCTGCATGTAAACATACCATTCATCAAGACCATCCAACAAATGCCTGCATACATCAAGTATATGAAGGAACTGCTTCCCAGGAAAAGCTCACTCAAGGGAGGCCAAACTATAGTGATGAACAAGGAGTGCAGCGCCCTCATTCAACCAGAGTTGCTTACAAAAAGAAAGGACCCAGGGAGTTTCTACATTCCTTGTGCCATCGGAGAAACCATGTTTGATAAGGGACTCTGCGATTTGGGAGCAAGCATCAACTTAATGCCCTTATCCCTTATGAAGAGGCTGCAGATCAATGAGATAATGCCCACAGATGTAGTCATCAAGCTGGCTGATAAAACTCAAAAACAAGCAATAGGAGTGGTGGAAAATGTGTTGGTAAAAGTTGGGAAATACTTCCTCCCAACAGACTTTGTCATATTAGACATGGAAGAGAGTCACACTCACCCAATCATATTGGGAAGACCATTCCTAGCTACAACCAGAGCACTCATAAATGTAGAGCGAGGGGAGCTAATTTTGAGGATCCATGATGAACAACTCAGCTTTAATATCTTCAAACTCTCACAAGAAACAGATCAAGAGAACAAGGAACTAAGGAAGAATCACAGTAAGATACTGAAGGAAGAAACAAGCACTGAAGCACAACCAGCACATCTGGGAACTCCCTTGATTGATGAACAAGGCAAACAGCAATTGCCACAGGTCAAAGAAAATTAGGAGGAACCCAAACCACCAGAATCATATGAGACCAGTAACCACATTTCCTTAGAGGAGGAGGTCACAAAGAGTAAGACAACATCACAAGGAACAAAGAAGGTACCAAGGAGGTGGAGGAACAAGAAGATCCCTACCGAGGACTTCTCTCCAGGGAATAAAGTGATCTCAGCTTACTTCCCAGATATCCCCCCTGATCTCCCCACTGTACCATCTCAGTTACCTAAGGTCTTCACTATCAACAGAGTTCTCTCCTTGGAACATGTAGAGATCATTGATACAACTACTGGATATAGGTCTACTGCTAGAGGAGAAGACTTGAAGCATTATCAACCTCCCTGATGAAGGAGAAACGTCAAGCTAGTAACGCTAAAGAAGCGCTTCATGGGAGGCAACCCATGTTTTATATGCTTTTAGAAAATAGTGAATAAGTCAATATTCATGAATTCCAACCCAAACTTGACAAACACTTGGTGAAATCCTTATTAGGCAGTATATAGTGAAGAATAAGTTTGGTGTTCAAAGCATGCCGATAGAGCATGAATGCAAACCAGAGCATGCTAATCTTGGAGCCTTGAATAAAACTTTTTCATCATAGTGCTACAAACTAAGTTTGGTGTCACCCAAGGTGCCACCAATGTGCATATAAGGATACACAGTTGATGACAAGTCATCCTAGCCTATTTTAGCTAGTCTTTTTCTTTTGTTTTCATTAGAATTATGCACTTTCTTGAGCTACAAGCAAGCTAATTGAGTAGATTTTCATGTTTCCCTTGATTGAACCAACCATATATGAATTCATGCCATTTCATGAGGTTTTATGCTATATTTGTTGCATATTATGAAAGAATGAATATCTCATGATTTTGAGCATAGCTTTGATGAGTTTGGTTGATTAATGATAGGAGAAGAAAGCTTGGAGAAAGGTTGAAGCAAGAAGGAATGGCTAGGAGTGAAGAGAGGACAATGGAATAAGTGAAATTGAACCAGGAAGCAAGAAGCTGGACCTAAAGTTAGCATCAAACTTTTGCACAAACTTTTGGTTGAAAAGTTAGCCCCAACGTTAGCCCCCTAACTTGGAGGCTAACGTTGGAACTTGAAAATTCTCCCCTGGGCTCCAAAAGTTTGCGCCAACGTTAGCCCCCTAACTTGGAGGCTAACGTTGGCACATGAATTCCTCCCTGGCCATCCAACGTTTGCACCAACGTTAGCCCCCTAACTTGGAGGCTAACGTTGGCACATGAAAATTCAATGGGGAAGGAGCAAAAGTTTGCGCCAACGTTAGCCCCCTAACTTGGTGGCTAACGTTGGCGCCACTAGCACACAAGGCAAGGCCAACGTTAGGGTCAAAGTTAGACCCCTAACGTTGGCACCAACGTTCATACCAGCAAATTGTGCTGGCTGCTATGAAAAGTTGGAGCCAAAGTTAGACCCCTAACTTTGGCTCAAACTTTTGGTCCAACTTTTGCTAACCTCAAAACCGGTTCAATTGGTTCACTTTGGTTCTTCTTCAAACTTCAAGAGCAATCAACCAAGGCCTCTTTCAACCCAATTCCACCAAGAGCAAAGGCCCAACTCAAGGCTTGAAGATCATTTGAAGAAAGTGTATAAATAGGATAGAATTCAAGTTCTTCGGAGAGCTTTCTTTTTGGAATTTTCATAATAGTTTTCGGAGAGCTTTTGTTATTGAGTGAACTTTAATTTCTTTGTTTTCATTGCTTTCAATTTCATTTACACTTGTCTTGGATCTTGGGTTGGAGAATTGAAGAAATTTTGTTTCAATCTCATCCTTGGATCTCTCTGTTATTTACTGCTTCATTGAATTTCATTTCCGATTACTTGCTTCTCATCTAATTTCTTTGCAATTTACAATTTCCTTGCAATTGTTCTTGTTGGATCTAGGAAGGCATTGAGATCTAGACTTGGTTTTCTAGTCTCTGGGTCCTGAGATCCAAATCCCCAATTTACATTCTGTTTCTTTCCTTTCTATGTTCATTTACTTTTCTGCTTCATATCCGGTTCAATCTCAATTCCCTTTCCCTCTTCTGTTTAATGCAATTCAACTTTTCTTTGTTTAAATTCTGCAAATCCATTCCCCAATTCCCTTTACAATTCCAGCTGTTTACATTTCTTGCACTTTAAGATTCCGTAATTTACATTTCTTGCACTTTAAGTTTCTGCTATTTAATTTCTTGTCCTTTACGTTTCAGCAATTTATTTCTTGTTCTCTTTACTTCAATGCAATTTAATTCTGCAAGTCACAAAACCATCAACCAAATCTTGATTCGCTTGACTAAATCAACCATTAAGCTAAAATTGCTCAATCCTTCAATCCCTGTGGGATCGACCTCACTCCCGTGAGTTTTTATTACTTGATACGACCCGGTACACTTGCCGGTTAGATTTATGTGTTTTGGGAGAGATTTATTTTTCCTCCAAAATACTCATCAAGTTTTTGGTGCCGTTGCCGGGGATTGATTAGATTGACAATGATTAAGTGAGGTGGTGATCTAGATCAAGCACTTTTCCTTTAATATTGATTAACCCACTAACTGTTTGATTTTTTGCTTAAACTAACTAACACTTCAATCTGGCAGTAAATTGAAGTGTCACTGGTTTTGTGCATTTCTCATGCTCTGCTTGTATGTCAGGTACAAGAAGAACCATACCCAATTTTCATGAACAAGACGAAAGAACTCTCAGGAGGTTGATGACAAGTCATCTTAGCCTATTTTAGCTAGTCTTTTTCTTTTGTTTTCATTAGAATTATGCACTTTCTTAAGCCACAAGCAAGCTAATTGAGTAGATTTTCATGTTTCCCTTGATTGAACCAACCATATATGAATTCATGCCATTTCATGAGGTTTTAGGGTATATTTGTTGCATATTATGAAAGATTGAATATCTCATGATTTTGAGCATAGCTTTGATGAGTTTGGTTGATTCATGATAGGTGAAGGAAGCTTGGAAAAAGGTTGAAGCAAAGAGGAATGGCTACGAGTGAAGAGAGGACAATGGAATAAGTGAAATTGAACCGGGAGGCATGAAGTTAGCCCCAACGTTAGCTCCCTAACTTGGGAGCTAACGTTGGGCATGAAAATCACTCCCTGGGCTCCCCACGTTTGAGCCAACGTTAGCCCCCTAACTTGGAGGCTAACGTTGGCACATGACATTGCAAGGAAGAGGCCAACGTTTGCGCCAACGTTAGCCCCCTAACTTGGAGGCTAACGTTGGCACATGAATCACAAAGGAGGAAGGCCAACGTTTGCGCCAACGTTAGCCCCCTAACTTGGAGGCTAACGTTGGCGCCACTAGCACTAAGCATTGCCAACGTTAGGGTCAAAGTTAGACCCCTAACGTTGGCACCAACGTCCAAACCAGAAGGATGTGGGTTGCTGCTATGAAAAGTTGGGGTCAAAGTTAGACCCCTAACTTTGGCCCTAACGTTGGGACCAACTATGGCTAACTTCAAAACCGGTTCAATTGGTTCACTTCGGTTCTTCTTCAAACTTCAAGAGCAATCAACCAAGGCCTCTTTCAACCCAATTCCACCAAGAACAAAGGCCCAACTCAAGGCTTGAAGATCATTTTGGAAAGTGTATAAATAGGATAGAATTCAAGTTTTCGGGGAGCTTTCCTTGGAGAATTTTCATAATAGTTTTCGGAGAGCTTTTGAACTTTAATTTCTTTGCTTTCATTGCTTTCAATTTCATTTTACATTTGTCTTGGATCTTGGATTGGAGAATTGAAGAAATTCTGTTTCAATCTCAATCTTGGATCTCTCTGTTTCTTTACTGTTAGTTGAATTTCATTTCCGGTTCATTGTTCTTCATCTCTTTTCTTTGCAATTTAAAATTTCCTTGCTATTGTTCTTGTTGGATCTAGGAAGGCATTGAGATCTAGACTTGGTTTTCTAGTCTCTGGGTCCTGAGATCTGAATTTCTCATTTTAATTCCCTGTTTATTGCTTTTTTCTGTTAATTTACTTTATTGCTTCAAGATCCGGTTCAATCCCAATTCCCTTGCCCTCTTCTGTTTGATGCAATTTAGTTTTTCCTTGTTTAAATTCTGCAAATCCATTCCCCAATTCCCTTTACATTTCAAGCGATTTATATTCCTTGCACTTTAAGATTCCGCAATTTACATTTCTTGCACTTTAAGTTTCTGCCATTTAATTTCTTGTTCTTTAAGTTTCAGCAATTTATTTCTTGTTCTCTTTACTTCAATGCAATTTACATTCTGCAAGTCACACAATCATCAACCAAATCTTGATTCGCTTGACTAAATCAACCACTAAACTAAAATTGCTCAATCCTTCAATCCCTGTGGGATCGACCTCACTCCCGTGAGTTTTTATTACTTGATACGACCCGGTACACTTGCCGGTTGGATTGTGATGTTTAGTGAGAGATTCGTTTCTCACCAAAATATCTCATCAGAGGTTAAGAAGAGCTGAAAGAGGGAAAAATATTGTTGGAGAAGAGGAATCAGACGAAGAATTCCAAGAGATGGAGGAACATTTAACCAATCCACCAGGTGGAGAAGACAACAACAATGGCAACCCACCCCAGAGGAGAGTTTTGGCTTCCTATACCTTTGCAAATCCTAGACATTGTGGGAGCAGCATCTTGGCTCCAAATGTCAATGCTAACAATTTTGAACTCAAGCCACAACTCATCACGTTGGTTCAGAACAACTGCTCTTTTGGTGGAGGACCACTTGAGGACCCACACCAACATTTGTCCACTTTCTTGAGGATATGCAACACTGTCAAAACTAATGGAGTGCCCCCTGACAGTTACAAACTGATGCTGTTCCCATTTTCTCTCAGGGACAAGGCCACTCAATGGTTGGAATCGTTTCCAAGGGACAGCATCAACAACTGGGATGATTTGGTAACTAAATTCCTTGCCAAATTTTATCCACCTCAGAGGATTATAAGGTTAAAGGCTGAGGTACAAACATTTACACAAATGGAGGCCGAACCCATCTATGAGGCATGGGAGAGGTACAAGGCTCTGATCAGGAAATGTCCCCCTGCTATGTTTAATGAGTGGGAGAAGCTTCAAAACTTCTATGAAGGCTTAACACTGAAATCTCAGGAAGCTTTGGATCATTCAGCTGGAGGTTCCTTGCAACTCATGAAAACTGCAGAAGAGGCTCAAGAACTCATTGATATGGTGTCCAACAACCAATATTTCTTTGCTCATCAAAGAGGCCGCCAACCATCACAAAGGAGAGGAGTAATGGAGCTAGAAGGAGTGGATTCAATCCTAGCTCAAAACAAGATGATGCAGCAGCAAATTCAGCAACAATTTGAGCAAATGGCCAAGAGAATTGATAGTCTCCAAGTTGCAGCAGTCAACACTAGCCAATCATCAACCACATGGGGACAGAGTGAAGAAACTCAAGAAGAACAACAACAAGAGCAAGTACAGTATATGCACAACCAAGGACCAAATGAAGTGTATGGTGATACATACAATCCATCCTGGAAGAACCACCCAAACCTCAGATGGGGAGATAACCATGCCCAAAACCAACAACCATGGCAGAGGAACTCAAACCAACACAACCCAAGAAGCAACCAAAATCACAACCAGCAGCAGACTAACCAAAACCCCTACAGAAAACCTCAAAACAACTACCCCAACATCAACCAATACCAATCTAATAACCAACCAACCAACCAAAATGCCTACCATCCACCACCCACATCTCATAACCCACCTCAAATATCACCTGAAGCCTAAAGAATCACTCACTTGGAGGCCATGATAGACAAAATGCTGAAACACCAGGAAATGGTAGCCAAGAATCAGGAAGCCTCCCTGAAGAGCCTAGAGAGACAGATGGGGCAACTCTCCAAGCAAGTATCTATTGAGAGACCCTCAAACTCACTGTCCAGTGACACAATTCCAAATCCCAAGGAAGAATGCAAGGCAATACAATTAAGGAGTGGGAGAGCATTGATAAGCAACAATGACACTACAAGGAAGCAAGCAGAGAACATCAAAGAACCAACGGAGGATGAGAAGCAAACAAAGGCAGATGAGGCTAAGGAGCAAGTTGTGATGCCAAACAAAGACACTGAGAAACTCAAAGAGAAGGACAACCAGCCACATAGCTCAAAAGAAGTAGCTCAGGGGCAGCAGCAAATAGGAAAAAGCATCACACCTCCACTGCCATATCCCCAGAGGTTCAACAAAGAGGTTAAAGACCAGCATTTTCACAAATTCCTTGAGATCTTTAAGAAGCTAGAAATTAATATCCCCTTTGCTGAAGCACTTGAGCAAATGCCTCTATACTCCAAGTTTCTGAAGGATCTCATCAACAAGAAAAGAAGCTGGGATGAGAAAGAAACCATAATGATTACTGAGGAATGCAGGGCCTTGATTCAAAAGGGGCTTCCTCCCAAGCTTGAGGACCCAGGGAGCTTCCTGTTGCCTTGCACCATTGGGGAATTGACCATCACTAAAGCAATGTGCGATCTCGGAGCAAGTATTAACTTAATACCATCCTCCTTGGTGAAAAAGCTGAATATAGAGGAGATCAAACCAGTACAAATGTCTTTGGAGCTGGTAGACAAGTCAATGGTATACCCCAGGGGTGTAATTGAAAATCTTTTGGTCAAGGTGGACAGTTTTATTTACCCTGCTGATTTTGTGGTTCTAGAATCAAACGATGATGATGGTGACTCTGTTATACTGGGAAGGCCATTCTTGGCCACTGCTAGAGCTATCATAGACGTAGAGGAAGGGGAATTAACTCTAAGGATGCATGACCAGAGTGTTACTCTGAAGGTTTTACCAGAGGCACAATTTAGCAGGGAGAAGAAAGACTATATAAAAAATGACCAAGAAAGTCACAGCAACATCCCAATGCTAAGGATTGTGCAGACTGATGAAAAAGCCCAAGAGGGTATTCGAGTATTAGCCACTGAAAAGAGAGGCCCCCAAGGAAAGCCTATGGCCAGAAAAGAAAGATCAACAAAAGGAAAGATGAAACGCAGAAACAAAGCAAAAAGAGACTGGAAGAATAGAAAGATTCCAACAGAGGGGCTTTCCAAAGGTGACAAAGTGCAACTGATATATCAACAGCTGGGGGCAAATCAACAAACCGAGGATTACTACACTGTCAGCAACATACTATCATTAGAGCATGCTGAAATAGAACACCAGAAAACAAAGAAGAGGATCACGGTCAGAGGAGACAAATTGAGGCCCTACAAGCACCAACCACCATAAAAGAAAGTCTCAATGTCAAGCTAGTGAGAATAAAAGAGCGCTCCATGGGAGGCAACCCATGCTTTAAGATTCATGTCATTTTAAATTCAATAAGTTATGATCATTTGAGCATGAATTCGTTTCTCTTTTCATGAACATGTCCATTGACTGCATGCACTGTTATGAAACATATACTAAGTTTAGTGTGCCTCCAAGCACACTAAACCAATGTTACAAAGAATTTCGTTTCACATGCTTAAAATATTTTGATAGGGCATATGGCCGAACACTAAGTTTGGTGTCCACATAGCTTCATGAAAATTTGGAACTCATGCATCAATAATCATACATTTGTTATTTTCCAAAACCTTATAAATAGAAAAATTCTTATTCAGTGATGAAGGCATTAATTGTGATGTACCCTTTGACAAGAAACAAGTTTGGTGTTCATCAAACCTTGATGCACCGATTCAAGGATACAATTAATCCTTCATAAAAAAAAAAAAAAGAAAAAAGAAAAAAGAAAAAGAAAGTGTAATGGAAACAATTCTTATGAACATGTAACATTTGAACTTCACTAGTTGGAGGAAGAGACTCATTTCTTTATACATTACCAAACATTAAGTTTGGTGTCCTCCAAAGAGAGTGTCACGGTTCAAATGAGATAAGAATTGATGGTTCACAAAGTTTTAATAAAAAGCACACCCTTGCTACGGTTGGATAAGACTAATGTATGTTGTCTTGTTGTGGTGACTAGGAGGTCAAAGAATCTTCAAAGAAAAAGACAAGACAAAGGAAAGCATAGCATAAGGACAAAATCCCATCACATGCTTCAAGAAAGAAATCTGCCACTCCTTGAGAATGATCACGGCAAAGGCAAGGGAAGGAGCAAATTTTGTCTTCAATCATCCATACATGCACACCTTTGATCCCCATAGTGTCTAATTGCATCCTAGCCCTTCATTGCTCATTTAAAAGCATACCACCTTCAAGCCATGCACATGACCGAATCACTTCTCAACATAACAAGCTTTGTGCAACCTTTCTCTTACTTTAAACTCCAACCACTTAAACTTCTCTTCTTAATTTCTTGTCATAGCAAGTCCGGTCCTAATTTCTTTCTCCTCCAAATATACATCAAACTCTCCAACATTCTTCACATTCCCTCTCAACCAACCAAGTGATCATGGCATCCTCCTCAAGAACCAAATGACGAAAAGGAAAAGATCCAATAGTGGAGGAAGAAACACATGAATATGACCAACGGAGGTTCAAGTCTTGGTTTCATCAAATGCAAATTCAATGGATGAACGAGAAAAGAATCTATCCTGAAATTCCATTCATGTTGCCGGATGATGGATGTCAAGAAATGAAGAACAAAATCCGGAAGAGGAGATGGGAGGAACTTACATCACCAGCCACCCGAATTAATACCAATATCATAAGAGAGTTCTATGCAAATGTCCCAAGGCTTGACATGCGTGAGCCCCCAACGTACAAGAGCTATGTGCGGGGGGTGGAAGTAGACTTTAGCCCGGATGCAATCAAAAAAGTCTTGAAACTAAAGTCAGTCCGCTTTGATGAACCGGGATACCAACAAAGATTGAATGAGGATTAGGATTATGAAGAGATTGCGAGAGACATTTGTTTTGAGAACTCAGAGTGGGAAGGAGATAACAAGAACAGATACAAGTTCCTGAAGAGATGTAACCTCACTCCGGAAGCAAAAGGATGGTATGAGTTGATGAAAAGATCAATTCTGGGCACAGTAAACACCTCGGAAGTTAACAGGGAGAGAGCCGTGATGCTGCATTGTATCATGGTGGGTGGAGAGATAAGAGTTCATGATATCCTTGCAAGAGACATTCAAAAGCTAGCTGAAAAGAATTCGGCCGGATCTTCGTTGTACTATCCAAGTACCATTTGGAGGTTGTGTGCAAAGGCTAAAGTTCCATTGGAAGAGGAGAATCCAATGTGGTTAAGCCAAGGCATGCCCATAACCATTGAACAAATGATGATGCCCCTTGAAGCACATCAAGGCCGAAGACCACATGGAGGAAGGGAAAGAGAAGAGCCAATGGAAGAAGATGAGCCACACATAGAAGAAGAGCCACAAGAGGAGGAGGAACAGCCACACTTTTTCCCACATGGTAATATGGATATGACTCAAATGCAAGAAGCAATAGGAAGATTGTCTCAACAATACACGAGAATCCAAGAAAGGCAAGAGGAATACCATTCTCTGTACTTGAAGAACCAACAAGCACAAGAAGAAAGAGAGCTAAGAATAATGAGCAAACAAAGTGAATTCGAGTCAAAATTCCTTGTGATGCAAGAAGAACATGCCTTTCAATCTCATGAATCTTTTGGGAAGTTGGAACAAATGCAAGCTGAAAGTTTGAAGGCTTTCAAGGAGTTCACAACACTCCAAGATGCAAGGTATGAAGTACAAGCCGATTACAACGTCAATAGCCAAATCAAACTAAACTATATTGGAGAACATTTGCACAACATGGATCCGGCGTTCCCAACTTTTGATGAATTCTTCAAAATGAGAAGTGAGGTAGAAGTAAACAGGGCTATGAGACTTGAAGATAGAGTGGAAGAGGCTATGAATAAGGCTGGCTTTTGGCAAGATCAACAGGCACCAAACAAGGATGGTGGGAACACTAGCAGCCAAGTTTATGAAAGGAGAAAGAAAAGGCATGACAAATGAAAGGTGGACTTGCTCCTTATTCATCACTACAAAATCTATCTGTTCTAAGTTGTCTTTGCATTTTTAAGTAGTCATTTAAAAGTCTTTGCATTATGTTTGTTTCTTTTAAAATAAGTAGGCTAGTTTATGTGTGTGCTTGTGTGTTTATTTTCACTTGACAAGAAGCATGTGTTGTCCCCTGCATCTTTAAAATTCAATAAAAGAACAGTTTGAATGTGAAGTAAAATGGTTTCTGTTAGATAGAAGTGGAATAAAAGTAAGTGGTGGTATGTGTGTGATTGTATAATAGCTCATTTTTAGTGGATAAAGAGCTAGGATATCTCCTTCTAAGTAAAGAGTAGCCTACTGTCTATGAATCTCAATTGAATTAAATTCCTTGGTTAGAAAGAAAAACAAAAAGAAGGAAAGAAAAAAAAAGATAGCCAAAAAGTGGCAGAACAAAAGAAAAACAAAAAGAAACAAAGCTGGACACCAATAGCTTGAACTTTGAAATATATGCCTGTGATGTCTTTGTACTAGGATCTGCTTGGATTAGTAAGCTCTTAGGAGTGCCTCAACACTCGGTGACTTGGGTTAACTAATCCGGGATCATCAGCTGAAAGTCCACTATCAAGAGCAACCTAACTACAAGGCATTTAGTAACCCAAAGAGGTGCTGGGCATTAATGTTTTAAGAAGGAATGTGAGCCAAGTGTCTATGGTGAATAATGTGTCAAGTATAAAGAAAAGAAAATGAACTTGCTACACATGACACTCAAATAAAGCTTATGAACAAAGTAATAGCCAAGGATAAAGGAATAATGAGAGGTCATAGCAGTATGTCACTTGAAGCTTGAAGGAGACTTTCTAGGCCTAGGAGTCAATAAGAAGTGAGTATTGGCATATCCACACAAAACCCCATGAACTATCAATAATACTCTGCTAACATGAACATCATCTTCTATTTCATTCTTTCTTCTCAATAAATCTTTTCTTGCTTGGGGACAAGCAAGCTTTAAGTTTGGTGTTGTGATGACAAGTCATCCTAGCGTATTTTAGCTAGTCTTTTTCTTTTGTTTTCATTAGAATTATGCACTTTCTTGAGCTACAAGCAAGCTAATTGAGTAGATTTTCATGTTTCCCTTGATTGAACCAACCATATATGAATTCATGCCATTTCATGAGGTTTTATGCTATATTTGTTGCATATTATGAAAGAATGAATATCTCATGATTTTGAGCATAGCTTTGATGAGTTTGGTTGATTAATGATAGGAGAAGAAAGCTTGGAGAAAGGTTGAAGCAAGAAGGAATGGCTAGGAGTGAAGAGAGGACAATGGAATAAGTGAAATTGAACCAGGAAGCAAGAAGCTGGACCTAAAGTTAGCATCAAACTTTTGCACAAACTTTTGGTTGAAAAGTTAGCCCCAACGTTAGCCCCCTAACTTGGAGGCTAACGTTGGAACTTGAAAATTCTCCCCTGGGCTCCAAAAGTTTGCGCCAACGTTAGCCCCCTAACTTGGAGGCTAACGTTGGCACATGAATTCCTCCCTGGCCATCCAACGTTTGCACCAACGTTAGCCCCCTAACTTGGAGGCTAACGTTGGCACATGAAAATTCAATGGGGAAGGAGCAAAAGTTTGCGCCAACGTTAGCCCCCTAACCTGGTGGCTAACGTTGGCGCCACTAGCACACAAGGCAAGGCCAACGTTAGGGTCAAAGTTAGACCCATAACGTTGGCACCAACGTTCATACCAGCAAATTGTGCTGGCTGCTATGAAAAGTTGGAGCCAAAGTTAGACCCCTAACTTTGGCTCAAACTTTTGGTCCAACTTTTGCTAACCTCAAAACCGGTTCAATTGGTTCACTTTGGTTCTTCTTCAAACTTCAAGAGCAATCAACCAAGGCCTCTTTCAACCCAATTCCACCAAGAGCAAAGGCCCAACTCAAGGCTTGAAGATCATTTGAAGAAAGTGTATAAATAGAATAGAATTCAAGTTCTTCGGAGAGCTTTCTTTTTGGAATTTTCATAATAGTTTTCGGAGAGCTTTTGTTATTGAGTGAACTTTAATTTCTTTGTTTTCATTGCTTTCAATTTCATTTACACTTGTCTTGGATCTTGGGTTGGAGAATTGAAGAAATTCTGTTTCAATCTCATCCTTGGATCTCTCTGTTATTTACTGCTTCATTGAATTTCATTTCCGGTTACTTGCTTCTCATCTAATTTCTTTGCAATTTACAATTTCCTTGCAATTGTTCTTGTTGGATCTAGGAAGGCATTGAGATCTAGACTTGGTTTTCTAGTCTCTGGGTCCTGAGATCCAAATCCCCAATTTACATTCTGTTTCTTTCCTTTCTATGTTCATTTACTTTTCTGCTTCATATCCGGTTCAATCTCAATTCCCTTTCCCTCTTCTGTTTAATGCAATTCAACTTTTCTTTGTTTAAATTCTGCAAATCCATTCCCCAATTCCCTTTACAATTCTAGCTGTTTACATTTCTTGCACTTTAAGATTCCGTAATTTACATTTCTTGCACTTTAAGTTTCTGCTATTCAATTTCTTGTCCTTTACGTTTCAGCAATTTATTTTTTGTTCTCTTTACTTCAATGCAATTTAATTCTGCAAGTCACAAAACCATCAACCAAATCTTGATTCGCTTGACTAAATCAACCACTAAGCTAAAATTGCTCAATCCTTCAATCCCTGTGGGATCGACCTCACTCCCGTGAGTTTTTATTACTTGATACGACCCGGTACACTTGCCGGTTAGATTTATGTGTTTTGGGAGAGATTTATTTTTCCTCCAAAATACTCATCAACAGTTAGTTAGTTAGTTGGTGTTCATGAATAAACAAACTAGTTCTTTTTCTTTATTATTCTAGCCGTAAAGTTTAATTTCTTAATGATATTAATTTTTCTTATTTTATTTTTATAGGAAAAGGGAAAGGAGCATTGAAGGGGATTGATTGGACAATTAAATGAGGAAGGTTCGGACACCACAAGAGGAGGGTACTACACACGTGCATCAAGGAGGGATGCATTGGAAAATGTTGCCATGCAACATTGAAAAGAATGAGACCCTTGAAGACCGAACCAAGCCCCCTCATAAAGACGATGATCCTTGTGCCCATCCCCTGCAAAACCCCATAGTAAAGTATCATCTCAAGTAATTGAGGAATCGTCGAGCTAGCGACGATAAAAGAGCGCTCTGTTGGGAGGCAACCCAACCTCAGGTAGTTTCCTTTTCATCTTTATTTCAATAAAGGTCACAAGTTGTTTCCCCTATATTGCGAGGAGCTAAGTTTGGTGTTCCACACCAAAACAATCCAAGAGTGAAAGTGTAATTCTATGTTTGGTGTTCCACCAAAGGATATTAGTTAGAATTACACTCCACTCCCAAAGCACATTGCTAGCTCCAACCAATCAAGGGAAACCACTTAGATGTAGTTAGACTTTAGTTAATAATTGTTTTGTTAATAACAAGATATGAGGTTCTCTGCATATATGCAAGGTTTTGTACTGGGCAAGGAACTAAGTTTGGTGTTCACGCACCAAATTAAGTTTAGAAGTCACAAGCATACATGCAAGCTAACTATTTCTCAAGTGCTTTGGGGACAAGCAACTTCCAATAACTTTGCAGGAATCTTATGAGGAAATGGTGCACCCTCACCCAAGGAAGTGAGGTAGCAAAGACTAGGATGATGACAAAAAGAGGGCAACTAGAAACCATCACCCAAAGGTTGTATTGTACTTAATTCCATGTACTTAGAATGATGAAAGTTGGAAGTCCGAATGCACTTTTGATTAATAGTTACTCGTTAGTTGGAACCTTTTTAAATTCTGTCTTTTAAGTTTTTCATTGCTTAGGTCTAGGATTGCTAGTCTAAATGTCATTACTGCATCATTTCCTTACTTAATTGTATGCTTGTCCTTTTGAATCAAATGAAAAGAGAATGAGTGTTTTATAAAAGACCAGAGTGGAGTTCATACTATGGAATAAGTTTCTGAGTTTGTGGTGTGGTCATAAGTTAGCTAAGTTGGTTCAACCACAAGGTGGGAAGACAACTATCTGTCATGAATCATATGCTTGAACACACCCCATGAGACTAGCTAAATAACAAGATCCTAATAAGAAAAAGGGAAAGAACAATCAAAGAAGAATAAAAGAAAAATAGCAAGAAAAGAGGCTGGGCACCAAGGGTTTGAGTCTTGAGGGATGTGTCTGTGGTGTTCCTGTACCAAGGATCTGCTTGGATTACTAAGCTCTCAGAGGTGCTTTATCACCTGGTAACTTGGGTTAACTAACCCGGGATTATCAGCTGAAAGTCCGCTATCAAGAGCAATCTTTGCTACAGAACATTTAGTAACCCAAAGAGGTGCTGGACACCAAGACCTCAAGGAAAGAAAATAAACAAACCATGTGCCTGTGGTGTGTATGTATGGGGGAGAGACTTGAGGAAGTAAGTCCTTAGGGGTGCTTCAACACCTAGCACCTTGAACCAACTGGTTCGGGAGTGTTGGCTGAAAGCTTATTCTAAAGAGTTGCCCCCTTACAGAGCACTTAGCCTAAGAACACAAATAAGCCCTGAAATGACAACAAAAGGATCAATGAATAAAAGTCTCATGGGATGCAATCAAGTGAGTATTCTAGAACATGATAAAGGTCTGAAAGCCAGTGAAGGAATGAACCTAAGTTGCTATGCATGAAACCACCATAAAACCAGGAACATGACTTCCACAAGAATGACTCATTTCTCTTGGCATTCCATTAATCATTCTCTTGTTCCAGTACTTGCTTAGGGACAAGCAAGCTTTAAGTTTGGTATTGTGATGCCAGGGGATTTTGGTCAGTTTCACTGACCTTTTCTTTACTATTTTTAAGGTAGTTTCATGCATTTTCTTAGAAAATAAGCTAGTTTTGGGTAGATATTCACTTACATCTTGATTCAAGCATACATTGTGCACTTTACATGATTTCATGAGAATTTTGCATGAATTATATGACAAATTGGATGATGCATGACTCATGACTTGGACTAGAATTTTGATGTACTTTGTTGCTTGATTTCAGGACAAAGGAAGCAAAGAAGAACCACGTTAGCAGTCACGTTAGTCCCACTAACGTGACCTCTAACGTGGAATGGGTGCTAACTTGCAAAGTTAATGAGAAAGGTAATCGCCAATAATGCCCTTGAAGCCAACATAAGCCCACGTTAAGAGTCACGTTAACTAAGTTAACGTGAACTCTAACGTGGAAGAAGACAACAAGGCCAACGTTAGTGACACTCTCCTTTGTCACTAACGTTGGACCAAGCTCATAATTGGCCACGTTAGTTGCCACGTTAACTTAGTTAACGTGGACTCTAACGTTAAGAAGCAAAAGAGAAGCCAACGTTAGTGACATTCACCTTTGTCACAAACGTTGGCCAAGCCTCCATAAGCCACGTTAACTCCCACGTTAACTTAGTTAACGTGGAAGCTAATGTGGAGAGAGCAATTGATAGCCAACGTTAGTGACACTTACCTTTGTCACTAACGTTGGGGTGAACCACCAAGAGCCACCATGAGCAACGTTAACTCCCACGTTAACTTAGTTAACGTGGAAGCTAACGTGGATAAAGAGATGATGAGCCAATGTTAGTGATACTCACCTTTGTCACTAACGTTGGGGATGGCTAGCATTACTACGTTAGAAGCCATGTTAACCTAGTTAACGTGGACTCTAACGTGGGAAAGGGGCACATTGGAACGTTAGTGACAAAGGTAAGTGTCACTAACGTTCTCGAAGAATTGGCACTGCTACGTTAGAAGCCACGTTAACCTAGTTAACATGGACTCTAACGTAGGGACAAGGGAGGACTCTCCACGTTATTGGGAAAGGTAAGTCCCAATAACGTGTGCGAAGGACCAAGAGGCAACGTTAGTGGTCACGTTAGTGCCACTAACGTTGAAGTCAACGTGATCATATTTGGGTTAGGAACGTTAGTGAAAAAGGTGATTGTCACTAACGTTCTCGAACCCACACTTTCACTTAACGTTGACACCACTAACGTCCTGAGTCAAAGTCCCTGCCTACTTTACCTTTTCTCTCTGCAAGCAAAGCTAAGCCCAATGAAAAGGATAACTGCTTCAAACTCAAGATTCAGAAGCCCATACCCAAGACTTGAAGAGCCAACTAAAAGATGAAAAGAGTAGTATATATAGGAGTAGCTTTGAATTAGTTAGAGAGTTGGAAACTTTAGGGAGCCTTTGGCATAGAACTACTCTCTATATTTTACTTTCTCTGCACTTCTAGTTTTACTTTCATCATGTATTCTCCATCTTGGTTTTCATTTTCCAAAGCTATGAACAACTAAACCCCTTTCATTGGGTTAGGGAGCTCTGTTGTAATTTCATGGATCAATACTAGTTTTCATTCTCCTTCTTCTATCTTTTCTCTTGATTTTACTAGAAAGCTTTCGATCTTCATCCAATTGGGTAGTTATCTTGGAAAAGAAGTTATTCATACTTGGATCTCTTCTGAACCTTGAAAGAGGAATGAAGAGATCATGCTAAAAATGTATTCTCATGCTGGACCAAATTGGATTTGGATGGATATGTGACTATAATCCTACCAACACTTGATTTGGAAAATGCATGTGGTATAATCAGTGACCATACTTCATCTCTTCTCATGAGCAATTGACCAAGGAATTGACTATTGATCAAGATTTGATAGATTGAATTACCAAGAAATTGGAATTCGATCACTTAAGATTGCCAAGGAGATCAATGAATGCATTGATTGAGGAAGAGATGAAAATGAACTTGATCCGGAGAATGCAACATCTCCTGAGCCCAATGAACCCCCCATTTCTGATCTTACCCATTCTCTTTAATTTCTGCCATTTAATTTTATGAGCAATTACCCCATTCCCGTTTAAGATTCTGCAATTTACTTTCCGCCATTTACATTCAGCTCTGTATTTCTAGCATTTACTGTTTATGCTATTTACTCTCCCGCCATTTAATTTTCTGCAAATCTCAAATCAAATTCTGGTTCGCTCAACTAGAACATTCCTCTAATTAAAGTTGCTTGATCAATCAATCTCTGTGGGATTCGACCTCACTCTATTGTGAGTTTTTACTTGACGACAAATTTGGTACACTTGCCGAAGAAAATTTGTTGAGAGACAAGTTTTGTGCGTATCATTACCACACCAAACTTAAAAGTTTTGCTCGTCCTTGAGCAAAAGAAGAAAGAAAGTGGTAGAGGAAGAAGAAAATGGAGGAGATGGAGGGAGAAGGTGTATTCGGCTAAGGGGGAGAAGTGGTGGTTGTAATGTGTGAAAATGGAGTAGTGTTGGGGGGTTTATGGGGAAGAGTGGAGGGATGTGAGTGGTTAAGAGGTGATGGGGAAGAGTGATTGAGGTGATTGGTGAAGGGTATTTGGGGAAGAGGGTTATGAAAAGGGGAGAAGAGGAGAGAAGAAGAGGTGAGGTAGGTGAGGATCCTGTGGGGTCAAGGACTTAACATCCCTACTCCAATTAGGCGTGCAAAACGCCCTTTGTATGCAATACTGGCGTTTAACGCCAGACTACTGCCTGTTTTTGGCATTAAACACCCAAATGTAGCCTGTTTCTGGCGTTTAATGCCACTTTCATGCTCTATTCTGGCGTTAAACGCCAGTCTGGTGCTTGTTTCTGGCGTTTAACGCCAGCTTGATGCTTCTTTCTGGCGTTAAACGCCAGTTTGATGCTTCTTACTGGCGTTTAAACGCCAGTAAGCTCTTCCTCCAGGGTGAGCTATTTTTAATGCTTTTTTTCATTCTATTTTTGATTTTTCAGTAGTTTTTGTGACTCCACATGATCATCAACCTAAAAAAAACAAATAACATTGGGTTGCCTCCCAACAAGTGCTTCTTTAATGTCAATAGCTTGACAGTGAGCTCTCATGGAGCCTCACAGATGTTCAGAGCATTGTTGGAACCTCCCAACACCAAACTTAGAGTTTGGTTGTTTCCTCCCAACACCAAACTTAAAGTTTGGCTGTGAGGGCTTTGGTTGACTTTGTAGTGAGAGAAGCTTTTCATGCTTCCTCTCCATGGTTACAGAAGGAAATCCTTGAGTTTTAAACACAAGGTTGTCCTTATTCAGTTGAAGGACCAATTCCCCTCTGTCCACATCAATCACAGCTCTTGCTGTGGCTAGGAAGGGTCTTCCAAGGATGATGGATTCACCCTCTTCCTTCCCAGTGTCTAGGATTATGAAATCAGCGGGGATGTGAAGGCCTTCAACCTTTACTAGCACGTCCTCTACTAGTCCATAAGCCTATTTTCTTGAGTTGTCTGCCATCTCTAATGAGATTCTGGCAGCTTGCACCTCAAAGATCCCAAGTTTCTCCATTACAGAGAGTGACATTAAGTTTATTCCTGACCCCAGGTCACACAGAGCCTTTTCAAAGGTCAATGTGCCTATGTTACAGGGAATTAGGAATTTACCAGGATCCGGTTTCTTTTGAGGTAATTTATGCATATCCAATGCATTCAGCTCATTGGTGAGCAAGGGAGGTTCATCTTCCCAAGTCTCATTACCAAATAATTTGGCATTCAGCTTCATGATTGCACCAAGGTATTTAGCAACTTGCTCTTCAGTAATGTCTTCATCCTCTTCAGAGGATGAATACTCATCAGAGCTCATGAAGGGCAAAAGGAGGTTCAATGGAATCTCTATGGTCTCTAGATGAGCCTCAGATTCCTTTGGTTCCTCAAAGGGAAACTCCTTATTGGTCACTGAGCATCCCAGGAGGTCTTCCTCACTAGGATTCATGCCCTCCTCCTCCTCTTTGGGTTTGGCCATACCAAGCAAGGTAATGGCCTTGCACTCTCTTTTTGGATTCTCTTCTGTATTGCTTGGGAGAGTACTAGGAGGAGTTTCAATGACTCTTTTACTCAGCTGGCCCACTTGTGCCTCCAAATTTCTAATGGAGGACCTTGTTTCATTCATGAAACTTAGAGTGGCCTTAGATAGATCAGAGACTATATTTGCTAAGCTAGATGGATTCTGCTCAGAATTCTCTGTCTGTTGCTGAGTGGATGATGAAAAAGGCTTGCTATTACTAAACCTGTTTCTTCCATCATTATTAAAGCCTTGTTGAGGCTTTTGTTGATCCTTCCATGAGAAATTTGGATGATTTCTCCATAAGGGATTATAGGTATTTCCATAGGGTTCCCCCATGTAATTCACCTCTGCTATTGCAGGGTTCTCAGGATCATAAGCTTCTTCTTCAGAAGATGCCTCTTGAGTACTGTTGGATACAACTTGCAATCTATTCAGACTCTGAGAAATAATATTGACTTGCTGAGTCAATATTTTATTCTGAGCCAATATGACATTCAGAGTATCAATTTTAAGAACTCCCTTCCTCTGAGGCGTCCCATTACTCACAGGATTCCTTTCAGAAGTGTACATGAAATGGTTATTTGCAACTATGTCAATGAGTTCCTGAGCTTCTGCAGCCATTTTCTTTAGGTGAATGGATCCACCTGCAGAATGGTCCAATGACATCTTTGATAATTCAAACAGACCATCATAGAATATATCCAGGATGGTCCATTCTGAAAGCATGTCAGAAGGACACTTTTTGGTCAGTTGATTATATCTCTCCCAAGCTTCATAGAGGGATTCACCTTCTTTCTGTTTGAAGATTTGGACATCCACTCTAAGCTTGCTAAGCTTTTGAGGAGGAAAGAACTTGGCTAAGAAAGCCGTGACCAGCTTATCCCAAGAGTTCAGGCTATCCTTAGGTTGAGAGTCCAACCATATTCTAGCTTTGTCTCTTACAGCAAACGGGAAAAGCATAAGCATGTAGACCTCGGAGTCAACCCCATTGGTCTTAATAGTATCACAGATTTGTAAGAATTCAGTTAAAAACTAAAAAGGATCTTCTGATGGAAGTCCATGAAACTTGCAGTTCTGTTACATCAGAGAAACTAATTGAGGCTTTAGCTCAAAATTGTTTGCTCCAATGGCAGGGATTGAGATGCTTCTTCCATGTAAATTGGAATTTGGTACAGTAAAGTCACCAAGCATCTTCCTTGCATTGTTATTGTTTTCGGCCATGTCTCCTTCTTTTTCGAAAATTTCTGTCAGATTTTGTGCTTTAGCTTCCCTTAGCTTCCTCTTCAGTCCTTTCAGGTTCAGGATCAGCTTCAACAAGAATGTTCTTATCCTTGTTCCTGCTCATATGAAAAAAGAAGAGAACACAAAAGAAAATATAGAATCTTCTATGTCACAGTATAGAGATTCCTTATATGAGTATAAAAAGAGAAGGATGGAAGAAAGAAAAGATAAGAATTCGAACACAGAGGAGAATAGTGGGTTCGAATTTTTGAGTAGAAGAGAAGTGTTAGTAGATAAATAAATAATTAGAAGGAGATGAGAAAGGGAAGAATTTGAAAATTAAATAAAATAAAATAAAAATATTTTTGTTTTTAATTTAAAATTAAAGTTAAAATTTGAAAATTTTAAGAAGAAAAATGAAATTAAATTAAAATTTAAATCAATTAGTTAATTAAAAGGGAATTTTGAAAAAGAGGTTAGTGATTTTCGAAAATTAGAGAGAGAGAATTAGTTAGGTAGTTTTGAAAAAGATAAGAATCAAACAAGATAAGATTAAGTGAAAAAAAGATTTGAACATCAATTTTGAAAAGATAAGAAGTTAGAAAGGATTTTAAAATTGATTTTGAAAAAGATGTGATTGAAACTTATTTTGAAAAAGATTTGAAAAGGAAATTTAAAAAGATTTGATTTTTGAAATTAAAGTTGATTACTTGACTAACAAGAAACTAAAAAGATATGATTCTAGAGATTAAAGATTGAACCTTTCTTACTAGGCAAGTAACAAACTAAAAGTTTTTGAATCAATCACATTAATTGTTAGCATTAATTTCAAAAATATGAAATAGAAATAAGAAAAAGATTTTGAAAATAAATTTTGAAAATTTCGAAATTATGAAAGAAAAATTGAAAAAGATTTGATTTTTGAAAAAGATTTGAAAAAGATAGAATTTTTAAATTGAAAATTTGATTTGACTCATAAGAAACAACTAAATTTTTAAAATGTTTTGAAAAAGTCAAGTCAAATTTTTGAAAATTTATGAGAAAATAAGGGAAAGATATTTTTTTATTTTTGAATTTTTAATGAAGAAAGAGAAAAACAACCAAAAGACTCAAAACATGAAAATTATGAATCAAAACACATGATGCATGCAAGAACACTTTGAATGTCAAGATGAACACCAAGAACACTTTGAATGTCAAGATGAACACCAAGAACTTATTTTTAAAAATTTTTAAGGAAAGAAAAACATGCAAGACACCAAACTTAGAAATTTTCAAACTTTAGACACTAACAAATTGAAAATGCATATGAGAAACAAGAAAAGATGCAAAACAAGAAAAATTAAAGATCAAACATAGAAAATCATCAAGAACAACTTGAAGATCATGAAGAACACATGCGTGAGTTTTCGAAATTTTAAAGAAAAATTAAAAGCATGCAATTGACACCAAACTTACAATTTGACACTAGACTCAAACAAGAAACATCAAATTATTTTTTTGATTTTATGATTTTATAATTTTTTTTTTGGATTTTTCGAAAATTCTTTTGAAAAGGAAAACAAGGATTTCAAAATTTTTAATAGGAATTCTAGGAATCTTGCAATGTTAGTCTAAAGCTCCGGTCCAGGAATTAAACATGCCTTACTAGCCAGCCAAGCTTTCAGTGAAAGCTCCGGTCCAAAACACTAGACATGGTCAATGCCCAGCCAAGCTTCAGCATACATAGTTCAAGCATGTGAAGAAGAAGCCTCAGTCCAAAAGAATTTAGACATGGCTTTACAGCCAGCCAGGCTTCAACATATCTCATGAAATTCTAGAATTCCTTTTTAAAAATTCTGAAGCCATAGAATAATTCATTTATGTATAAATTTTTTTTTGAAAATTTTTCGAAAATAAAAATAATAAAAACAAAAACTTAAAAATAAAATAAAATTACCTAATCTGAGCAACAAAATGAACCGTCAGTTGTCCAAACTCGAACAATCCCCGGCAACGGCGCCAAAAACTTGGTATGCAAAATCGTTATCGTTCATTCCTTGGTAACGGCGCTAAAAACTTAATACGCACATTCATAATCTTAATTCTTTGTCACAACTTTGCACAACTAACCAGCAAGTGCACTGGGTCGTCCAAGTAATAAACCTTACGTGAGTAAGGGTCGATTCCACAGAGATTGTCGGCTTGAAGCAAGCTATGGTCACCTTGTAAGTCTCAGTCAGGCGGATTCAAATGGTTATAGAGTTTTAATAATTAAAATATAATTAAAACATAAAATAAAGATAGAGATACTTATGTAATTCATTGGTGAGAATTTCAGATAAGTGTATGGAGATGCTTTTGTTCCTTCTGAACCTCTACTTTCCTACTGCTTTCATCCAATCCTTCATACTCCTTCCCATGGCAAGTTTTATGTAGGGCATCACCGTTGTCAATGGCTACTTCCTGTCCTCTCAGTGAAATATGCGCTGTCACCGCACGGCTAATCATCTGTCAGTTCTAGATCATACTGGAATAGGATTCAGTAATCCTTTTGCGTCTGTCACTACGCCCAGCACTCGCGAGTTTGAAGCTCTTCATAGCCATCCCTTCCCAGATCCTACTCGGAATACCACAGACAAGGTTTAGACTGTCCGGATCTCAAGAATGGCCGCCAATAATTCTATCCTATACCACGAAGACTCTGATCTCACGATCAGAAGGCTAAGAGATATGCATTCAAGCTTGCTTTCATGTAGAACGGAAGTGTTTGTCAGGCACGTGTTCATAAGTGAGAATAATGATGAGTGTCGCATAATCATCACATTCATCATGTTCTTGTGTGCGAATGAATATCTTAGAGAAGAAATAGGCTTGAATTGAATAGAAAAACAATAGTACTTTGCATTAATTCATGAGGAACAGCAGAGTTCCACACCTTAATCTATGGTGTGTAGAAACTCTACCGTTGAAAATGCATAAGTGATGAAGGTCCAGGCATGGCCGAATGGCCAGCCTCCATAAAGGTCTAAGATAGCATAAGATTGATCAAAGATTGTCTAGTACAATAGTAAAAGGTCCTATTTATACTAAACTAGTTACTAGGGTTTACAGAGATAAGTAAATGATGCAGAAATCCACTTCCGGGGCCCACTTGGTGTGTGCTTAGGCTGAGCATTGAAGCTTTCATGTGTAGAGGTCTTCCTTGGAGTTAAATGCCAGTTTGTAACCTGTTTCTGGCGTTTAACTCTGCTTTGCAACCTGTTTTTGGCGTTTAACTCCAGAATAGGGCAGAAAGCTGGCGTTGAACGCCAGTTTGCGTCATCTAAACTCGGGAAAAGTATGGACTATTATATATTGCTGGAAAGCCTTGGATGTCCACTTTCCAACGCAATTAAGAGCGTGCCATTTGGACTCTTGTAGCTCCAGAAAAGCCACTTTGAATGCAGGGAGGTCAGAATCCAACAGCATCTGCAGTCCTTCTTCAGCCTCTGAATCTGATTTTTGCTCAAGTCCCTCAATTTCAGCCAGAAAATACCTGAAATCACAGAAAAACACACAAACTCATAGTAAAGTCCAGAAATGTGAATTTTATTTAAAAACTAATAAAAATATACTAAAAACTAACTAAATCATACCAAAAACTATGTAAAAACACTGCCAAAAAGCGTATAAACTATCCGCTCATTATAGCTACAACATGCAAGTGAGAAAATAGTAGAAGCAAAGAGCATATCAATAGTGCGAAAATTGCAACAATGGGGGGAAGAGCGTGGGTAATGCAAGATATTATAAGTGCATATCAATGCAAATGGAATGCAAGTATCATAAAAGAATAGCATTGACTTATGAATAATAATACCCAATCAGAATAAAACAAGTCATGAAGCACCAGAATAATTCAAGAAAAGATGCAACAATTGAATAAGAAAATTTAACACCAATGGAAAAATAAAAAAAACATGCACAAAATTAAAATGCAATGAATGAAAATATGCAAATGTAATGAGGAAAAAAATGAGAAGAAAGAGGAAGGAGATGAAAGTAGGAAAGGAGGAGGAAAGAATAAGAAATGAGAGAGAAAAGGGTAAGAATTTAGAAATGGGGCGCGACGCGTACGCGTGCATCACGCGAACGCGTGGGAGGTCTGAAAGCGAAATGATGCGCACGCGTCAGAGACGCGTACGCGTGGAATGATTTTATGCCTCTAGCACAGTTCCATCATGAGAGCGGCACAACTCTCGGGTTAGCACCCTTATTACGCCGATTTCCCTATCCACGCGTGCGCGTGCTTGATGCGTACGCGTGGATTTCCAAAGTTGCAAGTGACGCGCACGCGTGGCTCGATTTGTGCGTAGAGCACACCAGCCACACGATTCCATCACAACTTTTTGTTCGTTGGATGGATAGCAAAATTAGGAATCGACGCCCACGCGTGGCCTACGCGCACGCGTGGGTTGCCCCTTTTTTTATGTAGTATGCAGAATGCAAAATGCAGATGCCAATGCAGACATTATGAATGAACACTAAGAAAAATAGAATAAAATAAAACTAAGAATAAAATAAAATAAAATAAAACTAAGATTGAAAAAGAACGATCATAACATGGTAGGTTGTCTCCCACCTAGCACTTTTAGTTAAAGTCCTTAAGTTGGACATTTGTTGAGCTCCCTGTCATGGTGGCTTATGCTTGAACTCATCCAAGAATTTCCACCAATGTTTGTAATTCCAATGGCCTCCGGGATCCCAAACCAGGCACAAAGAGCCTTCGAGCAAGTTAAAGCAAGTGACAAGGCCCCAAGAGTGTTTATTGCTAGACTGAATTCCGGGGTCCCAAACCTTGCTTTTGCACCCGTCTTCTTGTTGATCATCTTTGTTCCAACCGGGTGGTAAGCAGTCCAAATTCTCACTGAGACATCCAAACAGCTTCCTAGACCCATTCAATTGAGAATTGTACCAATCTTTGTACTTCAATTTGGGGCATGCAACCATATTGAACCTTGCATGATAATTCCTACCACTAACCATCTCCCGCTTGCTCTTATAGCCACAAAGAGCTCTAAGTTGCCCATCCGTCTCAAGCAAAGCATATTCAAGTGGGCTAATTAAGCTTAGAGAGGAAAGATTTACCCACTTGAATAAAGGAATGGATGGTGATGGTTTTGGGGGAGAGGTCTCCAACAACTTTGGCAAGGTGATTTCCAGCTCCATTCTCTTGAGTTCTTCCTTGACAACTTCCACCTCTTTGCAAGCTTCTTCAATTTCAACCTCTTTCTCCTAGTAGCTTTCTTCCAATTTAAGCTCTTCTTCATTGCTTACCACGGGCATGGGAGGTTGTGCCTCTTCTTCTTTAATCTCCATGTCAAGTCCAATAGGAGAGGATTCAAATGTAGATAAGAATTCATCAATGATCGAATCCATCTCTTGATCATCCCCTTCAAAGTCTTTAACCATTATATGCCTTGGAGGTTGTACACCCTCCTCAACATCAAATTCAAACTCCTTAGAAGGAGGTTTTGTGACTTCAGGTTCCCATGGAGGTTCTGCATCTCCTAAATCTTCAACCACTTCCTCTTCTTTAGTAATTTTGGCTTTCTCTCTAGTACAAAATCAGACTCCCCCTTGATGTCTTCCTTTATATGATAACTCCTTTCAACTACTCTTTCATCTTCAAGGGTCTCTCCTGCTGCTACCTTTAGGGCCTCCTCTAGCTTCTTATGAAGTATGGATTTGCGAAGATGATTCCTTCTTTCTTGTTCCATATTAATAGCATAATTGGGATCATCTTGCTCTTGGATTGATGGATGTGGGTGCTCTTCCTTGGAGGGTGGTGATGGGATGGAAAAATCATTATGTGGTTGAAAAGGAAGTGAACTAGAGCTTGAGAGTTGAATATTAGAGGTAGAGGGTTGGTTCATGCGGGATATAAGATTTTGGAGTGTAGAGGTGAGACCAATGATGTTAGAGATGAGTGTGTTGTTATCCAATGGAGGTTGGGGTGGATACGAGGGTTCATTTATTGGGAGAGAGTGCTCATTATACGGAGGTGGTTCTTCTTGATAAGGATATGGAGATGGTGCATATTGAGGTGGTGGTTCTGGGTGTGGTTCATATGGTGGTTGGTGTGGTGGATAAGGATTAGGGTCATATGGAGGTGTTTGGTGGTAAGGGGCTTGTTGGTATGGTGGTCCAAAGGTATGTTGGGGAGGTGGTTCATAAGCATATGGTGGGGCTTAGCTTGTTGGTAACTGCAAGGGGGTCCACCATATTCATCATCATGGTACGCTCCCTGGAATGGCTCTTGACCAAAGTAATTTGGTGGAGGTTGGTTGTCACGAAGAGGTCCACTATAACTATTGTCTTGGTATGCATCACAGAATGGTTGTTGGTGATAGTGCATTGGAGGGGGTTGTTGCCAAGAAGGTTGATCAAATCCTTGTGGCTCCTCCCATCTTTGATTCTTCCAACCTTGATGCCTATTTTCATTATAGTTTCCATTCCTTACAACAACATTGGAACCAAACTTGAAGCCAGAGGGGTGAGAATTCATAGTAGTCAGGGAAATAAAAATTAATAAAAATTAAAGAAAATAAACTCTTAAAACTAGAAACACTAACAAAGAAATGAAAAAGCAAAAATAAAAAAACAAAAAATAAAAACAAATAAACAAGAAAAAAGCAAATATTTACAATAACCAATAATAAGGCACACGTTTGTAATTTCCCGGCAATGGCGCCATTTTGACGATTAAATTCTTTAATAGCAAGAATCTAATCGTCAGAGGTAACATTGGTCACACACGTCCCTTTGAGTGTAGCTCCCAATCATGCGATATGATGCGTCTTGAGTGCTGACAGTTGAAACCTATATCCCAGTCAAGTGCTGAGAGATTATGCTTATCTGCTGGGACATGAGCTTTTTTTAGCCAAAATGATGTCCAGCGTGTCCACCTCCATGACTCCTCTCTTTTGAGTAGTCGCAGTGTTCACAGGATTCCTCTCAGAAGTGTACATGTACTGATTATTGGCAACCATCTCAATAAGCTCATCTGCCTCTTCAGGCATCTTCTTTATGTGTAGAGAACCACCTGTAGAGTGATCCAAAGACATCTTGGCTATCTCAAAGAGGCCATCATAAATGATCTACAACTTGGTCCACTATGAGACCATGTCTGAGGGGCATCTCCTGATCATCTGCTTGTATCTCTCTCATGCCTCATAGAAGGACTATCCATCTTTCTATCTGAAGGTCTAGACATCCACTCTAAGCTTACTCAGCTTCTGGGGTAGAAAGAACTTAGAAATTCAGTGATCACCTTGTCCCATGTGTCCAGGCTCTCCTTGTACAGAGAATCAAGCCACAGCTTTGCTCTGTCCCTTACAGCAAAAGGAAAGAACATGAGCTTGTAAACTTCAGGGTTCACTCTATTCATCTTGACTGTGTTACAAATCTACAGAAAGTTAGATATGAATTTGTTGGGGTCCTCCTGTGGAAGTCCCTGAAACTGACAGTTCTACTGCATCAGAATGACCAGTTGAGGTTTAAGCTTGAAATTATTGGCCCCAATGGCAGGTACAAATATACTGCGCCCATAGAAGTCAGTTGTGGGTGTAGTGTATGGTCCAAGCACCTTCCTAGCTTGCTCTTCAGCGTTCAGATTTTCTCCATTAGCTGCCATGGTGGGCTCTTCAACTTCCTTCTCAAAAGTTTCCTTGAGATTTTCTCCGGCTTTGTAAGTTTTGGCTTGTTGCAAATGCTGCCTCAAGGTTCTTTCAGGTTCAGAATCAAACTCGAGAAGCAGTTCTTTGTCCCTGTTCCTTCTCATAAACAAGAAATAAGGAAAAAGTGGGAGTCTTTATGTCAGAGTATAGAGAACTCCCTGTGAGATATCTTATGTAAAAAGAGAAAATTAAAACAAAACACAGTGAGTAATTAACATGAAAAATTTGAAAATAAGAATGCAAGATTTAACCTAAAAATTTTCGAAAATTAGAAAGAAAAAGATTTTTAAAAAAAATTTTGAAATTTCTAAAGGAAGGGGAAACACTAAAAGACCCCAAACTTAAAATTAGAAATTAAAGAAAAATAAATAAGCTAAAAAGAAAATCAAAAATTAAGAAAAGTAAACAAAATAGAAGTCAAAAATTAAAAAGAAAATAATTAAACAAAGACTAATAAAAATACCTAATCTAAGTAACAAGACAACTATTAGTTGTTAATCACGAACAATCCCCGACAACGATGCCAAAAACTTGGTGCCCGAAATTAGAACTCGCACAACTTAACCGGCAAGTGCACCGAGTCATCCAAGTAATACCTCAGGTGAGTGAGGGTCAATCCGACGAGGATTTTCGGACTGAGCAAGCAATGGTCGTCCTATTGTAATTAGTCAGGCAAACAGTAAAAAAAGTTGTGTTGTTGTAACACATAAAACAAATACCAAGAAAATAAAGAAAGCAATTAAAGGTATGGTGTAAAAAAATAATGAGAAATCGATTAAGGTTTTAGAGATGTTTACTTTTTCCGGATTAAAATGTCTTACTAACTATTTTAACAATGAATGATTCATTCTATAGCAAACCATAAGTGATTAAACCCTAATTTTTTAGCGATTTAATCTCCTTTAATCCTCATCAAATGCCACTCTCGTGGTCACTCAATTCCGATTAAAGGGTTAAGTTCATAAAACTAGTTTAACGCCACAAAAATCCTAATTACCCAAAGCTAACAGGATTTTATGTCATATATCCCAATTAGTTCATTCAATTAACCTAATAATAAATGCTACACATAAAAGATATTATTTGTAAATAGAAATTACAAAAAGAAAATAAATAAAATTAATAAGTGCTAAATCCACTTGGAGGCCCAAAGAGGTGTGAATCGGGCTGCTGCTAGCGTTCAACTTCAAGAATGGGCATGAAACGCCAAGGGGAGGAGCATGCATATCTCGTTTGTGCCCCCCTGCTGGTGCCAAATGCCAGATCGGCATTCAACTCCCAAGGAGGGTGCTGCCAGCATTTTTCTTTCTTGCTCCAGGCTTCTCCAAACTGCTCCAAATTTCACTTAAAATCATAAAAACATAAGCAAAAATCAAAGTAGCATCCAAAAATTATTTTTGCACTAAAATCAAGTAAAAGTAAATAAAAGGTTTGTTTGGGCGCCATTCTCAAAAAAGATCTTTTTTTAAGTGATCTTTTTTTAAAAGATCTTTTACAAAAGTAAAAGTGATTTTATGTTTTGAAACTTTAGTTAAAAGTACTTATTTAAAAGATGTTATTGTTTGGATACAAAAATACAAAAGTACTTTTATAATAATAATATTACTTAAAAGGACATTCAATCATAAAAGAGTTTATTAATAATAATAAAAGAAAATTAATTATTTATACTAATTTATTTGATCCGATAATTGATCTCTTATATTGTCTCTTATTTTTTCCCATTCATTAATTTCAAAATTTGTTGATCCATTTCTTCCAGTAGTACCGTCATCTTCATTGGCTTGTAATGAAACAATATCTTCAAACTTTTGCAAAATACTTATGTCATCAGAATCCATCATTCTTATAAAATTATGAAGGATGAAACATGCAACAATGATATAATGCTGGGTTTCAAATTTGGCTCTTAATGACATATTTTGTAGTATCTTACATCTTGCTTTGCATACTCCAAAATTGCGTTCAATTACTGTCCTTAAACTTGAATGACAATAGTTGAACTTTTCATTGTTTGATCTAAAATTTGGTGCTAGTCTAAGTTGTGAAATATGATACCTTGTATGACGATAAGGTCCTAAGAATCCCTTAAAAGTTAGATAACCAGCATCAACTAAGTAATATTTACCTGAAATACATTAAAAAAATACAAAAATCAAGCCACATATTATCATGAAAATGAATGTAACCTCAAAATAAACTTAGATGACATAACTAACCTTCTGGTAGATGTGGAAAATTTAGCTTTTTTGTTCGAAGAGCCTCCATAAATATTCTTGTATCATGTGCAGAACCTTCCCAACCAGCCCATATAAATGTAAAACACATATTAAAATCACACACAGCCATTACATTTGTTGTAGTATTTCTTTTTCTACCAATAAACCCCACTTGCTCATCTTGGTGAACATGAATGGCTATATGCGTGCCATCTATAGCTCCAATACAATCTTTAAAATATGGCTAATATCTATCATTATCCATAATATATTTAGGTGTTCTCCAAAACAAGGATCAACAGGTCTAATAATATTTTTTACCAATTTCTTCACACATGATAGAACATGATGAAATTAACGAAATATAGTTTCACCTGAATGCTGAAATCGCTCCTCCAACATTCTATAAGAAGCTCCTTGCCCAAGCATGTATAAAAATATTGCTACCATCTCTTCTCTACTAATACCTCGTGTGGATTTCAAGCCATAATTGAGAACCAAATCATTGCATAAACGGTTAAACACTGATCTTCTCATTCTAAATTGTTCAAAAATTGCATTTCATTCCCTTCCTTTAATTCTAATAGCCATTGATATCCTAATAGTTTTGAAGTCATTTTCTCTTGTTTGAGGATATATCGCAAGAAATATTTGTCAACTCCACAAATAGCTAATATAGCAGCTGATTCGTAATCTTTTTCATGTTCCTCATATTCAGTATCATTATCTGTTTTATAATCACTCATCCTATATAATTTAAATTAACATGAAAAATAAGATAACAAAGCAAAAAATACTATTTACAATGTCATTATTAAATAAAGGGTATAGGATGCACAAAATCTAACTCAAAATATAACTTAAAACAATATAAAAATAACTAGAAAAAGGTATAAGATTCCCCGTGTAAAATCCGGTTAATTAATGGCTAATTAACCCATAAATTAAACTATATTCTAGAAAGTGAGAAATGAAGTTTTTATGGTTTAATGTGATAGAGAAAATTAAAACGAGAATTTTGACACCAATTTTAAAGAAATCGGCCCAAGATTGGGCCGAATGGGCCAAACCAGGCCAACCGGACCCAAATGGGCCCAAGGACCCAGCCAAGCCTCATTAATTAATGAGAGCTCAGCTCTCTTCTCTTCAAAACAACACACACACGCTGCACAAAGAAAAGGAAAGGGGAAAATTAAAAACCCTTGTTCCAATTTCACCTCTAAACTTCCATTGAGCATAACTTTTGATCCGGAGCTCCGATTGACCCACCGTTTCCGGTCACGCGACCGCAGCGTCGAGCTCTACAAAATCCACACAGGAAATCTTGAGGTAATTCACATTTTGCTCTTCGAATTCTTAGCCCTTGTTTTCGAAAATTTTTTGGTAAAGTGTTGAGATTTTTAAGTTTGGATGTTGTAGGCTCAAATTAACTTGAAGGAAAGACTTGTTCTTGCCCCCTTGGTCCTTGGGTAAGGTGAGATTCTCAACCCTAAACTAAAGACTTGAGATTTTGTGATTTCGTGATTAAGTTATTGTGTTTGGTTGTGATATTGTGGCTTAGGCATTGTATATGTGTGTATTGGAGCTTGATTGGTAATTTTGGAAAGCTTTGGGGTGGAGCAGCAAGCCTGGAAATCTGATTGGTGGAGTTGGAAACCTTGGAAGTTGAGTAAAAGTGAATTTGGGAGTGTTTTGGGTGGAACAGGAATCGGCCAAGGTATGGTTTCAGTTTCCTATATCTAAAATGTAATGTGGTTATGAAAACGTAGGCTAGTGACCCTAGAATAGGGCTTTGGAATGTTGATGTAGTTGTTGAGTAATTTAGATTGAATTAAATATGTATGAATGATGGTGTAAATCATTGTGTGTGGTTGTATTGGTTGGTGAAGTATGAAATATGGTATGTGATGCCGATTAATAAATTGGATTGATGATAGAGTTGAGGACCTTGTTACTAAGCATGATTTGAAGAGCGAACTTGTTATATATATATATATATATATATATATATATATATATATATATATATATATATATATATATATATATATATATATATAAATGGTGATTGGTACCTTAATGTTTATTTGGAGTTTGGAATGTGATATGTTGATTTATGATGTGAGATTTGGTTATATATGGTGTAATTGCTCACAAGTTTGGATTGATGATGGAACGAGGTTTGGAAATGGTAAATATTGGAATGGTTGAGTTTTGGGCTTATTTTGATTGGATTTGGTAAGTGTATGTTTTGAAATGGGGAGTTTATGAGTTTTGGTAAAAATGGGATTTTGATCAACTTCAATAGATCATATCTTGTGCAATTGTTTTCAAAATTTGATGATTTTTATATAAATTGAAAGATAATTTCATAAGCTTTAAAATGGTTTAAATTTGGTTGAGATCTGAATTTAAATGGGGAGTTTACTCTCTTGCAATATTCTCCAACTTTCTTTAACCCTTCAAACACCTTTTCTCAACCCAATGGCACCACCAAGAGCCTCATCATCAAAGAAGAGAAAGACCAAGGAACCAACCCCAGGATCCTCAACCCACAATGAATATAAGTTCCTCTTATTATTCAACCAAAACCATATTTATGGTTGGGTGAGTGAGAGGCAAATTATTCCAGTGGCCGGCTTCCAACTGGGGAGGAACGAGCACCCTGAGATCAGTAGGGAAATCAACAACAGAGGATGGACATGCTTGTGCAACCCACCAAGGAAGGTGGTGGAAAGCTTGGTTAGAGAATTATATGCCAATGCTGTGCCTCAGCCAGGGCAACCCTATGACTATCTCAACTATGTGAGGGGGAAGGCCATTGACTATAGCCCCTCCAACATAGATAGGATGCTAATGGTTAGGCAAACAAACTCCACCTGGAGCTATAAAGAGAGGATCAAGCAGCAAGACCCAGGATTCGATGAAATTCTCAATGAGATTTGTGTGCTGAATGTGTAATGGATAAATGACAAAGATGGGAGACCCAACCAGCTGAGGAGAAGAGATTTAAGCCCCCAAGCTAGAGGGTGGCTAGATTTTGTGAGAAGGTCTCTCAATCCTACTTCCAACACTTCTGAGGTGACTTTGGAGAGGGATGTGCTCATATACAGCATCATGAAAGGAGAGAATGTGAATATTGAGGAGATGATTGCCAACAACATCAATAGGATGCTGAAAAGCACCAAGGATAGCACAAGACTGGCATTTCCCAGCATCATTAAAAAGATGTGTGATGAAGCAGGGGTTGAGAAGATTATTGATGGAGTGCTAGTGGATCAAGATTAGCCCATAACTGCCAAGAAGATGGCCAAAGTGGTGGCTGTCAACCCACTTGAGAGAAGAAGGGAGCATAAAGCTCATGCTCATGGGCCACAAGGGCAACCACAATAAGAAGGGGCTAAAGAGCAACCACATTACCTAGCACTCCAACTACCACCATACCAACAATACCAACAATTTCCTGAAGGTTTCAACTAGGAGCAATTGCAGGGAGATAGGAGACATACACCATCTGAGAGAGGATGTCAACCAACTCAAAGATCAACAAAAACAATGGGACCAAGTGAATGAGAACATACAACAACTCCAAGGAAGTATGGAGCACATGAAGGAGCAGCAAGACCAGATCAATTGGGAAGAGATGCAAGGCAGCCTAGGAATAATTCTAGAACAACAACAACATCAACTAGGGAGCCTTGCTGAGTTTAGACATCTTTATGAAGCAAAAACCATAGCAAGAGGGGAATATGACTGCTACGCACAAACAAAATTGATCTACTTGTGCAATGCAGTAGCCAACATGAATCCTAATTATCCTACCTATATGCAGAAGATGGAGGAACTTAGTGCAAGGCAAGAAGAAATCGCATACCAGCACAAAAAAAATGTGAAATCCTACATGAGAAGGCTGGGATTTTGGAAGTCCAAGGACAAAAAGGCACAAGAGGGATCCTCCAAGAAAGATGACTCCTTCCCCTCCAAAAAGAAAGACAAAGGAAAAGGGCCAATGAATTGAAGCTGCTCAAGGTTGTTAAGTCCCATGGTTGACACCCTCAAATTTCTGAATTCCATTTAGTTTTCTTTATGTTTTAATTTCTGTTTAATAATAAATAGCAATGTTAGGATAGTTTATGTTTAATGCTTAGTTTTCTTATGTCCTGAAGTCTTTTATGAGTCCTTTGAATTACAAGAAAGAAAATGCAATATTAGTTTAAGTTTCATTAACATCAATAAAAGAATAGTTTGTTTCCAAAAGAGTCATTGTGAGTTGTTACAAAAAAAAAGAGTAAAAGAGACTAAGACCAAGAGAGACCATTCAAAAACTAAGAGACAAGGAACTAACTATAGAACCTTGAATGAACTGGAAAGAAAATGAGTCATGAAAAGCAACTAGGGTTAGAAGGTATGACACGTAGAGGCTAAGGGGTGTCCCTTGAATATCCATAGAACCAAGAAGTAGTAAGCAATAAAGACCCAAGGCTCTGAGCATCAACTACTAGGATATAAAGAAACACTAACTAGCTCAAAAGAGTTGGAACTCCTAGTAGATGCTTATGGTGTAGATGTGTCAAGAAAAGAGACCTGGGCAAGTAAATTCTTAGGAGTGTTTCAACACCTAGTATCCTAAAGCCAACTGGTTTGGGAGTGCTAATTAAAAGCCTAACTAAAGGATCGTCTTGAGACAAAACACTTAGAGTCGTGGTCAATGAAAAGAAAAATTGAAAAGGAAGAACAACCAAAAGAGAATGGAATAACTCTTACTACTTCAAGGTGACAATCAATAAAAAGGGCCCCTGAGGCATATACTTGGAAGAAACTTCAAGGATCTAGGAGTTCTTTATGACATTGAAACAAAAATATTCGTGCATGTGTTAAACATTTAGCCCTATCCTTAGTCATATTTGCATCCATTCAAGGTCAAGTCTCAATTCATATAAGGATTACTCACATTGATTTGCTTGGGACAAGCAAAGCTTAAGTTTGGTGTTGTGATGACTTGCATCATCTACTTTTTTTTCTTGCTTAAAAAGGACCATAAAAGAGCATAATCTCATTTAATCAGTGTAATTTATGAATTAATTGATGAATATTATGGTACATTGCTTTGAAATGGGTTTTTGCTGAATTTCAAGTGGAAAAGAGCAACTAAAAGGGAAGAAAACAACAAAATAAGCTGGGCGTGTGAAACTGGCATGCCACTTGGAACAAACGCCACAAAAATGTATGGGCGTGGCACGCCAGGAGCTGAGCATGGCACGCCAGTATTGATTTCCAGAGAGGACTCCCAAAACCTTTACATGGGCGTGGCGCGCCAAGAGCTTGGCGTGGCACGCCCGTGTAAGTTTCCAGAGAGCAGTGCTGAAGGCCACAAAAGGGGCGTGGCACGCCAAGTCCATTACACACTATGGGCATGCCACTTGAACCATGGGACATGGCACGCCAGTTCATCAATCCAGAGGGGACAATCACTTGGGCGTGCCACTTGGTATCGAAGGCGTGGCACGCTAGTTTCAAATCATCACTTGGGCGTGCCACTTGAAGACCCAAGCGTGGCATGCCAAGCTTAAAAGAGCCACTTCAAAGTGGGCGTGCCAATTGAGCATCAAGGTGTGGCACGCCAGTACAAGTTTCCAGAGAAGAGGTTGAAGGCCCAAAAGGCTGGGCATGCCACTTGGTATCGAAGGCGTGGCACACCAGTTTCAAATCATCACTTGGGTGTGCCACTTGAAGACCCAGGCGTGGCACGCCAGCACTCAAGAAGGCCAAAACAAAGCTGGGCATGCCACTTAGTGTCGAAGGCGTGGCACGCCAAGCTCTCATCCTCACTCAGGCATGCCACTTGAGCATCCAGGCATGGCACGCCAATGTTAAAGAAGGCCAAAGCAAAGGCTGGGCGTGCCACTTGGTGTCGAAGGCGTGGCACGCCAACTCTAAATTCTCACTTGGGCATGCCACTTGAAGGACCAGGCGTGGCACGCTAGCTACTGGACCAAGGAAGACTATTGGGCGTGGCACGCCACACACTGGGCATGGCACGCCAGTTCTATTATCCAGAAAAAAGAGTGGAGCACACATAATGGACGTGGCATGCCAGACCCTGGGCGTGCCACACTAGTTCAACTGTCCAAAGAAGAGAAGAAGAATGAAAAGGGCTGGGCGTGCCACTTGGGTTCGAAGGCGTGGCACGCCAGGCACATCAACACATGGGGCGTGCCACTTGAAGAGCTTGGAGTGGCGCGCCAAGCCAAATTAGAGGTTGGGCATGGCATGCCACTCAAATGCCTCTCACACGCCAGCCTGGAAGGTCATGCTCATTGAGTTTTCCTTTCCCTCTAAATTGTAATTTTCTTTTCTCTTTTGTATTTTCTTTATTCTAGTGCTAGGAGTAGTATAAATAACCCCTGGAAGTATTCAGAAAGGGAGTTGGGGTTGTAGAGTAAAGTTTTGTTAAAGTATAGTTAGATTTACTTTTCACATCATCTCTTCCATCTCATGTATTTTTCTTTGAGCTATGAGTAGCTAAATTCTCTCTCATTGAGAGAGGGAGCTCTGTTGTACTTGATGGATTAATGATAGTTGATTTCTTCTTCTCTTCATCTTCTCTTTGATTTGCTAAAAGGAATTTCGTTTTAATGTTAGTGTTCAATCATCTTGGGAAAGAGATTGAATGCAAAATGGATTTCATGGGAACCTTGGAAAAGGAAAGATGAAACCATGCTAGAAATCCCTTCTCACACTTGAATAGGATCTAGGTTTTGGTGTTTCGATATGGTGACATATAATCCTCCCTCTACTTGGACCTATGATGATGTGTGGTATAATCAGGGACCAAGCATATCTCTCTTCATGAGCAATTAGATTAAGGAATTGGTTATTGATCAAGATATGAGAGATTGACTCACCAAGGGATTGGAGTTCTGATAAACCACTATTTTATGGTTTATAATGTGTTTAATTGTGTGGTTTTATCATGATCTTTACCCACTTATTCATATAATTAGCATGCATTTATATTTCCTTCCTAAAATTATTACATGATTGAAAACTTGCTTCCTAGAGACTTTTAATTATGTATTTTAATTCTCCTTTATTCGATGCCGTAATTTGTGTGTTAAGTGTTTTAGGCTTTATAGGGCATGAATGAGTTGGAGATTGGAAAGGAAGCTTACAAAAATGGAAGGAACACAAGAAATTGAGGAGATGACCAGCGAGAAGTGACGCGGCCGCATGGCTCACGCGACCACGCGACTGCGCGGATTGGAATAGCACAAATGACGCGGAGGCGTGGACGACACGCTTGCGTTGCAGGGCAAAACGCCGAATGACGCGTCCGCATGAATGACGCGATCGCGTGACGTGCGCGATCTGCATAATCTGCAGAATTTGCTGGGGGCGATTTTGGGCCCTGCTTTGACCTAGTTCTCGGCCCAGAAAAGCAAACTAGAGCCAGAGAACATGCAGGAACCAACAACAACATTCATTCTACACAATTTTAGTTTTTAGATCTAGTTTTACCCCTCCTCTAGGTTTTCTCTCTACACATTCATAGTTCTTAGGATTTTATTTCTATTGCTTTTTGCATTGGGATATTGAGAAGAGTTATTACCTCATTAAGACTTCGTTATTCTAGTTCATTTTCTTTACTTGGCTCTACTCTTCCATGTCCTTTAATTTACTCAATTTTACTATTGGATTGTTTTAGAATTTATTAATACAAGAATTACTTTTATTTTTAATTGATTTCTTTGATTTTTATTTATCATGTCTTTCTTTAATTCCCTTTCCTATGTTATGAGTTCTACATTCACAATGAGCGAGTAGTTCCCTAACTTGATGGGGAGTTGATTGAAAGGAACCCTTGAGTTGGAATGCTCAAAAGAAAAATTGTAATTGGGTTTATGGTTGGATTGCCCTCTAGTCACTGACACCAATCCCTTTTAATTGAGTGGGTTTGAACTTGTGAATAGAAGTAGCATTCCAACTTGTTTGACTTTCCCTTACCTAGTAAGGGATAACTAAACAAGATAACCTACAATTATCAATTAATCTTGAGAGTACTTCAACAAGAATAAGGCTTCCAACTAATCTACTCCCAGTCAAGGCTTTTATTTAAATTATTTAATTTCTCTAATTTAATTTCCTGTTTATTCAACTCAAACCTTTTTTTTTTTGAAAACATCTGATTAATAAAATAGCATACCTTTCTGCAACTCGTTGGGAGACAACCTGGGATTCATACTCCCAGTATTTTAATTTTAATTTTTGTGACACCCTTCTAAATTGATAAGCGGATTTCTGCTTGGTTAAGAACTATACTTGCAATGCATATCTTATAACAATTCTTGACTCGCCAATTTCCGCCATGTCAGGTTCAATCAATCATGATTACCAAGAGGTCAATGAGTTACATGATTGAAGGTGATATGAAGTGGATTTAATCCAAAGAGAACAACATCTCTTGATCTCAATGAATCCCTCTATTCTTATCTTCCACATTCTTTATCGCTTTCTTTATATTCTGTCAATCTCCATTCCAATTTACAATTAAGTCATTTATGTTTCTGCACTTTACATTATTGCCATTTCCTTTTCTACACTTTACTGCTTCTCTTTACTTTTGAGTCATTTATATTTCTGCCCATTTACAATTCTGCAATCACAATCTATTCTGCTCAGCTTGACTAATTCACCAATTGATTAAAATTGCTCAAATCTACCAATCTCTGTGGATATGATCCCACTCCACTGTAGGTTATTACTTGACGATAATTTTGGTGCGCTTGCCAAAAGAACGGATTCATCATTTTTATATGGGGAGTGACTTCTGGTCATCAAGTTTTATGGCGCCATTGTCGGGGATTGGTTTGAATTTGACAATGATTAAATTGATTGGGGAGCTAGATTAAGCATTTTAATTACCTTATTATTAGTTTTTTATTTTCTTCTTCTTTTCTATTCTGTTATATTTTTACTGTGATTATTTTAGTTATTCATTGTTCATATTTCCATCCTTCTAACTGTTTGTTTAATTGTATCAACCAAGCTAACCACTAATCTTAACAAGAGTGATTCCTTCACTTGCCCTCTGCTTGCTGTGTGTTGAATGTATGACAGGTAGAAGGGGAGAAACTTCATCCTCCTTCGATAGTGAATCTGAGAGGACCTTCCTTAGATTAAGGAGGGAAGCAAGAGGCAAAGGCATAGTTGGAGAGGAAGTAGTGGAGGAAGATCTGAGAACTACTATGGAGGAAGAGGTACATAACAATGTTGGAGAGGATGCTGGCAATCATGTTGGGCAAGAGAGGAGAGTCTTAGGCTCCTACATCAACCCAAATCCAGGAAACTGTGGTAGCAGCATTCTGAAGCCAACAATCCATGCTAACAACTTTGAGTTGAAACCTCAACTCATCACACTTGTCCAGAATAATTGTTCATATAGAGGGGGAGTCCAAGAGGACCCAAACCAACATCTCACTACATTCTTGAGGATTTGTGACACTGTAAAGTCCAATGGTGTACACCCTGACACCTACAAGCTACTTTTGTTCCCTTTTTCACTCAGAGATAAGGCAGCAAAGTGGTTGGAAGTATTTCCCAGGGAGAGCTTAGCCACATGGGATGATGTTGTGAACAAGTTTCTAGCAAGATTCTACCCTCCACAGATAGTCAACAGACTAAGAGCTGAGGTGCAAACCTTCAGACAGCAAGATGGTGAAACACTTTGTGAGCCTTGGGAGAGGTTCAAAGATTTGACAAGGAAATGCCAACCAGATATATTCAATGAGTGGGTGCAACTACACATCTTTTATGAAGGGCTATCATATGAGTCAAAGTAAGCAGTAGATCATTCTTCAGGTGGCTCACTCAACAAGAAGAAAACCATTGAAGAAGCCATAGATGTCATAGGGATTGTGGCTGAGAATGAGTATTTCTATGCTTCAGATAGAACTCAAAAGAGAGGAGTAATGGAGCCTAATTCCATTGATGCCTTGTTAGCCCAAAACAAGGTGATCACTGCGCAACTAGTAGCCCTGACAAAGAAGATGGAGAAGAATCAAGTCTCAGCCATTCAAGCCCAAGCCCCTCAACAAGAAGGAGATGCACCAGAAGTTGAATGTGAATGGGAGCAAGCTAACTATGTGAACAATTCTTCTAGACCACCATATGATCCAAACTCCAAGACATACAACTCAGGATGGAGGAATCACCCAAATTTTGGGTGGGAGAACCAACAAAGCCACAATCAAGATCATAACAAACCTTACCAATCTAACCAATACAACAACCACAACCCCAACCATCAATTAGGAAACAACAGACCCTACCACAATTCACAAAATACATTATATCACTCCACCCAACAAACACACAACAACCACCATCAAGACACATCAGCCTCAACCATACAACCTTGTGAAATCAAGATTAGGCTTCTGTTGATCCTTCCATGAGAGATTAGGATGATTCCTCCGTGAAGAATTGTAGGAGTTTCTATTGGAATCTCCCATGTAATTCACTTATTCCATTCCAGGATTCTCAGGTTCATAAGCTTCTCCTTCAGAGGAGGCTTCCTTAGTACTGCCGGATGCAGCTTGCATTCCAGTCAGACTCTGAGATATCATATTGACTTGCTGAGTCAATATTTTATTTTGAGCCAATATGGCATTCAGAGTATCAATCTCAAGAACTCCTTTCTTCTGAGTTGTCCCATTATTCACAGGATTCCTTTCAAAAGTGTACATGAACTGGTTATTTGCAACCATTTCAATGAGTTCTTAGGTTTTTTCAGGCGTCTTCTTCAGAAGAAGAGATCCACCAGCAGAGTGGTCCAATGATATCTTTGACGATTCAGATAGACCATCATAAAATATACATATGATGCTCCATTCTGAAAGCATGCCAGAAGGACACCTTCTGATCAATTGCTTGTATCTTTCCCAAGATTCATAGAGGGATTCACCTTCCTTCTGTCTGATGGTTTGGACTTCCACTCTAAGCTTACTCAACTTTTGAGGTGGAAAGAACTTGGCCAAGAAAGCATTGACCAACTTTTCCCAAGAGTTCAGGCTTTCTTTAGGTTGTGAGTCTAACCATGTCTTAGCTCTGTCTCTTACAGTAAAAGGAAAAAGCATAAGTCTGTAGACCTCAGGATTAACCCTATTGGTCTTAACAGTGTCACAGATTTGCAAGAATTCAGCTAAAAACTAATGAGGATCTTCCAATAGAAGTACATAAAACTTGCAATTCTGCTAAATTAGAGAAACTAATTGAGGCTTAAGCTCAAAGTTATTTGCTCCAATTGCAGGAATTGAGATGCTCCTTCCACAGAAGTTAGAAGAGGGTGCAATAAAGTCACCAAGCATTTTCTTTGCATCTCCACCATTGTTGTTATTTTCGGCTGCGATGTCTTCTTCTTTTTTAAAAACTTCTGTAAGGTCCTCTCCAGAGTGTTGTGCTTTAGCTTCTCTTAGCTTCCTCTTTAGAGTCCTTTCAGGTTCAGGATCAGCTTCAACAAGAATGTTCTTATCCTTGTTCCTGCTTATGTGAGTGGAAGAATAGAAGAATAGAAGAATGATGTAGAGAGAAGAGATGGAGAATTCGAACACAGAGAGGGAGAGAGGGTTCGAATTATGAGAAGAAGAGAAGTGTTAGTAAATAAATAAAATAAATAGAAAGAGATGAGAGAGAGAGAGTTTTCAAAAATAATTAAAAAGAAAAGAAAAAATATTTTTGTTTTTATTTTAATTATTAGTTAGAATTCGAAATTATAAAAAGGAATAAAATAAAATTAAAATTTAAAAAATTGGTTAATTAAAAAAGAATTTTGAAAAAGTGGTGAGGAGTTTTCGAAAATTAGAGAGAGAAAGTAGTTAGGTAGTTTTGAAAAAGATAAGAAATAGTAAAACAAACAAAAAGTTAAGTAGTTATTTGAAAAATATTTGAAAATTAATTTTGAAATGATAAGAAGTTAGAAAAATATTTTGAAATTAAAATTAAAAAAAAAGATATGATTTGAAATTTATTTTGAAAAAGATTTGAAAAGGAAATTAAAAAGATTTGATTTTTGAAATTAAAGTTGATTACTTGACTAACAAGAAACTAAAGATATGATTCTAGAATTTAAAGATTGAACCTTTCTTAATAGGCAAGTAACAACTTGAAACTTTTTTTTGAATCTAAACATTAAATGTTAGTAATGATTTTGAAAATATGAAATAAAAATAAGAAAAAGATTTTGAAAATCAATTTTAAAGTTTTCGAAAATATAAAAAAATGAAAAAGGTTTGATTTTTGAAAAAAAGATTTGAAAAGATAAAATTTTTAAAATAAAATTTTGACTTGACTAATAAGAAACAACTAAATTTTAAAAATTTTTGACTAAGTCAATCTAAAATTTTGAAAATTTATGAGAAGAATAAGGGAAAGATATTTTTTTAATTTTTGAATTTTTATGAAGAGAGAGAAAAACACAAAAATGACACAAAACATGAGAATTTAAGATCAAAATAAAAAATGCATACAAGAACACTTTGAATGTCAAGATGAACACCAATAACTTATTTTTGAAAATTTTTAAAAAAAGAAAAACATGCAAGACAGCAAACTTAGAAATTTTTAATGTTAAGACACTAACAAATTAAAAATGCATATGAAAAACAAGAAAAGACACAAAACAATAAAATGCAAAGATCAAATAAGGAAAATAATCAAGAAGAACTTGAAGATCATGAAGAACACCATGCATGAGTTTTCGAAAATTTTAAGAAAAATTAAAAAGATGCAATTGACACCAAACTTAAAATTTAACACTAGACTCAAACAAGAAACACAAAATATTTTTGGTTTTTATGATTTTATTAATTTTTTTGGTATTTTCCGAAAATTAATTAGGAAAAGAAAATAAAAGAAATCCAAAATTTTTAATAAGAATTTCCAGGAATCATGCAATGTTAGTCTAAAGCTTCGCTCCAAAAATTTAGACATGGCTTAATAGCCAGCCAAGCTTTATGTGAAAGCTTCGGTCCAAAAGATAAGACATGGCCAGTGGCCAGCCAAGCATTAGCAGAGCATTACATACAACAGCCAAATTGATGGGAATCAAAAGGCTCCTGCAATGATAAGTGCAAGCCTCGGTCCAAAAATATTTAGACAAGGCTTGACAGCCAGCCAGGCTTCAACAGATCATGATGAAACTCTAGAATTCATTCTTAAAAATTCTGAAGAACAAAATAATATATATATATATATATATATATATTATTTTTTGAATTTTTTTCGAAAATTAAAACAAAAAGCTTTAAACATAAAATAAAATTACCTAATCTGAGCAACAAGATGAACCGTCAGTTGTCCAAACTCGAACAATCCCCGACAACGGCGCCAAAAACTTGGTGCACGAAATTGTGATCTTTGACAATGGTGCCAAAAACTTGGTACGCACGATCGTGATCTCAATTCTTTTTCACAACTCCGCACAACTAACCAGCACGTGCACTGGGTCGTCCAAGTAATACCTTACATGAGTAAGGGTCAATCCCACGGAGATTGTCGGCTTGAAGTAAGCTATGGTCATCCTTGTAAATCTCAGTCAGGCGGATCCAAATGGTTATGAGGTTTTGATAATTAAAATATAAATAAAATATAACATAAAATAAAGTTACTTATGTAATTCACTGGTGGGGATTTCAGATAAGCGTATGGAGATGCTTTGTTGCTTCTGAACCTCTGATTTCCTATTGCATTCTTCCAACCATGCGTTACCTCCTTCCATGGCAAGCTGTATGATCCTCTCGGATGAAAACAAATCCATATGCGCTGTCACCGCACGACTAATCATCTGTCGGTTCCCGCTAGCGTCGGAATAGAACCATTGTCCTTTTGCACACTGTCACTGCGCCCAACATTCGCAGGTTTGAAGCTCGTCACAATCATCCCTTCCCAGATCCTACGCGGAATACCACAGACAAGGTTTAGACTTTTCGGATCTCAGGAATGCTGCCAATTGTTCTAGCCTATACCACGAAGATACTAATCTCACAGACTCGGTCCGTGTATTAGCTATCCAAGAGAATATACTCCAGCTGTCGTCCAATGACTACGTTGAACATCATGTAGATCGCTTTGTGGTTGTCAGGCACGCGATCTTGGCAAAGTGAGTAATGAAGATTGGGTGATTGTCATGGGACACCCTTTCATTCTGACTTAACTAAATTAAGTATGAGAGTATATCTTGGAGAAGAAGTAGGCGTGAATTGAATATAAAAACATTAGTAATTTCATTAGTTCATGAAGAACAGCAGAGCTCGACACCATAATCTATGGGGTGTAGAAACTCCACCGTAGAAAATACATAAGTGAAAGGTCTAGGCATGGCCGTGAGGCCAGCCTCCAAACGTGTACAATACCAAAAGATGGTCTCTGGACTTACAATGATCCAAAGATATTCCAAAAGATGTAAAATAAATCTCTAAAAGAAGTTTTTATACTAAACTAGTAACTAGGGTTTACAGAAAATGAGTAACTAAGTACAGATAGTGCAGAAATCCACTTCCGGGACCCACTTGGTGTGTGCTTGGGCTGAGCATTGAAGTTTTTTCGTGCATAGGCTGTTCCTGGAGTTAAACGCCAGCTTTGGTGCCAGTTTGGGCGTTTAACTCCAATTCTGGTGCCAGTTTGGGCGTTTTACGCCAAGATGTTTTAGGATGTCTTTGAATGCCAGTTTGGGCCATTAAATCTCGGACAAAGTATGGACTATTATATATTTCTGGAAAGCCCAAGATATCTACTTTCCAACGAAATTAAGAGAGGGCCAATTGGGTTTCTGTAGCTCCGGAAAATCCACTTCGAGTGCAGGGAGGTCAGAATCCAATAGCATCTGCAGTCCTTTTTCAGCCTCTGAATCAGATTTTTGCTCAGGTCCCAAAATTTCAGCCAGAAAAACCCTGAAATCACAGAAAAACACACAAACTCATAGTAAATTCCAGAAATGTGATTTTTGCATAAAAACTAATAAAAATATAATAAAAACTAACTAAAATATACTAAAAACTATGTAAAAACGATGCCAAAAAGGGTATAAATTATCCGCTCATCACAAATCCAAACTTAAATTGTTGCTTGTCCCCAAGCAACTAAAAACAAAATAGGATAAAAAGAAGAGAAAATACAATGAATTTCAAATATCAATGAAGCTCAGTTCTAATTAGATGAGCGGGACTTGTAGCCTTTTTGCTTCTGAACAGTTTTGGCATCTCACTTTATACTTTGAAGTTCAAAATGATTGGCATCTATAGGAACTCAGAATTCAGATAGTGTTATTGATTCTCCTAGTTCAGTATGTTGATTCTTGAACACAGTTACTTTATGAGTCTTGGCCGTGACCCTAAGCATTTTATTTTCCAGTATTACCACCGGATACATAAATGCCACAGACACATCACTGGGTGAACCTTTTCAGATTGTGACTCAATTTTGCTAAAGTCCCTAGTTAGAGGTGTCCAGAGCTATTAAGCACACTCTTTTTTTTTTTTTGCTTTGGACCACAACTTTAGCCGCTCAGTTTCAAGCTTTTCACTTGACACCTTCACGCCACAAGCACATGGTTAGGGACAGCTTGGTTTAGCCGCTTAGGCCAGGATTTTATTCCTTTGGGCCCTCCTATCCATTAATGCTCAAAGCCTTGGATCCTTTTTCTACCCTTGCCTTTCTTTTTAAAGGGTTACTGGCTTTTTCTGCTTGCTTTTTCTTTTTCTTTCTTTTTCTTTTATTATTTTTTTGCCATTTTTTTTCCGCAAGATTTTGTTCTTTACTACTTTTTCTTGCTTCAAGAATCAATTTTATGATTTTTCAGATTATCAATAACATTTCTCCTTTTTCATTATTCTTTCAAAAGCCAACAGTTTTAACATTCATAAACAACAAATTCAAAAATATGCATTGTTCAAGCATTCATTCAGAAAACAAAAAGTATTGCCACCACATCAAAATAATTAGATTATTTTCAAGATGTAATTCGAAATTCATGAACTTCTTGTTCTTTTCCAATTAAAAACATTTTTTTCATTTAAGAAAGTTGATGGATTCATAGGACATTCATAGCTTTAAGGCATAGACATTTAGATACTAATGAACATGTAATAAAGACACAAACATAGATAAAACATATAGCATAGGGAACGAAAAACAAAAAATAAAGAATAAGGAAATTAAAGAACGGGTCCATCTTAGTGATGGCAGCTAGTTCTTCCTCTTGAAAATCTTATGGAGTGCTTTAGCTCCTGGTATGCGAAATTGTTACTCAGGTTGTGAATTATTGTTCGAAATTGATTCCCTGGCGATGGCACCAAAAACGGATGCACAGAACCATGGTCTAAACATATCTTCACAACTTCGCATAACTAACCAGCAAGTGCACTGGGTCGTCCAAGTAATACCTTACGTGAGTAAGGGTCGAATCCCACGGAGATTGTTGGTATGAAGCAAGCTATGGTCACCTTGTAAATCTCAGTCAGGCGGATATAAAATAGTTATGTAGTTTTCGAAATTTAGTAATAAAAGAAGGATAGAAATACTTATGTAAATCATTAGTGAGAATTTCAGATAAGCGTATGGAGATGCATTCGTTCCTCTGAACCTCCGCTTTCCTGCTGTCTTCATCCAATCAGTCTTACTCCTTTCTATGGCTGGCTTTATGTAAGGATGTCACCGGTGCCAATGGCTACTTTCAATCCTCTCGGGAAAATGGTCCAAATGCTCTGTCACAGCACGGCTAATCGTATGGAGGCATCACCCTTGTCGATGGATGCATCCTATTCCTTTCTGTGAAAATGGTCCGATGCGCTGTCACTGCATGGCTAATCATCTTGGAGGTTCTCGATCATAGTGGAATAGGATTTACTATCCTTTTGCGTCTGTCACTACGCCCAGCACTTGCGAGTTTGGAGTTCGTCACAGTCATTCAATCCCAGAGTCCTACTCGAAATACCACGGACAAGGTTTAGACTTTCTGGACTCTCATGAATGCCGCCATCAATCTAGCTTATACCACGAAGATTCTGATTAAGAGATCTAAGAGATACTCATTCAATCTAATGTAGAACGGAAGTGGTTGTCAGGCACGCGTTCATAGGGAATGATGATGATTGTCACGTTCATCACATTCAGGTTGAAGTGCGAATGAATATCTTAGAAGCGGAATAAATTGAATTGAATAGAAAAATAGTAGTACTTTGCATTAATCTTTGAGGAACAGCAGAGCTCCACACCTTAATCTATGGAGTGTAGAAACTCTACCGTTGAAAATACATAAGTGAAAGGTCCAGGCATGGCCGAATGGCCAGCCCCCTAAAACGTGATCACAGGATCAGAATACAATCCAAGATTCAAAAGATTTTCCAAAAATGTCTAATACAATAGTAAAAGGTCCTATTTATAATAAACTAGCTACTAGGGTTTACAGAAGTAAGTAATTGATGCATAAATCCACTTCCGGGGCCCACTTGGTGTGTGCTTGGGCTGAGCTTGAAGTCTACACATGGAGAGGTCATTGTTGGAGTTGAATGCCAGCTTTTGTGCCATTTTGGGCGTTGAACTCCACTTTGCAACTTGTTTCTGGCGCTGGACGCCAGAATTGGGCAGAGAGCTGGAAAGCCCTAGATGTCTACTTTCCAACGAAATTAAATGCGCGCCATTTTGAGTTCTGTAGCTCCAGAAAAGCTACTTTGAGTGCAGGGAGGTCAGAATCCAACAACATCAACAGTCCTTCTTCAACCTCTGAATCTGATTTTTGCTCAAGTCCCTCAATTTCAGCCAGAAAATACCTGAAATCATAGAAAAATACACAAACTCATAGTAAAGTCCAGAAATGTGAATTTAACATAAAAACTAATGAAAATATCCCTAAAAGTAACTAGATCCTACTAAAAACATACTAAAAACAATGCCAAAAAGCGTATAAATTATCCGCTCATCACAACACCAAACTTAAATTGCTGCTTGTCCCCAAGCAACTGAAAATCAAATAGGATAAAAAAAGAGAATATACTATAAATTCCAAACTATCAATGAAACATAGCTCCAATCAGATGAGCGGGACTTGCAGCTTTTTGCCTCTTGAATAGTTTTGGCATCTCACTCTATCCATTGAGGTTCAGAATGATTGGCATCTATAGGAACTCAAAGTTCAGATAGTGTTATTGACTCTCCTAGTTCAGTATGATGATTCTTGAACACAGCTTCTTTATGAGTCTTGGCCGTGTCCCTAAGCACTTTGTTTTCCAGTATTACCACCGGATACATAAATGCCACAGACACATAATTGGGTGAACCTTTTCAGATTGTGACTCAGCTTTGCTAAAGTCCCCAATTAGAGGTGTCCAGGGTTCTTAAGCACACTCTTCTTTTGCTTTGGACCTCGACTTTAACCGCTCAGTCTCAAGTTTTCACTTGACACCTACACGCCACAAGCACATGGTTAGGGACAGCTTGGTTTAGCCGCTTAGGCCAGGATTTTATTCCTTTAGGCCCTCCTATCCATTGATGCTAAAAGCCTTAGGATCCTTTTTATTTACCCTTGCCTTTTGGTTTTAAGGGCTATTGGCTTTTTGCTCTTGCCTCTTGGTTTTAAGAGCTTTTGGCTTTTTCTGCTTGCTTTTTCTTTCCATTTTTTTTCGCCTATTTTTTTTTCTGCAAGCTTTGTTCTTTGCTGCTTTTTCTTGCTTCAAGAATCATTTTTTATGATTTTTTAGATTATCAAATAACATGTCTCCTTGTCATCATTCTTTCAAGAGCCAACATATTTAACATTCTTAAACAACAACTTCAAAAGACATATGCACTGTTCAAGCATTCATTCAGAAAACAAGAAGCATTGTCACCACATCAATATAATTAAACTAAGTTCAAGGATAAATTCGAAACTCATGTACTTCTTGTTCTTTTGAATTAAAACGTTTTTCATTTAAGAGAGGTGATGGATTCATAGGACATTCATAACTTTAAGACATAGTTACTGAATACTAATGATCATGTAATGAAGACACAAACATAGATAAGCACTTAACATAGAAAACGAAAAACATAAGAAATAAGAGCAAGGAATGAATCCACCTTAGTGATGGTGGCGTTTCCTTCTTGAGGAACCGATGATGTCCTTGAGCTCTTCTATGTCTCTTCCTTGTCTTTGTTGTTCCTCCCTCATTGCTTTTTGATCTTCTCTTATTTCATGAAGGATGATGGAGTGCTCTTGATGTTCCACCCTTAATTGTCCCATGTTGGAACTTAATTCTCCTAGGGAGGTGTTGATTTGCTCCCAAAAGTTTTGTGGAGGGGAATGCATTGGAGGCATCTCCGGGATCTCATGGTGATGAGCTTCATGCGCCTCTTGAGCTCCATGAATGGGCTCTTTTACTTGCTCCATCCTTTTCTTAGTGATGGGCTTCTCTTCCTCAATGGGGATGTCTCCTTCTATGAAAGCTCCAGCTGAGTAACATAGATGGCAAATAAGATGAGGAAAAGCTAGCCTTGCCCCAGGGGAGGGCTTTTCGGCTATTTTGTAGAGTTCAAGGGAGATGACTTCATGAACTTCTACTTCCTCTCCAATCATGATGCTATGGATCATGATGGCCCGATCCAAAGTAACTTCAGATCGTTTGCTAGTGGGGATGATAGAACGTTGGATGAACTCCAACCATCCTCTAGCCACAGGCTTGAGATCCAATCTTCTTAGTTGAACCGGCTTGCCTTTGGAGTCAATCTTCCATTGAGCTCCTTCCACACATATGTCCATGAGGACTTGGTCCAACCTTTGATTAAAGTTGACCCTTCTAGTGTAGGGGCGCTCATCTCCTTGCATCATAGGCAAGTTAAACACCAACCTCACATTCTCCGGACTAAAATCTAAGTATTTCCCCCGAACCATTGTAACATAATTCTTTGGATTCGGGTTCTTACTTTGATCATGGTTCCTAGTGATCCATGCATTGGCATAGAACTCTTAAACCATTAGGATGCCGACTTGTTTGATGGGGTTTGTTAGGACTTCCCAACCTCTTCTTTGGATTTCATGTCGGATCTCCGGATACTCATTTCTCTTGAGCTTGAAAGGGACCTCAGGGATCACCTTCTTCTTGGCCACAACATCATAGAAGTGGTCTTGATGAGCTTTGGAGATGAACCTTTCCATCTCCCATGACTCGGAGGTGGAAGCTTTTGTCTTCCCTTTCCCATTTCTAGAGGATTCTTCGGTCTTGGGTGCCATCAATGGTAATGGAAAAACAAAAAGCTTATGCTTTTACCACACCAAACTTAGAATTTTGCTCGCCCTCGAGCAAGAGAAGAAAGAATAGATGAAGAAGAAGAAAATATGGAGAGGAGGGGGGAGGTGTGTTTCGGCCAAGAAGAGAAAAGAGGGTTGTGTTGTGTGAAAATGAGGAAGAATGGAGGGTTACATATAGGGAAGGGAGGGGGGGTAAGTTCGGCCATTTAGGGTGGTTTGGATGGGAATTTGATTTTGAATTTTGAAGGTAGGTGGAGTTTATTGGGTAGGTTTATGGGGAAGAGTGGGTGATTGTGAAGAGAGAAGAGAGTGAGTGGAGGTAGGTGGGGATCCTGTGGGGTCCACAGATCCTGAGATGATCCTGTGGGGTCCACAGATCCTGAGGTGTTCAAGGATTTACAACCTTGCACCAAATTAGGCATGTAAAATGCCCTAGCACACAACTCTGGGCGTTCAGCACCAGGTTGGTGCCCATTTTGGGCGTTCAACGCCCATTTGTTGCCCATTTCTGGCGTTGAACGCCAGAACCATGCTTGTTCTGGGCGTTCAGCACCAGCTCTTCTCTAGGGTGCAATTCTGGCGTTTAGCGCCCAGATGCTGCCCATTTTGGGCGTTCAGCGCCCAGATACTACCCATTTTGGGCGTTCAGCGCCAGAACCATGCTCTGTTCTGGCGTTGAACGCCAGACAGGTGCTTCCTCCAGGGTGTGATTTTTCTTCCACTGTTTTTGATTCCGTTTTCAATTTTTACATTTATTTTGTGACTCCACATGATCATGAACCTAAGAAAACATGAAAAACAAAAATAAAATTAGATAAATAAACATTGGGTTGCCTCCCAACAAGCGCTTTTTTAATGTCAATAGCTTGACAGTGGGCTCTCATGGAGCCTCACAGATGTGCAGAGCTTTGTTGAGACCTCCCAACACCAAACTTAGAGTTTGGATATGGGGGTTTGACACCAAACTTAGAGTTTGGTTGTGGCCTCCCAACACCAAACTTAGAGTTTGACTGTGGGGGCTTCGGTTGACTCTGCTTTGAGAGAAGCTTTTTCTGTTTCCTCTCCATGGATGCAGAGAGAGATCCTTGAGTTATAAACACAAGGTTGTCCTTATTTAATTGAAGGATCAATTCTCCTCTGTCCACATCAATCACAGCTCTTGCTGTGGCTAGGAAAGGCCTTCCTAGGATGATGGATTCACCCTCTTCCTTTCTAGTATCCAAGACTATGAAATCAGTAGGGATGTAAAGGCCTTCAACCTTCACTAACACGTCCTCTACTTCTCCATAAGCCTGTTTTCTTGAATTGTCTGCCATTTCTAGTGAGATTTTAGCAGCTTGCACCCCATAGATTCCCAGTTTCTCTATTACAGAGAGGGGCATGAGGTTTATCCCTGAATCAAGGTCACACAAAGCCTTAAAGATCATGGTGCCTATGGTACAAGGTATTATGAACTTTCCAGGATCCTGTCTCTTCTGAGGCAATGTCAGTTGATCCAGATCACTTAGTTCATTGGTGAACAAGGGAGGTTCATCTTTCCAAGTTTCAATGCCAAATAATTTGGCATTTAGCTTCATGATTGCACCAAGGAACTTGGTAGCTTACTCTTCAGTAACATCCTCATTCTCTTCAGAAGAGGAGTACTCATCAGAGCTCATGAATGGCATAAGGAGGTTCAATGGAATCTCTATGGTCTCTAATTGAGCCTCAGAGTCCTTTGGTTCCTCAGGGGGAAGCTCCTTATTGGTCACTGGACGTCCCAGGAGGTCTTCCTCCTTGGAATTCACGTCCTCCTCTCCCTCTTTGGGTTCGGCCATTTTGGTTATGTCAATGGCCTTGCACTCTCGTTTTGGATTTTCTTCTATATTGCTTGGGAGAGTACTAGGAGGGATTTCAGTGATCTTTTTACTCAGTTGGCCTACTTGTGCTTCCAAATTTCTAATGGAGGATCTTGTTTCATTCATGAAACTTACAGTGGCCTTGGATAGATCAGAGACTAAGTTTGCTAAATTAGAGGTATTTTGTTCAGAGTTCTCTGTCTGTTGCTGAGTGGATGATGGAAAAGGCTTGCTGTTGCTAAACCTGTATCTTCCACCATTATTAAAGCCTTGTTGAGGCTTTTGTTGATCCTTCCATGAGAGATTTGGATGATTTCTCCATGATGGATTATAGGTATTTCCATAAGGTTCACCTAAGTAATTCACCTCTGCTATTGCAGGGTTTTCAGGATCATAGGCCTCTTCTTCAGAAGGTGCCTCTTAAGTACTGTTGGATGCAGCTTGCATTCCATTCAGACCCTGAGAAATCATATTGATTTACTGAGTCAATATTTTATTTTGAGCCAATATGGCATTCAGAATATCAATTTCAAGAACTCCCTTCTTCATAGGCGTTCCAGTACTCACAGGGTTCCTCTCAGAAGTGTACATGAACTGGTTATTGGCAACCATGTCAATGAGTTCTTGAGCTTCTGCAGGCGTTTTCTTTAGGTGAATGGATCCACCTGCAGAAGTATCCAATGACATCTTTGATAACTCAGATAAACCATCATAGAATATATCCAGGATGGTCCATTCTGAAAGCATGTCAGAAGGACACTTTTTGGTCAGCTGCTTGTATCTTTCCCAAACTTCATAGAGGGATTCACCTTCTTTCTGTCTGAAGGTTTGAACATCCGCTCTAAGCTTGCTCAGCTTTTGAGGAGGAAAGAACTTGGCTAAGAAAGCCGTGACCAGCTTATCCCAAGAGTTCAGGCTGTCTTTGGGTTGAGAATCCAACCACACTCTAGCTCTGTCTCTTACAGCAAAAGGAAAAAGCATGAGCCTGTAGACTTCAGGATCTACTCCATTAGTCTTAACAGTATCACATATCTGCAAGAATTCAGTTAAGAACTGAAAAAGATCTCCAGATGGAAGTCCATGAAACTTGCAGTTCTGCTACATCAGAGAAACTAGCTGAGGTTTCAGCTCAAAGTTGTTTGCTCCAATGGCAGGAATGGATATGCTTCTTCCATGTAAATTGGAATTAGGTGCAGTAAAGTCACCAAGCATTCTCCTTGCATTATTATTATTTTCAGCTGCCATCTCCTCTTCCTGTTCGAAAATTCCTGAAAGGTTCTCTCTGGATTGTTGTAATTTAGCTTCTCTCAGTTTCCTCTTTAGAGTCCTTTCAGGTTCTGGATCTGCTTCAACAAGAATATTCTTGTCCTTGCTCCTGCTCATATGACAAAGAAGAGGGCATAGGAAAAATAATAATAATAGTAGGGATCCTTTATACCACAGTATAGAGGTCCTTGTGTAAGTAGAAGAAAAGAAGGGGACAAAAAATGTAATGTAAGGAAAGAAACACTAGGGTGAGGAGAGCAGAGAAGTGAGATGAGGAAAAAGGTTAGTAGTTTTTGAAAAAAGTTAGTAGTTTTTGAAAAAGGTTAGTAGTTTTTCGAAAATTAAAATAAAAAAAATCAAAATAATTAGTTAATTAAAAAGAATTTTTGAAAAAGAGGGAAGATATTTTCGAAAATTAGAGAGAGAGAGTTAGTTAGGTAGTTTTGAAAAAGATAAGAAACAAACAAAAAGTTAGTTAGTTAGTTGAAACAAATTTTGAAAATCAATTTTGAAAAGATAAGAAGATAGGAAGTTAGAAAAGATATTTTGAAATCAAATTTTTCAAAAAGATAAGATAAGAAGATATTTTTGAAAAGATATGATTGAAATTAGTTTTTGAAAAAGATTTAATTTTTAAAATCATAATTAATGACTTGATTCACAAGAAATCACAAGATATGATTCTAGAATTTAAAGTTTGAATCTTTCTTAACAAGCAAGTAACAAACTTGAAATTTTTGAATCAAAACATTAATTGATGATGTTATTTTCGAAAATTATGATATAAAATTAAGGAAAAGATTTTTGAAAAATATTTTTATAATTTTCGAAAATAACTAAGAAAAATGAAAAAGATTTGATTTTTTGAAAAAGATTTTGAAAAAGATAAGATTTTTAAATTGAAAATTTGATTTGACTCATAAAAACAACTAGATTTTAAAAATTTTTGAAAAAGTCAAGTCAAATTTTCGAATTTGATGAGAGAAAAAGGGAAAGATATTTTTTTGATTTTTTGAATTTTTATGATGAGAGAGAAAAATACTAAAAATGCTCAATGCATGGAAATTTTGGATCAAAACAATGAATGCATGCAAGAATGCTATGAATGTTAAGATGAACACCAAGAATACTTTGAATGTCAAGATGAACATCAAGAACTTATTTTTGAAAATTTTTATATGCAAAGAAAACATGCAAGACACCAAACTTAGAAATCTTTCATGTTTAGACTCTATGAATGCAAGAATGCATATGAAAAACAAGAAAAGACACAAAACATGAAAACATCAAGGTCAAACAAGAAGACTCACCAAGAACAACTTGAAGATCATGAAGAAAACTATGAATGCATGAATTTTTCGAAAAATGCAAGATGAATATGCAATTGACACCAAACTTATAACATGACACATGACTCAAACAAGAAACACAAAAAAATATTTTTGATTTTTATGATTTTCTAATTTTTTTGGTATTTTTCGAAAAATGATTGAAAAAGAAAAATAAGGATTCCAAAATTTTTAATATGAATTCCAGGAATCTTGCCATGTTAGTTTAAAGCTCCAATTTGAGGGTTAGACATGGCTTAATAGCCAGTCAAGCTTTAGCATGTAACATCAGAATATACTGCTCATTACTTATCAAATTAACTTGCCTCTATGCTGATGGCTGGAAGCCCCTATCTAAAAGAATTTAGACATGGCTTTACAGCCAGCCAGGCTTCAACATGCTTCATGAAACTATAGAATTCATTCTTAAAAATTCTGAAGAAAAATATTTTTTTTTTTGAAAACATTTTTTTTTTGAAAACAAAGGAGAAATTTTTGAAAGAATTTTGAAAAATTTTTGAAAATAACACAAAAAGAAAATTACCTAATCTGAGCAACAAGATGAACCGTCAGTTGTCCAAACTCGAACAATCCCCGGCAACGGCACCAAAAACTTGGTATGCGAAATTGCTACTCAGGTTGTGAATTATTGTTCGAAATTGATTCCCTGGTGATGGCACCAAAAACGGATGCACAGAACCATGGTCTAAACATATCTTCACAACTTCGCATAACTAACCAGCAAATGCACTGGGTCGTCCAAGTAATAGCTTACGTGAGTAAGGGTCGAATCCCACGGAGATTGTTGGTATGAAGCAAGCTATGGTCACCTTGTAAATCTCAGTCAGGCGGATATAAAATAGTTATGTAGTTTTCGAAATTTAGTAATAAAAGAAGGATAGAAATACTTATGTAAATCATTGGTGAGAATTTCAGATAAGCGTATGGAGATGCATTCCTTCCTCTAAACCTCCACTTTCCTGCTGTCTTCATCCAATCAGTCTTACTCCTTTCTATGGCTGGCTTTATGTAAGGATGTCACCGGTGCCAATGGCTACTTTCAATCCTCTCGGGAAAATGGTCCAAATGCTCTGTCACAGCAAGGCTAATCGTCTGGAGGCATCACCCTTGTCGATGGTTGCATCCTATTCCTCTCTGTGAAAATGGTCAGATGCGCTATCACTGCATGGCTAATCATCTTGGAGGTTCTCGATCATACTGGAATAGGATTTACTATCCTTTTGCGTCTGTCACTACGCCCAGCACTCGCGAGTTTGGAGTTCGTCATAGTCATTCAATCCCAGAGTCCTACTCGGAATACCACGGACAAGGTTTAGACTTTCCGGACTCTCATGAATGCCGCCATCAATCTAGCTTATACTACGAAGATTCTGATTAAGAGATCTAAGAGATACTCATTCAATCTAATGTAGAACGGAAGTGGTTGTCAGGCACGCGTTCATAGGAAATGATGATTATTGTCACGTTCATCACATTCAGGTTGAAGTGCGAATGAATATCTTAGAAGCGGAATAAATTGAATTGAATAGAAAAACAGTAGTACTTTGCATTAATCTTTGAGGAACAGCAGAGCTCCACACCTTAATCTATGGAGTGTAGAAACTCTACCGTTGAAAATACATAAGTGAAAGGTCCAGGCATGGCCAAATGGCCAGCCCCCTAAAACGTGATCACAGGATCAGAATACAATCCAGGATTCAAAAGATTTTCCAAAAATGTCTAATACAATAGTAAAAGGTCCTATTTATAATAAACTAGCTACTAGGGTTTACAGAAGTAAGTAATTGATGCATAAATCCACTTCCGGGGCCCACTTGGTGTGTGCTTGGGCTGAGCTTGAAGTCTACACGTGGAGAGGTCATTGTTGGAGATGAACGCCAGCTTTTGTGCCATTTTGGGCGTTGAACTCCACTTTGCAACTTGTTTCTGGCGCTGGACGCTAGAATTGGGCAGAGAGCTGGCGTTGAACGCCAGTTTCCGTCGTATATACGTGGGCAAAGTATGGACTATTATATGTTTCTGGAAAGCCCTGGATGTCTACTTTTCAACGCAATTGGAAGCGCGCCATTTTGAGTTCTGTAGCTCCAGAAAATCCACTTTGAGTGCAGGGAGGTCAGAATCCAACAACATCAGCAGTCCTTCTTCAACCTCTGAATATGATTTTTGCTCAAGTCCCTCAATTTCAGCCAGAAAATACCTGAAATCGCAGAAAAACACACAAACTCATAGTAAAGTCCAGAAATGTGAATTTAACATAAAAACTAATGAAGACATCCCTAAAAGTAACTAGATCCTACTAAAAACATACTAAAAACAATGCCAAAAAGCGTATAAATCATCCGCTCATTAGCTCCTCAATGTCTCTTCCTTGCCTTTGTTGCTCCTCTCTCATGGCCTTTTGGTCCTCACTAATTTTATGGAGGAGGATGGAATGCTCTTGGTGCTCCACCCTTAGTTGTCTCATGTTGGAACTCAATTCTCCTAAGGAGGTGTTGATTTGCTCCCAATAGTTTTGTGGAGGAAAGTGCATCCCTTGAGGCATCTCAGGAATTTTATGATGAAGAATTTTCTCATACTCTTGTTGAGGCCCATGAGTGGGCTCTCTTGTTTGCTCCATCCTTTTCTTAGTGATGGGCTTGTCCTCTTCAATGAGTGTGTCTTCCTCTATAACAATTCCAACTGAATTGCATAGGTGACAAATGAGATGAGGGAAGGCTAACCTTGCCAAGGTAGAGGACTTGTCCACCACCTTGTAGAGTTCTAGGGATATGATCTCATGAACTTCTATTTCCTCTCTATTCATGATGCTATGGATCATGATAGCTCGGTCCACAGTAACTTCAGACCGGTTGCTAGTAGGAATGATTGAGGGTTGGATGAACTCCAACCATCCCCTAGCCACGGGTTTGAGGTCAAGCCTTCTTAGTTGAACCGGCTTGCCTCTTGTGTCTCTCTTCCATTGAGCGCCTTCCACACAAATGTCCAAGAAGACTTGGTCCAACCTTTGATCAAAGTTGACCCTTCTAGTGAAAGGGTGAGGATCTCCTTGCATCATTGGCAAGTTAAATGCCAACCTCACATTTTCTGGACTAAAATCCAAGTAATTCCCCCAAACCATTGTGAGCCAATTCTTTGTGTTTGGGTTCACACTTTGATCATGGTTCTTAGTTATCCATGCATTAGCATAGAACTCTTGAACCATTAAGATCCCGACTTGTTGAAGGGGGTTGGTGAGAATTTCCCAACCTCTTCTTCGAACTTCATGTCGGATCTCCAGATATTCACTCTTTTTGAGCTTGAAGGGGACTTCGGGGATCACCTTTTTCTTGGCCACAACTTCATAGAAGTGGTCTTGATGGACCTTTGAGATGAATCTTTCCATCTCCCATGACTCAGATGTGGAAGCAATTGCCTTCTCTTTCCTCTTTCTAGAGTTTTTCCGGCCTTTGGCACCATTAGTGGTTATAGAAAACAAAAAAGCAATGCTTTTTCCACACCAAACTTAAAATGTTTGCTCATCCTCGAGCAAAAAAAAAAGAAAGAAAGGAGGAGAAGAAGAAGAAATGGAGGAGATGGAGGGAGGTGAGTGGTTTGGCCAGGGGGGTAGTAGTGTGTATGTTGTGAGAGAATGAAGGTGGTAAGGAGGGGTATTTATAGGGTAGGGAGAGAGGGTAGCCGTGTATGAGGGGTTGGGTTTGGGAGGGAAATGGTTTGAATTTGAATGGTGAGGTAGGTGGGGTTTAATGATGGATGGATGTGAGTGGTGAAGAGAGTATGGAGAAGAGGGTAAGATTTGATAGGTGAATGGTGTTTGGGGAAGAGGTATTGAGGTGATTCGTCAAGAGTGTATGGGGAAGAGTGTTATGAAAAGGTGTGAAGAGGAGAGAAAAAGAGGTGGGGTAAGTGGGGATCCTGTGGGGTCCACAGATCCTGAAGTGTCAAGGAATTCGAGTTCCTGCACCATTCTGGTGTTTAAACGCCCATTCTATGCCAAATCTGGCGTTTAATGCCAGCTCTGCTACCTTTCCTGGCGTTAAACGCCAGTCTTGCTATCTTTCCTGGGATTAAACGCCACTCTGCTGCCCATTTCTGGCATTAAACGCCAGCGAGATGTCTATTTCTAGCGTTTAACGCCAGCCAGATGCCAGACAGCCCTTTCTGGCGTTTAAACACCAGTAAGCCTGCCCTCCAAGGTGTGCTATTTTTAATGTTGTATTTCATTCTGTTTTTGATTTTTTAGTTGTTTTTGTGACTTCACATGATCATCAACCTAAAGAAAATATAAAATAGCAATGGAAAATAAATAAATATATTAAATAACATTGGGTTGCTGATAAACCACTATTTTATGGTTTATCTTGTACTCAATTGAGTGGTTTTTATTAACTCTTTACCCACTTATTCATATTATTTGCATGGTTTTACATTTGCCTTCCTAATTATCTGCTTTGATTGAAAACATGCTTCTTTGAGCTTTAAATTGTTAATTATAAATCATCTCTTATCACCATTAGATGCCTTGATATGTGTGTTAAGTGTTTTCAGATATTATAAGGCAGGAATGGCTGGAGGATGGAAACGAAGCATGCAAAAATGGAAGGAATGCAAGAAGTTGGAGAAATTGCTAAGCTGTCCAGCCTGACCTCTCTGCACTCAAACGGCTATAACGTTAGCTACAGAAGTCCAAACGATGCAGTTCCAGTTGCGTTGGAAAGCTAACGTCCGGAGCTTCGATTTGATATATAATATGTTATAGTTCCCCTGACGCTAGGCGACGCGATCGCGTGATCCATGCGGCCGCGTCGCTGTTACGGAAATCAGCGCATTAAAATTCGAAACCAGCGAATTCTGGACTGTTTCTGACCCAGTTTGCAGCCTAGAAAACACAGATTAGAGGCTATAAAGTGGGGGGCTGCATCCATTCATAAGAGGCTCTCATAATTCATAATTTTAGGAGTAGATGTAGTTTTTAGAGAGAGAGGTTCTCTCCTCTCTCTTAGGATTAGGATTTAGGATTTCTCTTAGTTTTAGGAGTGACTCTCAATCCCATGTTCTTTATTTTTATTTTCTCAATTTAATTTATGAACATCTATGCCAGATTTAATTTCTTTTTTTAATGCAATTCGAGGTATTTTCAGATTTAAGATTGCTTGCTTTATTTATAAGTGCTTTCAATTTAACTTACACATTTTCTCTTTTGGCTTTGGTTGAAACATTGGTAACTCTTGAGTTATCAAACTCATTGTTGATTGAAAATTGGAATTAATTTGTCCACTTAACTTACCTTCATAGTTAGAGGTTGATAAGGTGGGGGAAGAATCCAATTCTCATCACAATTGATAAGGATAACTAGGATAGGACCTCCAGTTCTCCATACCTTGCCAAGAGTTTATTTTTATTGTTATTATTTTATTTCCTCTGCCATTTACTATTGTTGCTTCTTATCTTATACATTAATAAAACCCCAAATTTACAATCTCCATAACCAATAATAAGAACATACCTCCCTACAATTCCTTGAGAAGACGACCCGAGGTTTGAATACTCGGTTATCAATTTCAAAGGGGTTTGTTACTTGTGACAACCAAAACGTTTGTAAGAAAGGTTGATTGCTTGGTTTAGTAACTATACTCACAACGAGAGTTTTTATAACCTCTAAACCATCAATCTTCTGCTCTTTCAAAATGGCGCCGTTGCCGGGGAATTGCAAACGTGTGCCTTATTATTGGTTATTGTAAATATTTTATTTTTGCTTGTTTATTTATTTTTGTTTTTATTTTTGCTTTTTCATAAATTAAGAGGTTATTGGTTTTTATTTAGTTATTACAAAAAAATTTTCAAAAATTTGTTCTTAGTGTTCATCTTGATCTTCAAGTTGTTCTTCACGTTCATCTTGACCTTCAAGCTGTTCTTAGTTGTTTTCTTCGTTTTGATCTAAAAATTTTTAAATTTGGTATCATTTTGTTGTTTTTCTCTTTCCTCATTTAATTCAAAAATATATTTTCTCTATTTTTCATTGAATTTTCGAAATTTGCCTAAAAAAAAAATTTCAGATTTTTATTTTATCTTATTTCAAAAATCAAATTTCAAATTTCAAATTTCAAATTTCAAAAAAATTCAAATTTCAAAAATTTAAAATTCAAATTTCAAAATTCAAAATTCAAAAATTTCAAAAAATTTCAAATTTCAAAATTTAATTTTCAAATTCAAAATTTAAATAACCTTTTAATTTAAATTTATTTTTATTTTTCATTTTTAATTTTTATTTACTACTATGAACTCTCACCCCTTTGGCTTTGAGTCTGGTTACAATTATGTTGCAGGAAGAAGAAATTACAATGAGAACAGGCATCAAGGTTGGAACAATCAAAGATGGGAGGAGCCACAAGGATTTGATCAACCCTCATGGCAACAACCACCCCCAATGGACTATCAACAACCACCATCATATGCCTATGAACCTCCTCAACACAACTGGGGACCACCATACTCACAAGCCCCTGTACACCATTCACCTCCATATGACCCTAACCCTCATCCACCATACCAACCACCTTATGAGCCAAATGAACCCTCCTATCCACTCCCAACCTCCATGGAGAAAGCACTTGCCGATCTAAACTCTACTATACAAGCTCTCTTCACCCAAATTAGACCACCAATTACCTTCAACAATCAACCCTCAAGCTCTAGTGCACTTCCTTGTCAACCACAGAATAATCTCTCCATCCCATCACCACCATCCATGGAAGAGCACCCACATCCATCAATCCAAGAGCAAGATGATCCCAATTATGCTATTGATATGGAACAGGAAAGAAGGAATCATCTTCGCGAATCCATACTTCATAAAGAGCTAGAGGAGGCCCTACGGGTAAGGGTAGGAGAGACCCTTAAAGATGAAAGAATAGTTGAAAGGAGTTGTCATAGAAAGAAAAATATCGAGGATGAGTATGATTTTATACTTAAACAACTGGACAAAGCAGCAATTATTAAAAAGGAAGAAGTGGTTGCAGACTTAAGAGATGCTGTACCTCTATTGGAAAGTCCAGTCACCGAGCCTCTTTCCATGGTGTTTGATGTTGATGTTGAGAAGAGCGTACAACCTCCAAGGCAGATCATGGTTGAAGATTTTGTAGAGGTTGATCAAGAGGTAGAAGATGTCAAAGAAGAGTACAAGGGAGTGGAGCTTGAAATTACCTTACCAAAGTTGTTGGAAACCCCTCCCCCTAAGTTGCCATCATCCTTCACAACATTCAAGTGTGTAAAATTCATATCCCATAGCTTTCTAATCCCACTTGAATATGGGCTACTGGAGACGGATGGTCAACTTAGAGCTCTTTGTGGCATTAAGAGTAAGAGGAAGATGGCCAGTGGTAAGAATTGTCCTGCAAGGTTCATTATGGTTGGAAGCTTTAAGTTTAAACGCAAAGGTTGGTATAAATCTCAACTGAATGGGTCTAGGAAGCTATTTGGATGTCTCAGTGAGAATTCTGACTGTTCACCACCCAAGTGGAAAAATGATGATCAACAAGAAAATGGGTGCAAAGGCAAGGTCTGGGACCCCGGAATCCATTCTATCAATCACCACTCTTGGGGCCTGGTCACTTGCTTTAACTTACTTGAAGGCTTTCTACGCCTACTTTGGGACCCCGGAGGTTACTGGAATCACAAACATTGGTGGAGATTCCTGGATGAATACAAGCATAAGCCACCATAACAGGGAGCTCACCAAATGTCCAACTTAAGGACTTTAACTAAAAGTGCTAGGTGGGAGACAACCCACCATGGTATGATCGTCCTTTTTCATTTTTTTATTTAGTTTTATTTGTTTTTGAATTTTATCTTATTTTGTTATATTGAACCTAGAGTTTTGCATCACATTCATATTAACACTGCATTCTGCATTTTTCAGATAAAAAAAAAAAGCGAGCACGCGACGCGATCGCATCAGCGACGCGTCCGCGTCGCAAGAAGATGGGAGACAATATTAATATGAACAGAGAGTTACGCAGGAGCAGTGCTGGAGGCGTGCCAATGGCACAAATCGCCCCACGCGATCGCGTCGCTGACACGACCGCGTCATATGGGAATACTGGCCTCCCACGCGATCGCGTGCCCCACGCGGCCGCGTGACCTGAAATCGGCATAAAAAGGGTGTATGGCCGAAAGTTGAGCTGGAGTTGGGCTGGACTCGTGCTGGTAGCCCAAGCCTCACCACGTGAACGCGTGCCCCACGCGTCCACATCATATCCCCATGATGGTCACTCACGCGATCGCATGCCCCACGTGATCGCGTCACCCAGAATTTTGGCAAAAAGAGTTTCGAACAGAGAGTTGTGCGACCACGAGGCTGCACTCGCGCCACTAGCACAAATCGAGCCACGCGATCGCGTGCCCCACGCGACCGCGTCACCCAACCTTATCGCGCACCATGCGACCGCGTCACCCACGCGACCGCGTCACCAGCGTCGCACAACATATCCAGATCAGCCAATTTTCTTATCTTCTCTTTTCTAATCCTAATTTCTTCCTTCTCTCTCCTTTCTCACTTTCTTTTTCTTCTTCTTATCCTTTTTCCCTCTCATTTTTATTTTATTTTATTTATTTGTATACTTTCATCCATTGCATATTTTTATAAATTTATTATTTTACCATTGGTGTTCAAATGTTCTTATTCAACTGTTATTTCTTTTCTGGTATTATCTTGTTGCTTATGACTTGTTTTATTCTGGTTAGGTAATATTATTTAAATCAATGCCAATCTTTTATACCTGTATTACTTTTGTATTGATTTTTAATTTATATTATCTTTCTTTCCTCACTCTCTTCCCCATTGTTGCATATTCTGCACCACTGGTATGCCATGGCTTCTATTGTTTTCTCACTTACATGTTGTAGCTACCATGAAAATGAGACCCTTATCATTTGGCATTAACCCATACTTCTTTTATTTTCTTATCCCTATTTCTGGGTTACTCTTCTTCCCTTTTTCTTTCAGGATGGCCACCCGGAAAGGAAGCGGAAGACATTTTACATGGAGAGACAGACAAGTCCATCTGCACAATCCTTAGAGAAAAGCAACAGTTGAAACAACACATCCACCTGCAAATCTCAGCATGCACCGAGGACGGTGCAATCTTTAAGTGTGGGGAGGTCAATACCGATCTCCGTGGGTTAGTACTTTCTTTTCAACACCAATAATCTTATTTTCTTTATTTGTTCATTGTTGCATTTGCATATTTAATTGCATGTTTATTTGATTTTTGCATTTAGTTACTGCTTGGTTAAAATAATAAGTTTCTTCTTAAGATCCTATTTTTTGAAAATTTTCACTAATTTAAAACCAAAATTTTTGTGTTAAACTTGTTTGAAGTTGTATTTGGAACATGGTTTTTGAGCCAAAGAACACACAACCTGTGAGACTTTGAGCTTATTTACATGGTTACATTATTTAACCATAAATATTGTATTCCTGTGTGTTCCCTTCTCTATGATTGTAATCTATATTTTGTTCCAACCTATATGTCCATTATTTAGTGTATTTACATGCTTGCATATGATTGAGGCCATTATTTGTTATTAGCTCACTTATCCCAAATAAGCCTACCCTTTAAATCACCCTTGTTAGCCACTTTGAGCCTTTTAATCCCATTTATTCTATATTTTACCACATAACTAGCCTTAAGCGGAAAACAAATTAATTATCCCAATTGAATCTTTGGTTAGCTTAAGATAGTGTGTTAATTAAGTGTGGGGAAACTGTGGGAACATGGGTTAATAAAGGAATGTATCATGTTTCTAATTTATTTGAATATTGGGAATTTGGGAACCTACTCATGAAAAACTAAAATAGAAAAATAATAGAAAATCCATGTGCATTGATAAGTTATGTTTATTTCTCTACAAAAAAAAAGAAAAAAAAAGAAAAAATATATATATAATATAAATAAATAAATAAAGGGGACAAAATTACCCCAATGTTAAGTTAATGAAAAATCAATGCACATGTGATAAATTAAAAAGAAAAAGTTGATACATGAGTATGTGATGTAAAAGTGGGAATTTTGGGTAGCTAGGCATGAATTAGAATTATATAGAGTATATGTATGTTAGGTGAAAGCTTAGGTTAATTAAAGATTCAATTTATAAAGCTCACTTAGCCATATATATACCTTTACCCTTACCTTAGCCCCATTACAACCTTGAAAAGACCTTATGATGTTTGCATTGGTATACTAAATTTTGTTGATTGGTTAGATGAAGAACAAAGTTTTAAAAAGTATGATTAGAGAAGACTAAGAGTGAATTACCCTATACACTTGAGAGATTAGAGTGATATACACTTCCAGTGAGGGTTCAACGCTTAAATTCTATGTTCCCTGCTTTCATGAGCTGTCTTCTTACAAGTTCACTTGCTTTTTATTGTATGATTTGAATTAGTAAAAATTGGTTTGTATTTGTCTTGGAGAACTTATTTACTCTTAACCAAGTAAGTAAAAGCATTTAGCATGTAGTTGCATTCATAAGGTTGCATTTCATGCATTCTACCATTCCTCTTCATTTCTTTATAGCTTCTCTTGAGCTTAGCATGAGGACATGCTAGTGTTTAAGTGTGGGGAGGTTGATAAACCACTATTTTATGGTTTATCTTGTACTCAATTGAGTGGTTTTTATTAACTCTTTACCCACTTATTCATATTATTTGCATGGTTTTACATTTGCCTTCCTAATTATGTGCTTTGATTGAAAACATGCTTCTTTGAGCCTTAAATTGTTAATTATTAATCCTCTCTTATCACCATTAGATACATTGATATGTGTGTTAAGTGTTTTCAGATATTATAAGGCAGGAATGGCTTGGAGGATGGAAAGGAAGCATGCAAAAATGGAAGGAATGCAAGAAGTTGGAGAAATTGCTAAGCTGTCCAGCCTGACCTCTCTGCACTCAAACGGCTATAACTTTAGCTACAGAAATCCAAAAAACGCGGTTCTAGTTGCGTTGGAAAGTTAACGTCCGGGACTTCGATTTGATATATAATATGTTATAGTTCCCCTGACGCTAGATGACGCGACCGCATGATCCATGCGGCCGCATCGCAGTTATGAAAATCAGCGCATTAAAATTCAAAAACAGCGAATTCTGGACTGTTTCTGACCCAGTTTGCAGCCCAGAAAATACAGATTAGAGGCTATAAAGTGGGGGGCTGCACCCATTCATAAGAGGCTCTCATAATTCATAATTTTAGGAGTAGATGTAGTTTTTAGAGAGAGAGGTTCTCTCCTCTCTCTTAGGATTAGGATTTAGGATTTCTCTTAGTTTTAGGAGTGACTCTCAATCCCAGGTTCTTTATTTTTATTTTCTCAATTTAATTTATGAACATCTATGCCAGATTTAATTTCTTTTGTTAATACAATTTGAGGTATTTTCAGATTTAAGATTGCTTGCTTTATTTATAAGTGCTTTCAATTTAACTTACACATTTTCTCTTTTGGCTTTGGTTGAGACATTGGTAACTCTTGAGTTATCAAACTCATTGTTGATTGAAAATTGGAATTAATTTGTCCACTTAACTTACCTTCATAGTTAGAGGTTGATAAGGTGGGGGAAGAATCCAATTCTCATCACAATTGATAAGGATAACTAGAATAGGACCTCCAGTTCTCCATACCTTGCCAAGAGTTTATTTTTATTGTTATTATTTTATTTCCTCTGCCATTTACTATTGTTGCTTCTTATCTTATACATTAATAAAACCCCAAATTTACAATCTCCATAACCAATAATAAGAACATACCTCCCTGCAATTCCTTGAGAAGACGACCCGAGGTTTGAATACTCGGTTATCAATTTCAAAGGGGTTTGTTACTTGTGACAACCAAAACGTTTGTAAGAAAGGTTGATTGCTTGGTTTAGTAACTATACTCACAACGAGAGTTTTTATAACCTCTAAACCATCAATCTTCTGCTCTTTCAGTTGCCTCCCAACAAGCACTTCTTTAATGTCAATAGCTTGACAGTGAGCTCTTAGAGAGCTTTACAGAGATTCAGAGCTTGATGTTGGCCTCCCAACACCAAACTTAGAAGTTGAGTGTGGGAGCTCTGTTTGACTCTGTATTGAGAGAAGGTTTTCATGCTTCCTCTCCATGGTTGCAAAAGAAGATCCTTGAGCCTTAAACACAAGGTAGTCCTCATTCCATTGAAGGACTAGCTCTCCTCTGTCCACATCAATCACAGCTCTTGCTGTGGCTAGGAAGGGTCTTCCTAGGATGATGGATTCATCCTCATCCTTCCCACCAGTGTCTAAGATTATGAAATCAGCAGGGATGTACAGGCCTTCAACCTTCACTAAGACATCCTCTACAAGTCCATAAGCTTGTTTCCTTGAATTGTCTGTCATCTCTAGTGAGATTCTTGCAGCTTGCACCTCAAATATCCCTAGTTTCTCCATTACAGAGATGGGCATGAGGTTTATCCCTGACCCCAAGTCACATAGAGCCTTCTTAAAGGTCATGGTGCCTATGGTACAAGGTATTAAGAACTTTTCAGGATCCTATTTCTTCTAAGGTAATTTCAGTTGAACCAGATCATTCAGTTCATTGATGAGCAGTGGAGGTTCATCCTCCCAAGTCTCATTACCAAATAACTTGGCATTCAGCTTCATGATTGCTTCTAGATACTGAGCAACTTGTTCTTCAATAGTATCTTCATCCTTTTCTGAGGAAGAATAATCATCAGAGCTCATGAATGGTAACAGTAAGTTCAGTGGAATCTCTATGGTCTCTATATGAGCCTTAGATTCCTTTGGTTCCTCATTAGGAACTCCTTGGAGGCCAGTGGACGTCCATTGAGGTCTTCCTCACTGGAAATCACTGTCTTTCCCTCCTCTTCAGGTTCGGCCATGTTGGACATGTAGATGGCCTTGCACTCTCTCTTTGGATTCTCTTCTGTATTGCTTGGGAGAGTACTAGGAGGGAGTTCAGAAACTCTTTTACTCAGCTGACCCACTTGTGCCTCCAAATTTCTAATGGAGGACCTTTCTTCAGTCATTAAACTGAGAGCGGTCTTAGATAGATCAGAGACTACAGTTGCTAAGTCAGAGTGGCTCTGCTTAGAATTCTCTATCGGTTGTTGAGAAGATGATGGAAAAGGTTTGCTATTGCCAAACCTATTTCTTCCACCATTATTATTATTGAAGCCTTGATTAGGCTTCTGTTGATCATTCCTTGAGAGATTAGGATGATTCCTCCATGAAGGATTATAGGTGTTTCCATAGGAATCTCCCATGTAATTCACTTCTTTCATTCTAGGATTCTCAGGGTCATAGGCTTCTCCTTCAGAGGAGGCTTCCTTAGTACTACCGGATGCAGCTTGCATTCTAGTCAGACTCTGAGATATCATATTGACTTGCTGAGTCAATATTTTATTCTGAGCCAATATGGCATCCAGAGTATCAATCTCAAGAACTCCTTTCTTCTGAGTTGTCCCATTATTCACAGGATTTCTTTCAGAAGTGTACATGAACTGGTTATTTGCAACCATTTCAATGAGTTTCTGGGCATCTTCAGGTGTCTTCGTCAGAAGAAGAGATCCACCAGCAGAGTGGTCCAATGACATCTTGGACAATTCAGACAGACCATCATAGAATATACATATGATGCTCCATTCTGAAAGCATGCCAGAAGGACACCTTCTGATCAATTGCTTGTATCTTTCCCAAGCTTCATAGAGGGATTCACCTTCCTTCTGTCTAAAGGTTTGGACTTCCACTCTAAGCTTACTCAACTTTTGAGGTGGAAAGAACTTGGCCAAGAAAGCATTGACCAACTTTTCCCAAGAGTTCAGGCTTTTTTTAGGTTGTGAGTCCAACCATGTCCTAGCTCTATCTCTTACAGCAAAAGGGAAAAGCATAAGTCTGTAGACCTCAGGATTAACCCCATTGGTCTTAACAGTGTCACAAATTTGCAAGAGATTTTTACCAGTAAAGAGATTTATAGAAACAGTTGCATTGTAGATATAGTCTCTAAACCGACAAAAATCCCTTCGTACAAACGTGTTGGGTATCACAAGTAACAAACCCCTTTAAAAATTGTTAACCGAGTATTCAAACCTCGGGTCGTCTTCTCAAGGAACTGCGAGGAAGTATGTTCTTATTATTGGCTATAAAGGTTGTAATCGGGGTTTAGAAGATAAGAGGTAAGTAATTTGAATGACAAGTAAGGTAAATGGCAATTAAAGTAAATAAATACTGTAAAACAGACTTTTGGCAAGGTAAGAGAAATTGGAGGTCCAACGCAGTTATCTCTCTCAACTATAATGAAAGTTGAATCTAAACTCCACTTGGTCAACCTGTACTAGGGCAACAAAAAGTCAAGGGACCAATTAAATTGACCTTTGAATCCTATTTATTTCCTAAGAAAAGGTTGGGATTACTTAAGTTTAGCTCAATTAGCAAGATAACGATTATCAGTTATGTTGAGTTTAATAACTGTTGAGTTACTGAATTCTTAACCAGGACCAAAAGGGAAAAAAGTAAAATTGCTGGAATAATAAAAATATCCTTAGATGGGAAGCAATGGTAACTTAAATCAAAAAGAACAATCATAAACTAAAAATACCTCAAATATTATTAATTCAAATAACAGTTTGTAACATGGAAGAAATTCATAAATTCACTGATTAATTCAAGTGCTGGAATAAATAAAAGTAAAAGAAAGCTAAAACAAAGGAAACGTAAAACCTGGATTGAGAGTCACTCTTAAAGCAAGAAGAAATCCTAAATCCTAATCCTAAAGAGAGAGAGGAGAAGATCTCCCTCTCAACTAAATCTAAATCATTGAAAAGTAAAATATGCGAGCTCTCTTTGAATGGGTGCATTCCCACACTTTATAACCTCTGGTCTATGCTGTCTGTACTTGGATCTGGGCCAAAAAAGGCTTCAGAAATCGATATGAGCATTTTCTGCAATTTCTGGTGCGTGGCCTCTGTCACGCATCCGCGTGGGTCACGCGATCGCGTCATTCGGAGCTTTTCCTTGCCACGCGGTCGCGACAGTCATGCGACCGCGTCATGTGCGTTCTGCTTAAGGCGCGCAGTCGCGTCAGTCATGCGGCCGCGTCGCTGCTGATTCGTGCTTGGCACGCGATCGCGTCATCCATGCGATCGCGTGGATACCAGTTTCCTTAAAGCTCCGTTTTGCCTTCTCCTTCCTATTTTGTATGTTTCCTTTTCCATCCTTTAAGTCATTCTGCCTTAGAAAATCTGAAACTACTCAACACACTAATCACGGCATCGAATGGAGATAAAGGTAATTAAAATAATTAATTTTAAAGCTTAGGAAACATGTTTTTCATTTACATCACATAATAAGGAAGGGAAAGTAAAACCATGCAATTAATGTGAATAAGTAGGTGAAGGATTGTATAAATCACTCAAATTAAGCACAAAAGAACTCATGAAATATGGGTTTATCAACCTCCCCACACTTAAACACTAGCATGTCCTCATGCTAAATCCAAGGTAAATAATTAAGGTTAAAGTGATAGAATGTCATGCAATGCAACCTAATTTAAATGCAACTACCTAAATGAATGATGCATCATGCAACTCTAACTTATTCACTCATATATAAAGCTTACATGTAGTCAAGTTAATTCACATTCTCAAGGAGTCATGTATATATATATAGCCAACCCTTAAATAATAAAGCATTTTAGCAAATGAGATGGGAAAGAAAACATTGTACAAACTTGTAAAACAATTAGTAAATTTAAGCATAGATATATGTTGATGAGTTATTGAACCCTCACTGAATTTTGTGTTTACTCTCTAGTCACTCAGTGTTTATTGGGTTTATTCACTCTATTTTTTTTTTATTCTTAATTTCTATAGCTTTGTTCTTCATCTAACCAATCAACAATTATAGAATATAGTCATACCAAAAAGTCATGAGATCTTTAATTGAGGTTGTACTGGGGTCAAGGTAAAGGTAAGGATTTATGTATAGGGTCAAGTGAGCTAATAAGTAAATCCTTAATTAGACTAAGATCTCACCTAACATACATATTTAGTAAAATAAAATCTTTTTACCTATTTTCCCATATTGTCCCACTTATTGTTACATACTCATGTTTTACTTTTTATTTTTTTTATTTTTTTTATTCCATGTGCATTGCTTTTATTTTGCATTGGGGAAATTCTTTTGTATCCCCCTTTTATTTAAATGCTGAAAAATAACTCTTTTTTTTTCAAGGCACATGGCAATTATATCACTTTGATTTTCTCATGAGCATGCTTCCCAAATTTATTTTATTTCTTTTAACTTCTCTACCTTTTTGTTTCTATCATCCATGTTCCCAAAAAGTTTCCCACATTTAACTCTATTCATGATTTTCTATCTTAAGCTAACCAAGGATTCACTTGAGATTTTCTTTTGTTTTTCAGCTTAAGGCTAGTAATTTGGCTAAATAGAATAAAGGGGTTTTTAAAAGGCTCAAGGGGGCTAACAAGGGTGATATAAAAGGTAGGCTAATTTGGGATGAGTGAGCTAAAATCAAATGATGGCCTCAATCATTCTCTTGGTATGTATCTATTCTATATTCTATAATTGGACATATAGATTAAAGCAAAGGAAAGAACATCAGAATAAAAAGAAATGAAACACACAGAAATGAAATTATGGTTTGAATGCAACCATACAATTTAAGCTCAAGACTCACAGGCTGTGTGTTCTCTAACTCAAGCATCATATATCATTTATATATTGTATGCAGGTTTAGTTAAAAATTCCCATTATTCTCATAAAAAAAATTATTTAGGGTAGCTTTTAAAGTTTTAATGTTCCTCCTTGATGAAATATTGTCAGCTTAACTACATCATGTAATGCTATATACAAGGTTATGGATTTAAATCTGATATGTTCAATTTCCTAGCTTACTTCCTTTTTATATTTTTCAATTTTAAACTATACTATCTTATGCTAAAAAGGGTAAGCTATACTAATTAATCCACTAATAAATCAGAATTGCAAATTAAACTAAATAACTAAAATAAACTAAATGGCTAAAATATGAACTAAAGATGCAAAATGCAGAAAATAGAGTTAAAATACATAAAAGCAATGTATAAGTACTCAGAAAATAACAGTAAAAAGAAAAATACAGAAAAATATCCAAAATAAAAGAAAAAGTATGTAGTGGTTCACCAAAATAAATGCCAAAGATGGCGACCTCCCCACACTTAAAAGGAAGCATCGTCCTCGATGCTCAATCAAGCCGGGTGTGAAGGAGTGTCATCATTGGGAGGGATGGTAGCTAGAGTCTCAGTGGTGGTGGTGGGCTGAGGGTCTGGCTGCTGTGGAGGAGGTGCTGACTGGATCGGGATCTCAAGATCCACAGCCTCAATCTGATGTGGGACCGCTGCCTGTGGTGTGGCTGGTGCTGCCTCCTGGGGATGGGGCTCTGCCTCGGGTGCATCCGCCTCCTCCTCAGATGCCTCGGATGGTGTGTTGGGCTCGGAGGGAATGTCGCCGGATCGTATCATCAGCTTTAGGTGCTCATAGCACCGCTTGTTGCGACGCTCCATCTGGTCAAGTCATCGAAACAAGCAGTGCACCAGATGATAGATGGGCTCTGTGGCAGGTGGAGGTGTAGTGGTGGTAGCACGGGTAGGTGGTGCAGCAGTGGAGGAAGAGGGTCCAGCAGACGGTGGGGCTGACTCATCAGTAGCAGTGAATGGTGGTGGTCTGTGGCCCAAGGCTAAGAAGTTTCGGCTGTGTGGAATGATCTTCCTGCAATCCACCGCTGGTGGTCTCTCATCGGCAGCCTCCCATGGCACGTCAGCTCGACGGCCAAGCTGTGTAACTAGATATGGAAAGGGGAGGGTGCCTCGGACGTGGACCCTGGCCATATAGTGCCGAATGAAATGTGGCAGATAAAGATCCTTACCCTCCAGCACACACCAAAGGAGGGTGATCATAGCAGCCGGGATCTCCGTCTCGTGAGTACTCGGCATCACATAATTACTCAAGATCTGATGCCATAATCGAGCCTCATCGTTTAAGTATGCTCTCTTGATCCCTCTAGGTATGGTAGTGTCCTAACCCATCTCCCAAGGGACTGTCGGGTCGAGAGCTATCCGTGCCTTTACAGCATCCCAATCAAACTGCATCTGACGCATGTCCTCCTCAGCCTTTGAATAACCATCAGGCTGATCGAACTTGGCTGGGAGACAGAGAATGTCCTCTAAGGCCTCTTCAGTGACCAAAATTTGTTTTCCTCTCAGGTTCACTGCATCTAGGGTAGTGAGATAGTAGTTGCAGTAGAATTCCCGTACCCAAGATGAATTGACCTCTGTCAGTGTTCTTTCCAGAAAGAACCAGCCCCTTTGCTTGATTTAGTCAGTGGTGTACTGCTGGAGTGCTTCTGGAATCTTCAGAGTTCGCTCCAGGTATAGATTTCTGGAGTTTGCAAAAGCCGGGTACTTCAGCTCACAGTACCGGTTTGCAAATTTTATAGGATCATTCGCAGGGAGCAGCTGGTCAGCTTTTTCCTGCTGTGTGAAGTTCTTCTCCCGCCATGAAGAATCGTGCATTAGAGCAATGATGGACTGGGAGGAATCTCCTCTCTTGCGCTTGCCAGTAGCCTTGCCTTTTCCTTTCCTTTGTGAGGCAGACATCCTGAAAAATAGAAAATCAGGATATGGATAAAAATAGGAAAGCAATTAGGCAATTAAACAAAGGAAACTCAAAGCGGCAAGGGAGAAATAGAATAAGGAAAATGAGTAAATGAAATGTGATTGAATTTATGTTAAATGGAAAAATAAACAATATGCCATGGTTAGAAAGTTAGAGGAAAGTGAAAATAAACAGAAAAGAGATCAAAAGGGTTAGTATGGTTAGAATTTAAGAAAGAAATTAGTAAATTAAAATTAGTGAGTTAGTAAAGTGCGGGTTAAAGTAAGTGGCATAGAAAAACTCCATATAACAAGGATTCACAGGTAAGAATAGAAGTACTCATAATCGAACAAGGAAAACAGGGTAATGCTGATTCGAATAGAAATAAAGAAAGCAAAAATTGGAATCAGTGAAACACAAACGCAGTTTATGAACCAGGAAATCAAAGAGGATAAAAAAGTCTGCCATAGCATTCATGAAATGGTTTTGGTAAAGCAGAGTAAAATAGAGTTCAGAAATGCCAAACCAAAACAAGAATGAAAACAATTTACAAAAAATTTGAGCAGCATTCTGGCTAAAATTGGATTGTCCCAAAAAATAAACAGCAATCATAGCAGTTCATATGAATTAAAAACTTGCTGCAGTTACCAGTAATGAATAGAAACAGGAAAATTTAGAGTAACAAGCAGCAATTGTAAGAAATCACAGCATATGAACGAGGTCACAGGAATAGCAGAATTACAGTTATGATAAAATATAAGCAGGAACAGTGCAAGTAAACAGACCTAGATCCACTAACCAGAGCCTAAGCTACCTAACAACCTAAAAATCTACTACAGCATGCATATCTATCTATCCAAAGTATGAACAAAAACAGAAAAAATTACAGAAAAACAACGAACGGAGAAAAGGAGATTGCGTTTTACGGAACCTGGTAGGTGGGAGGGGTGGAACGCGGAAGAAGGTGGCTGCAGCGGCGTCCGGTGCGGTGTCGCGGTGGCGGCTGATGGGGGCAGTGGCGGAGGGAGGGTTTAGGGTTAGTGATAGGAGAAGGGGGGTTTGCGGGTGGGTGGCGGAGAGAGGGGGCGCGGCTGGATGGCCGGCGGTGGTGGGCGGTGGTCGTGGAGGGCAGTGGTAGAGAGGGGAGGAGAGAGGAAGAAGGGAGAAGAAGGGAGGGGAGGGGGTTGCAGCGGCGGTGTCTTGGACGGCGGCGGCGTCTGGGTGGTGGCGCGGTGGCAGCTGGGTGGTGCTGGAGGAAGAAGGATGAAGAAGAAGTAGAGAGGGAGAAGAGGGTTGGGGGTTGGGGGCTGCGCGACTGATAGGGTTCGCGTGGCTGGGGGGGTTATACTTTCGAATCCACGTGGCCGCGTGGGGCACGCGGTCGCGTGGTCGGGGTGAAAATAGGAGTGACGCGATCGCGTGGGGCGCGCGATCGCATGAGAGGGGGAAAGAGGGGTGACGCGATCGCGTGAGTCGCTGGAATTCATGCTAAACGCACGACTCCAGCGCCGTTTTAGCGCAACTCTCTGTCTCCTTTTGGGGTGATGTGCAATCCATGCGACGCGATCGCGTCGCTCACGCGGTCGCGTGGGATTGGTATTGTGCAAGTGATGCGATCGCATGAGGCATGCGATCGCGTGGGCCAATTTGTGCGAAACACACAAGGGCCGCACGATTCCAGCCTAACTTTCTGTTCGTTGGATCTTTACACCGATAAATATATCACGCGGCCGCGTGGGTCACGTGGTCACGCGGGTGGTTTTTCGCAAAATGACACGATCGCATGGGTCATGCGGTCGCGTCGTGCACCCCTCTCTTTTTTTTTATATGCATGAAAAATACAGAATGCAATGATTAACATGAATGCTATGCATGATTCCAGGTTTAATAAATTAAAATAAAAAAGGAAAAATGAAAGCAATTAACAAGAAATAAATTGAAAAAGGAGCGACCATACTATGGTGGGTTGTCTCCCACCTAGCACTTTTAGTTAAAGTCCTTAAGTTGGACATTGGAGGAGTATCCTGTTATGGTGGCTTATGTTTAAATTCGTCCAAAAATCTCCACCAGTGCTTGGAATGCCAATAGCCTCCGGGGTCCCAAACTAGGCACGCAAAGCTTCTAAACAACTTCAAATGTATTGTTAGGCTCCCGGGACGACGAATGTCAGGATAGAGTCTAGGATTCCAAGCCTTGCTTTTAAATCCGCCTACGTCTTGATCTACATGTCTCCATCCGGGCGGTTTAAAAAGTAGAATCTCACCGTGGTGACCAAACGTTCTCCGTGATCCATGCAATTGAGCATGATACCAATCCGTGTACTTCAAGGTGAAGCGTGAAACCTTATTGAACCTTGTGCACCAGCTCTGAGTACGAGCCATTTCCCTCTTACTCTTAAAGCCGCAGAGAGCTCTAAGGTGGCCATCTGTTTCAAGCAAACCATATTCAAGTGAATAAGTAAAGTTATAAGTTAAGGATTGTACCCACTTGAAGCTTGTATTAGGTGTTAATGGCCTTGGGATAGGTGTTTTTGGTGGTTTTGCAAGTTCCATTTCTTTGTGCTCTTTTGTGAATTCCTCTACTTCTTTGCAAAGATCTTCAATTGTATCTATGTCCTGGTCAAAGTCTTCTGCGTCTTCCTCATCACTTGAGTCATAGATTGGAGGTTGAGAGAAATCTACCTCTGCATCATCTTCATATTCACTTGGGGAAGATTCTTCGATCTCAGAGAATTCACTTGCGGATGCAAGTTCATCACCAAGAGAGCTAGACTTGTGACTATCATCATCAAGGGAATTTGTTTCTTGGATTATTCCGTCTGATTCTTTATAAACGACTTGCCTTGGAGATTGTACAGTATCCTCCTTAGCATCAACTGTAGCATCCTGGACGGAGTTTTCCTCAATTCTGGATTCCCATGGAAGTTCAGCATCTCCCAGGTCTTCAACCAACTCTTCTTCTTGAACAATGACAGCTTCTTCTAATTGTTCTAGTACAAATTCATGCTCTGTCTTGTCCACTAGAGTTTCTGGCAATTCCTTCATGCTCTGCTCTTCATTGGGCTGTCCACATGGAGCTGTAGCTGATCCTTGTGTATTTGAGCGCCTAGAAGCCCATTGAATTATCGCTTGCTCCAGTTATTGAATGGTTGTTTGAAATTTAATTACTGTTTCTCTTAGGCGATCCTCTGCTTCTCGGGTTGCTGGACTTGGACATGATACAAAGGAAAGTGGTGGTGATTGGGAACGATTGGATTGGTATTGGGGTAAAGAAGGATCATATGGTGGCGAATGGTGAAGAGAAGCTTGTGAGTGTGGTGGTTTGAGGTTATGTTGAAAGGATGCTTTATATGCACGGGGTGGGGCTTGTTGGTAGTTACAAGGTTGTCCACCATGTCTTTCAGCTGGGTATGCACTGTAGAATGGTCTTTGTCCAGGATATCTCGGAGGGTGTTGCTGCCAAAAGGGTTGATTAGATCCTCTTGGTTTCATCCATCCTTGATTGGTCTGACCTTGGTACACATTCCTGCTGTAACTTCTATTTCCTTTAACAATATTAGAACCATACTCAAAGCGAGAGGGGTGAGAGTTCATAGTAGCAAATAAAGTTAAAAAGGAAAAACAAAATTAAATAAACAAGCAAAAGAAAAATACTTACAATAACAAATAATAAGGCACACATTAGCAGTTCTCCGGTAACGGCGCCATTTTGACGTTAGAGATTTTTACCAGTAAAGAGATTCATAGAAACAGTTGCGTTGTAGATATAGTCTCTAAACCGACAAAAATCCCTTCGTACAAACGTGTTGGGTGTCACAAGTAACAAACCCCATTAAAAATTGTTAACCGAGTATTCAAACCTCGGGTCGTCTTCTCAAGGAACTGCGAGGAAGTATGTTCTTATTATTGGCTATAAAGGTTGTAATCGGGGGTTTAGAAGATGAGAGGCAAGTAATTTGAATGACAAGTAAGGTAAATGGCAATTAAAGTAAATAAATACTGTAAAACAGACTTTTGGCAAGGTAAGAGAAATTGGAGGTCCAACGCAGTTATCTCTCTCAACTATAATGATAGTTGAATCTAAACTCCACTTGGTCAACCTGTACTAGGGCAATGAAAAGTCAAGGGACCAATTAAATTGACCTTTCATAAATTCACTGATTAATTCAAGTGCAAGAAGATATCCTAAATCCTAATCCTAAAAGAGAGAGAGGAGAAGATCTCCCTTTCAACTAAATCTAAATCATTGAAAAGTAAAATATGCGAGCTCTCTTTGAATGGGTGCATTCTCACACTTTATAACCTCTGGTCTATGCTGTCTGTACTTGGATCTGGGCCAAAAAAGGCTTCAGAAATCGCTATGAGCATTTTCTGCAATTTCTGGTGCGTGGCCTCTGTCACGCGTCTACGTGGGTCACGCGATCGCGTCATTCGGAGCTTTTTCTTGCCACGCGGTCGCGTCAGTCATGCGACCGCGTCATTTGCATTCTGCTTAAGGCGCACGGTCGCGTCAGTCATGCGGCCGCATCCCTGCTGATTTGTGCTTGGCACGCGATCGCGTCATCCATGCGATCGCGTGGATACCAGTTTCCTTAAAGCTCCGTTTTGCCTTCTCCTTCCTATTTTGTATGTTTCCTTTTCCATCCTTTAAGTCATTCTGCCTTAGAAAATCTGAAACTACTTAACACACTAATCACGGCATCAAATGGAAATAAAGGTAATTAAAATAATTAATTTTAAAGCTTAGGAAACATGTTTTTCATTTACATCACATAATAAGGAAGGGAAAGTAAAACCATGCAATAAATGTGAATAAGTAGGTGAAGGATTGTATAAATCACTCAAATTAAGCACAAAATAACTCATGAAATATGGGTTTATCAATCCTCTATGTCACAGTATAGAGATTCATTTATGTGAGTGGAAGAATAGAAGAATAGAAGAATGATGTAGAGAGAAGAGATGGAGAATTCGAACACAGAGAGGGAGAGAGGGTTCGAATTATAAGAAGAAGAGAAGTGTTAGTAAATAAATAAAATAAATAGAAAGAGATGAGAGAGAGAGAGTTTTCGAAAATAATTAAAAAGAAAAGAAAAAATATTTTTTTTTATTTTAATTATTAGTTAGAATTCGAAATTATAAAAAGGAATAAAATAAAATTAAAATTTAAAATAATTGGTTAATTAAAAAGGAATTTTGAAAAAGTGGTGAGGAGTTTTCGAAAATTAGAGAGAGAAAAGTAGTTAGGTGGTTTTGAAAAAGATAAGAAATAGTAAAACAGACAAAAAGTTAAGTAGTTAGTTGAAAAAGATTTGAAAATCAATTTTGAAAAGATAAGAAGTTAGAAAAATATTTTGAAATTAAAATTTAAAAAAAAAAGATATGATTTGAAATTTATTTTAAAAAAGATTTGAAAAGGAAATTAAAAAAATTTGATATTTGAAATTAAAGTTGATTACTTGACTACCAAGAAACTAAAAGATATGATTCTAGAATTTAAAGATTGAACCTTTTTTAATAGGAAAGTAACAACTTGAAACTTTTTTTTTGAATCTAAACGTTAAATGTTAGTAATGATTTTGAAAATATAAAATAAAAATAAGAAAAAGATTTTGAAAATCAATTTTAAAGTTTTTGGAAATATAAAAAAATGAAAAAGGTTTGATTTTTGAAAAAAAGATTTGAAAAGATAAAATTTGTAAAATGAAATTTTGACTTGACTAATAAGAAACAACTAAATTTAAAAAATTTTTGACTAAGTCAATCCAAAATTTTGAAAATTTATGAGAAGAATAAGGGAAAGATATTTTTTTAATTTTTGAATTTTTATGAAGAGAGAGAAAAACACAAAAAAGACACAAAACATGAGAATTTAAGATCAAAATAAAAAATGCATGCAAGAACACTTTGAATGTTAAGATGAACACCAAAAACACTTTGAATGTCATGATGAATACCAAGAACTTATTTTTGAAAATTTTTAAGAAAAGAAAAACATGCAAGACACCAAACATAGAAATTTTTAATGTTGAGACACTAACAAATTAAAAATTCATATGAAAAACAAGAAACGACACAAAACAAGAAAATGTAAAGATCAAATAAGGAAAATCATCAAGAACAACTTGAAGATCATGAAGAACACCATGCATGAGTTTTCAAAAATTTTAAGAAAAATTAAAAAGATGCAATTGACACCAAACATAAAATTTGACACTAGACTCAAATAAGAAACACAAAATATTTTTGGTTTTTATGATTTTATTAATTTTTTTAGTATTTTCCGAAAATTAATTAGGAAAAGAAAATAAAAGAAATCCAAAATTTTTAATAAGAATTTCCAGGAATCATGCAATGTTAGTCTAAAGTTTCTGTCCAAAAATTTAGACATGGCTTAATAGCTAGCCAAGCTTTATGTGAAAGCTTCGGTCTAAAAGATTAGACATGGCCAGTGGCCAGCCAAGCTTCAGCAGAGCATTACATACAACAGCCAAATTGATGGGAATCAAAAGGCTCCTGCAATGATAAGTGCAAGCCTCGGTCCAAAAAAATTTAGAAATGGCTTGACAGCCAGCCAGGCTTCAACAGATCATGATGAAACTCTAGAATTCATTCTTAAAAATTCTAAAGAACAAAATAAAATATATATATTATTTTTTCTTTGAATTTTTTTCGAAAATTAAAACAAAAAGCTTTAAACATAAAATAAAATTACCTAATCTAAGCAACAAGATGAACCGTCAGTTGTCCAAACTCGAACAATCCCCGGCAACGGCGCCAAAAACTTGGTGCACAAAATTGTGATCTCTAACAACAGTGCCAAAAACTTGGTATGCACGATCGTGATCTCAACTCTTTTTCACAACTCCGCACAACTAACCAGCAAGTGCACTGGGTCGTCCAAGTAATACCTTACGTGAGTAAGGGTCGATCCCACGGAGATTGTCGACTTGAAGCAAGCTATGGTCATCCTTGAAAATCTCAGTCAGGAGGATCCAAATGGTTATGAGGTTTTGATAATTAAAATATAAATAAAATATAACATAAAATAAAGTTACTCATGTAATTCACTGGTGGGGATTTCAGATAAGCGTATGGAGATGCTTTGTTGCTTCTGAACCTCTGCTTTCCTATTTCCTTCTTCCAACCATGCGTTACCTCCTTCCATGGCAAGCTATATGATCCTCTCGGATGAAAACAAATCCATATGCGCTGTCACTATACGGCTAATCATCTGTCAGTTCCCGCTAGCATCGGAATAGAACCATTGTCCTTTTAGACACTGTCACTGCGCCCAACATTCGCAGGTTTGAAGCCCGTCACAGTCATCCCTTCCCAGATCCTACTCGGAATACCACAGACAAGGTTTAGACTTTCCGGAACTCAGGAATGCTGCCAATTGTTCTAGCCTATACCACGAAGATACTAATCTCATAGACTTGGTCTGTGTGTTAGCTATCCAAGAGAATATACTCCAGCTGTCATCCAATGACTACGTTGAACATCATGTAGATCGCTTTGTGGTTGTCAGGCACGCGATCTTGGCTAAGCGAGTAACGAAGATTGGGTGATTGTCATGGGTCACCCCTTCATTCGGACTTAACTAAATTAAGTACGAGAGTATATCTTGGAGAAGAAGTAGGCGTGAATTGAATAGAAAAACAGTAGTAATTGCATTAGTTCATGAAGAACAGCAGAGCTCCACACCTTAATCTATGGGGTGTAGAAGCTCCACCGTAGAAAATACATAAGTGAAAGGTCTAGGCATGGCCGTGAGGCCAGCCTCCAAACGTGTATAATACCAAAAGATGGTCTCTGGACTTACAATGATCCAAAGATATTCCAAAAGATGTAAAATAAATCTCTAAAAGTAGTTTTTATACTAAACTAGTAACTAGGGTTTACAGAAAATGAGTAACTAAGTGCAGATAGTGCAGAAATCCACTTCCGGGGCCCACTTGGTGTGTGCTTGGGCTGAGCATTGAAGTTTTTTCGTGCATAGGCTGTTCCTGGAGTTAAACGCCAGCTTTGGTGCCAGTTTGGGCGTTTAACTCCAATTCTGGTGCCAGTTTGGGCGTTTTATGCCAAGATGTTTCAGGCTGTCTTTGAACGCCAGTTTGGGCCATCAAATCTCAGGCAAAGTATAAACTATTATATATTTCTGGAAAGCACAAGATGTCTACTTTCCAACGCAATTAAGAAAGTGCCAATTGGATTTCTGTAGCTCCAAAAAATCCACTTCGAGTGCAGGGAGATCAGAATCCAATAGCATCTGCAGTCCTTTTTCAGCCTCTGAATCAGATTTTTGCTCAGGTCCCTTAATTTCAGCCAAAAAAACACCGAAATCACAGAAAAACACACAAACTCATAGTAAAGTCCAAAAATGTGATTTTTGCATAAAAACTAATAAAAATATAACAAAAACTAACTAAAACATACTAAAAACAACGCCAAAAAGGGTATAAATTATCCGCTCATCACAACACCAAACTTAAATTATTGCTTGTCCCCAAGCAACTAACAACAAAATAGGATAAAAAGAAGAGAAAATACAATGAATTTCAAATATCAATGAAGCTCAATTCCAATTAGATGAGCGGGACTTGTAGCCTTTTTGCTTCTGAACAGTTTTGGCATCTCACTTTTTCCTTTGAAGTTCAGAATGATTGGCATCTATAGGAACTCAGAATTCAGATAGTGTTATTGATTCTCCTAGTTCAGTATGTTGATTCTTGAACACAGTTACTTTATGAGTATTGGCCGTGACCCTAAGCATTTTGTTTTCCAGTATTACCACCAGATACATTAATGCCACAGACATTGAGTGGGTGATTAGTTTAGTCAAGCTAACATTGAGTGAATTGTGTGAAATATAGCCAACAGACAGTAAATTACAAGGAATTTAAAAGATGCAAAAAGTAAAATGATAAGTAACTTAAAGAACAAGAAAGTAAAATAGCTGAAACTTAAAAAGCAAGAAAAGTAAATTGCATGAAAAGTAAAAGGAATTGGGTGCTGGAAATTTAAGAGAGTAATAGATCAAAGCTTAGAGCAACGACAGAGAATTAAAGTTGCAAAGAAAGAAAATCAGATCATGAACAGAAAGGTAAAATGCCAAACAAGTGTAGAAGAATTAAATTGCTTCAAAGTAAATTAAATTGGGTGTTGGGAATTAAAATTTAACAAGAAAGTGTAAAGTGCAATCAATAAGAGAGCTAGAATATGAAATGGGATGCAGCAGATTCAAACAGAAATGGAAAATTTCTTGAGAAACCAAACAGAAAGCAAAATGTAACTTAATTTCAATAGCTAAATGGAAGTTGAAGATCTCAGGGGTGGAGGAGACTAGAAAACAAGTCTAGATCTCAAATCCTTCCTTGATCCAACTAGAACAATTGCAAAAGAAATGGAAAATTAAATTTGCAGAAGAAGTAGAAAAAAGCAATAAAGAAAATTTGGATCCAAATCACAGTTTCTAGAATTATGCTGAAAAATAAACAAAGAGATCTCAAGGTGAGATTGAAACAGAATTTTTTTAATTCTCCACCCAAGATCCAAGAAAAGAATGAAAACTAAGAGAGAGCTCTCTAATAGAGCTGCCCTCCAATATTCTCTAATGGAGCTCCCCTTAACAAAGATGGAAATGATGCCTTATATAGGCTTTTTGTAAAATAAAATGAAATTAAAATGAAAAACAAATTAAATAAAAATCCTAATTCTAGCTTGTTCTTGTGCCTTTGAGTGATGACGTGGGCTTTGCTTGCTTTGGATTTGAGGAGAAATGGGTTTGGTTGGCCTTGATTGAATTTGGTGAGGAATTGAATTTAAATAGAATTTTGGTTGAATTTTGGCCCATGAGTGTTTGCTCCCAGTAGGGTGCTCTGCTCTTGTGGGGAGCAGAGCATTGAGCTTGTGGTGTGTCTTGTGCGCACACCAAGTCCTCCTGGCCGTGTCAAACTTGTGCAAGGAATGAAGAGAGTAGCGCTCTGCTCTCCTTGAGAGCGTAGCACTCCTTTTGCTTGGGTGAGGTTCCAGGTTCAAGCCTTGGTGAAAGCATTTGGGGACAGATTTTCCTTGAATTTTCATGAAGAGAGCACGATAATGCTCTCTCCAAGAGCGGAGCATTATGCTTTGGAGTGAGGCTCCAGCTTCGAACCTTGGTGGAAGCATTGGCTGATTTTTTTGCTTGTTTTTGGTCCTTAAATATGCCTTCCACTTGTACCTTAATTTCATGCCAAATTTCGATTTCTATATATTTTTGGAAAGCTCTGAATGTCAGCTTTCCAACGCAACTGGAAGCACATCAATCGGACATCTGTAGCTCAAGTTATAGCCCTTGGAAGGAGGCATGGTCATGCTGTGAGCGCCCAGATTTTAACACAGCAAAAATTTTGCTTCCAAGCTTATTTTGAACTCTTATAGCGCTCAGCTCTTGGCAAGAGCGGAGCTTTGTGTGCTGATTGCCAATCCCCTTTAATTTGGTCATGGGCCACGCTTTTAAAAGCGTGGCTTAAGGCTCCAAAGTGTACTCCAACTTCAAAGTGTACCCCAAAGCTCTCTTTTTCTCCTTTTTAGCTTATTTTGTGCTTTTTGCTTCTTTTTCTTCTTATTTCCTACAAAATTTATAAAATCAAAAGATCAAGGAAATATACCATTTAAGTACAAAAGTATTCATTTTTCAAGCACAAATCATCAATTTCTTGTATGAATAAGCATAGAAAAACATGACATGGTGACATGTCATCACAACACCAAACTTAAACCTTGCTTGTCCCCAAGCAAGAAAAGAATCATGCAATAAAGATTGACAATCAAAGGTAAGAATAAATAGCAACTCAATGTTCATGGTAAGCTAGTTTTCTAAGCATGCTACAATCACAAAGGAGATGTAAATGATTGATGCTTCTATCTAGCTCAATTTATAAAATCTTTTCCTTATAATTTTCCCTTGAAACAAGCTTTTGATTTTCTTATTAGCTTCTCCTTTTGGGTGCTTTGCCCCATGAGTTAATAACAAAGCTACGATTCTAAATGCTTTGTTTTCAAGTATTACCACTTGATACATAAGCACCACAAGCATTTGAATTAGAGGACTTCATTAAGCTCATTTTTCTTTTCTTTTCTTGACTCTCTAATCATTGATGCTCAGAACCTTGAGCTTTGAGGGAGTGCTTTTGCACTTGAGCCTAGCCTTGACTTCTAAGTGTTTTGTTTTCAAGCATTTGGCTTGATACATAAACACCACAAGTACTTAGCAAATAAATTGCCATTGGTACTCAGAACCTTCAGCTTTCTCATTCTTTCCCTTTTTCTTTCTTGCTTTATTTGCATTTACTTCCTTCAAGGTTTTCATGATTTCCAAAAGATTTCACCAAATGTCCTAGATGAAAACTTCAATTAAATAAAATCCAATGCAATTGAGCAACAATTAATCGTACTAGCTTTCCAATACTTGTATGCATATGCTAAACTCTTCTTTAATTCCTTGTTTGTTTATGATCATGATGCTTTATTGCTTTGAACTCACAAAACTCAAGTTGGTAGTCATAATGCCACAGCAACATGTTACAATTCAAGATTCAAGCTATGCTTTATTCATACACACATGTAAACAAAGAAGATGAAGACAATCATGCAATTTAAGTGCTGGAAACAAATGAGAAGAAAAGGAACTCTACAACCTTGTAGTTCATCTTTATTATTGTTGTCCTTTTTCCTCTATTTTTCCTCTTTCCCTTGCCAAACTCAGAATGCTTGCTCATCCTCAAGCAACAATTAGAACAATGGCTATGGGGCTAAGATGAATCATGAATGTCTCACACAATGAAAAGTTAGTAGTACATGTGTTCTAAGCAAGCAAAATTAAAGATAATAATCAAGGCACAAGAGACAGAGACATTTTGATTGCAAAGATAAGAAGGTGTGCACAATACATTGCATAAAAGATAAGTGGCACATCAAACTTAGTGTGACACTTTCACTTGGAATTAATGCAAGTATCTTGTAAGAATTGGAACCAAATTTTTGTTGCATAGCAACACCAAACTTAAAATGCAATCATATGTCAATTTATTTGAACTAAAACTAAACAAGTGAAACTGTTATTTGTTAAGTACAATCACCAAGTCAAGAATCTGTCATGAATAATGATCTCTTGGTGATGTACTAACAAAGACAGTTAATAAACAAACTAGAAGAAAGCATTTAAAAAAATAGAAAAATAACTAAATCAAGTAGAATGAAAAAGTGTGAAATCAAAAGAGAAAAATAAAACTGCAGAGGCATTGTGATTATGCAAACAAGTGGTGCTGTTGGATGACTTGCATAGAAAATTAAGTGGCACACCAAACTTAGAATCTTAGTGTGACACTTCCATGTAAAATTGATGCAATCATCCATGAAGATGGAAAACAGTTTGTTGCAGGGCAACACCAAACTTAGAATGTAACTATATGCCAATTTATTGAATTTAAACAAAGCATAGAAAGAAAACAAAGCAGAAAAGAAATGTTACCTACGGTTGGGTTACCTCCCAACAAGTGCTCTTTTAGTGTCATTAGCTTGACATGTTGTTCTTCACTTTCTCCGTCTTCTTCCAGTTTGTTAAGAGGAATGACCTTAAGGGGGGAGAAGATTCAGCTACTGTCCCTTGTCTTGGCCTTTCCTCAGCAAGCTTTCTTTTGCAAATGGCTTGATTGATCTTGCTTGCTGGATCAAAGACAGGGTTGGTGCTCTTGCTAGTTTCCTTCACTCCTTTGGATTCAAGACTTGGTTGCTGTGTGATTATTGGAGTTTTGTCTTCATCCTGAGCCTTTTGAATTGGTGGCTCAATGAGCTCTTCCTTCATGTACTTCTCTGCCCCACTTGAGTGTGAATTTTCTTGAATGACTTCCTCACTTTTTTGTTCCTTCACTCCTTTCTTTACACTCAACATTTGGCTTAATAGTTCTTTTATGGAGGAGGTTTGTTGTTCTTCCCAAGATTTCTTCATCTCCTCTTCATATTTTTCAATCACAGATTCAAGGGAAGTTTGTGAGGGTTGTGAATGTTCATGTTCCTTTGTCACCTCAAGTGCAGTGTCATTTTCAACCACCTCATTCTTCATTGAAAGTTCACTTGATGCAGTAGCCTCCTCATCTTGCTCTTCCACTTTATCCTTCACATCCATCAATTGGTCTTCATTTTCCTTGCTTAGTAGTTCTAAGCGTTTTTCTCTGTCCTCCAATTGCTCATCCGTCTCCTGAGAAAGGATTTCTAGTTCTCTCTGGGATTGTTGCTGTTCCTCCACAATTCTGTTGAACATGGATTCAAGCTTTAAGAGTCTTTGGCTCGTGGAAGTTTGTGTTGAGGCATATTTAGGTGATGAAGAATTTTCAAATGTAGAAGTGGGAGGTGAGGTTGGACAATCTCTCATGTGAGTTGACTGCTCAGAATTTGCAATTTCTTGGTAATACTCCCAGCCACCATTGGAATAATGACTTGAATCATTTTGTGGTGGAAGAAAATATCCCATATGATTTTCTTTCTCATCTTGTGGTTCTGAAGCATAGCTCTATGAATTGGAGTGCCCAGAATTTGTAGTTTCTTGGTGATATTCCCAACCACCATTAGAGATTGATGATGGTGAGTGATATCCCATAAAATTTTGTTTGACCATAAGATGAGTTGAACTCCATTTGTATTTTGTAAACATCAATGAAATTTGAAATTCATGTCATAGAGAAAGAATTTCTTAGTGAGGCAATAGTTCAAACACCTTGCTATCCATTTAAAACAAAGAACAAAAATAAAGAAAATGCTTGATCTAGACTTCTCACCCACTTAATCATTGTTGATCTAAATCAATCTCCGGCAACGGCGCCAAAAACTTGATGGCGTTTTTGTGGAAAAATAAATTTCCAAACACACAAATCTAACCGGCAAGTATACCGGGTCGCATCAAGTAGTAAAACTCACTTAGAGTTAGGTCGATCCCACAGGGATTGATGGATCAAGCAACTTTAGTGGGTGATTAGTTTAGTTAAGCTAACATTGAGTGAATTGTGTGAAATGTAGCTAATAGACAGTAAATTGTAAGGAATTTAAAAGATGCAGAAAGTAAAATGATAAGTAACTTAAAGAACAAGAAAGTAAAATAGTTGAAAATTAAATTGTAAGAAAAGTAAATTGCATGAAAAGTAAAAGGAATTGGGTGCTGGAAATTAAATAGAGTAATAGATCAAAGCTTAGAGCAACGACAGAGAATTAAACTTGCAAAGAAAGTAAATCAGATCATGAACAGAAAGGTAAAATGCCAAACAAGTGTAGAAGAATTAAATTGCTTGAAAGTAAATTGAATTGGGTGCTGGAAATTAAAATTTAACAAGAAAGTGTAAAGTGCAATCAATAAGAGAGCTAGAATATGAAATGGGATGCAGCAGATTCAAACAGAAATGGAAAATTTCTTGAGAAACCAAATAGAAAGCAAAATGTAACTTAATTTCAAAAGCTAAATGGAAGTTGAAGATCTCAGGGGTGGAGGAGACTAGAAAACAAGTCTAGATCTCAAATCCTTCCTTGATCCACCAAGAACAATTGCAAAAGAAATGGAAAATTAAATTTGCAGAAGAAGTAGAAGAAAACAGTAAAGAAAACTTGGATCCAAATCACAGTTTCTAGAATTATGCAGAAAAATAAACAAAGAGATCTCAAGGTGAGATTGAAACAGAATTTCTTCAATTCTCCACCCAAGATCCAAGAAAAAAATGAAAACTAAGAGAGAGCTCTCTAATGGAGCTGCCCTCCAATATTCTCTAATGGAGCTCCCCTTAACAAAGATGGAAATGATGCCTTATATAGGCTTTTTGCAAAATAAAATAAAATTGAAATGAAAAACAAATTAAATGAAAATCCTAATTATAGCTTGTTCTTGTGCCTTTGAGTGATGATGTGGGCTTTGCTTGCTTTGGATTTGAGGAGAAATGGGTTTGGTTGGACTTGATTCAATTTGGTGAGGAATTGAATTTAAATGGAATTTTGGTTGAATTTTGGCCCATGAGTGTTTGCTCCCAGTAAAGTGCTCTGCTCTTGTGGGGAGCGGAGCATTGAGCTTGTGGTGTGTCTTGTGCGCGTACCAAGTCCTCCTGGCCGTGTCAAACTTGTGCAAGGAATGAAGAGAGTAGCGCTCTGCTCTCCTTGGGAGCGTAGCACTCCTTTTGCTTGGGTGAGGTTCCAGGTTCAAGCCTTGGTGAAAGCATTTGGGGAGAGATTTTCCTTGAATTTTCATGAAGAAAGCACGACAATGCTCTCTCCAAGGGCGGAGCATTATGCTTTGGAGTGAGGCTCCAGCTTCGAACCTTGATGGAAGCATTGGCTGATTTTTTTGCTTGTTTTTGGTCCTTAAAGATTCCTTCCACTTGTACCTCAATTTCATGCCAAATATAGATTGCCATATATCTTTGGAAAGCTCTAAATGTCAGCTTTCTAATGCAACTGAAATCACATCAATCGGACATATGTAGCTCAAGTTATAGCCCTTGGAAGGAGGCATGGTCATGCTGTGAGCGCCCAGATTTTAACTTAGCGAAAATTTTGCTTCCAAGCTTATTTTGAACTCTTATAGCGCTCAGCTCTTGGCAAGAGCGGAGCTTTGTGTGCTGATTGCCAATCCCCTTTAATTTGGTCATGGGCCACGCTTTTAAAAGCGTGGCTTAAGGCTCCAAAGTGTGCTCCAACTTCAAAGTGTGCCCCAAAGCTCTTTTTTTCTCCTTTTTAGCTTATTTTGTGCTTTTTGCTTCTTTTTCTTCTTATTTCGTACAAAATTTACAAAATTAAAAGCTCAAAGAAATATACCATTTAAGTACAAAATCATTCATTATTCAAGCACAAATCATCAATTTCTTGTATGAATAAGCATAGAAAAACATGACATGGTGGCATGTCATCAGGGTCCACCTTAGTGATGGCGACTAGTTCTTCCTCTTGAAGATCTTATGGAGTGCTTTAGCTCCTCAATGTCTCTTCCTTGCCTTTGTTGCTCCCCTCTCATGGCCTTTTGGTCCTCTCTAATTTCATGGAGGAGGATGAAATGCTCTTGGTGCTCCACCCTTAGTTGTCCCATGTTGAAACTCAATTCTCCTAAGGAGGTATTGATTTGCTCCCAATAGTTTTGTGGAGGAAAGTGCATCCCTTGAGGCATCTCAGGAATTTCATGATGAGGAATTTCCTTATGCTCTTGTTAAGGCCCATGAGTGGGCTCTCTTGTTTGCTCCATCCTTTTCTTAGTGATGGGCTTGTCATCTTCAATGAGTGTGTCTTCCTCCATGACAATTCCAGTTGAATTGCATAGGTGACAAATGAGATGAGGAAAGGCTAACCTTGCCAAGGTAGAGGACTTGTCCACCACCTTATAGAGTTCTAGGGATATGATCTCATGAACTTCTACTTCCTCTCTATTCATGATGCTATGGATCATGATAGCTCAGTCCACAGTAATTTCAGACCGGTTGCTAGTAGGAATGATTGAGCGTTGGATAAAATCCAACCATCCCCTAGCCACGGGTTTGAGGTCAAGCCTTCTTAGTTGAACCGGCTTGCCTTTTGTGTCTCTCTTCCATTGAGCGCCTTCCACACAAATGTCCAAGAAGACTTGGTCCAACATTTGATCAAAGTTGACCCTTATAGTGAAAGGGTGAGGATCTCCTTGCATCATTGGCAAGTTAAATGCCAACCTCACATTTTCCGAACTAAAATCCAAGTAATTCCCCCGAACCATTGTGAGCCAATTCTTTGGGTTCGGATTCACACTTTGATCATGGTTCTTAGTGATCCATGCATTAGCATAGAACTCTTGAACCATTAAGATCCCGACTTGTTGAATGGGGTTGGTAAGAATTTCCCAACCTCTTCTTCGAACTTCATGTCGGATCTCTGGATATTTACTATTTTTGAGCTTGAAGGGGACCTCGGGGATCACCTTTTTCTTGGCCACAACTTCATAGAAGTGGTCTTGATGGACCTTTGAGATGAATCTTTCCATCTTCCATGACTCGGATGTGGAAGCAATTGCCTTCCCTTTCCTCTTTCTAGAGGTTTTCCCGGCTTTTGGCACCATTAGTGGTTATAGAAAACAAAAAAGCAATGCTTTTTTCCACACCAAACTTAAAATATTTGCTCGTCCTCGAGCAAAAAAAGAAAGAAGGGAGGAGATGGAGGGAGGTGAATGGTTTGGCCAAGGGGGTAGTAGTGTGTATGTTGTGTGAGAATGAAGGTGGTAAGGAGGGGTATTTATAGGGTAGGGAGAGAGGGTAGCCGTGTATGAGGGGTTGGTTTTGGGAGGGAAATAGTTTAAATTTGAATGGTGAGGTAGGTGGGGTTTAATGATGGATGGATGTGAGTGGTGAAGAGAGTATGGAGAAGAGGGTAAGATTTGATAGGTGAATGGTGTTTGGGGAAGAGGTATTGAGGTGATTGGTCAAGGGTGTATAGGGAAGAGTGTTATGGAAAGGTGTGAAGAGGAGAGAAAAAGAGGTGGGGTAGGTGGGGATCCTGTGGGGTCTACAGATCCTGAAGTGTCAAGGAATTCGAGTCCCTGCACCATTCTGGTGTTTAAACGCCCATTCTATGCCAAATCTGGTGTTTAACGCCAGCTCTGCTACGTTTCCTGGCATTAAACGCCAGTCCTGCTACCTTTCCTGGCATTAAACGCCACTCTGCTACCCATTTTTGGCGTTAAATGCCAGCCAGATGCTTATTTTTGGCGTTTAACGCCAGCCAGATGCCAGACAGCCCTTTCTAGCGTTTAACGCCCAGAATGCTGCCAGGCTGGGCGTTAAACGCCCATTCTGCTATCCGTACTGGCGTTTAAACGCCAGTAAGCCTGTCCTCCAGAGTGTGCTATTTTTAATGCTGTATTTCATTCTATTTTTGATTTTTCAGTTGTTTTTGTGACTTCACATGATCATCAACCTAAAGAAAATATAAAATAGCAATGGAAAATAAATAAATATAATTAAATAACATTGGGTTGCCTCCCAACAAGCGCTTCTTTAATGTCAATAGCTTGACAGTGAGCTCTTAGAGAGCTTCACAAAGACTCAGAGCTTGATGTTGGCCTCCCAACACCAAACTTAGAAGTTGAGTGTGGGAGCTCTGCTTGACTCTGTATTGAGAAAAGCTTTTCATGCTTCCTCTCCATGGTTGCAGAAGAAGATCCTTGAGCCTTAAACACGAGGTATTCCTCATTCAATTGAAGGACTAGTGATAAACCACTATTTCATGGTTTATCTTGTACTCAATTGAGTGGTTTTTATCAACTCTTTACCCACTTATTCATACTATTTGCATGGTTTTACATTTGCCTTCCTGATTATGTGCTTTAATTGAAAACATGCTTCTTTGGCCTTAAGTTCCCTATGTTTAATCCTCTCTTATTACCATTAGATGCCTTGATATGTGTGTTAAGTGATTTTAGAGATTACAGGGTAGGAATGGCTCAGATGATGGAAAGGAAGCATGCAAAAGTGGAAGGAATACAAGAAGTTGGAGAAATTGCTAAGCTGTCCAGCCTGACCTCTTTGCACTCAAACGGCTATAACTTTAGCTACAGAGGTCCAAATGATGCGGTTCCAGTTGTGTTGGAAATCTAACCTCTTTGCACTCCATATTTGCTGTGATGATAGGCGACGCGAATGCGTGCTCCATGCGGACGTGTCGCAGTGACAAAAATCAGCGTGTTTGAATTCGCAACCAGCGAATTCTAGGCTGTTTCTGACCCAGTTCTCGGCCAAGAAAACACAGATTAGAGGCTATAAAGTAAAGGGATTGCATCCATTCATAATTATGCTTTCATATACACAATTTTAGGATTAGATGTAGTTTTAGAGAGAGAGGTTCTCTCCTCTCTCTTAGGATTAGGATTAGGATTAGGATTTCATCTTCTGCAATCACAGGTTCAATATTTTTTTTTTTTATTTTTCTAATTTAATTTATGAATTCCCATGTTAAGATTTGAATATTTTATTTAATATAATTGAGGTATTTCAGATTTATCACTTCTTCTATTATTTGATGTTCTAAGTTGGATCCTAACTTGATTTTGGAGTTGATTGATATTTGGAGACCCTTGAGTTGAATTACTCAAGAGTTAAATTGTAATTGGGTTTATTGTTGGCTGGCTCTCTAAACACTAACGCTAATTGATGAGCGGATAATTTATACGCTTTTTGACATTATTTTTAGTATGTTTTTAGTAGGATCTAGTTACTTTTAGGGATGTTTTTAATAGATTTTGTTTTAAATTCACATTTCTGGACTTTACTATGAGTTTGTGTGTTTTTCTGTGATTTCAGGTATTTTCTGGCTGAAATTGAGGGACTTGAGCAGAAATCAGATTCAGAGGTTGAAAAAGGACTGCTGATGCTGTTGGATTCTGACCTCCCTGCACTCAAAGTGGATTTTCTGGAGCTACAGAACTCTAAATGGCGCGCTTCCAATTTCGTTGGAAAGTAGACATCCAGGGCTTTCCAGCAATATATAATAGTCCATACTTTGGCCAAGAATTGACGACGTAAACTGGCATTCAACGCCAGCCTTCTGCCCAAATCTGGCGTCCAGCGCCAGAAAAGGATCCAAAACCAGAGTTGAACGCCCAAACTGGCACAGAAACTGGCGTTCAACTCCACAAATGGCCTCTGCACGTGCAACACTTAAGCTCAGCCCAAACACACACCAAGTGGGCCCCGGAAGTGGATTTATGCATCAAATACTTACTCATGTAAACCCTAGTAGCTAGTTTATTATAAATAGGACCTCTTACTATTGTATTAGGCATCTTTGGATTACCTTATGATCCTTTGATCACGTTTTGGGGGCTGGCCATCTCGACCATGCCTGGACCTTCACTTATGTATTTTCATACGGTAGAGTTTCTACACTCCATAGATTAAGGTGTGGAGCTCTGCTGTTCCTCAAAGATTAATGCAAAGTACTACTGTTTTCTATTCAATTCATCTTATTTCACTTCTAAGATATTCAGTCGCACTTCAACCTGAATGTGATGAACGTGACAATCATCATCATTCCCTATGAACGCGTGCCTGACAACCACTCCCGTTCTACCTTCGACTGAATGAGTATCTCTTAGATCTCCTAACCAGGATCTTCGTGGCGTACGCTAGAATGATGGCGGCATTCAAGAGAATCCGGAAAGTCTAAACCTTGTCTGTGGTATTCCGAGTAGGATTCAATGATTGAATGATTGTGACGAGCTCCTAACTCGCGATTGCAGGGCGTTAGTGACAGACGCAAAAGGATAGTAAATCCTATTCCAGCATGATCGAGAACCGACAGATGAATAGCCGTGCCGTGACAGGGTGCGTGAGCATATTATTCACTGAGAGGATAAGATGAATCCATTGACAAGGGTGATGCCTCCAGACGATTAGCCGTGCCGTGACAGGGCATTGGATCATTTTCCCGAGAGATGACTGAAAGTAGCCATTGACAGTGGTGATGTATCACATAAAGCCAGCCATGGAAAGGAGTGAGACTGATTGGATGAAGATAGCAGGAAAGCAGAGGTTCAGAGGAACGAAAAGCATCTCTATTCGCTTATCTGAAATTCCTACCAATGATTTACATAAGTATCTCTATCCCTATTTTATTATATAATATTCGAAAACACCATTATCACTTTATATCTGCCTGACTGAGATTTACAAGGTGACCATAGCTTGCTTCATACCAACAATCTCCGTGGGATTCGACCCTTACTCACGTAAGGTATTACTTGGACGACCCAGTGCACTTGCTGGTTAGTTGTATCGAAGTTGTGACAATTATGAATTAAGATCAGAGCACCAAGCTTTGGAGCCATTACCAGGATTTGTTCGAGCCTGGAGATCACAATTTCGCGCACCAAGTTTTTGGCGCCGTTGCCGGGGATTGTTCGAGTTTGGACAACTGACGGTTCATCTTGTTGCTCAGATTAGGTAATTTTTTTTTTATTTTCTTTTCAAAAATTTTTCAAAAATATTTCAAAATTTTCTCACCTGTTTTCGAAAAAAAAAAAGAGGGTTTTAAAATAAAAATGTTTTCAAAAATATATTTTCTTTTCAGAATTTTTAAGAATGAATTCTAGTGTTTCATGAAACATGTTGAATCCTATCTGGCTGTAAAGCCATACCCAAACTGCTTTGGGATTGGTATTCAACTAATCACTCCAGTCCATGTAATTATATGTTGAAGCTTGGCTGGCTATTAAGCCATGCCTGACCCTTTGATTGGAGCTTTAAGACTAACATGGCAAGATTCCTGGAATTCATATAAAAAAAAATTTTGGAATCCTTATTTTTTAATTTTCACAATAATTTTCGAAAAAAAATTAAAAGAAAATACAAAAAAATTAGAAAATCATAAAAATCAAAAATATTTTTTATTTTTGTTTGAGTCTTGAGTCATATCATAAGTTTGGTGTCATTTGCATATGCATCTAGCATTTTTCGAAAATCTCATGCATTCATAGTGTTCTTCATGATCTTCAAGGTGTTCTTGGTAAGTCTTCTTGTTTGATCTTGATGATTTTTTATTTTGTGTCTTTTCATGTTTTTCATATGCATTCTTGAATTCTTGGTGTCTAAGCATTAAAGAATTCTAAGTTTGGTGTCTTGCATGTTTTCTTTGCATTAAAAATTTTTCAAAAATATGTTCTTGATGTTCATCATGACATTCATAGTGTTCTTGGTGTTCATCTTGACATCCATAGCATTCTTGCATGCATTCATTGTTTTGATCTAAAAATTTCATGCATTGCATAATTTTCATGTTTTTCATAAAAATTTCAAAAAATAAAAAAATATCTTTCCCTTTTTCTCTCATCAAATTCGAAAATTTGGATTGACTTTTTCAAAATTTTTTAAAATCAAATTGTTTCTCATGAGTCAAATCAAATTTTCAATTTGAAAATCTTATCTTTTTCAAAATATTTTTCAAAAATCAAATCTTTTTCAAAATTCTTAGTTATTTTTGAAAATTCCAAAAATATTTTTCAAAAATCTTTTTCTTATTTTTATACCAAATTTTCGAAAATAACATAAACAATTAATGTTTTGATTCAAAAAATTTGAAGTTTGTTACTTGCTTGTTAAGAAAGATTCAAACTTTAAGTTCTAGAATCATATCTTGTGATTTCTTATGAATCAAGTCATTAATTGTGATTTTAAAAATCAAATCTTTTTCAAAACTAATTTCAATCATATCTTTTCAAAAATATCTACTTATCTTATCTTTTTCAAAAAATATCTTTTCAAAATATCTTTTCTAACTTCCTAACTTCTTATCTTTTCAAAATTTGTTTCAACTAACTAACTAACTTTTTGTTTGTTCCTTAACTTTTTCAAAACTACCTAACTAATTCTCTCTCTCTCATTTTTCGAAAATATCTTCCCCCTTTTTCAAAATTTCTTTTTAATTTATTAATTATTTTAATTTTTAAATCTTAATTTTCGAAAATTACTAACATTTTTCAAAAACTATTTTCAAAAATCACTAACTCTTTTTCAAAAATTATTTTCGAAAATTCTCTTCTCTCTCATCTCCTTCTATTTTTTTTTATTTATTCATCTACTAACATCTCTCCCTCATTCTAAAAAAAAAAAAGGATCTCTATTATTATTATTTTTCTGTGCCTTCTTCTTTGTCATATGAGCAGGAGCAAGGATAAGAATATTCTTGTTGAAGCAGATCCAGAACCTGAAAGGACTCTGAATTACAACTAACCAGTAAGCACCTGTTAGGAATTTTCAAACAAGAATAGGAGATGGCAGCCGAAAATAATAATAATGCAAGGAGGATGCTTGGTGACTTTACTGCACCTAATTCCAATTTACATGGAAGAAGCATCTCCATTCCTGCCATTGGAGCAAACAACTTTGAGCTGAAACCTCAATTAGTTTCTCTGATGCAGCAGAACTGCAAGTTTCATGGACTTCCATCTGAAGATCCTTTTCAGTTCTTAACTGAATTCTTGCAGATATGTGATACTGTAAAGACTAATGGAATAGATCCTGAAGTCTACAGGCTCATGCTTTTCCCTTTTGCTGTAAGAGACAGAGCTAGATTATGGTTGGATTCTCAACCCAAAGACAGCCTGAACTCTTGGGATAAGTTGGTCACGGCTTTCTTAGCCAAGTACTTTCCTCCTCAAAAGCTGAGCAAGCTTAGAGCTGGTGTTCAAACCTTCAGACAGAAAGAAGGTGAATCCCTCTATGAAGCTTGGGAAAGATACAAACAGTTGACCAAAAAGTGTCCTTCTGACATGCTTTCAGAATGGACCATCCTGGATATATTCTATGATGGTTTATCTGAGTTATCAAAGATGTCATTGGATACCTCTGCAGGTGGATCCATTCACCTAAAGAAAACGCCTGCAGAAGCTCAAGAACTCATTGACATGGTTGCTAATAACCAGTTCATGTACACTTCTGAAAGGAATCCTGTAAGCAAAGGGACGCCTATGAAGAAGGGAGTTCTTGAAGTTGATACTCTGAATGCCATATTTGCTCAGAATAAAATATTGACTCAGCAAGTCATTATGATCTCTCAGAGTCTGCATGGACTACAAGCTGCATCCAACAGTACTCAAGAGGCATCTTCGGAAGAAGAAGCCTATGATCCTGAGAACCCTGCAATAGCAGAGGTAAATTACTTAGGTGAACCTTATGGAAACACCTATAACTCAACATGGAGAAATCATCCAAATTTCTCATGGAAGGATCAAAAGCCCCAACAAGGCTTTAATAATGGTGGAAGAAACAGGTTTAGCAATAGCAAGCCTTTTCCATCATCAACTCAGCAACAGACAGAGAACTCTGAACAAAATGCTTCTAATTTAGCAAATTTAGTCTCTGATCTATCTAAGGCCACTGTAAGTTTCATGAATGAAACAAGGTCTTCCATTAGAAATCTGGAAGCACAAGTGGGCCAGCTGAGTAAAAGGATCACTGAAATCCCTCCTAGTACTCTCCCAAGCAATACAGAAGAGAATCCAAAAGGAGAGTGCAAGGCCATTGACATAAGCGCCATGGCCGAACCTGTGAGGAGAGGAGAGGACGTGAATCCCAAGGAGGAAGACCTCCTGGGACGTCCAGTGATTAATAAGGAGCTTCCCTCTGAGGAACCAAAGGACTCTGAGGCCTATCTAGAGACCATAGAGATCCCATTGAACCTCCTTATGCCCTTCATGAGCTCTGATGAGTATTCCTCTTCTGAAGAGAATGAGGATGTTACTGAAGAGCAAACTGCCAAGTTTCTTGGTGCAATCATGAAGCTGAATGCCAAATTGTTTGGCATTGATGCTTGGGAAGTTGAACCTCCCTTGTTCATCAATGAACTAAGTGATCTGGATCAACTGACATTGCCTCAGAAGAGACAGGATCCTGGAAAGTTCATAATACCCTGTACCATAGGCACCATAATCTTTAAGGCTCTGTGTGACCTTGGTTCAGGAATAAACCTCATGCCCCTCTCTGTAATAGAGAAACTGGGAATCTATGGGGTGCAAGCTGCTAAAATCTCATTAGAGATGGCAGACAGCTCAAGAAAACAGGCTTATGGACAAGTAGAAGATGTATTAGTAAAGGTTGAGGGCCTTTACATACCTGCTGATTTCATAGTCCTGGATACTGGAAAGGAAGAAGATGAATCCATCATCCTAGGAAGACCTTTCCTGGCCACAGCAAGAGCTGTGATTGATGTTGACAGAGGTGAAATAGTCCTTCAATGGAATGAGGACTCCCTTGCGTTTACAACTCAAGGATCTCCCTCTGCAACCATGGAGAGGAAGCAGAAAAAGCTTCTCTCCAAGCAGAGTCAACCAGAGCCCCCACAGTCAAACTCTAAGTTTGGTGTTGGGAGGCCACAACCAAACTCTAAGTTTGGTGTTGAACTCTCATATCCAAACTCTAAGTTTGGTGTTGGAGAGTCTCAACAAAGCTCTGCACATCTGTGAGGCTCCATGAGAGCCCTCTGTCAAGCTATTGACATTAAAGAAGCGCTTGTTGGGAGGCAACCCAATGTTTATCTAATTCTTATTTTTATTGTTTTTCATGTTTTCTTAGGTTCATGATCATATGGAGTCACAAAATAAACAAAAAAATCAAAAACGGAATCAAAAACAGCAGAAGAAAAATCACACCCTGGAGGAGCATCTGTCTGGCGTTCAAACGCCAGAACAGAGCATAGTTCTGGCGCTGAACGCCCAGAACAAGCATAGTTCTGGCGTTCAACGCCAGAAATGGCAGCAAAGGGGCGTTGAACGCCCAAAATGGGCACCAACCTGGCGCTGAACGCCCAGAGTTGTGTGCAAGGGCATTTTGCATGCCTAAATTGGTGCAGGGATGTAAATGCCTTGACACCTCAAGATCTGTGGACCTCACAGGATCACCTCAGGATCTGTGGACCCCACAGGATCCCCACCTACCTCCACTCACTCTCTTCTCTCTTCTCAATCATCCTCTATTCCCAATAAACACTCTTCCCTATTAACTCTTTACCACTCACATCCAAACACCCACTTTTCCTTCAAAATTCAACATCTCTTTCCCACCCAATCCCACCCATATGGCCTAATACACATCCCCCTCCATCTCCTCCATATCTTCTTCTTATTCTTCTATTCTTTCTTCTTTTGCTCGAGGGCGAGCAACATTCTAAGTTTGGTGTGGTAAAAAGCATAGCTTTTTTATTTTTTCCATAACCATTGATGGCACCTAAGGCCAGAGAAGCCTCTAGAAAGAGGAAAGGGAAGACAAAAGCTTCCATCAAGGGTCTATAGCTCAGTGGTAGAACATTTGACTGCAAATCAAGAGATCCCTGAGATACCTCAGGGGATACATTTTCTTCCACACAATTATTGGAAGCAACTAAGGGTGGAACATCAAGAGCACTCCATCATCCTTCATGAAATCAGAGAAGATCTAAAAGCAATGAAGGAGGAGCAGCAAAGACAAGGAAGAGACATAGAAGAGCTCAAGGACATCACTAAGGTGGACTCATTCCTTGTTCTTACTTTCTCTGTTTTTCGTTTTCTATGTTATGTGCTTATCTATGTTTGTGTCTTCATTACATGATCATTAGTAGTAGTAACTATGTCTTAAAGTTATAAATGTCCTATGAATCCATCACCTCTCTTAAATGAAAAAATGTTTTAATTCAAAAGAACAAGAAGTACATGAGTTTCGAATTTATCCTTGAACTTAGTTGAATTATATTGATGTGGTGACAATGCTTCTTGTTTTCTGAATGTATGCTTGAACAGTGCATATGTCTTTTGAAATTGTTGTTTAAGAATGTTAAATATGTTGGCTCTTGAAAGAATGATGACTAGGAGACATGTTATTTGATAATCTGAAAAATCATAAAAACGATTCTTGAAGCAAGAAAAAGCAGCAAAGAACAAAGCTTGCAGAAAAAAAAAATATATATATATATATAGGCGAAAAAAAAATATAGAAAGAAAAAGAAAAAGCAAGCAGAAAAAGCCAAAGCTCTTAAAACCAAGAGGCAAGAGCAAAAAGCCAATAACCCTTAAAACCAAAAGGCAAGAAAAATAAAAAGGATCCCAAGGCTTTGAGCATCAATGGATAGGAGGGCCTAAAGGAATAAAATCCTGGTCTAAGCGGCTAAACCAAGCTGTCCCTAACCATGTGCTTGTGGCGTGTAGGTGTCAAGTGAAAACTTGAGACTGAGCGGTTAAAGTCAAGGTCCAAAGCAAAAGAAGAGTGTGCTTAAGAACCCTGGACACCTTTAATTGGGGACTTTAGCAAAGCTGAGTTCCTATAGATGCCAATCATTCTGAACCTCAATGGATAAAGTGAGATGCCAAAACTATTCAAGAGACAAAAAGCTATAAGTCCCGCTCATATGATTGAAGCTCTGTTTCATTGATAGTTTGGAATTTATAGTATATTCTATTCTTTTTATCCTATTTTGATTTTCAGTTGCTTGGGGACAAGCAACAATTTAAGTTTGGTGTTGTGATGAGCGGATAATTTATACGCTTTTTGACATTATTTTTTAGTATGTTTTTAGTAGGATCTAGTTACTTTTAGGGATGTTTTTAATAGATTTTGTTTTAAATTCACATTTCTGGACTTTACTATGAGTTTGTGTGTTTTTCTGTGATTTCAGGTATTTTCTGGCTGAAATTGAGGGACTTGAGCAGAAATCAGATTCAGAGGTTGAAAAAGGACTGCTGATGCTGTTGGATTCTGACCTCCCTAAACTCAAAGTGGATTTTATGGAGCTACAGAACTCGAAATGGCGCGCTTCCAATTGCGTTGGAAAGTAGACATCCAGGGCTTTCCAGCAATATATAATAGTCCATACTTTGGCCAAGAATTGACGACGTAAACTGGCGTTCAACGCCAGCCTTCTGCCCAAATCTGGCGTCCAGCGCCAGAAAAGGATCTAAAACCAGAGTTGAACGCCCAAACTGGCACAGAAACTGGCGTTCAACTCCACAAATGGCCTCTGCACGTGCAACACTTAAGCTCAGCCCAAACACACACCAAGTGGGCCCCGAAAGTGGATTTATGCATCAAATACTTACTCATGTAAACCCTAGTAGCTAGTTTATTATAAATAGGACCTCTTACTATTATATTAGGCATCTTTGGATTACCTTATGATCCTTTGATCACGTTTTGGGGGCTGGCCATCTCGGCCATGCCTGGACCTTCACTTATGTATTTTCATACGGTAGAGTTTCTACACTCCATAGATTAAGGTGTGGAGCTCTGCTGTTCCTCAAAGATTAATGCAAAGTACTACTATTTTCTATTCAATTCATCTTATTTCACTTCTAAGATATTCAGTCGCACTTCAACCTGAATGTGATGAACGTGACAATCATCATCATTCCCTATGAACGCGTGCCTGACAACCACTCCCGTTCTACCTTCGACTGAATGAGTATCTCTTAGATCTCCTAACCAGAATCTTCGTGGCGTACGCTAGAATGATGGCGGCATTCAAGAGAATCCGGAAAGTCTAAACCTTGTCTGTGGTATTCCGAGTAGGATTCAATGATTGAATGACTGTGACGAGCTCCTAACTCGCGATTGCAGGGCGTTAGTGACAGACGCAAAAGGATAGTAAATCCTATTCCAGCATGATCGAGAACCGACAGATGAATAGCCGTGCCGTGTCAGGGTGCGTGAGCATATTATTCACTGAGAGGATAAGATGAAGCCATTGACAAGGGTGATGCCTCCAGACGATTAGCCGTGCCGTGACAGGGCATTGGATCATTTTCCCGAGAGATGACCGAAAGTAGCCATTGACAGTGGTGATGTATCACATAAAGCCAGCCATGGAAAGGAGTGAGACTGATTGGATGAAGATAGCAGGAAAGCAGAGGTTCAGAGGAACGAAAAGCATCTCCATTCGCTTATCTGAAATTCCTACCAATGATTTACATAAGTATCTCTATCCCTATTTTATTATATAATATTCGAAAACACCATTATCACTTTATATCTGCCTGACTGAGATTTACAAGGTGACCATAGCTTGCTTCATACCAACAATCTCCGTGGGATTCGACCCTTACTCACGTAAGGTATTACTTGGACGACCCAGTGCACTTGCTGGTTAGTTGTATCGAAGTTGTGACAATTATGAATTAAGATTAGAGCACCAAGCTTTGGAGCCATTACCAGGATTTGTTCGAGCCTGGAGATCACAATTTCGTGCACCACTAATCCAAATACAAGGGTGAGGATTGGAACTTGTGAATAGCAGTAGACTTCCAACTTACTTGACTTTCCTTTACTCAGTACAGGATAACTAGGTAGAAACAACCTTCAATTATCAGTTGATCTTGAGAAATCCAACAAGGATAGAACTTCCGATTAATCTTCTCCGGGTCAAGGCTTTTAATTTAATTACATAAATTCTCTTATTTATTTTTATTGCTTTAATTTATAAATATACCTGTGCCCATTGCCCAAACTCCAAAACCCCCAATTTACAACTCTTAACCAATAATAAGAACACCTCCCTGCAATTCCTTGAGAAGACGACCCGAGGTTTAAATACTCGGTTATCAATTTTAAAGGGGTTTGTTACTTGTGACAACCAAAACGTTTGTGAGAAAGGTTGATTGCTTGGTTTAGTAACTATACTTGCAACGAGAGTTTACTATAACTTCTAAACCAACAATCCTTAGTTCTTCAACTAGCTCTCTTCTATCCACATCAATCACAGCTCTTGCTGTGGCTAGGAAGGGTCTTCCTAGGATGATGGATTCATCCTCATCCTTCCCAGTGTCTAGGATTATGAAATCAGCAGGGATGTACAGGCCTTCAACCTTCACTAAGACATCCTCTACAAGTTCATAAGCTTGTTTCCTTGAATTGTCTATCATCTCTAGTGAGATTCTTGCAGCTTGCACCTCAAATATCCCTAGTTTTTCCATTACAGAGAGGGGCATGAGGTTTATCCCTGACCCCAGGTCACACAAAGCCTTCTTAAAGGTCATGGTGCCTATGGTACAAGGTATTAAAAACTTTTCAGGATCCTGTTTCTTCTGAGGTAATTTCAGTTGAACCAGATCATTCAGTTCATTGATGAGCAGTGGAGGATCATCCTCCCAAGTCTCATTACCAAATAACTTGGCATTCAGCTTCATGATTGCTCCTAGATACTGAGCAACTTGCTCTTCAATAGTATCTTCATCCTTTTCTGAGGAAGAATACTCATCAGAGCTCATGAATTGTAACAGTAAGTTCAGTGGAATCTCTATGGTCTCTATATGAGCCTCAGATTCCTTTGGTTCCTCATTAGGAACTCCTTGGAGGCCAGTGGACGTTCATTGAGGTCTTTCTCACTGAAAATCACTGCCTTTCCCTCCTCTTCAGGTTCGGCCATGTTGGACGTGTAGATGGCATTGCACTCTCTCTTTGGATTCTCTTCTGTATTGCTTGGGAGAGTACTATGAGGGAGTTCAGAAACTCTTTTACTCAGCTGACCCACTTGTGCCTCCAAATTTCTAATGGAGGACCTTGCTTCAGTCATGAAATTGAGAGCGGTCTTAGATAGATCAGAAACTATACTTGATAAGTCAGAGTGGTTTTGCTTAGAATTCTCTGTCTGTTGCTGAGAAGATAATGGAAAAGGTTTGCTATTGCCAAACCTATTTCTTCCACCATTATTATTATTGAAGCCTTGATTAGGCTTCTGTTGATCCTTCCATGAGAGATTAGGATTATTCCTCCATGAAGGATTATAGGTAAGTTTCCATAGGAATCCCCATGTAATTCACTTCTTCCATTCTAGGATTCTCAGGGTCATAGGCTTCTCCTTCAAAGGAGGCTTCCTTAGTACTGCCGGATGCAGCTTGCATTCCAGTCAGACTCTGAGATATCATATTGACTTGCTGAGTCAATAAAGTGTTAGTAAATAAATAAAATAAATAGAAAGAGATGAGAGAGAGAGAGAGTTTTCGAAAATAATTAAAAAGAAAAGAAAAAATATTTTTGTTTTTATTTTAATTATTAGTTAGAATTCAAAATTATAAAAAAGAATAAAATAAAATTAAAATTTAAAACAATTGGTTAATTAAAAAGGAATTTTGAAAAAGTGGTGAGGAGTTTTCGAAAATTAGAGAGAGAAAAGTAGTTAGGTGGTTTTGAAAAAGATAAGAAATAGTAAAACAAACAAAAAGTTAAGTAGTTAATTGAAAAAGATTTGAAAATCAATTTTGAAAAGATAAGAAGTTAGAAAAATATTTTGAAATTAAAATTTAAAAAAAAAGATATAATTTGAAATTTATTTTGAAAAAGATTTGAAAAGGAAATTAAAAAGATTTTATTTTTGAAATTAAAGTTAATTACTTGACTAACAAGAAACTAAAAGATATGATTCTAGAATTTAAAGATTGAACCTTTCTTAATAGGCAAGTAACAACTTGAAACTTTTTTTTGAATCTAAACGTTAAATGTTAGTAATGATTTTGAAAATCCAAAATAAAAATAAGAAAAAAATTTTGAAAATCAATTTTAAAGTTTTCGGAAATATAAAAAAGATGAAAAAGGTTTGATTTTTGAAAAAAAGATTTGAAAAGATAAAATTTGTAAAATGAAATTTTGACTTGACTAATAAGAAACAACTAAATTTTAAAAATTTTTGACTAAGTCAATGCAAAATTTCGAAAATTTATGAGAAGAATAAGGGAAAGATATTTTTTTTATTTTTGAATTTTTATGAAGAGAGAGAAAAACACAAAAATGACACAAAACATGAGAATTTAAGATCAAAATAAAAAATGCATGCAAGAACACTTTGAATGTTAAGATGAACACCAAGAACACTTTGAATGTCAAGATGAACACCAAGAACTTATTTTTGAAAATTTTTAAGAAAAGAAAAACATGCAAGACACCAAACATAGAAATTTTTAATGTTGAGACACTAACAAATTAAAAATGCATGTGAAAAACAAGAAACGACACAAAACAAGAAAATGTAAAGATCAAATAAGGAAAATCATCAAGAACAACTTGAAGATTATGAAGAACACCATGCATGAGTTTTCGAAAATTTTAAGAAAAAATAAAAAGATGCAATTGACACCAAACTTAAAATTTGACACTAGACTCAAACAAGAAACACAAAATATTTTTGGTTTTTATGATTTTATTAATTTTTTTAGTATTTTCCGAAAATTAATTAGGAAAAGAAAATAAAAGAAATCCAAAATTTTTAATAAGAATTTCCAGGAATCATGCAATGTTAGTCTAAAGCTTCGGTCCAAAAATTTAGACATGGTTTAATAGCCAGCCAAGCTTTATGTGAAAGCTTCGGTCTAAAAGATTAGATATGGCCAGTGGCTAGCCAAGCTTCAGCAGAGCATTACATACAACAGCCAAATTGATGGGAATCAAAAGGCTCCTGCAATGATAAGTGGAAGCCTCGGTCCAAAAAAATTTAGACATGGCTTGACAGCCAGCCAGGCTTCAACAGATCATGATGAAACTCTAGAATTCATTCTTAAAAATTCTGAAGAACAAAATAAAATATATATATTATTTTTTTGATTTTTTTTCGAAAATTAAAACAAAAAGCTTTAAACATAAAATAAAATTACCTAATCTGAGCAGCAAGATGAACCGTCAGTTGTCCAAACTCGAACAATCCCCGACAATGGTGCCAAAAACTTGGTACGCACGATCGTGATCTCAACTCTTTTTCACAACTCCGCACAACTAACCAGCAAGTGCACTGGGTCGTCCAAGTAATACCTTACATGAGTAAGGGTCCATCCCACGGAGATTGTTAGCTTGAAGCAAGCTATGGTCATCCTTGTAAATCTCAGTCAGGCGGATCCAAATGGTTATGAGGTTTTGATAATTAAAATATAAATAAAATATAACATAAAATAAAGTTACTTATGTAATTCACTGGTGGGGATTTCAGATAAGCATAGGGAGATGCTTTGTTACTTCTGAACCTCTGCTTTCCTATTTCCTTCTTCCAACCATGTGTTACCTCCTTCCATGGCAAGCTGTATGATCCTCTCGGATGAAAACAAATCCATATGCGTTGCCACTGCATGGCTAATCATCTGTCGGTTCCTGCTAGCATCGGAATAAAACCATTGTCCTTTTGCACACTGTCATTGCGCCCAACATTCGCAGGTTTGAAGCTTGTCACAGTCATCCCTTCCCAGATCCTACTCGGAATACCACAGACAAGGTTTAGACTTTCCGGATCTCAGGAATGCTGCCAATTGTTCTAGCCTATAACACGAAGATACTAATCTCACAGACTCGGTCCGTGTATTAGCTATCCAAGAGAATATACTCCAGCTGTCATCCAATGACTACGTTGAACATCATGTAGATCGCTTTGTGGTTGTCAGGCACGCAATCTTGGCTAAGCGAGTAACGAAGATTGGGTGATTGTCATGGGTCACCCCTTCATTCTGACTTATCTGAATTAAGTACGAGAGTATATCTTGGAGAAGAAGTAGGCATGAATTGAATAGAAAAATAGTAGTAATTGCATTAGTTCATGAAGAACAGCAGAGCTCCACACCTTAATCTATGGGGTGTAGAAACTCTACTGTAGAAAATACATAAGTGAAAGGCCTAGGCATGGCTGTGAGGCCAGCCTCCAAACGTGTATAATACCAAAAGATGGTCTCTAGACTTACAATGATCCAAAGATATTCCAAAAGATGTAAAATAAATCTCTAAAAGTAGTTTTTATACTAAACTAGTAACTAGGGTTTACAGAAAATGAGTAACTAAGTGCAGATAGTGCAGAAATCCACTTTTGGGGCCCACTTGGTGTGTGCTTGGGCTGAGCATTGAAGCTTTTTTGTGCATAGGCTGTTGCTGGAGTTAAACGCCTGCTTTGGTGCCAGTTTGGGCGTTTAACTCCAATTCTGGTGCCAGTTTGGGCGTTTTACGCCAAGATGTTTTAGGCTGTCTTTGAATGCCAGTTTTGGCCATCAAATCTCGGGCAAAGTATGGACTATTATATATTGCTGGAAAGCCCAAGATGTCTACTTTCTAACGTAATTGAGAGAGCTCCAATTGGGCTTCTGTAGCTCTATAAAATCTATTTCGAGTACAGGGAGGTCAGAATCCAATAGCATCTGCAGTCCTTTTTCAGCCTCTGAATTAGATTTTTGCTCAGGTCCCTCAATTTCAGCCAGAAAATACCTGAAATCACAAAAAATACACAAACTCATGGTAAATTCTAGAAATATAACTTTTGCATAAAAACTAATAAAAATATAATAAAAACTGACTAAAACATACAAAAAACTATGTAAAAACAATGCCAAAAAGGGTATAAATTATCTGCTCATTAGTTACCCCAAGGAGTCTATGAGAGAATGCATGATGGTAGATACCATAGAGAAGATAGTTCAAGGGGTTTTGGAAGAAGAACAATGTGAAGAAACTATGGAGCCGGAGCAACAAGCATCAGGTGGAGAATTACCACAAGGAACCATGGAGAATTCAATCATGCTGAACCACATGGGCAACAAGGAAGTAGAAGCACCAAAACTAGAGCTGAAGAACCTGCCTCCAAGCTTAAAATATGCCTACTTGGGTGACAATAACACTTACCCAGTAATCATTAATGCAAGCTTGAGCAAGGAACAAGAAGAGGAGCTTATCCAAGTGCTGAAGCAACATAAGGCTGCCATAGGATGGACACTTGCAGACTTGAAGGGGATCCCCTTCAATGTGCATGCACAAAATCCTACTTTAAGAAGGTGCTAAGCCCTCAAGACAGCAACAAAGAAGGCTAAACCCAACCATGAATAAAGTAGTGTAAAAAGAGGTGTTGAAGTTGTGGCAAGCAAGGGTAATTTACCCCATCTCAGACAACCCTTGGGTAAGCCCTGTGCAAGTAGTGCCTAAGAAAGGAGGGGTCACTGTTGTACCAAATGAGAAGAATGAGCTGATACCAACAAGAACAGTGATGACTGGTTGGCGCATGTGCATTGATTATAGGAAGCTTAATGAAGCTACCAGGAAGGATCACTTCCCCCTACCTTTCATGGATCAGATGCTTGAAAGACTGGCCGGACATGAATATTATTGCTTTTTGGATGGTTATTCTGTTTACAACCAAATAGTTGTAGACCCCAAGGACCAGGAGAAAACCTCATTTACTTGTCCCTATGGTGTCTTTGCTTATAGGACAATGCCCTTTGGATTGTGCAATGCACCTGCAACATTCCAAAGGTGCAGGCTCTCCATATTTTCAGACATGATTGAAAGATTCATTGAGGTGTTTATGGATGACTTCTCTGTATTTGGTGATTCATATTCTAAATGCTTATACCACCTGGCCTTGGTGCTAAAGATATGCCAAGAAACCAACCTTGTTTTGAATTGGGAGAAGTGCCATTTTATGGTTACAGAGGGGGTGGTTCTTGGTCATAAGATCTCAAAAAGAGGCATAGAGGTGGACAAGGCTAAGGTGGAGGTGATTGAAAACCTACCTCACCTTGCAATGTCAAAGCAATTAGAAGTTTTCTAGGACATGCTGGCTTTTACAGAAGGTTCATTAGAGATTTTTCAAAAATTGCCAAACCTTTGAGTAACTTGCTTGTCTCTAATGTACCTTTTGTCTTTGATAAATAATGCATGCTAGCCGTTGATGAGCTCAAAAATAGACTTTCTTCTGCACTTATCATAGCACCACCATGCTGGGATTTACCTTTTGAGTTGAGGTGTGATGCATCTGACTTTGCTGTTGGTGCTATTTTAGGACAGAGGAGGGATAAATTGGTGCATGTTATTTATTATGCCAACAAAGTCCTTAATGAGAATCAAAGGAACTATACCACTACAGAGAAGGAATTACTTGCCATTGTCTTTGCTTTTGACAAATTTAAATCATTTCTTATTGGCTCTAAAGTAATTATATTCACTGATCATGTAGCACTCAAATACTTGCTTACCAAATAAGAAATTAAAGATAGGAGTGGAGCAGAGAACAAAGTGGTTGATCACCTATCAAGGATCCCACAAAATGAAGATGAGGCACACCAACTTGCAGTAAATGAGAGCTTCCCTGATGAGCGGTTGATGATGATTCAAGAAGCCCCTTGATTTGCAGACATAGCCAATTCCAAGGCTATTGGGGAACTACCAACTAACATCAATAAACATATGAGGATAAAGCTAATCAAAGATGCTAAACACTACATTTCGGATGGGCCCTATTTGTTCAAAAAGTGTGCTGATGGGATCTTGAGAAGGTGTATTTCATAAGAAGAAGGGCAAGAAGTGCTTTGGCAATGTCATGGATCTGCATACGGAGGCCATTTTAGTGGGGAAAGAACTGCAGCTAAGGTGCTACAATGTGGGTTCTATTGGCCAACCATGTTCAAGGATGCAAAGGAATTGCTGTCAAGGTGCGATGAATGCCAAAGCGCTGGCAATCTACCCAAGAAAAATGAGATGCCTGATGAGCGGATATTTTATACGCTTTTTGGGCTTAATGTCATATAATTTTTAGTGTGTTTTAGTTAGTTTTTAGTTTATTTTCAGTAGTTTCTAGGAAAAATTCATATTTCTGGACTTTACTATGAGTTTGTGTATTTTTCTGTGATTTCAGGTATTTTCTGGCTGAAATTGAGGGAGCTGAGCAAAAATCTGATTCAGGCTGAAAAAGGACTGCTGATGCTGTTGGATTCTGACCTCCCTGCACTCAAAGTGGATTTTCTAGAGCTACAGAACTTCAAATGGCGCGCTTCTAATTGCGTTGGAACGTAGACATCCAGGGCTTTCCAGCAATATATAATAGGCCATACTTTTCTCAAGGATAGATGACGTAAACTGGCGTTTAACGCCAGTTCCATGTTGCAGTCTGGCGTCCAGCGCCAGAAACAAGTTACAAGTTGGAGTTCAACGCCAGAAACAGGTTACAACCTGGCGTTGAACGCCCAAAATAGCCCAGGCACGTGAGAAGCTTAAGTCTCAGCCCCAGCACACACCAAGTGGGCCCCAGAAGTGGATTTCTGCGCTATCTATCATAGTTTACTCATTTTCTGTAAACCTAGGTTACTAGTTTAGTATTTAAGCAACTTTTAGAGATTTATTTTGCATCTCATGACATTTTAGATCCGAACTTTGTACCTCTTGATGGCATGAGTCTCTAAACTCCATTGTTGGGGGTGAGGAGCTCTGTTGTGTCTCGATGAATTAATGCAAGTATTTCTGTTTTCCATTCAAACATGCGTGTTCCTATCTATGATATCCATTCGCACTTCAATATGAATGTGATGAACGTGACAATCATCATCATTCCTCCACGAACGCGTGCCTGACAACCACTTACGTTCCACCGTAGAATGAATGAATATCTCTTAGATCTCTTAATCAAAATCTTCGTGGTATAAGCTAGATTGATGGCAGCATTCAAGAGAATTCGAAAAGTCTAAAACTTGTCTGTGGTATTCCGAGTAGGATTCAGGGATTGAATGACTGTGACGAGCTTCAAACTCGCGAGTGCTGGGCGTAGTGACAGACGCAAAAGGATAGTAAATCCTATTCCGGTACGATTGAGAACCTGCAGATGATTAGCCGTGCAGTGACAGCGCATCTGGACCCTTTTCACTGGAAGGATGGATGGTAGCCATTGACAACGGTGATCCACCAACACACAGCTTGCCATAGGAGGACGTGCGTGCGTGAATCAGAAAACAGAGGAAAGCAGAATTTCAGAAGACAAAGCATCTCCAAAACTCCAACATATTCTCTATCATTGCATACAAGTATAATTTGTGTTCTGCCCTTTTATTCCTTGCAATCAAATTTGATAAGTGAATTATTTTATTGTTTTCCTGACTAAGAGTTACAAGATAACTATAGATTGCTTCAAGCCAACAATCTCCGTGGGATCGACCCTTACTCACGTAAGGTATTACTTGGACGACCCAGTGCACTTGCTGGTTAGTTGTGCGAATTTGTGAAGAACTGTGATTTCCAATTTCGTGCACAAGGTTTTGGCGCCGTTGCCAGGGATTGTTTGAGTTTGGACAACTGACGGTTTATTTTGTTGCTTAGATTAGGAAAAATTTTTCTTTTCGGTTTAGAGTCTTTTATTATTTATACCTTGTTAAAACACTTTAAACTTATAGCTCAATTAGCTAGAGCGTGGTGCTTATGTTCTTAGTAATTGGCTAGCCTATTTTTAAAATCTTTTTCAAAAATAATTTTTCTTTGAATAAATCTTGTGCCAAACTTTAAGTTTGGTGTTTTCTTGTTGATTTTTCTTTGTTTTTCGAAAATTTTAGTTTGGTTTTCTAAAAATTTTAAGTTTGGTGTTCTTTCTTCATGTTCTTGTGTTCTTGTGAGTCTTCAAAGTGTTCTTGAGTTTCCTTGTGTCTTGATCTTAAAATTTTTAAGTTTGGTGTTCCTTGGTATTTTCCCTCCAAAATTTTCGAAAACAAGGAGCATTAGATCTAAAAATTTTAAATCTTGTACTATCTTATTGTTTTTCTCTCTCCTCTTTAAATCCAAAAATATCTTTTCTCTCTATTTTAAAGCAAATTTTCGAAATTTACCTCTAAAATTCAGATTTTTATTTCAAAATTTAAAACCTTTTTCAAAAATCATCATATCCTTTTCAAAACTTCCTAACCACTTTCTCTCTCCTTATTTTTTTCGAAAATCTTCACCTATTTTTATTTATTTTATTTTAATTTATTTTGTTTTTGAAATAAATAAATAATTAAATAAATAAAAATATTTTCTTCTATTTTACATCATCTCCCTTTCTCCATCATGGACCTAAGCGGAAATGAACAGTCCAGGAGGACTCTGGGGTCATATGCTAACCCCTCTACTGCTACATATGGGAGTAGTATCTGCATACCCTCCATTGGAGTCAGTAGCTTTGAGTTGAATCCTCAGCTCATTATCATGGTGCAGTAAAGTTGCCAGTATTTCGGTCTTCCACAGGAAGAACCTACAGAGTTTCTGGCACAGTTTTTACAGATTGCTGACACAGTACATGATAAGGAAGTAGATCAGGATGTCTACAGATTATTACTGTTTCCATTTGCTGTAAAAGACCAAGCTAAGAGGTGGTTAAATAACCAACCTAAGGCCAGCATAAGGATATGGAAACAGCTGACAGAAAAATTCCTGAATCAATACTTTCCTCCAAAACGGATGACACAGCTAAGGCTGGACATCCAAGGCTTTAAACAAGGAGATAATGAATCTCTTTATGATGCCTGGGAGAGATACAGAGAGATGCTACAAAAATGCCCCTCTGAAATATTTTCAGAGTGGGTTCAGTTAGACATCTTCTACTATGGGCTTGCAGAAAGAGCTCAGATGTCTCTAGATTACTCAGCTGGTGGATCTATCCACATGAGAAAGACAATTGAAGAAGCTCAAGAGCTTATTGATACAGTTGCCAGAAATCAGCATCTGTACCTAAGCAGTGACCCTTCCATGAAAGAAGAGGTTAAAACAGTAACTACTGAACTCAGTCCTGTAAAACAAGTTGCTAAATTTAATCAGCAATTGGACTTTCGAACAAAGCAGTTAGCCGAATTCAAGGATAGACTACAAGAGACAAGGATGGCTAATATAAATATGGAAGAACAATTGAAGTAAACAAAGCAGCAGCTGTCAAAACAAATAACAGAAGAATGCCAAGCAGTTCAATTAAGAAGTGGAAAGACATTAAATACACCACCTCAAGGCAGCAAGAAGCCAAGAAATGAGCAAACCACCCAAAATCCACCTGAGGACAGTAAGAGCCCAGGGAAAAATAATTCTGGTGCTAAAACGCCAGAAATTGGGTGGAAGGCTGGCGCTGAACGCCCAGACCATGCTCAAGACTGGCGTTCAACGCCAGAAACAAGCAAGGATTTGGCGTTGAACGCCCAAAAGAAGCACAATTCTGGCGTTCAGACGCCAGGAACAGATGAGGAGCTGGCATCTAACGTCACTCCAGCTTCTAACTCTGGCACTCAATTGCCAGTGAGGGATCAGACACACACAAGTGCTGATGACAACCCATCTAAAAAGGCTTCTTCAACCACTTTTGTAGGAAATAGACCTACAACAACTAAGGTTGAGGAATATAAAGCCAAGATACCTTATCCTCAAAAACTCTGCCAAGAGGAGCAGGATAAGCAATTTGCTCGCTTTGCAGATTATCTCAGGACTCTTGAAATAAAGATTCCATTTGCAGAGGCACTTGAACAAATACCTTCTTATGCCAAGTTCATGAAAGAGATCTTGAGTCATAAGAAGGATTGGAGAGAAACTGAAAGAGTTCTCCTCACTGAAGAATGCAGTGCAGTCATTCTGAAAAGCTTTCCTGAAAAGCTTAAAGACCCTGGGAGTTTTTTGATACCATGCACATTAGAAGGTAATTGCACCAAGACAGCTTTATGTGATCTTGGGGCAAGCATCAACCTAATACCTGCATCCACTATCAGAAAGCTTGGTTTATCTGAAGAAGTTAAACCAACCCGGATATGTCTCCAACTTGCTGATGGCTCCATTAAATACCCATCAGGCGTGATTGAAGACATGATTGTCAGAGTTGGGCCATTCGCCTTTCCCACTGACTTTGTAGTGCTGGAAATGGAGGAGCACAAGAGTGCTACTCTCATTCTAGGAAGACCCTTCCTAGCAACTGGACGAACTCTCATTGATGTCTAACAGGGGAAATAACCCTGAGAGTCAATGATGATGAGTTTAAGTTGAATGCTGCCAAAGCCATGCAGCATCCAGACACATCAAAAGACTGTATGAAAGTTGATCTTATTGACTCTTTGGTAGAAGAGATCAACATGGCTGTGAGTCTCGAATCAGAGTTGGAAGACATCTTTAAAGATGTTCAGCCTGATTTGGAGGGTTCAGAGGAAATGAAAGAGCCTCTGAAATTTCCTCTAGAAGAGGAAAAACCTCCTAAACCTGAGCTCAAACCATTACCACCATCCCTGAAATATGCATTTCTGGGAGAAGGTGACACTTTTCCAGTGATCATAAGCTCTGCTTTAAATCCACAGGAAGAGGAAGCACTTATTCAAGTGCTAAGGACACACAAGACAGCTCTTGGGTGGTCCATAGGTGACCTTAAGGGCATAAGCCCAGCTAGATGCATGCACAAAATCTTATTGGAGGATAATGCTAAACCAGTGGTTCAACCACAGAGGCGGCTAAATCCAGCCATGAAGAAAGTGGTGCAGAAAGAGGTCACCAAATTACTGGAGGCTGGGATTATTTATCTTATTTCTGACAGCCCCTGGGTGAGCCCTGTCCAAGTTGTCCCCAAAAAGGGAGGCATGACAGTGGTTCATAATGAAAAGAATGAACTGGTTCCTACAAGAACAGTTACAGGGTGGTGCATGTGTATTGACTATAGAAGGCTCAATACAGCCACCAGAAAGGATCATTTTCCTTTACCATTCATAGACCAGATGCTAGAAAGACTGGCAGGTCATGATTATTACTGCTTTTTGGATGGCTACTCAGGCTATAACCAGATTGCAGTAGATCCCCAAGATCAAGAGAAAACAGCATTCACATGTCCATCTGGATGCCATTTGGGCTGTGTAATGCGCCTGCAACCTTCCAGAGATGCATGCTCTCTATTTTCTCTGATATGGTGGAAAAATTTCTGGAAGTCTTCATGGATGACTTCTCAGTATATGGAGACTCATTCAGCTCCTGTCTTGATCACCTGAAACTAGTTCTGAAAAGATGCCAAGAGACCAACCTGGTTTTAAACTGCGAAAAATGTCACTTTATGGTGACTGAAGGGATTGTCCTTGGGCATAAAATTTCAAACAAGGGAATAGAGGTGGATCAAGAAAAAATAGAGGTAATTGAAAAATTAGCACCACCTGCCAATGTTAAGGCAATTAGAAGCTTTCTGGGGCATGCAGGATTCTATAGGAGGTTTATAAAGGATTTTTCAAAAATCGCAAAACCTCTGAGCAATCTGCTAGCTACTGACACGCCATTTGTGTTTGACACAGAGTGTCTGCAGGCGTTTGAAACGCTAAAAGCCAAGCTGGTCACAGCACCAGTTATTTCTGCACCAGACTGGACATTACCATTTGAGTTAATGTGTGATGCCAGTGATCACGCCATTGGTGCAGTACTGGGGCAGAGGCATGACAAGCTTCTGCATGTCATTTATTATGCTAGCCATGTTTTGAATGATGCCCAGAAAAATTACACAACCACAGAAAAAGAATTGCTTGCAGTGGTTTATGCCATTGACAAGTTTAGGTCATACTTAGTAGGATCAAAAGTGATTGTGTACACAGATCATGCTGCTCTTAAATATCTACTCACAAAGCAGGATTCAAAACCCAGACTCATAAGATGGCTGTTGCTTCTGCAAGAGTTTGATATAGAAATAAGAGACAGAAAAGGGACAGAGAACCAAGTGGCTGACCATCTGTCCCGGATAGATCCAATAGAAGGGACGTCATTCCCCTCTCTTGAAATCTCTGAGACCTTTCCTGATGAGCATTTGTTTGCCATTCAGGAAACACCATGGTTTGCAGACATCGCAAACTACAAAGCTGCAAGGTTCATTCCCAAGGAGTACAGCAGGCAACAAAAGAAAAAATTAATTACTGATGCAAAGTACTACTTGTGGGATGAACCCTATCTCTTTAAGAGATGTGCAGATGGCATAATCCGTAGGTGTGTGCCTAAAGAAGAAGCACAAAGGATCTTATGGCATTGCCATGGGTCACAATATGGAGGTCATTTCGGAGGTGAGCGAACAGCCACCAAGGTCCTCCAATGTGGCTTCTACTGGCCTACACTCTATAGAGATTCCCGAGAGTTTGTACGTAACTGTGACAGTTGCCAGAGAGCTGGTAATTTTCCTCACAATTACGCCATGCCTCAACAAGGAATCTTGGAGATTGAGTTGTTTGATGTATGGGATATTGATTTCATGGGGCCTTTCCCACCATCATACTCAAACACTTATATTCTGGTGGCAGTTGACTATGTATCAAAATGGGTTGAGGCCATTGTCACACCCACCAATGATACTAAAACAGTGCTGAAGTTCCTCCAAAAACATATATTCAGCAGGTTTGGTGTTCCAAGGATACTAATCAGTGATGGGGGCACTCACTTCTGCAACAAACAGCTTTACTCTGCCATGGTTCGGTATGGGATTCGCCACAAGGTGGCGACTCCATATCATCCACAGACAAATGGGCAAGCTGAAGTCTCTAACAGAGAACTAAAAAGAATCCTGGAACGGACTGTAAGTACCCGTAGAAAGGATTGGGCATGAAGCTTAGATGACGCTCTGTAGGCTTACAGAATAGCATTCAAGACTCTTATAGGGACCTCTCCATACCAACTTGTGTATGGTAAGGCATGCCACCTGCCCATGGAACTGGAACATAAAGCCTACTGGGCAACCAGATTCCTAAACTTTGATGCCAAATTAGCTGGAGAAAAAAGATTGCTCCAGCTAAATGAGCTAGAGGAATTCAGATTCACTGCTTTCGAAAATTCCAAGCTTTATAAAGAGAAATAAAAAAAGTGGCATGACAGAAAGCTGTCATCTAGAATCTTTGAACCAGGACAAAAGGTTCTGTTGTTTAACTCTAGGCTCAGGCTATTCCTCGGGAAACTGAAGTCCCAGTGGAGGGGACCATATGTGATTACAAGTGTATCACCATATGGTTATGTGGAGCTTCAAGATATTGATTCTGATAAGAAGTTCATTGTTAATGGACAGAGAATCAAGCACTATCTTGAAGGCAATGTTGAGCAAGAGTGCTCAAGGCTGAGGCTAGATTAAAAACTCAGCAAGGTCCAGCTAAAGATAATAAAGAAGCGCTTGCTGGGAGGCAACCCAGCCATGGGGCATCAATTCCTCTAAGCATTTTGCCCTATTCTTGATTTTATTTGTTTATATAAAGTTCACTGATACTAAGGTAAAGAGTAAATTGTATAAGTTCACAGGGTAACAAAAGGATTCAGAGCTCACTGGCAAGAAAACGCCAGTAATAGTCTGTTTTGGGCATTCAACGCCCAAAAGAAGCATCCACTGGGCGTTGAACGCCAGTAAGGATAGCCATCTGGGCGTTAAACGCCAGAAAGAAGCATCTTCTGGGCGTTGAACGCTAGAAAGAAGCTCCTTCTGGGCGTTTGACGCCAGATTTACAGCGTCCTGGGCGTTCAGAAAAACGCCCAGTGACAAAGGAGTTCCTGGCGTTCAACGCCAGAAAAAAGCAACAGCTGGGCGTTGAACGCCCAAGAGAAGCAGCAGTTGGGCGTTGAACGCCCAAAACATGCAGCGTTTGGGCGTTCAAACGCCAGGATGGTGGGGAGGAGGTAAATTCGTTTTTTTCTTCATATTTTTCATTTTAATCTTAATTTTCATGTTTCAATTCATGATTTCTTGCATAAACATGTTACAAACCCCGATTTCTAAAATCCCTAATTTCTAAAAACCCTTCTTTTAAAATATTAAATGTATCTTAATCCGTAAGCACATATCCTTTTTTTCAATCCAATTCAACTCTTTTTCAAATTTTCAAAACAAATCTATCTCTTTTCATTCAAAAATCTTTTCAACTAATCAATATCTTTTCAAATCTCCATATTATCTTTTTCAAAAATCCAATTTTATCTTTTTCAAATATCTTTCATATCTTTTCAATTTTAAATTATATCTTTTCTTATCATACTTATTTTTTTTAAAAAAAAATCATATCTTCTATCTTATCTTTCTCCCTATTTTCGAAACCCCCCTCCCTTTTAACAACCCATTCGGCCTCCTCCCTCTCATCCACCATCCTACACTAGCTCTCCTTCTATCCCTCTCCTTTCTTTTCTTTTGCTTGAGGACAAGTAAACCTCTAAGTTTGGTGTATTTATCCGTGATCACTAAACTATACCCACTAAGATCATGGCTCCTAAAGGAAAACAACCCACTACAAGAGGCAAGAAAGAGAGTGTTCCAAAACCACTTTGGAATCAAGGGAAGTTCTTAACTAAAGAACATTCAGACCATTATTACAAAATAATGGGTCTAAGATCAGTGATCCCGGAAGTTAGATTCGATCTGAAAGAAGACGAATATCCGGAGATCCAGGAGCAAATTCAAATTAGGAACTGGGAGATCCTAGCTAATCCTGAAAGGAAAGTGGGAAGGAATATGGTCCAGGAGTTCTATGCTAATATGTGGCAAACAGACAAGCAAAGACTATCTGGATCTGCTCTCTATGACTATCGGACCTCGGTCAGAGGAAAGATTGTTCATACCCACCCTGAAAAGATCAGGTAGATCTTAAAGCTACCTCAGCTGAAAGATGATCCAGACTCCTTCAATAGGAGAATGATGAGAACAGACAAGGGCCTGGATAAGATTCTAGAGGATATATGTATCCCTGGAGCCAGGTGGACCACCAGTACGAAGGGTGTCCCAAATCAACTCAAAAGAGAAGATCTCAAACCAGTCGCCAGAGGATGGCTGGACTTCATTGGGCATTCTCTACTGCCCACTAGCAACCGTTCTGAAGTCACTATTAGAAGAGCAGTGATGATCCATTGCATCATGATGGGAAAAGTGGAAGTTCATCAACTGATTTCAACTAAATTTTACAAAATTGCAAACAAAAATTCCAAAGATGCCAAGTTGGCTTATCCAAGCTTGATTTCTATGCTCTGCAAGGACGCTGGAGTAAGGATGGGAATAACTGAGTATATCTCAGTTGAGCGACCAATCACCAAAGCATCAATGGAAAAACAACAAGCACAGGATGACCCCATCAAGAAGAGAACACAGGAATTTCTCCCAGAAATCCCTCAATATGAATACTGGGAGTATCTTGAAACATCTATTACCAAGATGCAAGAAGCTATGGAACAAATAAAGAAAGATTAGAAGGAACAAAGTAGCATTCTTTGCTATTTGCTTAAAGAACAGGAGGAGCAAGGGCGTGATTTAAGGGAATTGAAGCGCCAGAAATTATCTCTTGAAGGACCAAGCACCCCGCAGATTAGAGGAACATCCACTTCCCAGAACAAAGGTTGTTAAATTCCAATCTTAGCCTTAACTCTGTGATAACTGTTTTTATCTTAGTTTTACCTTAGGAGTCATATAGTAGTAATTAGTATCTATATTTTTTATTTTATCTCCAATTAAGCTATAATTTAATTTTATCATCATCATTAAACATGAATAAAATAGAAGAATTTCTTTAGAATAAGAGGCAATATTTTTCGAGTTTTTAATAAGATAAATTCTAATTATTTACATGTGGTGGTAATGCTTTCTGTCTTCTGAATGAATGCTTGAATAGTGCATATGTCTTTTGAATTTGATGTTTAAGAATGTTAAGTATGTTGGCTCTTGAAAGAATGATGAACATGAGACATGTTATTGATAATCTGAAAAATCATAAAAATGATTCTTGAAGCAAGAAAAAGCAGTGAATACAAAAGCTTGCAGAAAAAAAAAGAGAGAAAGAAAAAGAAAAAGCAAGCAGAAAAAGCCAAAGCTCTTAAAACCAAAAGGCAAGGGTAATAAAAAGGACCCCAAGGCTTTGAGCATCAGTGGATAGGAGGGCCTAAAGGAATAAAATCCTGGCCTAAGGGCTAAACCAAGCTGTCCCTAACCATGTGCTTGTGGCGTGAAGGTGTCAAGTGAAAACTTGAGACTGAGCGGTTAAAGTCAAGGTCCAAAGCAAAAAGAAGAGTGTGCTTAAGAACCCTGGACACCTCTAATTGGAGACTTTAGCAAAGCTGAGTCACAATCTGAAAAGGTTCACCCAATTATGTGTCTGTGACATTTATGTATCCGGTGGTAATACTGGAAAACAAAGTGCTTAGAGCCACGGCCAAGACTCATAAAGTAGCTGTGTTCAAGAATCAACATACTGAACTAGGAGAATCAATATCACTATCTGAATTCTGAGTTCCTATAGATGCCAATCACTCTGAGCTTCAATGGATAAAGTGAGACGCCAAAACTGTTCAGAAGCAAAAAAGCTACTAGTCCCACTCATCTAATTAGAATCTAAGCTTCACTCAAAAACTCTGAGATATTATTGCTTCTTAAATTATTTGAATTCTATTTTATTTATCTAGTTGCTTGAGGACAAGCAACAGTTTAAGTTTGGTGTTGTGATGAGTGGATATTTTATACGCTTTTTGGGGTTAATTTCATATAGTTTTTAGTGTGTTTTAGTTAGTTTTTAGTTTATTTTCAGTAGTTTCTAGGCAAAATTCATATTTCTGGACTTTACTATGAGTTTGTGTGTTTTTCTGTGATTTCAGGTATTTTCTGGCTGAAATTGAGGGAGCTGAGCAAAAATCTGATTCAGGCTGAAAAAGGACTACTGATGCTGTTGCATTCTGACCTCCCTGCACTCAAAGTATATTTTCTGGAGCTACAGAACTCCAAATGGCGCGCTTCCAACTGCGTTGGAAAGTAGACATCCAGGGCTTTCCAGAAATATATAATAGTCCATACTTTGCTCAAGAATAGATGACGTAAACTGGCGTTTAACGCCAGTTCCATGTTGCAGTCTGGTGTCCAGCGCCAGAAACAAGTTACGAGTTGGAGTTCAATGCCAGAAACAGGTTACAACCTGGTGTTGAATGCCCAAAACAGCCCAGGCACGTGAGAAGCTTAAGTCTCAGCCCCAGCACATACCAAGTGGGCCCCAGAAGTGAATTTCTGCGCTATCTATCATAGTTTACTCATTTTCTGTAAACCTAGGTTACTAGTTTAGTATTTAAACAACTTTTAGAGATTTATTTTGCATCTCATGACATTTTAGATCTGAACTTTGTACCTCTTGACGGCATGAGTCTCTAAACTCCATTGTTGGGGGTGAGGAGCTCTGTTGTGTCTCGATGAATTAATGCAAGTATTTCTGTTTTCCATTCAAACATGCGTGTTCCTATCTAAGAGATCCATTCGCACTTCAATATGAATGTGATGAATGTGACAATCATCATCATTCCTCCACGAACGCGTGCCTGACAATCACTTACGTTCCACCGTAGAATGAATGAATATCTCTTAGATCTCTTAATCAGAATCTTCGTGGTATAAGCTAGATTGATGGCAGCATTCAAGAGAATCCGGAAAGTCTAAACCTTGTCTGTGGTATTCCGAATAGGATTCAGGGATTGAATAACTGTGACGAGCTTCAAACTCGTGAGTACTGGGTGTAGTGACAGACGCAAAAGGATAGTAAATCCTATTCTGGTACGATTGAGAACCTGCAGATGATTAGCCGTGCGGTGACAGCGCATCTAGACCCTTTTCACTGGAAGGATGGATGGTAGCCATTGACAATGGTGATCCACCAACACACCTTGCCATAGGAAGACGTGCGTGCATGAATCAGAAAACAGAGGAAAGCAGAATTTCAGAAGACAAACCATCTCCAAAACTCCAACATATTTTCCATCATTGCATACAAGTATAATTTGTGTTCTGCCCTTTTATTCCTTGCAATCAAATTTGATAAGTGAATTATTTTATTGTTTTTCGGACTAAGAGTTACAAGATAACCATAGATTGTTTCAAGCCAACAATCTCCGTAGGATCGACCCTTACTCACGTAAGGTATTACTTGGACGACCCAGTGCACTTGCTGGTTAGTTGTGCGAATTTGTGAAGAACTGTGATTTCCAATTTTGTGCACCAATGCCACAGAGGTTTATAATGGAATTAGAGTTGTTTGACGTGTGGGGAATTGATTTTATGGGACCTTTCCCATCCTCCTACTCAAATAATTATATATTGGTGGTTGTAGATTATGTGTCAAAGTGGGTAGAAGCCATAGCCATAGCAACAAATGACAACAAGGTTGTGATAAGCTTCTTGAGAAGGAATATCTTCAGCCGATTTGGAGTTCCTAGAGCCCTTATTAGTGATGGAGGGACACACTTCTGCAACAAGTAACTTGAGACACTCCTGCTCAAGTATGGAGTCAACCACAAAGTGGCAATTCCATACACAGACCAATGGGCAAGCTGAGATTTCAAACAGGGAGCTCAAAAGAATTCTTGAAAAAATTGTTGAAAGCTCAAGAAAGGATTGGTCTAAGAAGCTGGATGATGCATTATGGGCCTACAGGACAGCCTTCAAAATACCTATTGGGATGTCTCCATACCAATTGGTGTTTGGTAAGGCTTGTCACTTACCAGTTGAGCTTGAACATAGAGCATTCTGGGCTCTAAAAATGTTGAATTTTGATGATCAAGCTGCTGGAGAAAGGAGGCTAATGCAACTCAATGAGCTGGAAGAATTCAGGAATCAAGCTTATGAGAATGCAAAGATTTACAAGGAAAACACAAAGAGGTGGCATGATGAAAAGTTAGCAAGGAGAGAGTTCACAGAAGGTCAAAATGTGCTGCTGTATAATTCAAGACTCAAGTTCTTCCTAGGGAAGCTTAAGTCTCGATGGTCTGGACCCTTTACCATCCTCAAGGTGTTTCCCTATGGTCATGTAGAGCTCACGGAGGAAAAAACACAAAGAACTTTCACTGTGAATGGCCATAGACTCAAGCACTACTTGGGAGACTCACTGGATGAGAAGAGAGTGAGCTACAACCTCAGCTAAAGAAGGAAGAACGTCAAGCTAGTGACGATAAAGAAGCACTAGTTGGGAGGCACCCCAACACTTTATATCCTTTTGATTTATAACTTTCTTAGAAGTAGCTTAAAATTGTCAACTTAGATAGTTCAAGTTCCAGTTAATATTCTGGTTTTATTGCTTTCTAAAGGTAGATTGTAGGTGGTAGATTAGGAAGCTTAAATATCAGCTTTTGGTAGTTAGAAAATTTTCAAAGTGCAATTTGATGAATATATTCACTGATGATGAGTAATTGGGCTGAGAACTAGCTAAAAGGCTAAGTTTGGTGTGGCCACCAACCTACTTAATCTAGGCTTACAACCATCTGAATGAATTAAAATTGAAAGTAAGCCCAGAGATTAAGTTTAGTGTGGCCACCACCATATGAAGATCACCTAGCAAGCCCAATACCATTCAAGTTGAAAGCTTTTAATAAATTGGTGAGTACATGAAAGTTGGTTTTAAATGTGTTCGGAAGGGGTTAGAAGTGAAAGAATGTGAAAGGATTAAAATTAATTCACCCTTATGAACACATTAAAAACCCAATGATGAACCCAATTTATTAGATGTAATGGGATTAAGTTTGGTGTCCTAAGGGACACTCATCAGTTGCAATTTCATTGGCTCACACTATAAGGAATGTGAAGGATTCTTTTATCATTACTAATGGGGTTTCGGTTTTTATTTTCAGGAGAGAGAATGGGGCCCACATGATTGATAGCTCATATAGCAGGAAGTCAAAATGTACTTGTACTTTGGAACTCAACACATGCAGGAAACCAAAAGGGATAAGGATTGGCGCCTCTTCCCACGCTAGGTGCCACTCCCCAAGTGGGAAAACATTGAATTACTTTCACTTCCCACCCTCTAGACTACACTTCCTACCTCTATAAAAGCCCCTCACTTTCCTACCTCTCTTCACACTTTGAACCCAAACATACTAAACGAAAGAACCTCCACACTTCTTCCCCCCCCTTCCCCCCTCTTTTCTTTACCTTTTTTCTCTTTTCTTGATTGGGACAATCAAGTCCTAAGTTTGGTGTTGAAGCAAAACTATGTTTTGCTTACTCTCTTACAATATTCTCCAACTTTCTTTAACCCTTCAAACACCTTTTCTCAACCCAATGGCACCACCAAGAGCCTCATCATCAAAGAAGAGAAAGACCAAGGAACTAACCTCAGGATCCTCAACCCACAATGAATATAAGTTTCCCTCATCATTCAACTAAAACCAATTTTATGGTTGGGTGAGTGAGAGGAAAATTATTCCAGAGGTCGGCTTCCAACTGGGGAGGAACGAGCATCCTGAGATCAACAGAGAAATCAACAACAGAGGATGGACACGCTTGTGCAACCCACCAAGGAAGGTGGTGAAAAGCTTAGTTAGAGAATTATATGCCAATGCTGTGCCTCAGCCAGGGCAACCCTATGGCTATCTTAGCTATGTGAGGGGGAAGGCCATTGTCTATAGCCCCTCCAACATAGATAGGATGCTAACGGTTAGGCAAACAAACTCCACCTGGAGTTATGAAGAGAGGATTAAGCAACAAGACCCAGGATTTGATGAAATCCTCAATGAGATTTGTGTGCTGAATGTGCAATGGATAAATGACAAAGATGGGAGACCCAACCAGCTGAGGAGAAGAAATTTGAGCCCCCAAGCTAGAGGGTGGCTAGATTTTGTGAGAAGGTTTCTCAATCCTACTTCCAACACTTCTGAGGTGACGTTGGAGAGGGCTGTGCTCATATACAGCATCATGAAAGGAGAGAATGTGAATGTTGGGGAGATGATTGCCAACAACATCAACAGGGTGCTGAAAAGCACCAAGGATAGCACAAGACTGGCATTCTCCAGCATCATTCAAAGGCTGTGTGATGAAGCAGGGGTTGAGAAGATTATTGATGAAGTGCTAGTGGACCAAGATTAGCCTATAACTGCCAAGAAGATGGCCAAAGTGGTGGCTGTCAACCCACTTGAGAGGAGAAGGGAGCATAGAGCTCACACTCATGGGCCACAAGGGCAACCACAACAAGAAGAAGGGGCTGAAGAGCAACTACATTACCTAGCACTCCAACGACCACCATACCAACAATACCAACAATTTCCTGAAGGTTTCAACTGAGAGCAATTGCAGGGAGATATATACCAAATAAAAGGAGACATACACCATCTGAGAGAGGATGTCAACTGATGAGCGGATAATTTATACGCTTTTTGACATTGTTTTTAGTATGTTTTTAGTAGGATCTAGTTACTTTTAGGGATGTTTTCATTAGTTTTTATGTTAAATTCACATTTCTGGACTTTACTATGAGTTTGTGTGTTTTTCTGTGATTTCAGGTATATTCTGGCTGAAATTGAGGGACTTGAGCAGAAATCAGATTCAGAGGTTGAAAAAGGACTGCTGATGCTGTTGGATTCTGACCTCCCTGCACTCAAAGTGGATTTTCTGGAGCTACAGAACTTGAAATGGTGCGATTCCAATTGCGTTGGAAAGTAGACATCCAGGGCTTTCCAGCATAATATAATAGTCCATACTTTGGCCAAGAATTAACGACGTAAACTGGCGTTCAACGCCAGCCTTCTGCCCAAATCTGGCGTCCAGCGCCAGAAAAGGATCAAAAACCAGAGTTGAACGCTCAAACTGGCACAGAAAGTGGCGTTCAACTCCACAAATGGCCTCTGCACGTGTTACACTTAAGCTCAGCCCAAACACACACCAAGTGGGCCCCGGAAGTGGATTTATGCATCAATTACTTACTCATGTAAACCCTAGTGACTAGTTTATTATAAATAGGACCATTTACTATTGTATTAGGCATCTTTGAACGCATTGTTCTTAGACCATAGGGGCTGGCCACATGGCCATGCCTGGACCTTCACTTATGTATTTTCATACGGTAGAGTTTCTACACTCCATAGATTAAGGTGTGGAGCTCTGCTGTTCCTCAAAGATTAATGCAAAGTACTACTGTTTTCTATTCAATTCATCTTATTTCTCTTCTAAGATATCCATTCGCACCCAAGAACGTGATGAAGGTGATGATTATGTGTGACGCTCATCATCCTTCTCCCTTATGAACGCGTGCCTGACAAACACTTCTGTTCTACATGAATTAAGCTAGAATGAGTATCTCTTAGATCTCCTAACCAGAATCTTCGTGGCGTAAGCTAGAATGATGGCGGCATTCAAGAGAATCTGGAAGGTCTAAACCTTGTCTGTGGTATTCCGAGTAGGATTCAATGATTGAATGACTGTGACGAGCTCCGAACTCGCGATTGCAGGGCGTTAGTGACAGACGCAAAAGGATAGTAAATCCTATTCCAGCATGATCGAGAACCGACAGATGAGTAGCCGTGTCGTGACAGGGTGCGTGAGCATATTATTCACTGAGAGGATAAGATGAAGCCATTGACAAAGGTGATGCCTCCAGACGATTAGCCGTGCCGTGACAGGGCATTGGATCATTTTCCCGAGAGATGACCGAAAGTAGCCGTTGACAGTGGTGATGTATCACATAAAGCCAGCCATGGAAAGGAGTAAGACTGACTGGATGAAGATAGCAGGAAAGCAGAGGTTCAGAGGAACGAAAGCATCTCCATTCGCTTATCTGAAATTCCCATCAATGAATTACATAAGTGTCTCTATCCCTACTTTATTATTTATTATTCAAAATACCATTATCACTTTATATCTGCCTGACTGAGATTTACAAGGTGACCATAGCTTGCTTCATACCAACAATCTCCGTGGGATTCGACCCTTACTCACGTAAGGTATTACTTGGACGACCCAGTGCACTTGCTGGTTAGTTGTATCGAAGTTGTGACAAATTATGAATGTGACATCACAATTTCGTGCACCAAGTTTTTGGCGCCGTTGCCGGGGATTGTTCGAGTTTGGACAACTGACAGTTCATCTTGTTGCTCAGATTAGGTAATTTTTTTTATTTTACTTTCAAAAATATTTTCAAAAATCTCTCATCTGTTTTCGAAAAAAAAAAAATTTTTGTTTTCAAAAATTTTATTCAAAATTTTTAAGAATGAATTCTAGTGTTTCATGAAGCATGTTGAAGCCTGGCTGGCTGTAAAGCCATGTCTAAATTCTTTTGGACTGAGGCTTCAACTAATCACTTCAATGCATGTAATTCCATATATCACAGCTTGGCTGGCCATTGGCCATGTCTAGTGTTTTGGACTGGAGCTTTCTTTGAAAGCTTGGCTGGCTAGTGAGCCATGTCTAATTCCTGGACTGAAGCTTTAGACTAACATGGCAAGATTCCTGGAATTCATATTAAAAATTTTGGAATCCTTATTTTTTTCAAAACTATTTTCGAAAAATATAAAATAAAAATCCAAAAAAATTAGAAAATCATAAAAATCAAAAATATTTTGTGTTTCTTGTTTGAGTCTTGAGTCATATCATAAGTTTGGTGTCACTTGCATGTGCATCTTGCATTTTTCGAAAATTCATGCATTCATAGTGTTCTTCATGATCTTCAAGTTGTTCTTGGTAAGTCTTCTTGTTTGATCTTGATGATTTTTTGTTTTGTGTCTTTTCATGTTTATCATATGCATTCTTGAATTCTTAGTGTCTAAGCATTAAAGAATTCTAAGTTTGGTGTCTTGCATGTTTTCTTTGCATTAAAATTTTTTCAAAATTATGTGTCTATGATGTTCATCTTGGCATTCATAGTGTTCTTGATGTTCATCTTGACATTCATAGCATTCTTGCATGCATTCATGGTTTTGATCTAAAAATTTCATGCACTGCATATTTTTCATGTTTTTCATAATAATTTCAAAAATCAAAAAAATATCTTTCCTCTTTTCTCTCATCAAATTCGAAAATTTGGATTGACTTTTTCAAAAATTTTTTGAAAATCAAATTGTTTCTCTTGAGTCAAATCAAATTTTCAATTTGAAAATCTTATCTTTTTCAAAAATCAAATCTTTTTCAAAATTATTAGTTATTTTCGAAAATTCCAAAAATATTTTTCAAAAATCTTTTTCTTATTTTTATACCAAATTTTCGAAAATAACTTAATCAATTAATGTTTTGATTCAAAAATTTGAAGTTTGTTACTTGCTTGTTAAGAAAGATTCAAACTTTAAGTTCTAGAATCATATCTTGTGATTTCTTATGAATCAAGTCATTAATTGTGATTTTAAAAATCAAATCCTTTTCAAAACTAATTCCTATCATATCTTTTCAAAAATATCTTCTTATCTTATCTTTTTCAAAAATATCTTTTCAAAATATCTTTCCTAACTTCCTAACTTCTTATCTTTTTAAAATTTGTTTCAACTAACTAACTAACTTTTTTGTTTGTTTCTTAACTTTTTCAAAACTACCTAACTAACTCTCTCTCTCTCTAATTTTCGAAAATATCTCCCCTCTTTTTCAAAAATTTCTTTTTTATTAACTAATTATTTTTAATTTTAAATTTAAAAAAAAAAATTTTCGAAAATTTCTAACATTTTCCAAAAAACATTTTTCAAAAATCACTAACTCTTTTTCAAAATAATTTTCGAAAATTATCCCTCCCCCATCCTATTCTATTTATTCATTCATATCCTAACATCTCATTTCACTTCTCTTCCATCCTCACAGATGTGTTTCTTCCTTTACATCACATTCTTTGTCTCCCCCTCTTTTCTTCCACTCACAAAGGGATCCCTATACTGTGGTATACAGGATCTCTATTATTATTATTATTTTTCTGTGCCTTCTTCTTTGTCATATGAGCAGGAGCAAGGATAAGAACATTCTTGTGGAAGCAGATCCAGAACCTGAAAGGACTCTGAAGAGAAAATTAAGAGAAGCTAAAATACAACAATCCAGAAATAACCTTTCAGAAATTTTCGAACAGGAAAAGGAGATGGCAGCCGAAAATAATAATAATGTAAGGAAGATGCTTGGTGACTTTACTGCACCTAATTCCAATTTACATGGAAGAAGCATCTCCATTCCTGCCATTGGAGCAAACAACTTTGAGCTGAAACCTCAATTAGTTTCTCTGATGCAGCAGAACTGCAAGTTTCATGGACTTCCATCTGAAGATCCTTTTCAGTTCTTAACTGAATTCTTGCAGATATGTGATACTGTTAAGACTAATGGAATAGATCCTGAAGTCTACAGGCTCATGCTTTTCCCTTTTGCTGTAAGAGACAGAGCTAGATTATGGTTGGATTCTCAACCCAAAGACAGCCTGAACTCTTGGGATAAGCTGGTCACGGCTTTCTTAGCCAAGTACTTTCCTCCTCAAAAGCTGAGCAAGCTTAGAGCTGATGTTCAAACCTTCAGACAGAAAAAAGGTGAATCTCTCTATGAAGCTTGGGAAAGATACAAACAGTTGACCAAAAAGTGCCCTTCTGACATGCTTTCAGAATGGACCATCCTGGATATATTCTATGATGGTTTATCTGAGCTATCAAAGATGTCACTGGACACTTCTGCAGGTGGATCCATTCACCTAAAGAAAACGCCTGCAGAAGCTCAAGAACTCATTAACATGGTTGCTAATAACCAGTTCATGTACACTTCTGAAAGGAATCCTGTGAATAATGGGACGCCTATGAAGAAGGGAGTTCTTGAAGTTGATACTCTGAATGCCATATTGGCTCAGAACAAAATATTGACTCAGCAAGTCAATATGATCTCTCAGAGTCTGCATGGAATGCAAGCTGCATCCAACAGTACTCAAGAGGCATCTTCTGAAGAAGAAGCCTATGATCTTGAGAACCCTGCAATAGCAGAGGTAAATTACTTAGGTAAACCTTATGGAAACACCTATAACTCAACATGGAGAAATCATCCAAATTTCTCATGGAAGGATCAAAAGCCTCAACAAGGCTTTAATAATGGTGGAAGAAACAGGTTTAGCAATAGCAAACCTTTTCCATCATCAACTCAGCAACAGACAGAGAACTCTGAACAAAATGCTTCTAATTTAGCAAATCTAGTCTCTGATCTATCTAAGGGCACTGTAAGTTTCATGAATGAAACAAGGTCTTCCATTAGAAATCTGGAAGCACAAGTGGGCCAGCTGAGTAAAAGGATCACTGAAATCCCTCCTAGTACTCTCCCAAGCAATACAGAAGAGAACCCAAAAGGAGAGTGCAAGGCCATTGACATAAGCGCCATGGCCGAACCTCTGAGGAGAAGAGAGGACGTGAATCCCAAGGAGGAAGACCTCCAGGGACGTCCAGTGATCAATAAGGAGCTTCCCTCTGAGGAACCAAAGGACTCTGAGGCTCATCTAGAGACCATAGAGATTCCATTGAACCTCCTTATGCCCTTCATGAGCTCTGATGAGTATTCCTCTTCTGAAGAGAATGAGGATGTTACTGAAGAGCAAACTGCCAAGTTTCTTGGTGCAATCATGAAGCTGAATGCCAAATTATTTGGCATTGATGCTAGGGAAGTTGAACCTCCCTTGTTCATCAATAAACTAAGTGATCTGGATCAACTGACATTGCCTCAGAAGAGACAGGATCCTGGAAAGTTCATAATACCTTGTACCATAGGAACCATAATCTTTAAGGCTATGTGTGACCTTGGTTCAGGAATAAACCTCATGCCCCTCTCTGTAATAGAGAAACTGGGAATCTATTGGGTGCAAGCTGCTAAAATCTCACTAGAGATGGCAGACAGCTCAAGAAGACAGGCTTATGGACAAGTAGAGGACGTTTTTGTAAAGGTTGAGGGCCTTTACATCCCTGCTGATTTCATAGTCCTGGATACTGGAAAGGAAGAGGATGAATCCATCATCCTAGGAAGACCTTTCCTGGCCACAGCAAGAGCTGTGATTGATGTTGACAGAGGTGAAATAGTCCTTCAATGGAATGAGAACTCCCTTGTATTCAAAACTCAAGGATCTCCCTCTGCAACCATGGAGAGGAAGCATGAAAAGCTTCTCTCAAAGCAGAGTCAACCAGAGCCCCCACAGTCAAACTCTAAGTTTGGTGTTGGGAGGCCACAACCAAACTCTAAGTTTGGTGTTGAACTCCCATATCCAAACTCTAAGTTTGGTGTTGGAGAGTCTCAACAAAGCTCTGCACATCTGTGAGGCTCCATGAGAGCCCACTGTCAAGCTATTGACATTAAAGAAGTGCTTGTTGGGAGGCAACCCAATGTTTATCTAATTCTTATTTTTATTGTTTTTCATGTTTTCTTAGGTTCATGATCATGTGGAGTCACAAAATAAACAAAAAAATTCAAAAATGGAATCAAAAACAGCAGAAGAAAAATCACACCCTGGAGGAGCACCTGTCTGGCGTTCAAACGCCAGAACAGAGCATAGTTCTGGCGCTGAACGCCCAGAATGGGAGCATCCTGGCGCTGAACGCCCAGAACAAGCATGGTTCTGGCGTTCAACGCCAGAAATGGCAGCAAATGGGCGTTGAACGCCCAAAATGGGCACCAACCTGGCGCTGAACGCCCAGAGTTGTGTGCAAGGGCATTTTGCATGCCTAAATTGGTGCAGGGATGTAAATGCCTTGACACCTCAAGATCTGTGGACCTCACAGGATCACCTCAGGATCTGTGGACCCCACAGGATCCCCACCTACCTCCACTCACTCTCTTCTCTCTTCTCAATCATCCTCTATTCCCAATAAACACTCTTCCCTATTAACTCTTTACCACTCACATCCAAACACCCACTTTCCTTCAAAATTCAACATCTCTTTCCCACCCAATCCCACCCATATGGCCGAATACACATCTCCCTCCATCTCCTCCATATCTTCTTCTTATTCTTCTATTCTTTCTTCTTTTGCTCGAGGGCGAGCAACATTCTAAGTTTGGTGTGGTAAAAAGCATAGCTTTTTTGTTTTTTCCATAACCATTGATGGCACCTAAGGCTAGAGAAGCCTCTAGAAAGAGGAAAGGGAAGACAAAAGCTTCCATCAAGGGTCTATAGCTCAGTGGTAGAACATTTGACTGCAAATCAAGAGATCCCTGAGATACCTCAGGGGATACATTTTCTTCCACACAATTATTGGAAGCAACTAAAGGGTGGAACATCAAGAGCACTCCATCATCCTTCATGAAATCAGAGAAGATCTAAAAGCAATGAAGGAGGAGCAGCAAAGACAAGGAAGAGACATAGAAGAGCTCAAGGACATCATTAAGGTGGACTCATTCCTTGTTCTTGTTTCTTCTGTTTTTCGTTTCTATGTTATGTGCTTATCGGTGTTTGTGTCTTCATTACATGATCATTAGAAGTTAGTAACTTTGTCTTAAAGATATGAATGTCCTATGAATCCATCACCTCTCTTAAAAGAAAAATGTTTTAAATCAAAAGAACAAGAAGTACATGAATTTCGAATTTATCCTTGAACTTAGCTTAATTATATTGATGTGGTGACAATGCTTCTTTTTTTCTGAATGAATGCTTGAACAGTGCATATGTCTTTTGAAGTTGTTGTTTAAGAATGTTAAATATGTTGGCTCTTGAAAGAATGATGACTAGGAGACATGTTATTTGATAATCTGAAAAATCATAAAAATGATTCTTGAAGCAAGAAAAAGCAGCAAAGAACAAAGCTTGCAGAAAAAAAAAAAATAGGCGAAAAAAATAGAAAGAAAAAGAAAAAGCAAGCAGAAAAAGCCAATAACCTTTAAAACCAAAAGGCAAGGGCAAATAAAAAGGATCCCAAGGCTTTGAGCATCAGTGGATAGGAGGGCCTAAAGGAATAAAATCCTGGTCTAAGCGGCTAAACCAAGCTGTCCCTAACCATGTGCTTGTGGCGTGTAGGTGTCAAGTGAAAACTTGAGACTAAGCGGTTAAAGTCAAGGTCCAAAGCAAAAGAAGAGTGTGCTTAAGAACTCTGGACACCTCTAATTGGGGACTCTAGCAAAGCTGAGTCACAATCTGAAAAGGTTCACCCAATTATGTGTCTGTGGCATTTATGTATCCGGTGGTAATACTGGAAAACAAAGTGCTTAGGGCAACGGCCAAGACTCATAAAATAGCTGTGTTCAAAAATCATCATACTGAACTAGGAGAATCAATAACACTATCTGAACTCTGAGTTCCTATAGATGCCAATCATTCTGAACCTCAATGGATAAAGTGAGATGCCAAAACTATTCAAGAGGCAAAAAGCTATAAGTCCCGCTCATATGATTGAAGCTCTGTTTCACTGATAGTTTGGAATTTATAGTATATTCTCTTCTTTTTATCCTATTTGATTTTCGGTTGCTTGCGGACAAGCAACAATTTAAGTTTGGTGTTGTGATGAGCGGATAATTTATACGCTTTTTGACATTGTTTTTAGTATGTTTTTAGTAGGATCTAGTTACTTTTAGGGATGTTTTCATTAGTTTTTATGTTAAATTCACATTTCTGGACTTTACTATGAGTTTGTGTGTTTTTCTGTGATTTCAAGTATATTCTGGCTGAAATTGAGGGACTTGAGCAGAAATCAGATTCAGAGGTTGAAAAAGGACTGCTGATGCTGTTGGATTCTGACCTCCCTGCACTCAAAGTAGATTTTCTGGAGCTACAGAACTCGAAATGGCGCGATTCCAATTGCGTTGGAAAGTAGACATCCAGGGCTTTCCAGCAATATATAATAGTCCATACTTTGGCCAAGAATTGACGACGTAAACTGGCGTTCAACGCCAGCCTTCTGCCCAAATCTGGCGTCCAGCGCCAGAAAAGGATCCAAAACCAGAGTTGAACGCCCAAACTGGCACAGAAAGTGGCGTTCAACTCCACAAATGGCCTCTGCACGTGTTACACTTAAGCTCAGCCCAAACACACACCAAGTGGGCCCCGGAAGTGGATTTATGCATCAATTACTTACTCATGTAAACCCTAGTGACTAGTTTATTATAAATAGGACCATTTACTATTGTATTAGGCATCTTTGAACGCATTGTTCTTAGACCATAGGGGCTGGCCACACGGCCATGCCTGGACCTTCACTTATGTATTTTCATACGGTAGAGTTTCTACACTCCATAGATTAAGGTGTGGAGCTCTGCTGTTCCTCAAAGATTAATGCAAAGTACTACTGTTTTCTATTCAATTCATCTTATTTCTCTTCTAAGATATCCATTCGCACCCAAGAACGTGATGAAGGTGATGATTATGTGTGACGCTCATCATCCTTCTCCCTTATGAACGCGTGCCTGACAAACACTTCTGTTCTACATGAATTAAGCTAGAATGAGTATCTCTTAGATCTCCTAACCAGAATCTTCGTGGCGTAAGCTAGAATGATGGCGGCATTCAAGAGAATCCGGAAGGTCTAAACCTTGTCTGTGGTATTCCGAGTAGGATTCAATGATTGAATGACTGTGACGAGCTCCGAACTCGCGATTGCAGGGCGTTAGTGACAGACGCAAAAGGATAGTAAATCCTATTCCAGCATGATCGAGAACCGACAGATGAGTAGCCGTGCCGTGACAGGGTGCGTGAGCATATTATTCACTGAGAGGATAAGATGAAGCCATTGACAAAGGTGATGCCTCCAGACGATTAGCCGTGCCGTGACAGGGCATTGGATCATTTTCCCGAGAGATGACCGAAAGTAGCCGTTGACAGTGGTGATGTATCACATAAAGCCAGCCATGGAAAGGAGTAAGACTGACTGGATGAAGATAGCAGGAAAGCAGAGGTTCAGAGGAACGAAAGCATCTCCATTCGCTTATCTGAAATTCCCATCAATGAATTACATAAGTGTCTCTATCCCTACTTTATTATTTATTATTCAAAAATACCATTATCACTTTATATCTGCCTGACTGAGATTTACAAGGTGACCATAGCTTGCTTCTTACCAACAATCTCCGTGGGATTCGACCCTTACTCACGTAAGGTATTACTTGGACGACCCAGTGCACTTGCTGGTTAGTTGTATCGAAGTTGTGACAAATTATGAATGTGACATCACAATTTCGTGCACCATCAACCAACTCAAAGATCAACAAAAACAATGGGACCAAGTGAATGAGAACATACAACAACTCCAAGGGAGTATAGAGCACATGAAGGAGCAGCAAGACCAGATCAATTGGGGAGAGATGCAAGGCAGCCTAAGAATAATTCTGGAACAATAACAACATCAACTAGGGAGCCTTGCTGAGTTTAGGCATCTTTATGAAGCAAAAACCATAGCAAGAGGGGAATATGACTGCTACGCACAAACGAAATTGAGCTACTTATGCAATGAAGTAGCCAACATGAATCCCAATTATCCTACCTATATGCAGAAGATGGAGGAACTTAGTGCAAGGTAGGAAGAAATCACATACCAGCACAAAGAAAATGTGAAATCCTACATGAGAAGGCTAGGATTTTGGAAGCCCAAGGACAAAAAGGCACAAGAGGGATCCTCCAAGAAAGATGACTCCTCCCCCTCCAAAAATAAAGACAAAGGAAAAGGGCCAATGAATTGAAGCTGCTCAAGGTTGTTAAGTCTCATGGTTGACACCCTCAAATTTCTGAATTCCGTTTAGTTTTCTTTATGTTTTAATTTCTGTTTAATAATAAATAGCAATGTTAGGATAGTTTATGTTTAATGCTTAGTTTTCTTATATCCTGAAGTCTTTTATGAGTCCTTTGAATTACAAGAAAGAAAATGCAATGTTAGTTCAAGTTTCATCAACATCAATAAAAGAATAGTTTGTTTCCAAAAGAGTCATTGTGAGTTGTTACAAAAAACAAGAGTAAAAGAGACTAAGACCAAGATAGACCATTCAAAAACTAAGAGACAAGGAACTAAGTGTAGAACCTTGAATGAACTAGAAAGAAAATGAGTCATGAAAAGCAACTAGGCTGATGAGCGGATAATTTATATGCTTTTTGGCATTGTTTTTACATAGTTTTTAGTATGATTTAGTTAGTTTTTAGTATATTTTTATTAGTTTTTAAATAAAAATCACATTTCTGGACTTTACTATGAGTTTGTGTGTTTTTCTGTGATTTCAGGTCATTTCTGGCTGAAATTGAGGGACTTGAGCAAAAATCAGATTCAGAGGCTGAAGAAGGACTGCAGATGCTGTTGGATTCTGACCTTTCTGCACTCAAAATGGATTTTTTGGAGCTACAGAAGTCCAAATGGCACGCTCTCAATTGCGTTAGAAAGTATACATCCAGGGCTTTCCAGAAATATATAATAGTTCATACTTTGCCTGAGTTTAGATGACGCAAACTGGCTTTCAACGCCAGCTTTCTGCCCTATTCTGGCGTTTAACTCCAAGGAAGACCTCTACACGTGAAAGCTTCAATGCTCAGTCCAAGCACACACCAAGTGGGCCCGGGAGTGAATTTCTGCATCATTTACTTATTTCTGTAATCCTAGTAACTAGTTTAGTATAAATAGAACTTTTTACTATCGTGTTAAGAATCTTTTGATCATTTTAGATCTCTAGACCTCCATGGGAGGCTGGCCACTCGGCCATGTCTACCCTATTTTCACTTATGTATTTTCAACGGTAGAGTTTCTATACACCATAGATTAAGGTGTGGAGCTCTGCTGTTCCTCATGAATTAATGCAAAGTACTATTGTTTTTCTATTCAATTCAAGCTTATTTCTTCTCTAAGATATTCATTCGCACACAAGAACATGATGAATGTGATGATTATGTGATGCTCATCATCATTCTCACTTATGAACGCGTGCCTGACAAACACGTCCGTTCTACATGCAAACAAGCTTGAATGCATATCTCTTAGCCTCCTGATCTACGATCAGAGTCTTCGTGGTATAGGCTAGAATTATTGGCGGCTATTCTTGAGATCCGGAAAGTCTAAACCTTGTCTGTGGTTTTCCGAGTAGGATCTGGGAAGGGATGGCTGTGACAAGCTTCAAACTCGCGAGTGCTGGGCGTAGTGACAGATGCAAAAGGATTACTGAATGCTATTCCAGTATGATCGAGAACCGACAGATGATTAGCCGTGCGGTGACAGCGCATTTTGGACCATTTTCACTGAGAGGACGGGATGTAGCCATTGACAACGGTGATGCCTAACATACAGCTTGCCATGGAAAGGAGTATGAAGGATTGGATGAAGACAGTAGGAAAGTAGAGGTTCAGAAGGAACAAAAGCATCTCAATACGCTTATATGAAATTCTCACCAATGAATTACATAAGTATTTCTATCCTATTTTATATTTTATTTATATTTTAATTATTAAAACTCTATAACCATTTGAATCTGCCTGACTGAGATTTACAAGGTGACCATAGCTTGCTTCAAGCCGACAATCTCCGTGGGATCGACCCTTACTCACCTAAGGTTTATTACTTGGACGACCCAGTGCACTTGCTGGTTAGTTGTGCGAAGTTGTGACAAAGAACTAAGATTATGAACGTGCGTATAAAGTTTTTGGCGCCGTTACCAAGGGATGAGCGATCACGATTTCGTGCACCATAGGCTTAGAAGGTATGACAAGTAGAGGCTAAGGGGTGTCCCTTGAATATCCATAGAACCAAAAAGTAGTAAGAAATAAAGACCCAAGGCTCTGAGCATCAACTACTAGGATAGAAAGAAACACTAACTAGCTCAAAAGAGTTGGAACTCCTAGTAGATGCTTGTGGTGTAGATGTGTCAAGAAAAGAGACCTGGGCAAGTAAATTCTTAGGGGTGTTTCAACACCTAGTACCCTAAAGCCAACTGGTTTGGGAGTGCTAATTAAAAGCCTAACTAATGGGTCGTCTTGAGACAAAACACTTAGAGTCGTGGTCAATGAAAAGAAAAATTGAAAAGGAAGAACAACCAAAAGAGAATGGAATAACTCTTACTACTTCAAGGTGACAATCAATAAAAAGGGCCCCTGAGGCATATACTTTGAAGAAACTTCAAGGATCTAGGACTTCTTTATGACATTGAAACAAAAATATTCATGCATGTGTTAAACACTTAGCCCTGTCCTTAGTCATATTTGCATCCATTCAACGTCAAGTCTCAATTCATATAAGAATTACTCACATTGATTTGCTTGGGACAAGCAAAGCTTAAGTTTGGTGTTGTGATGACTTGCATCATCTACTCTCATTTAATCAGTGTAATTTATGAATTAATTGATGAATATTATGGTAAATTGCTTTGAAATAGGTTTGTACTGAATTTCAGCTAGAAAAAAGCAACAAAAAGGGGAAGAAAACAACAAAATAAGCTGAGCGTGTGAAACTGGCATGCCACTTGGAACAAACGCCACGAAAATGTATGGGCGTGGCACACCAGTATTGATTTCCAGAGAGGACTCCCAAAGCCTTTACATGGGCGTGGCACGCCAAGAGCTGGGCGTGGCTGATGAGAGAAACTTTTGCGTGGTCTAGAAATTTGCGGATAAATTCTCGTTGCAAGTATAGTTTCTAAACCTTCAAAAGTCCTTTCATACAAACGTTTTGGTTGTCACAAGTAACAAACCCCTTTTAAAATTGATAACCGAGTATTTAAACCTCGGGTCGTCTTCTCAAGGAACTGCAGGGAAGTATGTTCTTATTATTGGTTATGGAGATTATAAATTTGGGGTTTCAAGAATGAGGAACAAATATGACAAATAATTTAAATGGTAATTACAAATAAATAAATAACTGTAAAATAAACTTTTGGCAAGGTATGAGAAATTAGAGGTCCTATCCTGGCTATCCTTATCAATGATGATAATAATTGAATCTTAATTCCACTTCGTTAGCCTTTACTAATATAAAGGAAGGTTAAGGGATTAATTGGTTTGATCTTCAGATCCTATTTATTTCCTAAGAAAAGATTGGGATTATTGAAGTTCAATTCAATTAACAAGATAACAATTATCAATCATGTTTAAGTTTGACAACTCCTGAGTTACTAATTTCTTAACCAAAACCAAAAGGGAGAAAGTAAATCTACTGGAATAAAAATGTCTTCAGAGTAAAAGCAACAATAGCATAAATAAAAAAAATCAATATTAAACTGAAATACCTCAAATAACATTAATAAAAGAGTAATCTGTAACATGAAAGGATTCATAAAGCGACTTGCAAAAGTAAATAAAAGGAATATTGAACCTGATCAAAAGAGGTAATCCTAAAAGCGAATAAAAATCCTAAATCTAAATCCTAGTCCTAAAGAGAGAGGAGAGAGCCTCCCTCAAAACTAATTCTAAATCATGGAAAGTAAAAATTGGCGAGCTCTCTATGAATGGATGCATTCTCCCACTTTATAGCCTCTGGTCTATGCCTTCTGGACTTGGATTTGCGTCAAAAAGGGCTTCAGAATTTGCTATGAGCGATTTTTGCAATTTCTGGTGCGTGGCCTCTGTCACGTGTCTGCGTGGGTCACGTGGTCGTGTCATTCGGAGCTTTCCTTGTCACGCGGTCGCGTCAGTCATGCGGTCGCGTCATATGTGTTATGCTTAAGGCGCGCGGTCGCGTCAGTCATGCGGCCGCGTCGCCGCTTCTTCGCGCTTGGCATGCGATCGCATCGTCCATGCGATCGCGTGGATGCCAGTTTCTTCAAGGACTCCGTTTTGTGCTTTCCTTCCATTTTTGTATGTTTCCTTTCCATCCTTTGAGTCATTCCTGCCTTAGAAGATCTGAAACTACTCAACACACTAATCACGGCATCGAATGGAAATAAAGGTAATTAAAATAATTTATTTTAAAGCATAGGAAACATGTTTTTCACATACATCACATAATAAGGAAGGAAAAGTAAAACCATGCAATTAATATGAATAAGTGGGTGAAGGATTGAATAAATCACTCAAATTAAGTACAAAATATATCATAAAATAGTGGTTTATCAACCTCCCCACACTTAAACATTAACATGTCCTCATGCTAAGCTCAAGAGAAGCTATAAAGATGAAGAGGAATGGTAGAATGCATGAAATGCAACCTATCTGTATGAATGCAACTATATGCAGAATGTTTCTACCTACTTGGTTAAAAGTAAACAAATCTTTTAAGAACATACATGAACTAGATTTCACTAATTCAAATCATAAAAAATGAAGTACAAATAGACTTGCAGAAGAAAATAGCTCATGAAAGTCGGGAACAAAGAATCGAGCATCGAACCCTCACTGGTAGTGTATACACTCTAATCACTCAAGTGTTTAAGGTTCGATTCTCTCAATTCTCTACTAACCTTGCTTTCTAAGGCTTGCTCTTCATCTAACAATCAACATAAATTTAATGCACAAATACACAAATCAAGAGGTCTTTTAAGGGTTGTAATGGGGTTAGGGTCAAGGTAGGATTGTATTTGGCCAAGTGGACTAAAATCTGAATCCTTAATTAACTTAAACTTGCCACCTAACTTTAGACAATCCATGTAATCATAATATAGTATCTAACTATCCATTAACCATGTTTTCCACATATTCATGCATTCTAATTTCAAGTACAGTACATATGCATTGCTTTCACTTACTTTGGGGCATTTTGTCCCCTATTTGCTTAATTGCTCTTTTTCTTTTCTTTTTCTCTTTTTCTTCTATATATATATATATATATATATATAATTTTTTTCTTTTGTTTTTCTCAATGCATATGATTAAATTATTGAATGCATGAACATGTCCTAAACATTTCTTTCACCTTTTCATAAAGATATATAACACCCAACTCTTAAACCAAATATTTTCAAACCCACTTTTCCCCACACTTAATTCATGAGCACTCTCACTAGTCTAAGCTAACCAAGGATTCAAATTAAGGACAATATTGTTTTCCTCTTAGAGTTAATGATGTGCTAAAGTAAAGAACAAAGGGGTAAAATAGGCTCAAATTGGTTTGCAAAGGATAATGAAAGGTAAGGCCATATGAGTATGTAAGCTCAGTGAAACAAAGGCCTCAATCATATAAGTGCGTGTATACATCAAACAATAGAAATATAAAATTAAGCAGGACAAAGATCACAATTTTAGAGAGAAAAATACACACTAAAACAGAATTTTGGTTGATAAAATGTAACCAATTCAAATAGGCTCAAAAATCTCACAGGTTTTGTGTGTTCGAGTTCTAAACCATGTTCCAGTATAATATCTCTTCAAACAAGTGTAACATTAAATTTTATTCAAATTAGTGAAATTTTCTAAAAATTTTCTTGAAAAAGAAAATATTACTTCAATCAAGTGGTAAAGTATGCAAAAAAAAATCAAACAAATATGCAATTAAACATGCAAATGCAACAACTAACAAGGAAAATAAACCATTGGTGTTGAGATAGAAGAGTAACTAACCCATGGAGATCGGTATCGACCTCCCCACACTTAAAGATTGCACCGTCCTCGGTGTATGCTGAGATTTGCAGGTGGACGGGTTGTTTCAACTATTGCTTTTATTATGCAGATGGACTTGTCTGTCTCTCCATGTAAACGTCTTCCGCTTCCCGTCCGGGTGGCCATCCTAAAAGAAAAAGGGAAGAAAGGTAACCCAATAATAAAGATAAGAAAATAAATGAAGTATGGTTGGGTTAATGCCAAAGGATAAGGGTCTCATTTACATGGTAGCTACAACATGCAAATGAGAAAACAGTAGAAGTACATGGCAAATCAAGAGTGCAAAAATTTGCAAAAATAGGGAAGAGAGTGTGGGTAAGGAGAGATAATAAAAATTCATGTCAATGTAAAAGTAATACAGGTATAAAAGATTGGCATTGATATAAATAATATTACCTATCCAGAATAAAACAAGTCACTAAGCACCCAAAATAATTCAAGAGAAGATGCAACAGTTAAATAAGAAAATTTGAACACCAAAGGGAAAATAAAGAATTTAGAAAAGAAAACAAAAATATGCACAAAATTAAGATGCAATGAATGAAATATGCAAATAAATTAAGTAAAATAAAATAAAAGATAAGAAGAATGAGAAGGGAAAGAAGGGAAGAAGAAGTAAGTAAGAAAGGAGGGAGGAAAAATTAGGATTGGGGGAGAAAAGATAAGATATTTGGCAAATTAGGATAAGCTGTCGGCGCAATCGACACGGAAGCGTGGGGCACGCGGTCGCGTGACTTGCACTTATAAGGATTGACGTGGTCGCGTCGATCACGCGGTCGCGTGACACAGTTTATGCTACTGGCGCGAGGGCAGCCTCGCTCTCGCACAACTCTCTGTTCAAAAATCATTAATTGCCAAATATTGGGTGACGCAATCGCATAAGGCATGCGATCGCGCGAGTGGCCACTTAGTAGGATGTGACGCGGCCGCATGGGGTACGCGGTCGCGTGAGATGGACTGCGCGTCCAGCGCCAGTCCAGCACCACTCTAGCACAACTTTCGGCTGTGCACCATTATGACGTCGAATTCCAGGGCACGCGGCCGCGTGGGGCATGTGGTCGCGTGGAAGGCCAGTATTCCCATTCGACGCGGACGCGTCAGCGATGCGGTCACGTGGGATGATTTGTGCCATTGGCACGCCTCTAGCACTGCTCCTGCGTAACTTTCTGTTCATTATTCTCTCCCAATACCTGCGATTTTTTTTATGTAGAATGCAGAATGCAGTATGCAGAATGCAATGCTTATTGTGAATGCTATGCATGATTCCAGGTTCAATATTATAAAATAAAATAAAACCTTAAAACAAACAAAACGAAATAGAAATTTAAAAAAAAAAAACGATCATACCATGGTGGGTTGTCTCCCACTGCTTACTGTGAATGCTATGCATGATTGCAGGTTCAATATTATAAAATAAAATAAAACCTTAAAACAAACAAAACGAAATAGAAATTAAAAAAAAAAACGATCATACCATGGTGGGTTGTCTCCCACCTAGCACTTTTAGTTAAAGTCCTTAAGTTGGACATTGGAGGAGCTTCCTGTTATGGCGGCTTATGCTTAAATTCATCCAAAAATCTCCACCAATGCTTGGAATGCCAATAGCCTCCGGGGTCCCAAACTAGGCATGTAAAGCTTCTGAGTAGCTTCAAACAGATTGTCAAGCTCCCGGGGTGACAAATGTCATAATAGAATCCATGATCCCAAGCCTTGCGTTTAAATCCGCCTCTGTCTTGATATATATTTTTCCATCCGGGCGGTTTAGAAAGTAGATTCTCACCATAGTGACCAAACGTTTTCCGAGATCCATTCAATTGAGCTTGATACCAATCCGTGCGCTTCAATTTGAAGCGTGGAACCTTATTGAACCTTGTACACCAGCTCTGAGTACGAGCCATTTCCCTCTTACTCTTAAAGCCGCAGAGAGCTCTAAGCTGGCCATCTGTTTCAAGTAAACCATATTCAAGTGAATAAGTAAAGTTAAAGGTTAAGGATTGTACCCACTTGAAGCTTTTATTAGGTGGTAATGGCCGTGGGGTAGGTGTTTCTGGTGGTTCTGTAAGTTCTTCTCCCTTGTGCTCTTCTGTGAATTCCTCCACTTCCTTGTAAGGTTCTTCAAATGCATCTGAGTCCTGGTCAAAGTCTTCTATGTCTTCCTCATCACTTGAGTCATAGATTGGAGGTTGAGAGAAATCTACCTCCGCGTCATCTTCGTATTCACTTGGGGAAGATTCTTCGATCTTAGAGAATTCACTTGCGGATGCAAGTTCATTACTAAGAGAGCTAGACTTGTGACTATCATCATCAAGGGAATTTGTGTCCTGGGTTATTCCGTCTAGTTCTTCATAAACGACTTGCCTTGGGGATTGTGCAATATCCTCCTTAGCATTAACTGTAACGTCCTTAACGGAGTTCTCCTCAACTCTGGATTCCCATGGAGGTTCAGCGTCTCCTAGATCTTCAACCAACTCTTCTTCTTGTACAATGACAGCTTCTTCTACTTGTTCTGGTATGAATTCATGCTCTGTCTTGTCCACTGGAGTTTCTAGTGTCTCCTTCATGCTACGCTCTTCATTAGATTGTCCACATGGGGCTGTGGTTGGTCCTTGAATGTTCGCGCGTCTAGAAGCTAATTGAATTACTGCTTGCTCCAGTTGTCGAATGGTTGTTTGAAGTTTATTTACTGTTGCCTTGAGGGGAACCTCGGATTCTCGGGGTGATGGATTTGAACATGAAACATAGGGAAGTGGTGGTGCTTGGGGGTGATTGGATTGGAACTGGGGTAGGAAAGGATCATACGGTGGCGAATGGTGAAAAGAAGCTTGTGAGTGTGGTGGTTCGAGGTTATGTTGAGAAGATGGTCTATAGGCACGGGGTGGGGCTTGTTGGTAGTTACAAGGTTGTCCACCAAATCTTTCAGCTGGGCATGCATTGTAGAATGGTCGTTGTCCGTGATATCTTGGAGGGTGTTGTTGCCTAAAGGGTTGATTAGATCCTCTTGGCTCTATCCATCCTTGATTGGTCTGACCTTGATGCATGTTCCTGCTGTAACTTCTATTTCCTTCAACAAAGTTAGAACTAAACTCAAAGCAAGAGGGGTGAGAGTTCATAGTAGCAAATAAAATTAAAAAGGAAAAACAGAAATAAATAAACAAGTAGAAGAAAAATATGTACAATAACTAATAATAAGGCACACGTTAGCAGATCCCTGGCAATGGCGCCATTTTGATGAGAGGAACTTTTGCGTGGTCTAGAAATTTGTGGATAAATCCTCGTTGCAAGTATAGTTTCTAAACCTTCAAAAGTCCTTTCATACAAACGTTTTGGTTGTCACAAGTAACAAACCCCTTTTAAAATTGATAACCGAGTATTTAAACCTCGGGTCGTCTTCTCAAGGAACTGCAGGGCAGTATGTTCTTATTATTGGTTATGGAGATTGTAAATTTGGGATTTCAAGAATGAGGAACAAATATGACAAATAATTTAAATGGTAATTACAAATAAATAAATAACGGTAAAATAAACTTTTGGCAAGGTATGAGAAATTAGAAGTCCTTTCCTGGCTATCCTTATCAATGATGATAATAATTGAATCTTAATTCCACTTCGTTAGCCTTTACTAATATAAAGGAAGGTCAAGGGATTAATTGGTTTGATCTTCGGATCCTATTTATTTCCTAAGAAAAGATTGGGATTATTGAAGTTCAATTCAATTAACAAGATAACAATTATCAATCATGTTTGAGTTTGACAACTCCTGAGTTACTGATTTCTTAACCAAAACCAAAAGGGGGAAAGTAAATCTACTGGAATAAAAATGTCTTCAGAGTAAAAGCAACAATAGCATAAATAAAAGAAATCAATATTAAACTGAAATACCTCAAATAACATTAATAAAAGAGTAATCTGTAACATGAAAGGATTCATAAAGCGACTTGCAAAAGTAAATAAAAGGAATATTGAACCTGATCAAAAGAGATAATCCTGAAAGCGAATAAAAATTCTAAATCTAAATCCTAATCCTAAAGAGAGAGGAGAGAGCCTCCCTCAAAACTAATTCTAAATCATTGAAAGTAAAAATTGGCGAGCTCTCTATGAATGGATGCATTCCCCTACTTTATAGCCTCTGCTCTATGCCTTCTGGACTTGGATTTGGGTCAAAAAGGGCTTCAGAATTCGCTATGAGCGTTTTCTGCAATTTCTGGTGCGTAGCCTCTATCACGCGTCCGCGTGGGTCACGCGGTCGCGTCATTCGGAGCTTTCCTTGTCACGCGGTCGCGTCAGTCATGCGGCCGCATCATATGTGTTATGCTTAAGGCGCGCGGTCGCGTCAGTCATGCGGCCGCGTCGCCGCTTCTTCGCGCTTGGCATGCGATCGCGTCGTCCATGCGATTGCGTGGATGCCAGTTTCTTCAAGGACTCCGTTTTGTGCTTTCTTTCCATTTTTGTATGTTACCTTTCCATCCTTTGAGTCATTCCTGCCTTAGAAGATCTGAAACTACTCAACACACTAATCACGGCATCGAATGGAAATAAAGGTAATTAAAATAATTAATTTTAAAGCGTAGGAAACAAGTTTTTCACATACATCACATAATAAGGATTGAATAAATGGGTGAAGGATTGAATAAATCACTCAAATTAAGCACAAAATATATCATAAAATAGTGGTTTATCAGTGGCACGCCAGCGTAAGTTTCCAGAGAGCAGTGCTGAAGGCCACAAAAGGGGCGTGGCACGCCAGGTCCATTACACACTATGGGCGTGCCACTTGAACCATGGGGCGTGGCATGCCAGTTCATCAATCCAGAGGGGACAATCACTTGGGCGTGCCACTTGGTATCGAAGGCGTGGCACGCCAAGCTTAAAAGAGCCACTTTAAAGTGGGCGTGCCACTTGAGCATCAAGGCGTGGCACGCCAGTACAAGTTTCTAGAGAAGAGGTTGAAGGCCCAAAAGGCTGGACGTGCCACTTGGTATCGAAGGCGTGGCACGCCAGTTTCAAATCATCACTTGGCCGTGCCACTTGAAGACCCAGGCGTGGCACGCCAGCACTCAAGAAGGCCAAAGCAAAGCTGGGCGTCCCACTTAGTGTCGAAGGCGTGGCACGCCAATCTCTCATCCTCACTCAGGCGTGCCACTTGAGCATCCAAGCGTGGCACGCCAATGTTAAAGAAGGCCAAAGCAAAGGCTGGGCATGCCACTTGGTGTCAAAGGCATGGCACGCCAGCACTAAATTCTCACTTGGGTATGCCACTTGAAGGACCAGGCATGGCACGCCAGCTACTGGACCAAGGAAGACTGTTGGGTGTGGCACGCCACACACTAGGCGTGGCACGCCAGTTCTATTATCCAGAAAAGAGAGTGGAGCACACATAATGGGCGTGGCATGCCAGACCCTGGGCGTGCCACGCTAGTTCAACTGTCCAGAGAAGAAAAGAAGAAAGAAAAGGGTCGGGCGTGCCACTTGGGTTCGAAGGCGTGGCACGCCAGGCCAACACTAACACTTAAGAAGACCCTAGGCATGCCACTTGGACTCGAAGGCGTGGCACGGCAGGGACATCAACACATGGGGCGTGCCACTTAAAGAGCTTGGCATGGCGCGCCAAGCCAAATTAGAGGCTGGGCGTGGCACGCTACTCAAACGCCTCTCACACGCCAGCCTGGAAGGTCATGCTCATTGAGTTTTCCTTTCCCTCCAAATTGTAATTTTCTTTTCTCTTTTGTATTTTCTTTATTCTAGTGCTAGGAGTAGTATAAATAACCCCTGGAAGTATTCAGAAAGGGAGTTGGGGTTGTAGAGTAGAGTTTTGTTAAAGTATAGTTTGATTTACTTTTCACATCATCTCTTCCATCTCTTGTATTTTTCTCTGAGCTATGAGTAGCTAAATTCCCTCTCATTGAGAGAGGGAGCTCTGTTGTACTTGATGGATTAATGATAGTTAATTTCTTCTTCTCTTCATCTTCTCTTTGATTTGCTAGAAGGAATTTCATTTTAATGTTAGTGTTCAATCATCTTGGGAAAGAGATTGAATGCAAAATGGGTTTCATGGGAACCTTGGAAAAGGAAACATGAAACCATGCTAGAAATCCCTTCTCACACTTGAGTATGATCTGGGTTTTGGTGTTTGGATATGGTGACATATAATCCTCCCTCTACTTAGACCTATGATGATGTGTGGTATAATCAGGGACCAAGCATATCTCTCTTCATGAGCAATTAGACCAAGAAATTGGCTAATGATCAAGATCTAAGAGATTGAATCACCAAGGGATTGGGGTTCAATCAATCATGATTGCCAAGAGGTCAATGAGTTGCATGATTGAAGGTGATATGAACTGGATTTAATCCAAAGAGAACAACAGCTCCTAATCTCAATGAATCCCCCTATTCTTATCTTCCACATTCTTTATAGCTTTCTTTATATTCTGTCAATCCCCATTCCCATTTACAATTAAGTCATTTATGTTTCTGCACTTTACATTATTGCCATTTCCTTTTCTACACTTTACTGTTTATCTTTGCTTTTGAGTCATTTATATTTATGCCCATTTAAAATTCTGCAATCACAATGCTCAGCTTGACTAATTCACCAATTGATTAAAATTGCTCAAATCTACCAATCTCTGTGGATACGATCCCACTCCATTGTGGGTTATTACTTGACGATAATTTTGGTGCGCTTGCCAAAAGAATGGATTCATCATTTTTATATGGGGAGTGAATTCCGGTCATCAGATATTTGGACACTGTTATCATGCTGAGAACATTCGGTTCTCACCCATGCAGATTTTGTGGTTTTCAGATGCAAGACGTGAGGCTCCTCGCTGAGGCATGCTGGAGACTTCCTTTTGGAGGAGATCCTTAGCATTTTGGGATTTTATTTTGATCTTATATACTTGTTTAGATACTATATTCTTCACTGTATATGTATTTTGTATTAACTCCTCCTAGAGAATATTTTGGAGAAACAGGTCCAGTATATTGTCTTTTGGGTTCTTTTGGGCAATTCCTTTATATATGTATGTATAGTTGTATACTCAGACCAGTTATCTTCGCAAGCCAGGTCCCGAGTCTTGATATATGTATTTTGGCACTCTTTTGTATATCTCTTGGTGTCAGTTTACTCTTTTTCTGTTTCATTTACGCTATCGATCGGATTGTTGCATTTTTTATTTAACTATTTTGATTTATCCCTTTTTCTTCAAAGGCTCCTAGTTATAAACATCTTTGCAATACTATACGTATTAAATTTCATTTTTAGAAGTCGTAATACCTCGCCACCTCTGTTTTATGACTTAAGCATAAGACTTTGTGTAGTAGGGTGTTACATTATGGTATCAGAGCAGTTCGTTCTTGTAGAGTCTAAGGGACGGACTGACTATGCTTTTGTGCATTCTCTGTGTTTGTGTTTATGTGCTATTAGGATATCTGATTGATATGACTAGCATAAACGTTCATGAGCATACATTTGAGACTTTGGAGCACTAGACATCCGATATTGAGACTAATCAACTTGATATCGATTGTTTGGTGTGTATAGGGACTAGATGGCACCTCGTGGACGCATTCGAGGCCGTGGAAGAGGACGTGCCGGTACTCATGGGCCGGAAACCAATCCGAATGACCCCGTGAACTTCATGGCTACATTGCAGAACATGGCTGCTACTATGCAGGCTACTGCTGAGGCACTCGGGCAGCACATGAACAACAATAATCATAATCATGAGGGAAACGGTGAAAACGGGACTCAAGGTCCAATGACATTGGCAACCTTCTTAAAGGTCAATCCACTGAAGTTCAAGGGGACTACTAATCTAACTGAGGCTGATACATGGTTTCATGCCATGGAGCGAGCACTGCAAGCACAGTTAGTACCTGAGGAACAATGCACTGAGTTTGCTACTTATCTGCTCACCGGGGAAGCATCACATTGATGGCAGAGAACCCGACATCTCATACAGCAGGGCGATGACCCTATCAACTGGGATACCTTCCAGGAAGAATTCAACAAGAAGTACTTTCCAAATTCTACCAGGACGGCCAAAGAACTAGAGTTATTGCAGCTGAAGCAGGGGACTATGTCTGTATTAGAGTATACAGATACCTTTGAAGAATTGTTTAGATTCTCCCGTATGTGTCAAGGAACTCCGGGAGACTTTGAGGAGTGGAAATGGATAAAGTATGAAGGAGGGCTCCGAAGTGACATCTACAGATCTGTAGGGCCTATGGAGATTAGGACTTTCTCTGAGTTAGTAAGCAAGAGCAGAGCCAAAGAATGTGTGAAGAAGACAACTGCAGAAAGAGGAAGCTAGAGGGGATCATTCCCACTGAACTGAGGAAAGAGTTTTACTCCTAGAGGTTCGCCCTTCAAGCGGAGAGGCTTCGCACCACAGAGGACTCAAGGTCAGAACAGCTTTAGAAGGCCCAGCAACAACAACAATGCTTCGGGGAGGAGATTTGGGAAGCAGCCTTTGAATGAGCAGGCTTGCACTAAATATGGGAGTTACCATCCTGGTGTGCCGTGCAAGGCTGGATGGAGATTGGGTTACTCATGTGGCAAGCTGGGTCATAAAGCCTCCAACTGTCCAGAGAAGTAGAAACAGGGTGCTAGAAGAGCACAACAGCCTGGTCTGGTGTTTACTACTTCAGCTATAGGTGCCGAGGGGTCTGAGGCACTTATCAGAGGTAAATGTGAAATGGCTGGTCAAATTTTAAATGCCTTGTTTGATTCTAGAGCATCGCATTCATTCATTGCATTTGAAAAAGCTAGTGAGTTAGGATTAAAGATTGTGGTCTTGGGCTATGATCTGAAAGTGTATAATGCCACCCATGAAGCCATGGTAACTAGGCTAGGATGTCCGCAAGTTTCATTTAGGGTCAAGCAGCGTGACTTTGTACATGATTTAATTTGTCTGTCGATGATCGGTATTGATCTTATCTTAGGGTTGGACTGGTTGTCTAAGAACCACGTTCTGCTCGATTGTTCTGCAAAGTTGGTGTACTTTAAGCCGGGAGATATAGAAGGGCCGGTGGTGGTAAATAACTATTACTTGAATTCTATGGTAGTGCATTGTTCTGGAGCTGAATGTCAGGGTATTTGTTGTTAACCGCGGGAGTCTCGGGTGATGATCAGAGCTTGGAGCAAATTCCAGTTATGTGTGAGTTTCCGGAGGAATTTCCCGACGATGTTGATGAATTCCCACCGAACCGAGAGGTCAAGTTTGCTATTGAGTTGGTACCTGGAGCGGGACCAATCTCAGTTGCCCCTTACCGAATGTCGCCCTTAGAAATGGCCGAGCTCAAGTCTCAGCTAGAGAATCTGTTGGGTAAGAACTTTATTCGACCAAGTGTTTCACTGTGGGGAGCGCCGGTGTTATTGGTGGAGAAGAAAGACGGGAGTATGCGGCTTTGCGTGGACTACAGACAACTGAATAAGGTCACAATAAAGAATAAGTATCCACTGCCGAGGATTGACGATCTCATGGATCAGTTGCAAGGGGTCGGGGTTTTCTCCAAGATTGATTTGCGATCCGGTTACCACCAGATAAGAGTGAGAGAAGAGAACATCCCTAAGACCCCTTTTAGGACTCGTTATAGTCATTACGAGTACACTGTAATGTCTTTTCGGTTGACAAATGCTCCTGCAGTGTTTATGGACTATATGAATAGGATTTTTCATCCGTTTCTGGATAAATTCGTTGTTGTCTTCATTGATGATATACTGGTTTATTCCAAGACTGAAGAAGAGCATGCAGAACACTTGAGGACCATGTTGCAGATACTAAAGGAAAAGAAACTCTATGCGAAACTATCTAAATGCGAGTTCTGGAAACGTGAGGTGAAGTTTTTGGGTCACGTAGTGAGTAAAAAGGGGATAGCAGTTAATCCTGCCAAGGTGGAAGCGGTGATGGAATGGAAGTGACCGACCTCAGCTACTGAGATAAAGAGTTTTCTGGGATTAGCTGGCTACTATTGGAGATTCATCAAAGGTTTCTCACAATTGGCTCTGCCATTGACAAAGTTAACTCGTAAGGACGCGCCGTTTGTTTGGACTTCCAAGTTTGAGGTAAGTTTCCAAGCGTTGAAGCAAAAGTTCACAACTGGTGCACGGAATTGCAATCACACCTTTGCAACTCCGCATAACTAACCAGTAAGTGCACTGCATCGTCCAAGTAATACCTTACGTGAGTAAGGGTCGATCCTACGGAGATTGTCGGCTTGAAGCAAGCTATGGTTATCTTGTAAATCTTAGTCAAGAGATTAGTGATCAAAATGATTTTTGTTTATGAAAGGTAAATAGCATGAATTGAATGATACTTGTGATTCAGTAATGAGGAACAGGTTGAGGTTCCGGAGATGCTCTGTCGTTTGAATCTCTGCTGTCCTAATATTTTCTTCTCCAAACACGCATGGCTTCCTTCCATGGCAGGCTGTATGTTGGTGGATCACTGTTGTCAATGGCTACCATCTGTCATCTCGGATGAAAAATACCAGGTACGGTTTCTGTACGGCTAATCAACTGTCAGATCTCTCATCTTGGATGAAAAATACCAGGTACAGCTACCGCAGGCTAATCATCTGTCGGTTCTCACTTGTGCCGGAATAGGATCTCTCTATCCTTTGCACACTGTCACTGCGCCCAACATTCGCGAGTTTGAAGCTCATCATAGTCATCCCGTTCCAGATCCTACTTGGAATACCACAAACAAGATTTAGACTTTTTGGATCTCAAGAATGCCGCCAATTGGTTCTAGCCTCTACCACGAAGGTTCTAATCTCACGGACTCGGTCCGTGGATTAGAGACCCAAGAGATACGCACTCAAGCTGTCGCCTAATGACTACGTTGAGCTCGGGTAGAACGAGAGTGGTTGTCAAGCACGCGTTCATAAATTTGAGAATGATGATGAGTGTCACGGATCATCATATTCTCTATATTGAAGTACGAATGAGTATCTTAGAATAGAATCAAGCGTGAGTGAATAGAAAACAATAGTAATTGCATTAATCCATTGAGACACAGCAGAGCTCCTCACCCCCACCTATGGGGTTTAGAGACTCATGCCATAGAAGATAAAATATGAAATGTAAAAATGTCATGAGTTTTCAAATAAATCTCTAAAAGTAGTTTTTATACTAAACTAGTAACTTAGGTTTACAAAAAATGAGTAACTAAGTGCAGATAGTGCAGAAATCCACTTTCGGGGCCCACTTGGTGAGTGTTTGGGCTGAGCTTTCAAGCTTCCACATGCATGTGCTTCAAATTGGAGTTAAACGCCACCCTGGGTGCCAAAATGGGCGTTTAATGCCAAGAAGTGTGCTTATTATGGCGTTTTACGCCAGAAAAAGGTCTCTCACTGGCGTTTAACGCCAGTTTGGGCCATCAGATCTCGGGCAAAGTATGAACTATTATATATTGCTAGAAAGCCTAAGATTTCTACTTTCTAACATAATTGCGAGCGCGCCAATTGGGCTTCTGTAGCTCTAGAAAATCCATTTCGAGTGCAAGAGGGTCAGAATCCAACAACATCTACAGTCCTTTCTCAGCCTTTGAATCAGATTTTTGCTCAGGTCCCTCAATTTCAGCCAGAAAATACCTGAAATTACAGAAAAAAACACAAACTCATAGTAAAATCCATAAACGTGATTTTTGCATAAAAACTAATAAAAATATAATAAAAAGTAACTAAAACATACTAAAAACTACCTAAAAACAATGCCAAAAAGCGTATAAATTATCCGCTCATCACAACTCCAAACTTAAATTGTTGCTTGTCCCCAAGCAACTAAAAACAAATTAGGATAAAAAGAAGAGAAAATACAATAAATTTCAAAAATATCAATGAAGATTAGTTTTAATTAGATGAGCGGGACTAGTAGCTTTTGCCTCTAAACAGTTTTGGCATCTCACTTTATCCTTTGAAGTTCAGAATGATTGGCATCCATAGGAACTCAGAATTCAGATTGTGTTATTGATTCTCCTAGTTTAGTATATTGATTGTTGAACACAGCTACTTTATGAGTCTTGGCCGTGACCCTAAGCATCTTGTTTTCCAGTATTACTACCGGATACATAAATGCCACAGACACATAACTGGGTGAACCTTTTCAGATTGTGACTCAGCTTTGCTAGAGTCCTCAGTTAGAGTTGCCCAGAGTTCTTAAGCACACTCTTTTTGCTTTGGATCACGACTTTAACCACTCGGTCTCAAGCTTTTCACTTAGACCTTCATGACACAAGTACATGGTTAGGGACAGCTTGATTTAGCCACTTAGGCCAGGATTTTATTCCTTTGGGACCTCCTATCCATTAATGCTCAAAGCCTTGGATCCTTTTTACCCTTGCCTTTTAGTTTAAAGGGTTATTGGATTTTTCTGCTAGCTTTTTCTTTTACTCTCTTTTTGTTTTTTTCGTAAGCTTTGTATTTTTCACTGCTTTTTCTTGCTTCAAGAATCAATTTTATGATTTTTCAGATTATCAATAACATTTCTCTTTTTTCATTATTCTTTCAAGAGCCAACAATTTTAACATTCATAAACTTTACTATAAAAAATATGCACTGTTCAAGCATACATTCAGAAAGCAAGAAGTATTGCCACCACATCAAAATAGTTAAACTAATTTCAAGATAAATTTTGAAAGTATGTACTTCTTGTTCTTTTGTAAATATAAACATTTTTCATTTAAGAAAGGTGAGAGATTCATGGAATCATTCATAGCTTTAAGACATGGACTCTAAACACTAATGATCATGCAATAAAACAAGACTTGGACAGAAAATAAACATAAAAACCGACAAATAACAATAAAAGAAAGGAAATTAAGGAGCGGGTCCACCTTAGTGACGGCGGCTACTAATACTTATGGAATAATAATTAAAGACATAAAAATAAACAACTCTAATACTAATGCTCATGTAACTCTTAAAATAGGTCTCTAATAACAAAAATTATCATAGAGTTAGGACTCAACAACCTTTATTTTGAGAGATACGTGCTCCTTCAATCTATGGGACGTCTAGCTCTTCAAGGGGCAGCCTCTGGCGCTTTAGCTCCTGTATCTCACGCCCTTGTTTCTCTTGTTCTTTGAACAGTTTACAGAGCATGCTATTTTGATTCTTTTGCTCTTCTTTGAGTTGATCCATAGCTTCTTGCAGCTTGGTGACAGATGCTTCTAAGCGGGCCCAATAGTCAAATTGAGGAATTTCTGGGAGGAGCTCATGTGCCCTCCTCTTGATGGGGTTGTCTTAAACTTGAGGTCCATCCATCACCTTCTTGGTGATTGAGCATTCAACTGGGATATATTCATCCACACCCATCTTTACCCCCGCATCATTACATAACAGACTAATTAAGCTTGGGTAAGCCAATTTGGCCTTACTGGATTCCTTGTTTGCAAATATGTAAATTTCACCAGGGATCAGCTGATGAATCTCTACCTCTTTCCCCAGCATAATACAGTGAATCATCACTGCCCTCTTGATAGTGACTTCAGAGCGGTTGCTGGTTGGGAGTATAGAACGTCTAATGAAATCCAGCCAACCTCTAGCAACTGGTTTGAGATCTCCTCTCTTTAGCTGGTTTGGGACACCTTTTGAATTAGTAATCCACTTGGTTCCAGGGAGACATATGTCCTCTAGAACTTGATCTAGCCTTTTATCTTTGGTCATTCTCCTATTAAAGGACTCTGGATCATCTTGTAGTTGAGGAAGTTTGAGAACTTCTCTCACTTTGTCAAAGTGGAAGTAAATAATCTTCCCTCTGACCATAGTCCGAAAGGAGTAGAAAGCAGTTCCCTCTAATCTTTGCTTATCCGTCATCCACAGAATTGCATAGAATTCCTGGATCATGTTTCTTCCAACATGTGTCTCAGGATTAGCCAGGACTTCCCAACCCCTGTTTAGAATTTGCTCTTGGATCTCCGGTTATTCGTCTTCTTTTAGATTGAACTTAACTTCCGGGATCACTGATCTTCTGCACACAATTTTGAAGTAATGGTCTGCATGTTCTTTGGTGCATAAATTCTCATGCATCCAAAGTGGCTTTGGAATGCTTTCTTTCTTGCCTCTTGAAGTGGTTTGTCTTCTTTTGGGAGCCATGAGATTCGTTTGTTTTAGCTCAGGGATCATGGAAATCACACCAAACTTAGAGATTTGCTTGTCCTCAAGCAAAAATAAATAAAAAGAAGATGAATAGATGGAGAGAAGGATTCAAATGATGGGTAAAAAGGGTTGGCCGAATGTAAATTTAAAAGGGAGGGAGGGAATGGGTTTCGAATTTTTAGAAAAAGATATGATTGATAAAAGATAAGATTTTTAAAATTTAAAAGATTTGAAAAAGATATGAGGAAGTTAAATCTGAATTTTTGGTTAATGCACCTAAGAAATAAAAGATAATATGGATGAATTAAAAAGATTTGGAAAGAAATTGGAAAGATAAATGAGTTTTTAAAAACGTTTTGAAAAGGAATTGAAGAGAATTTATAAGATTATTAATTTTTGGAATTGGAAATTGAAAGATGAATATTTGAAACATTTTTATGTAGAAAATTATGAATTAAAACATGAAAATTCGAAAAAAATTGAATTGGAAACGAAATTACCTCCCCTTTGCTGTTCTGGCGTTAAACGCCCAGAATGATAGCCATTCTGGCGTTTAACGCCCATCTGGTAGCCATTTTGGGTGTTTAACGCGTTAAACACCAGAAATCCTTTGTTACTGGGCTTTTTTTTTTCTAAACGCCCAGGATGCTGCTGTTTCTGGTGTTAAACGCCCAGAATGCTACCCATTCTGGCGTTTAACGCCCAAAATGCTCCTTTAATGGCGTTTTAATGCTAGTGAGCTCTTTTTCTCTGTGATTCCTCTATTTTATGTCCTGAACCTCCATTTTTCTGACTTATTCACTGAAATGTATTAACTAACATGAGTAACAAAATTAAATAGACTTATATAATTGTTATAAACATCTAAATTTTTATAATGGCTGGGTTGCCTCCCAGCAAGTGCTTCTTTACTGTCTTTAGCTGGACTTTTACTGAGCTTTTAATTTAGTCTCAGTTTTGAGCACTCTTGCTCAACATTGCCTTCAAGATAATGTTTGACTCTCTGTCCATTAACAATGAACTTTTTGTCAGAGTCAATATCCTGAATCTCTACATATCCATATGGTGACACACTTGTAATCATATATGGTCCCTTCCACCGGGATTTCAATTTCCCAGGGAACAATCTGAGCCTAGAGTTAAACATTAGAACCTTCTGTCCTAGCTCAAAGACTCTAGATGACAGCTTTCTATCATGCCATCTTTTTGCTTTCTCCTTGTAAATTTTAGCATTTTCGAAAGCATTGAGTCTGAACTCCTCCAGCTCATTCAACTGGAGTAATCTTTTCTCTCTGGCTACCTTAGCATCAAGGTTTAGGAACCTAGTTGCCTAGTAGGCCTTGTGTTCCAGTTCTACTGGCAGATGACAGGCTTTTTGATACACCAGCTGGTATGGAGAGGTCCCTATAGGAGTCTTGAATGAGGTTCTGTATGCCCACAGAGCATCATCCAGACGTCTTGTCCAATCCCTTCTACAGGTAATTACAGTCCGTTCCAGGATTCGTTTTAGTTCTCTATTTGAGACTTCAGTCTGCCCATTTGTCTGTGGATGATATAGAGTTGCCACTTTGTGGTTAATTCCATATCGGATCAGAGTAGAGTCAAGCTGTTTATTGCAGAAATGAGTGCCTCCATCACTGATCAGTACCCTAGGGACACCGAACATGCTGAAGATATGCTTCTGGAGGCACTTCATCACTGTCTTAGTATCATTAGTGGGTGTTGCAGTTGCCTCTACCCATTTAGATACATAGTCTACTGCCACCAGAATATAAGTGTTTGAATATGATGGTGGAAAAGGCCCATGAAGTCAATACCTCATATATCAAACAACTCAATCTCTAAGATCCCTTGTTGAGACATGGCATAACCGTGAGGCAGATTACCAGCTCTCTGGCAACTGTCACAGTTACGTACAAACTCTCAGGAGTCTCTATAGAGAGTAGGCCAGTAGAAGCTACATTGGAGAACCTTTGTGGTTATTCGCTCACCTCCAAAATCTCCTCCATATTGTGATCCATGGTAATGCCATAGGATCTTTTGTGCCTCTTCTCTAGGCACACATCTACGGATTATTCCGTCTGCACATATCTTAAAGAGATATGGTTCATCCCACAGGTAGTACTTCGCATCAGAAACCAATTTTTTTGTTTGCTGCTTACTGTACTCGTTGGGTATGAATCTCACAGCTTTATAGTTTGCAATGTCTGCAAACCATAGTACTTCCTGAATGGCAAAGAGTTGCTCATCCGAAAAGGTTTCAGAGATCTCAGTAGGAGGTATGGACGCTCCTGCTACTGGTTCTATCCGGGACAGGTGATCAGCTACTTGGTTCTCTATCCCTTTTCTGTCTCTTATTTCTTTATCAAACTCTTACAGAAGCAGCACCCATCTTATGAGTCTGGGTTTTGAATTCTGCTTTGTGAGGAGATATTTTAGAGCAGCATGGTCAGTGTACACAATCACTTTTGATCCCACTAAATAAGATCTGAACTTGTCAACGGCATAAACCACTGCAAGCAACTCCTTTTCTGTGGTTGTGTAATTCTTCTGTGCGTCATTTAAAACACGGCTAGCATAATAAATGACATGTAGAAGCTTGTCATGCCTCTGTCCCAATACTGCACCAATGGCATGGTCACTGGCATCACACATTAGTTCAAATGGTAATGTCCAGTCTGGTGCAGAAATGACTGGTGCTGTGACCAACTTAGCTTTCAGAGTCTCAAACGCCTCCAGACATTCTGTGTCAAAGACAAATGGTGTATCAGCAGCTAGCAGATTGCTCAGAGGTTTTGCAATTTTTAAAAAATCCTTTATAAACCTCCTATAGAATCCTGCATGCCCCAGAAAGCTTCTGATTGCCTTAACATTAGCAGGTGGTGGTAATTTTTCAATTACCTCTACTTTAGCTTGATCCACCTCTATTCCCTTGTTCGAAATTTTATGCCCAAGGATAATTCCTTCAGTCACCATAAAGTGACATTTCTCCCAGTTTAAAACTAGGTTAGTCTCTTGGCACCTTTTCAGAACAAGTGCTAAATGGTCAAGACAGGAGCTGAATAAGTCTCCAAATACTGAGAAGTCATCCATGGAGACTTCCAAAAATTTTTCTACCATATCAGAGAAGATAGAGAGCATGCACCTCTGAAAGGTTGCAGGTGCATTGTACAGACCAAATGGCATCCTTTTGTAGGCAAATACTCCAGATGGACATGTGAATGCTGTTTTCTCTTGGTCCTGAGGATTTACTGCAATTGGTTGTAACCTGAATAGCCATCCAAAAAGTAGTAGTATTCATGCCCTGCCAGTCTCTCTAGCATCTGGTCTATGAATGGTAAAGGAAAATGATCCTTCCTGGTGGCTGTATTGAGCCTTCTGTAGTCAATACACATACGCCACCCTGTAATTGTTCTTGTAGGAACCAGTTCATTTTTTTCATTATGAACCACTGTCATGCCTCCCTTCTTCAGGATAACTTGGACAGGACTCACCCAGGGGCTATCAGAAATAGGATAAATAATCCCAGCCTCTAGTAACTTAGTGACCTCTTTCTGCACCACCTCCTTCATGGCTGGATTCAGCCGCCTCTGTGGTTGAACCACTGGCTTAGCATCATCCTCCAATAGGATCTTGTGCATGCATCTAGCTGGGCTAATGCCCTTAAGATTACTTATGGACCACCCAAGAGCTGTCTTGTCTGTTCTTAGCACCTGAATTAGTGCTTTCTCTTCTCATGGCTCTAAAGCAAAACTTATGATCACGGGAAAAGTGTCATTTTCTCCCAGAAATGCATATTTTAGGGATGGTGGTAGTGGTTTAAACTCGGGTTTAGGAGGCTTCTCCTCTTCCTGAGGAGTCCTCAGAGGTTCTTCTGTTTTCTCTGGTTCCTCCATATCAGGCTGAATGGTGCATAAAATTGTGATTCACACTTTTCACAACTCCGCACAACTAACCAGCAAGTGCACTGGGTCGTCCAAGTAATACCTTACGTGAGTAAGGGTCGATCCCACGGAGATTGTCGGCTTGAAGCAAGCTATGGTTATCTTGTAACTCTTAGTCAGGATATCAATTATAATTATCAGTTGACTTGCAAATGAACAAGAGAGCATGGATTAAATACTTGTTATGCAGTAATGGTGAATATGTTGGAGTTTTGGAGATGCTTTGTCTTCTGAATCTCTGCTTTCCCCCTGTCTTCTTCTTCACGCACGCAAGGTTCCTCCTATGGCAAGATGTGTGTTGATGGATCACCGTTGTCAATGGTTACCATCCGTCCTCTCAGTGAAAATGGTCCAGGTGCGCTGTCACCGCACGGCTAATCATCTGTCAGCTCTCACTCATGCTGGAATAGGATCCATTGATCCTTTTGCGTCTGTCACTACGTCCAACCCTTGTGAGTTTGAAGCTTGTCATAGTCATTCAATCCCTGAATCCTACTCGGAATACCACAGACAAGGTTTAGACTTTCCAGATTCTCAAGAATGCTGTCAATGGATTCTATCTTATACCACGAATATTCTGATTAAGGAATCCAAGAGATACTCATTCAATTGAAGGTAGAACGGAGGTGGTTGTCAGGCACACGTTCATAGGTTGAGAATGGTGATGAGTGTCACGGATCATCACATCCATCATATTGAAGTACGAATGAACATCTTAGATAGAAACAAGTGTGTGTGAAGAGAAAACAGAAATAATTGCATTCATTCCTCGAGACACAGCAGAGCTCCTCACCCCCAACAATGGAGTTTAGAAACTCATGCCATCAAAGAGTACAAAATTCAGATCTAAAATGTCATGAGATACAAAATATATTTCTAAAAGTTGTTTAAATACTAAACTAGTAACCTAGATTTACAGAAAATGAGTAAACTAAGATAGATGGTGCAGAAATCCACTTCTGGGGCCCACTTGGTATGTGCTGGGGCTGAGACTTGAGCTTTACATGTGCCTAGGCTGTTTCCAGAGTTGAACGCCAGGTTGTAACCTGTTTCTGGCGTTTAACTCCAACTTGTAACCTGTTTCTGGCGTTTAACGCCAGAATGCAACATGGAACTGGCGTTGAACGCCAGTTTACGTCATCTATCCTTGGACAAAGTATGGACTATTATATATTGCTGGAAAGCCCTGGATGTCTACTTTCCAACGCAATTAAGAGCGTGCCAATTGGACTCTTGTAGCTCCAAAAAATCCATTCCGAGTGCAGGGAGGTCAGAATCTAACAGCATTAGCAGTCCTTTTTCAGCCTGAATCAGATTTTTGCTCAGGTCCCTCAATTTCAGCCAGAAAATACCTGAAATTACAGAAAAAAACACAAACTCATAGTAAAATCCATAAACGTGATTTTTGCATAAAAACTAATAAAAATATAATAAAAAGTAACTAAAACATACTAAAAACTACCTAAAAACAATGCCAAAAAGCGTATAAATTATCCGCTCATCACAACTCCAAACTTAAATTGTTGCTTGTCCCCAAGCAACTAAAAACAAATTAGGATAAAAAGAAGAGAAAATACAATAAATTTCAAAAATATCAATGAAGATTAGTTTTAATTAGATGAGCGGGACTAGTAGCTTTTGCCTCTAAACAGTTTTGGCATCTCACTTTATCCTTTGAAGTTCAGAATGATTGGCATCCATAGGAACTCAGAATTCAGATTGTGTTATTGATTCTCCTAGTTTAGTATATTGATTGTTGAACACAGCTACTTTATGAGTCTTGGCCGTGACCCTAAGCATCTTGTTTTCCAGTATTACTACCGGATACATAAATGCCACAGACACATAACTGGGTGAACCTTTTCAGATTGTGACTCAGCTTTGCTAGAGTCCTCAGTTAGAGTTGCCCAGAGTTCTTAAGCACACTCTTTTTGCTTTGGATCACGACTTTAACCACTCGGTCTCAAGCTTTTCACTTAGACCTTCATGACACAAGTACATGGTTAGGGACAGCTTGATTTAGCCACTTAGGCCAGGATTTTATTCCTTTGGGACCTCCTATCCATTAATGCTCAAAGCCTTGGATCCTTTTTACCCTTGCCTTTTAGTTTAAAGGGTTATTGGATTTTTCTGCTAGCTTTTTCTTTTACTCTCTTTTTGTTTTTTTCGTAAGCTTTGTATTTTTCACTGCTTTTTCTTGCTTCAAGAATCAATTTTATGATTTTTCAGATTATCAATAACATTTCTCTTTTTTCATTATTCTTTCAAGAGCCAACAATTTTAACATTCATAAACTTTACTATAAAAAATATGCACTGTTCAAGCATACATTCAGAAAGCAAGAAGTATTGCCACCACATCAAAATAGTTAAACTAATTTCAAGATAAATTTTGAAAGTATGTACTTCTTGTTCTTTTGTAAATATAAACATTTTTCATTTAAGAAAGGTGAGAGATTCATGGAATCATTCATAGCTTTAAGACATGGACTCTAAACACTAATGATCATGCAATAAAACAAGACTTGGACAGAAAATAAACATAAAAACCGACAAATAACAATAAAAGAAAGGAAATTAAGGAGCGGGTCCACCTTAGTGACGGCGGCTACTAATACTTATGGAATAATAATTAAAGACATAAAAATAAACAACTCTAATACTAATGCTCATGTAACTCTTAAAATAGGTCTCTAATAACAAAAATTATCATAGAGTTAGGACTCAACAACCTTTATTTTGAGAGATACGTGCTCCTTCAATCTATGGGACGTCTAGCTCTTCAAGGGGCAGCCTCTGGCGCTTTAGCTCCTGTATCTCACGCCCTTGATTCACTTGTTCTTTGAACAGTTTACAGAGCATGCTATTTTGATTCTTTTGCTCTTCTTTGAGTTGATCCATAGCTTCTTGCAGCTTGGTGACAGATGCTTCTAAGCGGGCCCAATAGTCAAATTGAGGAATTTCTGGGAGGAGCTCATGTGCCCTCCTCTTGATGGGGTTGTCTTAAACTTGAGGTCCATCCATCACCTTCTTGGTGATTGAGCATTCAACTGGGATATATTCATCCACACCCATCTTTACCCCCGCATCATTACATAACAGACTAATTAAGCTTGGGTAAGCCAATTTGGCCTTACTGGATTCCTTGTTTGCAAATATGTAAATTTCACCAGGGATCAGCTGATGAATCTCTACCTCTTTCCCCAGCATAATACAGTGAATCATCACTGCCCTCTTGATAGTGACTTCAGAGCGGTTGCTGGTTGGGAGTATAGAACGTCTAATGAAATCCAGCCAACCTCTAGCAACTGGTTTGAGATCTCCTCTCTTTAGCTGGTTTGGGACACCTTTTGAATTAGTAATCCACTTGGTTCCAGGGAGACATATGTCCTCTAGAACTTGATCTAGCCTTTTATCTTTGGTCATTCTCCTATTAAAGGACTCTGGATCATCTTGTAGTTGAGGAAGTTTGAGAACTTCTCTCACTTTGTCAAAGTGGAAGTAAATAATCTTCCCTCTGACCATAGTCCGAAAGGAGTAGAAAGCAGTTCCCTCTAATCTTTGCTTATCCGTCATCCACAGAATTGCATAGAATTCCTGGATCATGTTTCTTCCAACATGTGTCTCAGGATTAGCCAGGACTTCCCAACCCCTGTTTAGAATTTGCTCTTGGATCTCCGGTTATTCGTCTTCTTTTAGATTGAACTTAACTTCCGGGATCACTGATCTTCTGCACACAATTTTGAAGTAATGGTCTGCATGTTCTTTGGTGCATAAATTCTCATGCATCCAAAGTGGCTTTGGAATGCTTTCTTTCTTGCCTCTTGAAGTGGTTTGTCTTCTTTTGGGAGCCATGAGATTCGTTTGTTTTAGCTCAGGGATCATGGAAATCACACCAAACTTAGAGATTTGCTTGTCCTCAAGCAAAAATAAATAAAAAGAAGATGAATAGATGGAGAGAAGGATTCAAATGATGGGTAAAAAGGGTTGGCCGAATGTAAATTTAAAAGGGAGGGAGGGAATGGGTTTCGAATTTTTAGAAAAAGATATGATTGATAAAAGATAAGATTTTTAAAATTTAAAAGATTTGAAAAAGATATGAGGAAGTTAAATCTGAATTTTTGGTTAATGCACCTAAGAAATAAAAGATAATATGGATGAATTAAAAAGATTTGGAAAGAAATTGGAAAGATAAATGAGTTTTTAAAAACGTTTTGAAAAGGAATTGAAGAGAATTTATAAGATTATTAATTTTTGGAATTGGAAATTGAAAGATGAATATTTGAAACATTTTTATGTAGAAAATTATGAATTAAAACATGAAAATTCGAAAAAAATTGAATTGGAAACGAAATTACCTCCCCTTTGCTGTTCTGGCGTTAAACGCCCAGAATGATAGCCATTCTGGCGTTTAACGCCCATCTGGTAGCCATTTTGGGTGTTTAACGCGTTAAACACCAGAAATCCTTTGTTACTGGGCTTTTTTTTTTCTAAACGCCCAGGATGCTGCTGTTTCTGGTGTTAAACACCCAGAATGCTACCCATTCTGGCGTTTAACGCCCAAAATGCTCCTTTAATGGCGTTTTAATGCTAGTGAGCTCTTTTTCTCTGTGATTCCTCTATTTTATGTCCTGAACCTCCATTTTTCTGACTTATTCACTGAAATGTATTAACTAACATGAGTAACAAAATTAAATAGACTTATATAATTGTTATAAACATCTAAATTTTTATAATGGCTGGGTTGCCTCCCAGCAAGTGCTTCTTTACTGTCTTTAGCTGGACTTTTACTGAGCTTTTAATTTAGTCTCAGTTTTGAGCACTCTTGCTCAACATTGCCTTCAAGATAATGTTTGACTCTCTGTCCATTAACAATGAACTTTTTGTCAGAGTCAATATCCTGAATCTCTACATATCCATATGGTGACACACTTGTAATCATATATGGTCCCTTCCACCGGGATTTCAATTTCCCAGGGAACAATCTGAGCCTAGAGTTAAACATTAGAACCTTCTGTCCTAGCTCAAAGACTCTAGATGACAGCTTTCTATCATGCCATCTTTTTGCTTTCTCCTTGTAAATTTTAGCATTTTCGAAAGCATTGAGTCTGAACTCCTCCAGCTCATTCAACTGGAGTAATCTTTTCTCTCTGGCTACCTTAGCATCAAGGTTTAGGAACCTAGTTGCCTAGTAGGCCTTGTGTTCCAGTTCTACTGGCAGATGACAGGCTTTTTGATACACCAGCTGGTATGGAGAGGTCCCTATAGGAGTCTTGAATGAGGTTCTGTATGCCCACAGAGCATCATCCAGACGTCTTGTCCAATCCCTTCTACAGGTAATTACAGTCCGTTCCAGGATTCGTTTTAGTTCTCTATTTGAGACTTCAGTCTGCCCATTTGTCTGTGGATGATATAGAGTTGCCACTTTGTGGTTAATTCCATATCGGATCAGAGTAGAGTCAAGCTGTTTATTGCAGAAATGAGTGCCTCCATCACTGATCAGTACCCTAGGGACACCGAACATGCTGAAGATATGCTTCTGGAGGCACTTCATCACTGTCTTAGTATCATTAGTGGGTGTTGCAGTTGCCTCTACCCATTTAGATACATAGTCTACTGCCACCAGAATATAAGTGTTTGAATATGATGGTGGAAAAGGCCCATGAAGTCAATACCTCATACATCAAACAACTCAATCTCTAAGATCCCTTGTTGAGACATGGCATAACCGTGAGGCAGATTACCAGCTCTCTGGCAACTGTCACAGTTACGTACAAACTCTCAGGAGTCTCTATAGAGAGTAGGCCAGTAGAAGCTACATTGGAGAACCTTTGTGGTTATTCGCTCACCTCCAAAATCTCCTCCATATTGTGATCCATGGTAATGCCATAGGATCTTTTGTGCCTCTTCTCTAGGCACACATCTACGGATTATTCCGTCTGCACATATCTTAAAGAGATATGGTTCATCCCACAGGTAGTACTTCGCATCAGAAACCAATTTTTTTGTTTGCTGCTTACTGTACTCGTTGGGTATGAATCTCACAGCTTTATAGTTTGCAATGTCTGCAAACCATAGTACTTCCTGAATGGCAAAGAGTTGCTCATCCGAAAAGGTTTCAGAGATCTCAGTAGGAGGTATGGACGCTCCTGCTACTGGTTCTATCCGGGACAGGTGATCAGCTACTTGGTTCTCTATCCCTTTTCTGTCTCTTATTTCTTTATCAAACTCTTACAGAAGCAGCACCCATCTTATGAGTCTGGGTTTTGAATTCTGCTTTGTGAGGAGATATTTTAGAGCAGCATGGTCAGTGTACACAATCACTTTTGATCCCACTAAATAAGATCTGAACTTGTCAACGGCATAAACCACTGCAAGCAACTCCTTTTCTGTGGTTGTGTAATTCTTCTGTGCGTCATTTAAAACACGGCTAGCATAATAAATGACATGTAGAAGCTTGTCATGCCTCTGTCCCAATACTGCACCAATGGCATGGTCACTGGCATCACACATTAGTTCAAATGGTAATGTCCAGTCTGGTGCAGAAATGACTGGTGCTGTGACCAACTTAGCTTTCAGAGTCTCAAACGCCTCCAGACATTCTGTGTCAAAGACAAATGGTGTATCAGCAGCTAGCAGATTGCTCAGAGGTTTTGCAATTTTTAAAAAATCCTTTATAAACCTCCTATAGAATCCTGCATGCCCCAGAAAGCTTCTGATTGCCTTAACATTAGCAGGTGGTGGTAATTTTTCAATTACCTCTACTTTAGCTTGATCCACCTCTATTCCCTTGTTCGAAATTTTATGCCCAAGGATAATTCCTTCAGTCACCATAAAGTGACATTTCTCCCAGTTTAAAACTAGGTTAGTCTCTTGGCACCTTTTCAGAACAAGTGCTAAATGGTCAAGACAGGAGCTGAATAAGTCTCCAAATACTGAGAAGTCATCCATGGAGACTTCCAAAAATTTTTCTACCATATCAGAGAAGATAGAGAGCATGCACCTCTGAAAGGTTGCAGGTGCATTGTACAGACCAAATGGCATCCTTTTGTAGGCAAATACTCCAGATGGACATGTGAATGCTGTTTTCTCTTGGTCCTGAGGATTTACTGCAATTGGTTGTAACCTGAATAGCCATCCAAAAAGTAGTAGTATTCATGCCCTGCCAGTCTCTCTAGCATCTGGTCTATGAATGGTAAAGGAAAATGATCCTTCCTGGTGGCTGTATTGAGCCTTCTGTAGTCAATACACATACGCCACCCTGTAATTGTTCTTGTAGGAACCAGTTCATTTTTTTCATTATGAACCACTGTCATGCCTCCCTTCTTCAGGATAACTTGGACAGGACTCACCCAGGGGCTATCAGAAATAGGATAAATAATCCCAGCCTCTAGTAACTTAGTGACCTCTTTCTGCACCACCTCCTTCATGGCTGGATTCAGCCGCCTCTGTGGTTGAACCACTGGCTTAGCATCATCCTCCAATAGGATCTTGTGCATGCATCTAGCTGGGCTAATGCCCTTAAGATTACTTATGGACCACCCAAGAGCTGTCTTGTCTGTTCTTAGCACCTGAATTAGTGCTTTCTCTTCTCATGGCTCTAAAGCAAAACTTATGATCACGGGAAAAGTGTCATTTTCTCCCAGAAATGCATATTTTAGGGATGGTGGTAGTGGTTTAAACTCGGGTTTAGGAGGCTTCTCCTCTTCCTGAGGAGTCCTCAGAGGTTCTTCTGTTTTCTCTGGTTCCTCCATATCAGGCTGAATGGTGCATAAAATTGTGATTCACACTTTTCACAACTCCGCACAACTAACCAGCAAGTGCACTGGGTCGTCCAAGTAATACCTTACGTGAGTAAGGGTCGATCCCACGGAGATTGTCGGCTTGAAGCAAGCTATGGTTATCTTGTAACTCTTAGTCAGGATATCAATTATAATTATCAGTTGACTTGCAAATGAACAAGAGAGCATGGATTAAATACTTGTTATGCAGTAATGGTGAATATGTTGGAGTTTTGGAGATGCTTTGTCTTCTGAATCTCTGCTTTCCCCCTGTCTTCTTCTTCACGCACGCAAGGTTCCTCCTATGGCAAGATGTGTGTTGATGGATCACCGTTGTCAATGGTTACCATCCGTCCTCTCAGTGAAAATGGTCCAGGTGCGCTGTCACCGCACGGCTAATCATCTGTCAGCTCTCACTCATGCTGGAATAGGATCCATTGATCCTTTTGCGTCTGTCACTACGTCCAACCCTTGTGAGTTTGAAGCTTGTCATAGTCATTCAATCCCTGAATCCTACTCGGAATACCACAGACAAGGTTTAGACTTTCCAGATTCTCAAGAATGCTGTCAATGGATTCTATCTTATACCACGAATATTCTGATTAAGGAATCCAAGAGATACTCATTCAATTGAAGGTAGAACGGAGGTGGTTGTCAGGCACACGTTCATAGGTTGAGAATGGTGATGAGTGTCACGGATCATCACATCCATCATATTGAAGTACGAATGAACATCTTAGATAGAAACAAGTGTGTGTGAAGAGAAAACAGAAATAATTGCATTCATTCCTCGAGACACAGCAGAGCTCCTCACCCCCAACAATGGAGTTTAGAAACTCATGCCATCAAAGAGTACAAAATTCAGATCTAAAATGTCATGAGATACAAAATATATTTCTAAAAGTTGTTTAAATACTAAACTAGTAACCTAGATTTACAGAAAATGAGTAAACTAAGATAGATGGTGCAGAAATCCACTTCTGGGGCCCACTTGGTATGTGCTGGGGCTGAGACTTGAGCTTTACATGTGCCTAGGCTGTTTCCAGAGTTGAACGCCAGGTTGTAACCTGTTTCTGGCGTTTAACTCCAACTTGTAACCTGTTTCTGGCGTTTAACGCCAGAATGCAACATGGAACTGGCGTTGAACGCCAGTTTACGTCATCTATCCTTGGACAAAGTATGGACTATTATATATTGCTGGAAAGCCCTGGATGTCTACTTTCCAACGCAATTAAGAGCGTGCCAATTGGACTCTTGTAGCTCCAAAAAATCCATTCCGAGTGCAGGGAGGTCAGAATCTAACAGCATTAGCAGTCCTTTTTCAGCCTGAATCAGATTTTTACTCAGCTCCCTCAATTTCAGCCAGAAAATACCTGAAATTACAGAAAAATACACAAACTCATAGTAAAGTCCAGAAATATGAATTTTGCCTAGAAACCAATAGAAATATACTAAAAACTAACTAAAACATACTAAAAACTACATGAAATTAACCCCAAAAAGAGAATAAAATATCCGGCACCACCAAACTTAAACTGTTGCTTGTCCCGAAGCAACCAGAAAAATAAAATAGGATAAAAAGAAATTAAGAAGTAATAATATCTCAGAGTTTTGAGTGAAGCTCAGATTCTAATTAGATGAGTAGGACTAGTATCTTTTTGCTTTCGAACAGTTTTGGCATCTCACTTTATCCTTTGAAATTCAGAATGATTGGCATCCATAGGAACTCAGAATTCAGATAGTATTATTGATTCTCCTAGTTTAGTATGTTGAGTCTTGAACACAGCTACTTTATGAGTCTTGGTCGTGGCCTTAAGCACCTTGTTTTTCAGTATTACCACCGGATACATAAATGTCACAGACACATAGTTGGGTGAACCTTTTCAGATTGTGACTCAGCTTTGCTAAAGTCCCCAATTAGAGGTGTCCAGGGTTCTTAAGCACACTCTGTTTTTGCTTTGGATCTTGACTTTAACCGCTCAGTCTCAAGTTTTCACTTGACACCTTCACACCACAAGCACATGGTTAGGGACAACTTGGTTTAGCCGCTTAGGCCAGGATTTTATTCCTTTAGGCCCTCCTATCCACTGATGCTCAAAGCCTTGGATCCTTTTTACCCTTGCCTTTTGGTTTTAAGGGCTATTGGCTTTTTCTACTGCTCCTTCTCTCTTCTTTTTTTTTTCTTGCTACTTTTTCTTGCTTCAAGAATTAATTTCATGATTTTTCAAATCATCAATAACATTTCTCTTGCTCATTATTCTTTCAGGAGCCAACAATTTTAACATTCATAAAATTCAATATAAAAAACATGCACCATTCAGGCATTCATTCAGAAGACAAAAAGCATTGCCACCACATTTAGATAACTAGAATTTTCATTATTAAAAACTCGAAAAAAAAAATTTTGCCTCCTTATTCTAAAAATTTGCTATTTTATTCATGTTTGATGATGATGAGAAAAATAAACTATAGCTTAATTGGAGATAAAATCAAAATAGAGATACTAATTACTACCACTCATATATGACTTCTAAGGTAAATTTCTAATAAGAATAATTATCACAGAGTATAGGCTAAGATTAGAACTCAACAACCTTGAATTTGGGATGTGGATGCCTCTTTAGTTTGTGGAGTGCTTGGCCCTTCAAGAGATAGCTTTTGGCGCTTCAATTCCTTCAGTTCACGCCCTTGCTCTTCTTGTTCTCTAAGCAGTTTGCAGAGCATGCTGTTTTGATTTTGCTGTTCTTCTTTCAGTTGATCCACAGCTTCTTGCAACTTGGTGATAGATGCTTCTAGGCGCTCCCAGTATTCAATTTGAGGGATTTCCGGAAGGAACTCCCGTGCTTTCTTCTTGATGGAGTCATCCTGCACTTGTTGTCCTTCCATAGACTTTTTGGTGATTGGTTGCTCAACTGAGATATACTCATCTACTCCTATTTTTACCCCAGCATCTTTACATAACAGAGAGACCAAGCTTGGATAAGCCAATCTGGCATGTTTGGAGTTCTTGTTTGCAATTTTGTAAATCTCACAAGCAATCAGCTGATGAACTTTCACTTCTTTTTCCAGCATAATGCAATGAATCATCACTGCTCTTCTGATGGTGACCTTAGAGCGGTTGCTAGTGGGTAGTATAGAGCACCCAATGAAGTCCAGCCAGCCTCTGGCGACTGGTTTGAGATATCCTCTTTTGAGTTGGTTTGGGGCACCCTTTGTGTTGGTTGTCCATTTGGCTCCAGGGAGACATATGTCCTCTAAGATTTTGTCCAAGCTCAGGTTTGATCTCATCATTCTCCTATTAAAGGAGTCTGGGTCATCTTGCAGTTGAGGCAGCTTGAAGATCTCCCTTATTTTGTCAGGGTGGGTGTGAACAATCTTTCCTCTGACCAGAGTTCTATAGTCATAGAATGCGGTTCCAGCTATTCTCTGCCTGTTCGTCTGCCACAGATTAGCATAGAATTCCTGAACCATGTTTCTTCCCACCTTTGTTTCAGGATTAGCTAGGACTTCCCAGCTTCTGTTTCGAATTTGCTCTTGGATTTCTGGATATTCGTCTTCTTTCAGATTGAATTTAACTTCCGGGATCACTGACCTTAGACCCATTATTTTGTAGTAATGGTCTGAATGTTCTTTGGTTAAGAACTTTCCTTGATTCCAAAGTGATTTTGGAATATTCTCTTTCTTGCCTCTTGAGTTGGTTTGTTTTCCCTTGGGGGCCATGATCTTAGTGGGTATTGGCTAAGTGATCACAGATAAACACACCAAACTTAGAGGTTTTCTTGTCCTCAAGCAAAAGAAAGAAAAGAAGAGGGAGATAAGGAGAGCCAAGTCCAAATGGTGAAGGTGGGGGGGAGGCCAAACTAGGATTTAAAGGGAAGGGGGGTGGGTTTCGAAAATTTTGAAGAAGATATGATTTGTAAAAGATAAGTATGATAGGAAAATGATGCACTTTAAAATTCAAAATATATGAATAATATGAAAGATATTTGAAAAAGATAGCTTTGTTTTGAAAAAGATATTGTGAAGATTAAAAAAAGATATTGATGAGTTGAAAAAGATAGGAAAGGAGATAGATTTGTTTTGAAAAAGATTTGAAAAGAATTTGAAGAGGATTTTAAAAAAAAAGTTTATGTTTAGAATTAAGATACATTTGATATCTTTTGAAAAAGGATTTGAAAAATTAGGATTTGTAATATGTTTATGCAAGAAATCATGAATTGAAACATGAAAAATAGAAAAAATTTGAAGTGAAAATGAAATTACCTACTCCCCACAATCCTGGCGTTAAACGCCCAACTACTGCATGTTTTGGGCGTTTAACGCCCAGTTGGTGCTTGGTCTGGGCGTTTAACGCCCAGCTGTTGCTTCTAGCTAGCGTTAAATGCCCAGTAGATGCTCCTTTTGGGCGTTTAACGCCCAAAACAGCTCTTACTGGCTTTTTTTTTCGCACCAGTGAGCTTCTTTTTTCTGTTTTGTATTCTGAATCCTTCTACAACCCTATGAACTTATGCAATTGATTCTTTACCTTGAAGATTATTTATAATAAACCTGTATAAAAATAAAAATAAATAAGAAAAAGTTTTGCTAATGGCTGGGTTGCCTCCCAGCAAGCGCTTCTTTATTGTCTTTAGCTGGACCTTGCTGAGGTTTTAATCTAGCCTCATCCTTGAGCAATCTTGCTCAACATTGCCTTCAAGATAATGCTTGATTCTCTGTCCATTAACAATGAACTTCTTATTAGAATCAATGTCTTAAAGCTCCACATAGCTATATGGTGACACACTTGTAATCACATATGGTCCCCTCCACCGGGATTTCAGTTTCCTGGGGAATAGCCTGAGCCTAAAGTTAAACAGCAGAACCTTCTGTCCTGGTTCAAAGACTCTAGATGATAGCTTTCTATCATGCCACCTCTTTGCTTTCTCTTTGTAGATCTTGGCATTTTTGAAAGCAGTGAGTCTGAATTCCTTTAGCTCATTCAGCTGGAGCAATCTTTTTTCTCTGGCTAAATTGGCATCAAAGTTTAGAAATCTGGTTGCCCAGTAGACTTTATGTTCCAGTTCCATGGGCAGATGACAGGCCTTACCATACACAAGCTGGTAAGGAAAGGTCCCCTATAGGAGTCTTGAATGCTGTTCTGTAAGCCGACAGAGCATCATCCAAGCTTCTCGCCCAATCCTTTCTACGGGTACTTACAGTCCGTTCCAGGATTCTTTTTAGTTCTCTATTAGAGACTTCAGCTTGCCCATTTGTCTGTGGATGATACGGAATTGCCACCTTGTGGCTAATTCCATACCGGACCATAGCAGAGTAAAGCTGTTTGTTACAGAAGTGAGTGCCCCATCACTAATTAGTGCTCTAGGGACACCAAACCTGCTGAAGATATGTTTCTGGAGGAACTTCAGCACTGTCTTAGTATCATTAGTGGGTGTGGCAATAGCCTCTACCCATTTGGATACATAGTCGACTGCAACCAGAATATAAGTGTTTGAGTATGATGGTGGGAAAGGCCCTATGAAGTCAATACCCCATACATCAAACAACTCAATCTCCAAGATTCCTTGTTGAGGCATGGCGTAACCATGAGGCAGATTACTAGCTCTCTGGCAACTGTCACAGTTACATACAAATTCTCGGGAATCTCTATAGAGGGTAGGCCAGTAGAAGCCACATTGAAGGACCTTAGTGGCTGTTCGCTCACCCCCGAAATGGCCTCCATATTGTGACCCATGGCAATGCCATAAGATCTTCTGTGCTTCTTCTCTAGGCACACACCTTCGGATTATTCCGTCTGCACATCTCTTAAAGAGATAGGGTTCATCCCACAAGTAGTACTTTGCATCAGTAATTAATTTTTTCTTTTGTTGCCTGCTGTACTCCTTGGGTATGAACCTTGCAGCTTTATAGTTTGCGATGTCTGCAAACCATGGCATTTCCTGAATGGCGAACAAATGCTCATCAGGAAAGGTTTCAGAGATCTCAATAGAGGGAGAGGACGCCCCTTCTACTGGCTCTATCCGGGACAGATGATCAGCCACTTGGTTTTCTGTCCCTTTTCTGTCTCTTATTTCTATATCAAACTCTTACAGAAGCAACACCCATCTTATGAGCCTGGGTTTTGAATCTTGCTTTGTAAGTAGATATTTAAGAGCAGCATGGTTAGTATACACAATCACTTTTGATCCTACTAAGTATTATCTAAACTTGTCAATGGCATAAACCACTGCAAGCAATTCTTTTTCTGTGGTTGTGTAATTTTTCTGGGCATCATTTAAAACACGACTAGCATAATAAATAACATGTAGAAGCTTGTCATGCCTCTGCCCCAATACTGCACCAATGGCATGGTCACTGGCATCACACATTAATTCGAATGGTAATGTCCAGTCTGGTGCAGAAATAACTGGTGTTGTGACCAGCTTAGCTTTCAGGGTTTTAAACGCCTGCAGGCACTCTGTGTCAAACACAAATGGCAGGTGGTGGTAATTTTTCAATTACCTCCACCTTAGCTTGATCCACCTCTATTCCCTTGTTCGAAATCTTCTGCCCAAGGACAATCCCTTCAGTCACCATAAAGTGATATTTTTCCCAGTTTAAAACCAGGTTAGTTTCTTGGCATCTTTTCAGAACCAATGTCAGGTGATCAAGACAGGAGCTAAATGAGTCTCCATATACTGAAAAGTCATCCATGAAGACTTCCAGAAAATTTTCCCCCATATCAAAGAAAATAGAGAGCATGCATCTCTGAAAGATTGCAGGTGCATTACACAGCCCAAATGGCATCCTTCTGTAGGCAAAGTGGATTACACAGCCCAAATGGCATCCTTCTGTAGGCAAAGTGCATTACACAGCCCAAATGGTACATTAGCACTTGAGGTAGTGCTTCCTCTTCCTGTGGATTTAAAGCAGAGCTTATGATCACTGGAAAAGTGTCATCTTCTTCTAGAAATGCATATTTCAGGGATGGTGGTAATGGTTTGAGCTCGTGTTTAGGAGGTTTTTCCTCTTCCTGAGGAATTTCCAGAAGCTCTTTCAATTCCTCTGAATCCTCCAGATCAGGCTGAATATCTTTAAAGATGTCTTCCAGCTCTGATTCGAGACTCTCAGCCATGTTGATCTCCTCTACCAAAGAGTCAATAAGATCAAATTTCATGCAGTCTTTTGGTGTGTCTGGATGCTGCATGGCTTTGATAGCATTTAACTTGAACTCATCCTCATTGACCCTCAGGGTTACTTCCCCCTTTTGGACATCAATGAGAGTTCGTCCAGTTGCTAGGAAGGGTCTTCCTAGAATGAGAGTAGCACTCTTGTGCTCCTCCATTTCCAGCACTACAAAGTCAGTGGGAAAGGCGAATGGCCCAACCCTGACAATCATGTCTTCAATCACGCCTGATGGGTATTTAATGGAGCCATTAGCAAGTTGGAGACATATCCTGGTTGGTTTGACTTCTTCAGTTAAACCAAGCTTTCTGATAGTGGATGCATGTATTAGGTTGATGCTTGTCCCAAGATCACATAAAGCTGTCTTGGTGCAATCACCCTCTAATATGCATGGTATCATAAAGCTCCCGGGATCCTTAAGCTTTTCTGGGAAGCTTTTCAAAATGACTGCACTATATTCCTCAGTGAGAAGAACTCTTTCAGTTTCTCTCCAATCCTTCTTATGACTCAAGATCTCTTTCATGAACTTGGCATAAGAGGGTATTTGCTCAAGTGCCTCTGCAAACGGAATCTTTATTTACAGAGTCCTGAGGTAGTCTGCAAAGCAAGCAAATTGCTTATCCTGCTCCTTGATAAACCCATATTTCATGAGTTATTTTGTGCTTAGTTTGAGTGATTTATTCAATCCTTCACCCACTTATTCATATTAATTGCATGGTTTTACTTTCCCTTCCTTATTAGGTGATGTACGTGAAAAATATGTTTCCTAAGCTTTAAAATTAATTATTTTAATTACCTTTATTTCCATTCGATGCTGTGATTAGTGTGTTGAGTAGTTTCAGATTTTCTAAGACAGAATGACTTAAAGGATGGAAAAGGAAACGTACAAAAATGGAAGGAAAGTGCAAAACGGAGTTTTGAAGAAACTGGCATCCACGCGATCGCATGGACGACGCGATCGCGTGTCAGGAGCGAAGAAGCAGCGACGCGGCCGCATGACTGACGCGGCCGCGCGACTTGAGCATAGCGCATTCGATGCGGACGCGTGACCGACGCGACCGCGCCACAAGGAAAACTCCAGATGACACGACCGCGTGACCCACGCGGACGCGTGACAGAGGCCACATATCAAAATTTACAGAATACACCCCCAGCGACTTCTGAAGCCCTTTTGGCCCAGATCCAGGTACATAACACACAGAATAGAGGCTATAAAGTGGGGGAATGCATCCATTCAAAGGGGAGCTCGCCAATTTTTACTTCCCATGATTTAGATTTAGTCTTGAGAGAGGTTCTCTCCTTTCTCTCTTAGGATTTAGGACTTCTCTTAGTTTGTAAGAGTGACTCTCGATCCAGGTTTTACGTTTCTTTGTTTTAGCTTCCCTTTCACTTTTATTTATTCCAGCACTTGAGTTGATTATTTACTTTTATAATTGAATTTATGAATTATTCCATGTTACAGATTATTATTTGAATTAATGATATTTGAGGTATTTTTAGTTTATGATTGCTCTTTTTAATTTATGTTATCATTGTTTCCGATCTGAAGATATTTTATTCCAGTAATTTACTTTTTCCCCTTTTGGTCTTGGTTAAGAAATCAGTAACTCAACAATTACCAACTCAGCAAAATTGATAATCGTTATTTTGCTAATTGAACTGAACTTCAATAATCCCAACTTTTTCTTAGGAAATAAATAGGATTCGAAGGCCAAACTAATTAGTCCCTTGACTTTCCTTTGCTTTAGTAAAGGTCAACTAAGTGGAATTTAGATTCAACTTTCATTATTGTTGAGAGAGATAATTAAGTTGGACTTCCAATTTCTCTTACCTTGCCAAAAGTTTGCTTTACAGTTTTATTTATTTTAATTTCCAATTACTTTACTTGTCATTTAAATCACTAGCTTCTCACCTTCTAAACCCCGATTACAACCTTTATAGCCAATCATAAGAACATACTTCCTTGCAGTTCCTTGAGAAGACGACCCGAAGTTTGAATACTCGGTTAACAATTTTTAAGGGATTTGTTACTTGTGACAACCAAAATGTTTGCACGAAGGGTGATGAGCGGATAATTTACACGCTTTTTGGCATTGTTTTTAGTATATTTTTAGTAGAATCTAGTTACTTTTAGGGATGTTTTCATTAGTTTTTATGTTAAATTCACATTTCTGGACTTTACTATGAGTTTGTATATTTTTCTGTGATTTCAGGTATTTTCTGGCTGAAATTGAGGGACTTGAGCAAAAATCAGATTCAAAGGTTGAAGAAGGACTGCTGATGCTGTTGGATTCTGACCTCCCTGCACTCAAAGTGGATTTTCTGGAGCTACGAAACTCAAAATGGCGGACTTCCAATTACGTTGGAAAGTAGACATTTAGGGCTTTCCAGCAATGTATAATAGTCCATACTTTGGCCGAGTTTAAATGACGTAAAAGGGCATTGAACGCCAGTTCTACGCTGCTATCTGGAGTTAAACGCCAGAAACAAGTCACAAGCCAGAGTTGAACACCAGAAATACGTTACAAACTGGCGTTCAACTCCAAGATTGACCTCTACACGTGTAACATTTAAGCTCAGCCCAAGCACACATCAAGTGGGCCCCGGAAGTAGATTTATGCATCAATTACTTACTTTTGTAAACCCTAGTAACTAGTTTAGTATAAATAGGACTTTTTACTATTGTATTTGACATCCTGGGACGTTTTGTTCTTAGATCATGGGTGCTGGCCATTCGGCCATGCCTGAACCTTTCACTTATGTATTTTCAACGGTAGAGTTTCTACACTCCATAGATTAAGGTGTGGAGCTCTGCTGTTCCTCAAATATTAATGCAAAGTACTACTGTTTTTCTATTCAATTCAACTTATTCTGCTTCTAAGATATTCATTCGCACTTCAACTTGAATGTGATGAACGTGACAATCATCATCATTCCCTATGAACGCGTTCCTGACAACCACTTCTGTTCTACCTTAGATTGAATGAGTATCTCTTGGATCTCTTAATCAGAGTCTTCGTGGTATAAGCTAGATTGATGGCGGCATTCATGAGAGTCCGGAAAGTCTAAACCTTATCTGTGGTATTTCGACTAGGACTCTGGGATTGAATGACTGTGACGAACTTCAAACTCGCGAGTGCTGGGCGTAGTGACAGACGCAAAAAAAGGGTGAATCCTATTCCAGTATGATCGAGAACCTCAGATGATTAGCCGTGCTGTGACAGAGCATTTGGACCATTTTCACAAGAGGATAGGATGTAGCCATTGACAACGGTGATGCCCTTACAGAAAGCCAGCCATGGAAAGGAGTAAGACTGATTGGATGAAGACAGCAGGAAAGCAGAGATTCAGAGGAACGAAAGCATCTTTATACGCTTATCTGAAATTCTCACCAATGAATTACATAAGTGTTTCTATCCTTATTTTATGTTTACTTATTATTTAATTTCGAAAACTCCATAACTATTTTATATCTGCCTGACTGAGATTTACAAGGTGACCATAGCTTGCTTCATACCAACAATCTCCGTGGGATCGACCCTTACTCACGTAAGGTTTATTACTTGGATGACCCAGTGCACTTGCTTGTTAGTTGTATCGAAGTTGTGAATGAAAAACGATTTATTAAGACGTGCGTACAGAGTTTCTGGCGCTGTTACCTGAGATCACAATTTCGTGCACCAAGTTTTTGGCACCGTTGCCGGGGATTGTTCGAGTTTGAACAACTGACGGTTCATCTTGTTGCTCAGATTAGGTAATTTTCTTTTTGTTTTATTTTCAAAAATTTTTCAAAAACCTTTCAAAAATTTCTCATCTGTTTTCGAAAAAAAATAATAATAATAAAATAAATCTTTTTAAAAATATATTTTTCTTCAGAATTTTTAAAAATGAATTCTAGTGTTTCATGATGAATTGTTGAATCCTGGCTGGCTATGAAGCCATGTCCAAATTCCCTTGGACTGAGGATTCAACTAATCACTCCAATGCATGTAATTATATACTAAAGCTTGGCTGGCTATTAAGCCATGCCTGACCCTTTGATTGGAGCTTTAGTTTAAACAGCATAAGATTCCTGGAATTCATATTAAAAATTTTGGAATCCTTATTTTTCTTTTTCAAAATGATTTTCAAAAAAAAATTAAAAGAAAATACAAAAAAATTCATAAAATCATAAAAATCAAAAAAATATTTTGTATTTCTTGTTTGAGTTTTGAGTCAGATTTAAAGTTTGGTGTCAATTGCATGTTTATCTTGTATTTTTCGAAAAATTCATGCATTCATGGTGTTCTTCATGATCTTCAAGTTATTCTTGGTAAGTCTTCTTGTTTGATCTTGATGTTTTCTTGTTTTGCATCTTTTCTTGTTTTTCATGTGCATTTTTGCATTCATAGTGTCTAAACATGAAAGATTTCTAGGTTTGGTGTCTTGCATGTTTTCTTTGCATATAAAAATTTTCAAAAATAAGTCTTGATGTTCATCATGACATTCAAAGTGTTCTTGGTGTTCATCTTGACATTCATAGTGTTCTTGCATGAATTCATATTTTTGATCCAAAATTTTCATGCATTGAGTCATTTTCATGTTTTTCCCTCTCATCAAAAAAAAAATTTTCAAAAATCAAAAAATATCTCCCCCTTTTTCTCTCATAAATTTCGAAAATTTGGATTGACTTTTTCAAAAATTTTTATAAATCTAGTTGTTTTCATGAGTCAAATCAAATTTTCAAATTTTATCTTTTTCAAAAATCTTTTTCAAAAATCATATCTTTTTCACTTTTCTTATTTATTTTCGAAAATTTTTAAAATATTTTTCAAAAATATTTTTCTTATCTTTATCTCCTAATTTTCGAAAATAACATCATCAATTAATGTTTTGATTCAAAAATTTCAAGTTTGTTACTTGCTTGTTAAGAAAGATTCAGACTTTAAGTTCTAGAATCATATCTTGTGATTTCTTGTGAATCAAGTCATTAATTGTGATTTTAAAAATCAAATCTTTTTCAAAACTAATTTCAATCATATCTTTTCAAAAATATCTCTTCATCTTATCTTTTTCAAAATTTGATTTTAAAATATCCTTTCTAACTTCTTATCCTCTTATCTCTTCAAAATTGATTTTCAAATTTGTTTCAACTAACTAACTAACTTTTTGTTTGTTTCTTATCTTTTTTAAAACTACCTAACTAACTCTCTCTCTCTAATTTTCGAAAATATCTTCCCTCTTTTTCAAAATTTCTTTTTAATTAACTAATTATTTTAATTTTTTATTTTAATTCTCAAAAATTACTAACCTTTTTCAAAAAATTATTTTCGAAAATCACTAACTCTTTTTCAAAAATTATTTTCGAAAATTCTCCTTCTCTCTCATCTCCTTCTATTTAATTATTCATCTACTAACACTTCATCTCACCCAAATTCGAACCCCCTCTTCCATCTGTGTTCGAATTTTTTCTTCTTCTTTTCTTCTACTCACACAGGGACCTCTATACTGTGGTAAATAGGACCCCTATTATTATTATTTTTCTGTCCCTCTTTTTCATATGAGCAGGAGCAAGGACAAGAACATTCTTGTTGAAGCAGATCCAGAACCTGAAAAGACTCTGAAAAGGAAACTAAGAGAAGCTAAATTACAACAATCCAGCAAGCACCTTTCAGAAATTTTCGAACAGGAAGAGGAGATGGCAGCCGAAAATAATAATAATGCAAGGAGGATGCTTGGTGACTTTACTGCACCTAATTCCAATTTACATGGAAGAAACATCTCCATTCCTGCCATTGGAGCAAACAATTTTGAGCTGAAACCTCAATTAGTTTCTCTGATGCAGCAGAACTGCAAGTTTCATGGACTTCCATCAGAAGATCCTTTTCAGTTCTTAACTGAATTCTTGCAGATCTGTGATACTGTTAAGACTAATGGAGTAGATCCTGAAGTCTACAGGCTCATGCTTTTCCCCTTTGCTGTAAGAGACAGAGCTAGAGTGTGGTTGGACTCTCAACCCAAAGATAGCCTGAACTCTTGGGATAAGCTGGTCAAGGCTTTCTTAGCCAAGTTCTTTCCTCCTCAAAAGCTGAGTAAGCTTAGAGTGGATGTTCAAACCTTCAGACAGAAAGAAGGTGAATCCCTCTATGAAGCTTGGGAGAGATACAAAGGACTAACCAAAAAGTGTCCTTCTGACATGCTTTCAAAATGGACCATCCTGGATATATTCTATGATGGTCTGTCTGAATTAGCTAAGATGTCATTGGATACTTCTGCAGGTGGATCCATTCACCTAAAGAAAACGCCTGTAGAAGCTCAAGAACTCATTGACATGGTTGCTAATAACCAGTTCATGTACACTTCTGAAAGGAATCCTGTGAATAATGGGACGCCTATGAAGAAGGGAGTTCTTGAAATTGATACTCTGAATGCTATATTGGCTCAGAATAAAATATTGACTCAGCAAGTCAATATGATTTCTCAGAGTCTGAATGGAATGCAAGCTGTATCCAACAGTACTCAAGAGGCAACTTCTGAAGAAGAAGCTTATGATCCTGAAAACCCTGCAATAGCAGAGGTGAATTACATTGGTGAACCTTATGGAAACACCTATAACCCCTCATGGAGAAATCACCCAAATCTCTCATGGAAGGATCAACAAAAGCCTCAACAAGGCTTTAATAATGGTAGAAGAAATAGGTTTAACAATAGTAAACCTTTTCCATCATCCACTCAGCAACAGACAGAGAACTCTGAACAAAATACCTCTAATTTAGCAAACTTAGTCTCTGATCTATCTAAGGCCACTGTAAGTTTCATGAATAAAACAAGGTCCTCCATTAGAAATTTGGAGGCACAAGTGGGCCAGCTGAGTAAAAGGATCACTGAAATCCCTCCTAGTACTCTCCCAAGCAATACAGAAGAAAATCCAAAAGGAGAGTGCAAGGCCATTAACATAGTCAACACGGCCGAACCTGGAGAGGAAGGGGAGGACGTAAATCCCAGTGAGGAAGACCTCCTGGGACGTCTAGTGATCAATAAGGAGTTTTCCTTTGAGGAACCAAAGAAATCTGAGACTCATCTAGAGACCATAGAGATTCCATTGAACCTCCTTATGCCCTTCATGAGCTCTGACGAGTATTCATCTTCTGAAGAGAATGAGGATGTTACTGAAGAGCAAGCTGCCAAGTTTCTTGGTGCAATCATGAAGCTGAATGCCAAATTATTTGGTATTGAGACTTGGGAAGATGAACCTCCCTTGTTCACCAATGAACTAAGTGATCTGGATCAACTGACATTGCCTCAGAAGAAACAGGATTCTGGAAAGTTTGTAATACCTTGTACCATAGGCAACATGATCTTTGAAAAGGCTCTGTGTGACCTTGGTTCAGGGATAAACCTCATGCCCCTCTCTGTAATAGAGAAACTGGGAATCTATGGGGTGCAAGCTGCTAAAATCTCATTAGAGATGGCAGACAATTCAAGAAAACAGGCTTATGGACAAGTAGAGGACGTGTTAGTAAAGGTTGAAGGCCTTTACATCCCTGCTGATTTCATAGTCCTTGATACTGGGAAGGATGAGGATGGATCCATCATCCTTGGAAGACCTTTCCTAGCCACAGCAAGAGCTGTGATTGATGTTGACAGAGGTGAATTAGTCCTTCAATTGAATGAGGACTCCCTTGTGTTTACAACTCAAGGTTACCCTTCTGTAAACATGAAGAGGAAGCATAAAAAGCTTCTCTCAAAACAGAGTCAACCAAAGCCCCCACAGTCAAACCAAACTCTAAGTTTGGTGTTGAACTCCCATATCCAAACTCTAAGTTTGGTGTTGGGAAGTCTCAACAATGCTTTGAACATCTGTGAGGCTCCATGAGAGCCCACTGTCAAGCTATTGACATTAAAGAAGCGCTTGTTGGGAGGCAACCCAATTTTTATTTATCTAATTCTATTTTTCTTGTTCTTTCATGTTTTATTAGGTTCATGATCATGTGGAGTCACAAAATAAATATAAAAATTGAAAACGGAATCAAAAATAGCAGAAGAAAAATTACACCCTGGAGGAAGACCTTACTGGCGTTTAAATGCCAGTACGAAGCATCTGGCTGGCGTTCAACGCCAGAACAGAGCATGGTTCTAGCGCTGAACGCCTAAAATGGGCAGCATCTGGGCGTTGAACGCCAGAATTGCACCCTAGAGAAGAGCTGGCACTGAACGCCCAGAACAAGCATGGTTCTGGCGTTCAACGCCAGAAATGGGCAACAAATGGGTGTTCAACGCCCAGAACAAGCACCAATCTGGCGCTGAATGCCCAGAGTTGTGTGCAAGGGCATTTTGCATGCCTAATTTGGTGCAAGGTTGTAAATCCTTGAACACCTCAGGATCTGTGGACCCCACAGGATCACCTCAGGATCTGTGGACCCCACAGGATCCCCACCTACCTCCACTCACCTCTTCTCACCCCTCTTTCACACAATCCCATAAACACTCTTCCCCAAAACTCTTCACCAATCACCTCAATCTCTCTTCCCTATCACCACTTCACCACTCACATCCATCCACTCTTCCCCATAAACCTACCTCATAAACACCACCTACCTTCAAAATTCAAAATCAATTTCCCACCCAAACCTACCTTATATGGCCGAAACCTTACCCCCCATCCCTTCCCTATATATAGCCCTCCATTCCTCCTCATTTTCACACAACACAACCCTCTCTTCCCCTTCTTGGCCGAAACACATCTCTCTCTCTCTCCTCCATTTCTTCTTCTTCTTCATCTCTTCTTTCTTCTCTTGCTCGAGGGCGAGCAATATTTTAAGTTTGGTGTGGTAAAAGCATAAGCTTTTTGTTTTTCTACTACCATTGATGGCACCTAAGACCGGAGAATCCTCTAGAAAAGGAAAAGGGAAGACAAAAGCTTCCACCTCCGAGTCATGGGAGATGGAAAGATTCATCTCCAAAGCTCATCAAGACCACTTCTATGATGTTGTGGCCAAGAAGAAGGTGATCCCCGAGGTCCCTTTCAAGCTCAAAAAGAATGAGTATCCGGAGATCCGACATGAAATCCAAAGAAGAGGTTGGGAAGTTCTAACAAACCCCATCCAACAAGGGCATCCTAATGGTTCAAGAGTTCTATGCCAATGCATGGATCACTAGGAACCATGATCAAAGTAAGAACCCAAACCCAAAGAATTATATTACAATGGTTCGGGGGAAATACTTAGATTTTAGTCCGGAAAATGTGAGGTTGGCGTTTAACTTGCCTATGATGCAAGGAGATGCACGCCCCTACACTAGAAAGGTCAACTTTAATCAAAGGTTGGACCAAGTCCTCATGGACATATGTGTGGAAGGAGCTCAATGGAAGATTGACTCCAAAGGCAAGCCGGTTCAATTAAGAAGACTGGACCTCAAGCCTGTGGCTAGAGGATGGTTGGAGTTCATCCAACGCTCCATCATCCCCACTAGCAACCGATCTGAAGTTACTGTGGATCGGACCATCATGATTCATAGCATCATGATTGGAGAGGAAGTGGAAGTTTATGAAGTCATCTCCCTTGAATTCTACAAAATAACCGAAAAGCCCTCTCCTGGGGCAAGGCTAGCTTTTCCTCATCTTATTTGCTATCTATGTTACTCAGCTGGAGCTTTCATAGAAGGAGACATTCCCATTGAGGAAGAGAAGCCCATCACTAAGAAAAGAATGGAGCAAGGAAGAGAGCCCATTCATGGATCTCAAGAGACGCATGAAGCTCATCACCATGAGATCCCGGAGATGCCTCAAATACATTTTCCTCCACAAAACTACTGGGAGCAAATCAACACCTCCCTAGGAGAATTAAGTTCCAACATGGGACAATTAAGAGTGGAACATCAAGAGCACTCCATCATCCTTCATGAAATAAGAGAAGATCAAAAAGCAATGAGGGAGGAGCAACAAAGACAAGGAAGAGACATAGAAGAGCTCAAGGACATCATTGGTTCCTCAAGAAGGAAACGCCACCATCACTAAGGTGGACTCATTCCTTGTTCTTACTTTCACCATTTTTCGTTTTCTATGTTAAGTGCTTATCTATGTTTGTGTCTTATTACATGATCATTAGTATTTAGTAACTATGCCTTAAAGTTATGAATGTCCTATGAATCCATCACCTCTCTTAAATGAAAAATGTTTTAATTCAAAAGAACAAGAAGTACATGAGTTTCGAATTTATCCTTGAACTTAGTTTAATTATATTGATGTGGTGACAATATTTTTTGTTTTCTGAATGAATGCTTGAACAGTGCACATGTCTTTTGAAGTTGTTGTTTAAGAATGTTAAATATGTTGGCTCTTGAAAGAATGATGACAAGGAGACATGTTATTTGATAATCTGAAAAATCATAAAAATTATTCTTGAAGCAAGAAAAAGCAGCAAAGAACAAAGCTTGCAGAAAAAAAAAGAAAAAAATATAGGCGAAAAAAAAAAAAGAAAAAGCAAGCAAAAAAAGCCAATAACCCTTAAAACCAAAAGGCAAGGGTAAATAAAAAGGATCCCAAGGCTTTGAGCATCAGTGGATATGAGGGCCTAAAGGAATAAAATCCTGGCCTAAGCGGCTAAACCAAGTTGTCCCTAACCATGTGCTTGTGGCGTGAAGGTGTCAAGTGAAAGCTTGAGACTGAGCGGTTAAAGTCAAGGTCCAAAGCAAAAGAAGAGTGTGCTTAAGAACCCTGGACACCTCTAATTGGGGACTTTAGCAAAGCTGAGTCACAATCTGAAAAGGTTCACCCAATTATGTGTCTGTGGCATTTATGTATCCGGTGGTAATACTGGAAAACAAAGTGCTTAGGGCCACGGCCAAGACTCATAAAATAGCTGTGTTCAAGAATCATCATACTGAACTAGGAGAATCAATAACACTATCTGAACTCTGAGTTCCTATAGATGCCAATCATTCTGAACTTCAATGGATAAAGTGAGATGCCAAAACTATTCAAGAGGCAAAAAGCTACAAGTCCCACTCATTTAATTGGAGCTATGTTTCATTGATAGTTTAGAATTTATAGTATATTCTCTTTTTTTATCCTATTTGATTTTCAGTTGCTTGGGGACAAGCAACAATTTAAGTTTGGTGTTGTGATGAGCGGATAATTTATACGCTTTTTGGCATTGTTTTTAGTATGTTTTTAGTAGGATCTAGTTACTTTTAGGGATGTTTTCATTATTTTTTATGTTAAGTTCACATTTCTGGACTTTACTATGAGTTTGTGTGTTTTTCCGTGATTTCAGGTATTTTCTGGCTGAAATTGAGGGACTTGAGCAAAAATAAGATTCAGAGGTTGAAGAAGGACTGCTGATGCTGTTGGATTCTGACCTCCCTGCACTCAAAGTGGATTTTCTGGAGCTATAGAACTCAAAATAGCGCGCTTCCAATTGTGTTCGAAAGTAGACATTCAGGGCTTTTTAGAAATGTATAATAGTCCATACTTTGGCCGATTTTAGACGACGTAAAAGGGCATTGAACGCCAGTTCTACGCTGCTGTCTGGAGTTAAACGCCAGAAACAAGTCACAAGCCAGAGTTGAACGCCAGAAATACGTTACAAACTGGCGTTCAACTCCAAGATTGACCTCTACACGTGTAACATTCAAGCTCAGCCAAAGCACACACCAAGTGGGCCCCGGAAGTGGATTTATGCATCAATTACTTACTTCTATAAACCCTAGTAACTAGTTTAGAATAAATAGGACTTTTTACTATTGTATTTGACATCCTGGGACGTTTTGTTCTTAGATCATGGGGGCTGGTCATTCGGCCATGCCTGAACCTTTCACTTATGTATTTTCAACGGTAGAGTTTCTACACTCCATAGACTAAGGTGTGGAACTCTGCTGTTCCTCAAAGATTAATGCAAAGTACTACTGTTTTTCTATTCAATTCAACTTATTCCGCTTCTAAGATATTCATTCGCACTTTAACCTGAATGTGATGAACGTGACAATCATCATCATTCCCTATGAATGCGTGCCTGACAACCACTTCCGTTCTACCTTAGATTGAATGAGTATCTCTTCGATCTCTTAATCAGAGTCTTCGTGGTATAAGCTAGATTGATGGCGGCATTCATGAGAGTCCGGAAAGTCTAAACCTTGTCTGTGGTATTCTGAGTAGGACTCTGGGATTGAATGACTGTGACGAACTTCAAACTCGCGAGTGCTGGGCGTAGTGACAGACGCAAAAGGAGGGTGAATCCTATTCCAGTATGATCGAGAACCTTAGATGATTAGCCGTGCCATGACAGAGCATTTGGACCATTTTCACAAGAGGATGGGATGTAGCCATTGACAACGGTGATGCCCTTATAGAAAGCCAGCCATGGAAAGGAGTAAGACTGATTGGATGAAGACAGCAGGAAAGCAGAGATTCAGAGGAACGAAAGCATCTCTATACGCTTATCTGAAATTCTCACCAATGAATTACATAAGTGTTTTTATCCTTATTTTATGTTTACTTATTATTTAATTTCGAAAACTCCATAACTATTTTATATCCGCCTGACTGAGATTTATAAGGTGACCATAGCTTGCTTCATACCAACAATCTCCGTGGGATCGACCCTTACTCACGTAAGGTTTATTACTTGGACGACCCAGTGCACTTGCTGGTTAGTTGTATCAAAGTTGTGAATGAAAAACAATTTATTAAGACGTGCGTACAGAGTTTCTGGCGCCGTTACCTGAGATCACAATTTCGTGCACCAAAGGGATTTTTGTTGGTTTAGAGACTATATCTACAACGCGACTGTTTTTATGACATTCTTTACTGGCAAAAATCCCAACGTCAAAATGGCGCCGTTGCCGGGGAACTGCTAACGTGTGCCTTATTATTGGTTATTGTAAATATTTTTTTTTACTTGTTTATTTGCTTATTTTTATTTTTATTTGCATTAGTTACCATGAACTCTCACCCCTCTCGCTTTGAGTTTGGTTCTAATTTCTGGAGTTCAGCGCCAGAAATGGATCAAAAACCAGAGTTGAACGCCAGAAATGGATCAAAACCTGGCGTTCAACTCCACAAATGGCCTCTGCACGTGGAAAGTTAAAGCTCAGCCCAAGCACACACCAAGTGCGCCCCGGAAGTGGATTTATGCATCAATTACTTACTTCTGTAAACCCTAGTAGCTAGTTTATTATAAATAGGACATTTTACTATTGTATTTGATATCTTTGGACGCCTGGTTCTTAGATCAGAGGGGCTGGCCATCTCGGCCATGCCTGGACCTTTCACTTATGTATTTTCAATGGTAGAGTTTCTGCACTCCATAGATTAAGGTGTGGAGCTCTGCTGTTCCTCAAAGATTAATGCAAAGTACTACTGTTTTCTATTCAATTCAACTTATTCCGCTTCTAAGATATTCATTCGCACCTCAACCTGAATGTGATGAATGTGACAATCATCATCATTCCATATGAACGCGTGGCTGACAACCACTTCCGTTCTACATTAGATTGAATGAGTATCTCTTAGATCTCTTAATCAGAATCTTCGTGGTGTAAGCTAGAATGATGGTGGCATTCAAGAGAATCTGGAAAGTCTAAACCTTGTCTGTGGTGTTCCGAGTAGGATTCAATGATTGAATGACTGTGATGAGCTTCAAACTCGCGAGTGCTGGGCGTTAGTGACAGACGCAAAAGGAGGGTGAATCATATTCCAGCATGATCGAGAACCGACAGATGAATAGCCGTGCCGTGACAGGGTGCGTTGACCATTTTCACTGAGAGGAGGGGATGTAGCCACTGACAACGGTGATGCCCTTGCATAAAGCCAGCCATGGAAAGGAGTAAGACTGATTGGATGAAGATAGCAGGAAAGCAGAGATTCAGAGGAACAAACGCATCTCTATACGCTTATCTGAAATTCTCACCTATGATTTACATAAGTATTTCTATCCCTATTTTATTAATTATTTTCGAAAAACCCCATTACTATTTTATATCCGCCTGACTGAGATTTACAAGGTGACCATAGCTTGCTTCATACCAACAATCTCCGTGGGATTCGACCCTTACTCACGTAAGGTATTACTTGGACGACCCAGTGCACTTGCTGGTTAGTTGTGCGAAGTTGTGAACCATGGTATTGGCATCATGTTTTTGGCGCCATTACCAGGGAAAGAAAGAGCGATGAATTTTACATAACTAAAGTGTAATCACAATTTCTGCGCACCAAGTTTTTGGCGCCGTTGCCGGGGATTGTTCGAGTTTGGACAACTAACGGTTCATCTTGTTGCTCAGATTAGGTAAATTTTCTTTTTGTTTTCTTTTCAAAAATTTTTCAAAAATCTTTCAAAAATTTTTCTTTTGTTTTCGAAAAAAAAAATATAATAATAAAAATAATGTTTTCAAAAATAAATTATTCTATGACTTCAAAATTTTTAAGAATGAATTCTAGTGTTTCATGAAGCATGTTGAAGCCTATCTGGCTGTAAAGCCATACCCAAACTGCTTTGGGATTGGCCTTCAACTAATCACCTCAGTGGAGTCATGCCCAATCCTTCTGGATAGGGTATGTCAGGCATGTCATGTCTAAGTCACATTCTAAAGCTTGGCTGGCTATTAAGCCATGCCTGACCCTTTGATTGGAGCTTTAGACTACCATGGCAAGATTCCTGGAATTCATATTAAAAATTTTGAATCCTTATTTTTCTTTTTCAAAATGATTTTCAAAAAAAATTAAAAGAATCATAAAATCATAAAAATAAAAAATATTTTGTGTTTCTTGTTTGAGTATTGAGTCATGTTACAAGTTTGGTTTCAATTGCATGTGCATCTTGCATTTTTCGAAAATTTCATGCATTCATAGTGTTATTCATGATCTTCAAGTTGTTATTGGTAAGTCTTCTTGTTTGATCTTTGCATTTGCATGTTTTGTGTCTTTTTTTTTGTTTTTCATATGCATTCTTGAATTCTTAGTGTCTAAGCATTAAAGAATTCTAAGTTTGGTGTCTTGCATGTTTTCCTTGCATTAAAAATTTTTCAAAATTATGTTATTGGTGTTCATCTTGACATTCATAGTGTTCTTGGTGTTCATCTTGACATTCATAGCATTCTTGCATGCATTCATTGTTTTGATCCATAACTCTCATGCATTGCATCATTTTTCTTGTTTTTCTCTCTCATCATAAAAATTCAAAAATCAAAAAAATATCTTTCCCTTTTTCTCTCTTAAAATTTCGAAAATTAGATTTGACTTTTTCAAAAATTTTTAAAATCTAGTTGTTTTTATGAGTCAAATCAAATTTTCAATTTAAAAATCTCATCTTTTTCAAAATCTTTTTCAAAAATCAAATCTTTTTCATTTTTCTTAGTTATTTTCCAAAATTTTAAAAATATTTTTCAAAAATCTTTTTCTTATTTTTATATCAAATTTTCGAAAATAACAATAACAATTAATGTTTTGATTCAAAAAATTTCAAGTTAGTTACTTACTTGTTAAGAAAGATTCAAACTTTAAGTTCTAGAATCATATCTTGTGATTTCTTGTGAATCAAGTCATTAATTGTGATTTTAAAAATCAAATCTTTTTCAAAACTAATTTCAATCATATATTTTCAAAAATATCTTCTTATCTTATCTTTTTCAAAAATTTGATTTCAAAATATCTTTTCTAACTTCTTATCTTCTTATCTTTTCAAAATTGATTTTCAAAATTGTTTCAACTAACTAACTAACTTCTTGTTTGTTTCTTACCTTTTTCAAAACTACCTAACTAACTCTCTCTCTCTAATTTTCGAAAATATCTCCCTCTTTTTCAAAATTTCTTTTTAATTAACTAATTATTTCAAATTTTAAATCTTAATTTTCGAAAATTACTAACTTTTTCAAAAAAAAACTATTTTCGAAAATCACTAACTCTTTTTTTCAAAAATAATTTTCGAAAATTCTCTTCTCTCTCATCTCCTTCTATTTGTTTATTCATCTACTAACATCTCTCCCTTATTCAAAAAAAAAAGAGGATCTCTATTATTATTATTTTTCTTTGCCCTCTTCTTTTTCATATGAGCAGGAGCAAGGACAAGAATATTCTTGTTGAAGCAGATCCAGAACCTGAAAGGACTCTGAAGAGGAAACCAAGAGAAGCTGAATTACAACAAACCAGCAAGCACCTGTCAGAAATTATCAAACAGGAAAAGAAGATGGCAGCTGAAAATAATAATAATGCAAGGAGAATGCTTGGTGACTTTACTGCACCTAATTCCAATTTACATGGAAGAAGCATCTCCATTCCTGCCATTGGAGCAAACAACTTTGAGCTGAAACCTCAATTAGTTTCTCTGATGCAGCAGAACTGCAAGTTTCATGGACTTCCATCTGAAGATCCTTTTCAGTTCTTAACTGAATTCTTGCAGATCTGTGATACCGTTAAGACTAATGGAGTAGATCCTGAAGTCTACAGGCTCATGCTTTTCCCTTTTGCTGTAAAAGACAGAGCTAGAATATGGTTGGATTCTCAACCTAAAGACAGCCTGAACTCTTGGGATAAGCTGGTCAAGGCTTTCCTATCCAAGTTCTTTCCTCCTCAAAAGCTGAGCAAGCTTAGAGTGGATGTTCAAAACTTCAGACAGAAAGAAGGTAAATCCCTCTATGAAGCTTGGGAGAGATACAAAGGACTGACCAAAAAGTGTCCTTCTGACATGCTTTCAGAATGGACCATCCTGGATATATTCTATGATGGTCTGTCTGAGTTATCTAAGATGTCATTGGATACCTCTGCAGGTGGATCCATTCACCTAAAGAAAACGCCTGCAGAAGCTCAAGAACTCATTGACATGGTTGCAAATAACTAGTTCATGTACACTTCTGAAAGGAATCCTGTGAATAATGGGACGCCTATGAAGAAGGGAGTTCTTGAGATTGATACTCTGAATGCCATATTGGCTCAAAACAAAATATTAACTCAGCAAGTCAATATGATTTCTCAGAGTCTGAATGGAATGCAAGCTGCACCCAACAGTACTCAAGAGGCATCTTCTGAAGAAGAAGCTTATGATCCTGAGAACCCTGAAATAGCAGAGGTAAATTACATGGGTGAACCTTATGGAAACACCTATAATCCATCATGGAAAAATCATCCAAGTTTCTCATGGAAGGATCAAAAGCCTCAACAAGGCTTTAATAATGGTGGAAGAAACAGGTTTAGCAATGGCAAGCCTTTTCCATCATCCACTCAGCAACAGACAGAGAATTCTGAGCAGAACTCATCTAATTTAGCAAACTTAGTCTCTAATCTATCCAAGGTCACAGTGAGTTTCATGAATGAAACAAGGTCTTCCATTAGAAATCTGGAAGCACAAGTGGGCCAGCTGAGTAAAAGGATCATTGAAATCCCTCCTAGTACTCTCCCAAGCAATACAGAAGAGAATCCAAAAGGAGAGTGCAAGGCCATTGACATAAGCACCATGGTCGAACCTGTAAGGGAAGGAGAGGACGTGAATCCCAAGGAGGAAGACCTCCTGGGACGTCCAGTGATCAATAAGGAGCTTCCCTCTGAGGAACCAAAGGAATCTGAGACTCATCTAGAGACCATAGAGATTCCATTGAACCTCCTTATGCCATTCATGAGCTCTGATGAATATTCCTCTTCTAAAGAGAATGAGGATGTTACTGAAGAGCAAACTGCCAAGTTTCTTGGTGCAATCATGAAGCTAAATGCCAAATTATTTGGCATTGATACTTGGGAAGTTGAACCTCCCTTGTTCATCAATGAACTAAGTGATCTGGATCAACTGACATTGCCTCAGAAGAGACAGGATCCTGGAAAGTTCATAATACCTTGTAGCATAGGCACCATGATCTTCAAGGCTCTGGGTGACCTTGGTTCAGAGATAAACCTCATGCCCCTCTCTGTAATAGAGAAACTGGGAATCTATGGGGTGCAAGCTGCTAGAATCTCATTAGAGATGACAGATAATTCAAGAAAACAGGCTTATGGACAAGTAGAAGACGTGTTAGTTAAGGTTGAAGGCCTTTACATCCCTGCTGATTTCATAGTCCTGGATACTGGAAAGGAAGAGGATGAATCCATCATCCTAGGAAGACCTTTCCTAGCCACAGCAAGAGCTGTGATTGATGTGAACAGAGGAGAATTGATCCTTCAATTAAATAAGGACAACCTTGTGTTTACAACTCAAGGATCTCTCTCTGCATCCATGGAGAGGAAGCAGAAAAAGCTTCTCTCAAAGCAGAGTCAAACAAAGCCCCCACAGTAAAACTCTAAGTTTGGTGTTGGGAGGCCACAACCAAACTCTAAGTTTGGTGTTGAACTCCCATATCCAAACTCTAAGTTTGGTATTGGAGAGTCTCAACAAAGCTCTGCACATCTGTGAGGCTCCATGAGAGCCCACTGTCAAGCTACTGACATTAAAGAAGCGCTTGTTGGGAGGCAACCCAATTTTTATCTAACTATATTTTTCTTAGTTATATGTCTTTATAGGTTCATGATCATGTGGAGTCACAAAATAAATATAAAAATTGAAAACGGAATCAAAAATAGTAGAAGAAAAATCACACCCTGGAGGAACCATCTGCCTGGCGTTCAACGCCAGAAATGGCAACAAATGGGCGTTGAACGCCCAAAATGGGCACCAACCTGGCGCTGAACGCCCAGAGTTGTGTGCAAGGGCATTTTAAATGCCTAAATTGGTGCAGGGATGTAAATGCCTTGACACCTCAGGATCTGTGGACACCACAGGATCATCTCAGGATCTGTGGACCCCACAGGATCCCCACCTACCTCATCATCTCTCTTTCCATTCATGATCATCCCTTTTGTTTTCCATTTACCACTCACATCCATACACCCACTACCTTCAAAATTCAACATCTCTCTCTCTCCCACCCAATCCCACCCATATGGCCGAATACACACATCCATCCATCTCCTCCATATCTTCTTCTTCTTCTTCTTCTATTCTTTCTTCTTTTGCTCGAGGGCGAGCAACATTCTATGTTTGGTGTGGTAAAAGCATAGCTTTTTTGTTTTTTTCCATAACCATTGATGGCACCTAAGGCCAGAGAAACCTCTAGAAAGAGGAAAGGGAAGACAAAAGCTTCCATCAAGGGTCTATAGCTCAGTGGTAGAACATTTGACTGCAAATCAAGAGATCCCTGAGATACCTCAGGGGATACATTTTCTTCCACACAATTATTGGAAGCAACTAAGGGTGGAACATCAAGAGCACTCCATCATCCTTCATGAAATCAGAGAAGATCTAAAAGCAATGAAGAAGGAGCAACAAAGGCAAGGAAGAGACATAGAAGAGCTCAAGGACATCATTTGTTCCTCAAGAAGGAAACGCCACCATCACTAAGGTGGATTCATTCCTTGTTCTTATTTCTTCTGTTTTTCGTTTTCTATGTTATGTGCTTATCTATGTTTGTGTCTTCATTAAATGATCATTAGTAGTTAGTAACTTTGTCTTAAAGTTATGAATGTCCTATGAATCCATCACCTCTCTTAAATGAAAAATGTTTTAATTTAAAAGAACAAGAAGTACATGAGTTTTGAATTTATCCTTGAACTTAGTTTAATTATATTGATGTGGTGACAATGCTTCTTGTTTTCTGAATGAATGCTTGAACAGTGCATATGTCTTTTGAAGTTGTTGTTTAAGAATGTTAAATATGTTGGCTCTTGAAAGAATGATGACTAGGAGACATGTTATTTGATAATCTGAAAAATCATAAAAATGATTCTTGAAGCAAGAAAAAGCAGCAAAGAACAAAGCTTGCAGAAAAAAAAATAGGCGAAAAAAAAATTAGAAAGAAAAAGAAAAAAAAAGCAAGCAGAAAAAGCCAAAAGCTCTTAAAACCAAGAGGCAAGAGCAAAAATGCAATAACCCTTAAAACCAAAAGGCAAGGGAAATAAAAAGGATCCTAAGGCTTTGAGCATCAATGGATAGGAGGGCCTAAAGGAATAAAATCCTGGTCTAAGCGGCTAAACCAAGCTGTCCCTAACCATGTGCTTGTGGCGTGTAGGTGTCAAGTGAAAACTTGAGACTGAGCGGTTAAAGTCAAGGTCCAAAGCAAAAGAAGAGTGTGCTTAAGAACCCTGGACACCTCTAATTGGGGACTTTAGCAAAGCTGAGTCACAATCTGAAAAGGTTCACCCAATTATGTGTCTGTGGCATTTATGTATCCGGTGGTAATACTGGAAAACAAAGTGCTTAGGGCCACGGCCAAGACGCATAAAGAAGCTGTGTTCAAGAATCATCATACTGAACTAGGAGAATCAATAACACTATCTGAACTCTGAGTTCTTATAGAAGCCAATCATTCTGAACCTCAATGGATAGAGTGAGATGCCAAAACTATTCAAGAGGCAAAAAGCTATAAGTCCCGCTCATCTGATTGGAGCTATGTTTCATTGATAGTTTAAAATTTATAGTATATTCTCTTCTTTTTATCCTATTTGATTTTCAGTTGCTTGGGGACAAGCAACAAATTAAGTTTGGTGTTGTGATGAGCGGATAATTTATACGCTTTTTGGCATTGTTTTTAGTATGTTTTTAGTAGGATCTAGTTACTTTTAGGGATGTTTTCATTAGTTTTTATGCTAAATTCACATTTCTGGACTTTACTATGAGTTTGTGTGTTTTTCTGTGATTTCAGGTATTTTCTGGCTGAAATTGAGGGACTTGAGCAAAAATCAGATTCAGAGGTTGAAGAAGGACTGCTAATGCTGTTGGATTCTGACCTCCCTGCACTCAAAGTGGATTTTCTGGAGCTACAGAACTCGAAATGGCGCGCTTCCAATTGTGTTGGAAATTAGACATCCAGGGCTTTCCAGCAATATATAATAGTCTATACTTTGCTCAAGTTTAGAGGATGCAAACTAGCGTTCAACGCCAGCTATCTGCCCAATTCTGGAGTTCAGCGCCAGAAATGGATCAAAAACCAGAGTTGAACGCCAGAAATGGATCAAAACCTGGCGTTCAACTCCACAAATGGCCTCTGCACGTGGAAAGTTAAAGCTCAGCCCAAGCACACACCAAGTGGGCCCCGGAAGTGGATTTATGCATCAATTACTTACTTTTGTAAACCCTAGTAGCTAGTTTATTATAAATAGGACATTTTACTATTGTATTTGATATCTTTGGACGCCTGGTTCTTAGATCAGAGGGGCTGGCCATCTCGGCCATGCCTGGACCTTTCACTTATGTATTTTCAATGGTAGAGTTTCTGCACTCCATAGATTAAGGTGTGGAGCTCTGCTGTTCCTCAAAGATTAATGCAAAGTACTACTGTTTTCTATTCAATTCAACTTATTCCGCTTCTAAGATATTCATTCGCACCTCAACCTGAATGTGATGAATGTGACAATCATCATCATTCCATATGAACACGTGGCTGACAACCACTTCCGTTCTACATTAGATTGAATGAGTATCTCTTAGATCTCTTAATCAGAATCTTCGTGGTGTAAGCTAGAATGATGGTGGCATTCAAGAGAATCTGGAAAGTCTAAACCTTGTCTGTGGTATTCCGAGTAGGATTCAATGATTGAATGACTGTGATGAGCTTCAAACTCGCGAGTGCTGGGCGTTAGTGACAGACGCAAAAGGAGGGTGAATCATATTCCAGCTTGATCGAGAACCGACAGATGAATAGCCGTGCCGTGACAGGGTGCGTTGACCATTTTCACTGAGAGGAGGGGATGTAGCCACTGACAACGGTGATGCCCTTGCATAAAGCCAGCCATGGAAAGGAGTAAGACTGATTGGATGAAGATAGCAGGAAAGCAGAGATTCAGAGGAACAAACGCATCTCTATACGCTTATCTGAAATTCTCACCTATGATTTACATAAGTATTTCTATCCCTATTTTATTAATTATTTTCGAAAACCCCATTACTATTTTATATCCGCCTGACTGAGATTTACAAGGTGACCATAGCTTGCTTCATACCAACAATCTCCGTGGGATTCGACCCTTACTCACGTAAGGTATTACTTGGACGACCCAGTGCACTTGCTGGTTAGTTGTGCGAAGTTGTGAACCATGGTATTGGCATCATGTTTTTGGCGCCATTACCAGGGAAAGAAAGAGCGATGAATTTTACATAACTAAAGTGTAATCACAATTTCTGCGCACCAGATATCATGGACAAGGACCATTCTACAATGCATACCCAGCTGAAAGATATGGTGGACAACCTTGTAACTACCAACAAGCCCCACCCCATGCCTATAGACCATCCTTTCAACATAACCTCGAACCACCACACTCACAAGCTTCTCTTCACCATTCGCCACCATATGATCCTTCCTTACCCCAGTACCAATCCAATCACTCCCAATCACCGCTACTTTCCTATGTATCATGTCCAAATCCGACAACCCGAGAAGTAGAGGTTTGCCTAAAAGAAACAGTAAATAAACTTCAAACAACCATTCGACAATTGGAGCAAGCAGTAATTCAATGGGTTTCTAGGCGCTCAAATACACAAGGATCAGCCACAGCCCCATGTGAACAGTCTAACGAAAAGCGTAGCATGAAGGAGATACCAGAAACTCCAGTGGACAAGACAGAGAATGAATTCGTACTAGAACAAGTAGAAGAAGCTATCATTGTTCAAGAAGAAGAGTTGGTTGAAGATTTAGGAGATGCTGAACCTCCATGGTTATCCAGAACTGAGGAGAACTCCGTCAAGGACGCTACAGTTGATGCTAAGGAGGATATTGTACAATCTCCAAGGCAAGTTGTTTATGAAGAATCAGACGGAATAACCCAGGACACAAATTCCCTTGATGATGATAGTCACAAGTCAAATTCTCTTAGTAATGAACTGGCATCCGCAAGTGAATTCTCTGAGGTCGAAGAATCTTCCCCAAGTGAATATGAAGACGCTGCGGAGGTAGATTTCTCTCAACCTCCAATCTATGACTCAAGTGATGAGGAAGACATAGAAGACTTTGACCAGGACACAGATACACTTGTAGAACCTTGCAAGGAAGTGGAGGAATTCACAGAAGAGCACAAGGGAGTAGAACTTACAGAACCACCGGAAACACCTATCCCAAGGCCATTACCACCTAATACAAGCTTCAAGTGGGTACAATCCTCAACCTATAACTTTACTTATTCACTTGAATATGGTTTGCTTGAAACAGATGGCCAGCTTAGAGCTCTTTGCGGCTTTAAGAGTAAGAGGGAAATGGCTCGTACTCAGAGTTGGTGCACAAGGTTCAATAAGGTTCCACGCTTCACCTCGAAGTACACAGATTGGTATCATGCTCAATTGCATGGATCACAGAGAACGTTTGGTCACCATGGTGAGATTCTACTCTTTAAACCGCCCGGATGGAGACATGTAGATCAAGACGGAGGCGGATTTAAAAGCAAGGCTTGGGATCTTGGAGTTTATTCTGATGTTTGTCACCCCGGGAGTCTGACAATCTGTTTGAAGCTGTTCAGAAGCTTTGCATGCCTAGTTTGGGATCCCGGAGGCTATTGGCATTCCAAGCACTGGTGGAGATTTTTGGACGAATTTAAACACAAGCCGCCATAGCAGGAAGCTCCTTCAATGTCCAACTTAAGGACTTTAACTAAAAGTGCTAAGTGGGAGACAACCCACCATGGTATGGTCACTTCTTTTTCAATTTAATTCTTGTTAATTGCTTTCATTTTTATTTTCTTTTCATTTTACTTTATTGAACCTGGAATCATGCATAGCATTCATATTAATCATTGCATTCTGCATTTATCTTACATATAAAAAAAAGGGATTTTCGCACGCGACACGACAGCGTCGCCGACGCGTCCGCGTCGTATGTGCATCGGGAAGAAAAGAATTGAACAGAGAGTCACGCGAAAGCGTGGCTGGAGGCGCGCTAATGGCACAATTTGATCCACGCGACTGCGTCGCTGACGCGGCCGCGTCATTTGGAAAAATAGCTTCCCACGCGATCGCGTCACCCACGCGACCGCGTGGCTCTGAGAAGTCGACGTAAATGGGCGTATGGCAGAAAGTTGAGCTGGAGTTGGGCTGGACTCGTGCTGGAAGCCCAAGCCTCACCATGCAAACGCGTGCCCCACGCGTCCACGTCGTTTTTAAAAGATGGCCATTCACGTGATCGCATGCCCCACGCGATCGCGTCACCCAGATTTTTGGCAAAAGAGTTTCGAACAGAGAGTTGCGCGACTGCGAGGCTGCACTCGCGCCAATCGCACAAAACAGGCCACGCGTTCGCGTGACCCACGCGTCCACATCACCTGACCTTATGGCGCACCACGCGACCGCGTCACTCACGCGTCCGCGTCACAAGCGGCTGCACAGAATACCCTGATCAGCCAAATTTCTTATCTTTTATTCTCTAATCCTTATTTTTCTTATCTTTTCTTATTTCTTTCTTCTTGCTTTCTTATTTTCTCTCACTTCCATTCTATTTTATTTAATTTATTTGCATACTTTCATTCATTGCATATTTTTAAAATTATTATTGGTGTTCAAATGTTCTTATTCAACTGTTACATCTTTTCTGGTATTTTCTTGGTGCTTAGTGACTTGTTTCACTCTTATTGAGTAATATTATTTAAATCAATGCCAATCTTTTATATCTGTATTACTCTTGCATTGACATGAATTTATATTATCTCTCTTCCCCACTCTCTTCTCCATTTTTGCAAATTTTGCACCACTGGAATGCCATGTGCTTATATTGTTTTCTCACGTACATGTTGAAGCTTCCATGTAAATGAGACCCTTATCATTTGGCATTAACCCAACCATACTTCATTTATTTTCTTATCTCTATTATTGGATTACCTTTCTTCCCTTTTTCTTTCAGGATGGCCACCAGGAAGAGAACCGGCAGACACTTACATGGGGAGACAAGCAAGTCAATCTGCACAATCTATAGCGAAAAGCATCAGTTGAAGCCACCCATCCACTTGCACATCTCAGCATGCACCGAGGACGGTGCAATCTTTAAGTGTGGGGAGGTCGATACCGATCTCTATGGGTTAGTTACTCTTCTATCTCAACACGAATATTTTATTTTCCTTGTTAGTTGTTGCATTTGCATATTTGATTGCATATTTATTTGATTTTGTGCATTTAGTTACTACTTGGTTAAAGTAATAAATTTCTTTTTAAGACCCTATTTTTGAAAAATTTCACTAATTTAAATTGAAAATTTTTGTGTTAAATTGTTTGAAGTTGTATCTGGAACATGGTTTTTGAGCCAAAGAACACACAACCTGTGAGATTTTGAGCTTATTTATATGGTTACATTATTTAACCATAAATATTTTATTCTTGTGTGTTTACTTCTCTATAATTGTAATCTTTATTTTGTTCCATTCTATATGTCCAATATTTAGTGTATTTACATGCTTGCATATGATTGAGGCCATTATTTGATTTTAGCTCACTTATCCCAAAAAATAAAAAAGCCTACCCTTTAAATCACCCTTGTCAGCCACTTTGAGCCTTTTAATCCCCATTTATTCTATATTTTACCACATCACTAGCCTTAAGCAGAAAAACAAATTAAAAAACCCCAATTGAATCTTTGGTTAGCTTAAGATAGAGATTGTGTATCAACTAAGTGTGGGAAAATTGTGGGAACATGGGTTAATAAGGGAATGTAACATGTTTCTAATTTATTTGAATATTAGAAATTTGGGAACCTACTCATGAAAAACCAAAAATAGAAAAATAATAGAAAATCCATGTGCATTGATAAAATATGTTTATTTCTCTACAAAAAAAAAGAGAAAAAAAAGAAAAAGAAAAAAAGAAAATATATATATATATATATATATATATATATATATATATATATATATATATAAATAAGGGGATAAAATTACCCCAATGTTAAGTTAATAAAAGATCAATGCACATGTGATAAAAATTAAAGAAAATTTGGTACATGAGTATGGGAATTATACAAAAGTGGGAATTATGGGTAGCTAGGCATGAATTTAAAAGTATATAGAGTATATGTATATTAGGTGAGAGCTTAGGTTAATTGAAGATTCATATTATAGCTCACTTGGCCATACATATATCCTTACCTTTACCTCAGTCCCATTACAACCTTGAAAAGACCTCATGATGTTTGCATTGGTACATTAAATATTTGTTGATTGGTTAGATGAAGAACAAGGTTTAGAAAGCATGATTAGAGAAGAGTAGAGTGAATAACCCTATACACTTGAGAGATTAGAGTGATATACACTACCAGAGAGGGTTCAATGCTTGATTCTATGTTCCCTGCTTTCATGAGCTGTCTTCTTACAAGTTTACTTGATTTTTATTGTATAATTTGAATTAGTGGAATTTGATTTATGTTTGTCTTGGAGAACTTATTTACTTTTAACCAAGTAGGTAGAAACATTTTGCATTCATATACATAGGTTGCATTTCATACATTTTACCATTCCTCTTCACTTTTATGGTTCTCTTGAGCTTACCATGAGGACATGCTATTGTTTAAGTGTGGGGAGGTTGATAAACCCATATTTCATGAGTTATTTTGTGCTTAGTTTGAGTGATTTATTCAATCCTTCACCCACTCATTCATATTAATTGCATGGTTTTACTTTCCCTTCCTTATTAGGTGATGTACGTGAAAAATATGTTTCCTAAGCTTTAAAATTAATTATTTTAATTACCTTTATTTCCATTCGATTCCGTGATTAGTGTGTTGAGTAGTTTCAGATTTTCTAAGACAGAATGACTTAAAGGATGGAAAAGAAAACGTACAAAAATGGAAGGAAAGTGCGAAGCGGAGTTTTGAAGAAACTGGCATCCACGAGATCGCATGGACGACGCGATCACGTGTCAGGAGCGAAGAAGCAATGACGCGGCCGCATGACTGACGCGGCCACGCGACTTGAGCATAGCGCATTCGATGCGGACGCGTGACTGACACGACTGCGCCACAAGGAAAACTCCAGATGACGCGACCGCGTGACCCTCGCGGACGCGTGACAGAGGCCACGTATAAGAATTTATAGAATACGCCCCCAGCGACTTCTGAAGCCCTTTTGACCCAGACCCAGGTACATAACACACAGACTAGAGGCTATAAAGTGGGGGAATGCATCCATTCAAAGGGGAGCTCGCCAATTTTTACTTCCCATGATTTAGATTTAGTCTTGAGAGAGGTTCTCTCCTCTCTCTCTTAGGATTTAGGACTTATCTTAGTTTGTAAGAGTGACTCTCGATCCAGGTTTTACGTTTCTTTGTTTTAGCTTCCCTTTCACTTTTATTTATTCCAGCACTTGAGTTGATTATTTACTTTTATAATTTAATTTATGAATTATTCCATATTACAGATTATTATTTGAATTAATGATATTTGAGGTATTTTCAGTTTATGATTGCTCTTTTTAATTTATGTTATCATTGTTTCCGATCTGAAGATATTTTATTCCAGCAATTTACTTTTTCCCCTTTTGGTCTTGGTTAAGAAATCAATAACTCAACAGTTACCAACTCAGCATAATTGATAATCGTTATCTTGCTAATTGATCTGAACTTCAATAATCCCAACTTTTTCTTAGGAAATAAATAGGATTCGAAGGCCAAACTAATTAGTCCCTTGACTTTCCTTTGCTTTAGTAAAGGTCAACTAAGTGGAATTTAGATTCAACTTTCATTATTGTTGAGAGAGATAATTAAGTTGGACTTCCAATTTCTCTTACCTTGCCAAAAGTTTGCTTTACAGTTTTATTTATTTTAATTGCCATTTACTTTACTTGTCATTTAAATCACTAGCTTCTCACCTTCTAAACCCCAATTACAACCTTTATAGCCAATAATAAGAACATACTTCCTTGCAGTTCCTTGAGAAGACGACCCGAGGTTTGAATACTCGGTTAACAATTTTTAAGGGATTTGTTACTTGTGACAGCCAAAACGTTTGCACGAAGGGATTTTTGTTGGTTTAGAGACTATATCTACAACGCGACTGTTTTTATCACATTCTTTACTGGCAGAAATCCCAACGTCACTCCTCTTGGCGGAGTTTTTGAGGATAAGGCATCTTGACTTTGTATTCCTCAACCTTGGTTGCTGCAGGTTTATTTCCTGCAGAAGTGGTTGGAAAAGCCTTTTTAGAGGTGTTGTTATCAGCACTTATGTGTGTCTGATCCCTCACTGGCATTTGAATGCCAGGGTTGGAAGCTTGATTGGCGTTGGACGCCAACTTCCTACCTGTTTCTGGCGTTTGAACGCCAGAACTAAGCTTCCATTGGGTGTTTGACGCCAGCTCCTTGCCTGTTCCTGGCGTTTGAACGCCAAAGCTGCGCATGGGTTGGGCGTTTAACGCCAACCTTGCATCCTCTTCTGGCGTTTGATTCAGAAATTTGAATCAGAAATATTGATTCAGAAATTTGTCTGATAACTGTTTCCATGTCCTTATGCTTGCTGTGGGTTGGTTATTTAACTACCTTTTAGCTTGATCTTTTACAGCAAACAGAAACAGTAATAGTCTATATACATCCTGATCTACCTCCTTGTCACGTACTGTGTCAGCAATTTGCAAGAATTTTGCCAGAAACTCAGTAGGTTCTTCCTGTGGAAGACCGGAATACTAGCAGTTTTGCTGCACCATGACAATGAGCTGAGGATTTAGCTCAAAACTGCCTGCTTTGATGGGGGTATACAGATACTACTCCCATATGCAGTAGTAGTGGGATTAGCATATGATTCCAGAGTCCTTCTGGACTGTTCATTTCCACTTAGATCCATGATGGATAAAATGAAATTGATGTGAATTGCAAAGAAGATATATTTTTGTTTTTATTTTATTGAAGTAGAACAAACCAAATTATTAAGATAAATAAAAATAATAAGATAAAATAAAATAAAATAATTAGAAATTAAAATGTAAATTTCAAAAACCAAGGGAAAAATAAATTTGAAAATGAGAATAATTGGTTAATTGAGAAGATTTGAAAAACTCTGGATATGATTTTTGAAAAAGATTTTGAATTTTGAAAGGATTTGTTTTTAAAATAAAAATCTGAACTTTTTTAAAAGTAATTTTCGAAAATTAAATTTAAAATAAAGAGAAAATATATTTTTGAATTTAATGAGGAAAGAGAAAAATAATAAAATGACACAAGACTTAAAATTTTTAGATCTAATGCTCCTTATTTTCGAAAACTTGGAGGAAAAACACCAAAGAACACCAAACTTAAAATTTTTAGAAAACCAAAAACAAATTTTTGAAAATTAAACAAGAACTAACAAGAAAACACCAAACTTAAAACTTGACACAAGATTTAATCAAAGAAAAATTATTTTTGGAAAAGTTTTAAAAGGAGGATACCCAATCACCAAAAACATAAGCGCAACGCTCTAACCAAATGAGCTATAAACTTAATGTGTTTTACTAAGGTATTTAATAAATAAAAAAAAATTTTGAAAAACTAAAAATTTGAAAAAGCACAAGAAAAACAAGAAAAGACACAAAACAAGACAAACCAAAGATCCATCAAGTAAAATAAACAAGAACAACTTGAAGATTAAGAAAGAACAATGAACACAAATTCAAAAATTTAAAAGAGAATAAAAACATGCAATTGACACCAAACTTAAAATATGAAACTAAACTCAAACAGAAAAACTCAATTATCAGTTTATAAAATTTTTGAAAAATTTAAAAAGAGAAAATAAGGCTTAAAGAAAAAGGAAATTTCAACCAAAAACAATAATAGAAGACTCTAAACCAAAAAGAAAAATTTTTCCTAATCTAAGCAACAAAATAAACCGTCAGTTGTCCAAACTCGAACAATCCCCGGCAACGGCGCCAAAAACTTGGTGCACGAAATTGTGATTCACACTTTTCACAACTCCGAACAACTAACCAGCAAGTGCACTGGGTCGTCCAAGTAATACCTTACGTGAGTAAGGGTCGATCCCACGGAGATTGTCGGCTTGAAGCAAGCTATGGTTATCTTGTAACTCTTAGTCATGATATCAATTATAATTATCAGTTGACTTGCAAATGAACAAGAGAGCATGGATTAAATACTTATTATGCAGTAATGGCGAATATGTTGGAGTTTTGGAGATGCTTTGTCTTCTGAATCTCTGCTTTCCCCCTGTCTTCTTCTTCACGCACGCAAGGTTCCTCCTATGGCAAGCTGTGTGTTAATGGATCACCATTGTCAATGGCTACCATCTGTCCTCTCAGTGAAAATGGTCCAGGTGCGCTGTCACCGCACGACTAATCATCTGTCGGCTCTCACTCATGCTGGAATAGGATCCATTGATCCTTTTGCGTCTGTCACTACGCCCAACCCTTGTGAGTTTGAAGCTCGTCACAGTCATTCAATTCCTGAATCCTACTCGGAATACCACAGACAAGATTTAGACTTTCCGGATTCTCAAGAATGTTGCCAATGGACTCTAGCTTATACCACGAAGATTCTGATTAAGGAATCCAAGAGATACTCATTCAATCGAAGGTAGAACGGAGGTGGTTGTCAGGCACACGTTCATAGATTGAGAATGGTGGTGAGTGTCATGGATCATCACATCCATCATATTGAAGTACGAATGAACATCTTAGATGGAAACAAGCGTGTTTGAATAGAAACAGAAATAATTGCATTAATTCCTCGAGACACAGCAGAGCTCCTCACCCCCAACAATGGAGTTTAGAGACTCATGCCGTCAAAGAGTACAAAATTCAGATCTAAAATGTCATGAGATACAAAATAAATTTCTAAAAGTTGTTTAAATACTAAACTAGTAACCTAGGTTTACAGAAAATGAGTAAACTAAGATAGATGGTGCAGAAATCCACTTCTGGGGCCCACTTGGTGTGTGCTGGGGCTGAAACTTGAGCTTTACACGTGCCTAGGCTGTTTCCAGAGTTGAACGCCATGTTGTAACCTGTTTCTGGCGTTTAACTCCAACTTGTAACCTGTTTCTGGCATTTAACGCCAGAATGCAACATGGAACTGGCGTTAAACGCCAGTTTATGTCGTCTATCCTTGGACAAAGTATGGACTATTATATATTTCTGGAAATCCCTGGATGTCTACTTTCCAACGCAATTGAGAGCGCGACAATTGGACTCCTGTATCACCAAAAAATCCATTCCGAGTGCAGGGAGGTCAGAATCCAACAGCATTAATAGTCCTTTTTCAGCCTGAATCAGATTTTTGCTCAGCTCCCTCAATTTCAGCAAGAAAATACCTGAAATTATAGAAAAACATACAAACTCATAGTAAAGTCCAGAAATATGAATTTTGCCTAGAAACTAATAAAAATATACTAAAAACTAACTAAAACATACTAAAAACAACATGAAATTAACCCCAAAAAGCATATAAAATATCCGCTCATCACTGAACATCTTTAAAAATGTTCTCTAGCTCTGATTCGAGACTCTCAGTCATATTGACCTCTTCCACCAAAGAGTCAATAATATCAACGCTCATGCAGTCTTTTGAGGTGTCTGGATGCTGCATAGCTTTGACAGCATTCAACTTAAACTCATCCTCATTGACTCTCAAGGTCACCTCCCCTTTTTGGACATCAATGAGGGTTCGTCCAGTTGCTAGGAAAGGTCTTTCTAGAATGAGAGTTGCACTCTTGTGCTCCTCCATTTCCAGCACCACAAAGTTAGTGGGAAAGGCAAATGGCCCAACCTTGACATCATGTCCTCAATTATGCCTGATGGAATCTTAATGGAGCCATCAGTAAGTTGGAGGCATATCCGGGTTGGTTTAACTTCATCAGTCAAACCAAGCTTTTTAATAATGGATGCAGGTATCAGGTTGATACTTGCCCCAAGATCACATAGAGCTGTCTTGGTACAAGCATCCTCTAATGTGCATGGTATCATAAAGCTTCCGGGATCTGTAAGCTTTTCTGGTAAGCTTTTCAGAATGACTGCACTGCATTCTTCAGTGAGGAAAATTTTTTCAGTTTCTCTCCAATCATTCTTATTACTTAAGATCTCTTTTATGAACTTAGCATAAGAGGGTATTTGCTCAAGTGCCTCTGCAAATGGAATCTTTATTTCAAGAGTCCTGAGATAGTCTGCAAAGCAGGCAAATTGTTTATCCTGTTCTGCTTGGTAGAGTTTCTGAGGATAAGGCATCTTGGCTTTATATTCTTCAACCTTAGTTGCTGCAGGTTTACTTCCTACAGAAGTGGTTGGAGAAGCCTGCCTAAGGGGGTTGTTATCAGCACTTGCAGGTGTCTGATCCCTCATTGGCATTTGAACGCTAGAATTGGGTGCTGTATGGGCATTTAACGCCGGATTGCCACCCTTTTCTGGCGTTTGGACACCATAATTGGCCATCCACTGGGCATTTAATGCCAACTTTTTACCCTTTTCTGGCATTTAAACGCCAGAATCATTCTTCTCTGGGCTCTTACTGTCCTCAGAGGGATTTTGGGCAGTGGTTTGGTCATCCTCTGTCAGTTGTTCTTTCTTGGCTTTCTGCTGCCTTGAGTTGGGACATTCAAGGTCTTTCCACTCCTCAAATGAATAGCTTGGCAATCTTCTATTATCTGTTTAGATAACTGTTGTCTTGTCTGATTCAATTGTGCTTCCATATTCTTGTTAGCCTTTTTAGTGTCTTGTAACATCTCTTTAAATTCTGCTAACTGTTTTGTTATAAAAATCAATTGCTGATTGAGTTCAACAAGTTGTTCTGAAGGACTAAGTTCAGTAGATACTGCTTTAGCCTCTTCTTTCATGGAGGACTCAGTACTTAAATACAGATGTTGATTTCTAGCAACTGTATCAATGAGCTCTTGAGCCTCTTCAATTGTCTTTCTCATGTGTATAGATTCACCAGCTGAGTGGTCTAGAGACATTTGGGCCTTTTTTGTAATCCTGTAGTAGAAGATGTCTAACTGCACCCATTCTGAAAATATTTCAGAGGGGCATTTCCTTAGCATCTCTCTGTACCTCTCCCAGGTATTATAAAGAGATTCATTATCCTCTTGTTTAAAGCCTTGGATGTCCAGCCTCAGCTGTGTCATCCTTTTTGGAGGAAAATATTGATTCAGAAAATTGTCTGATAACTATTTCTATGTTCTTATGCTTGCTGTGGGTTGGTGATTTAACCACCTCTTAGCTTGATCTTTTACAGCAAATGGAAAGAGTAATAATCTGTAGACATCCTGATCTACTTTCTTATCACATACTGTGTCAGCAATTTGTAAGAACTGTGCCAGAAACTCAGTAGGTTCTTCCTGTGGAAGTCCGAAATACTGGCAATTTTGCTGCACCATGATAATGAGCTGAGGATTTAACTCAAAATTGCTAGCTCTGATGGGGGGTATACAAATACTACTCCCATATGAAGCAGTAGTGGGGTTAGCATATGACCCCAGTGTACTTCTGGACTGTTCATTTCCACTTAGGTCCATGATGGAGAAAGGGAGATGATGTGGATTGTAAATAAAAAAAAATTCTCTTTTTTTTTTGAATACCGAAATTAAAAGAAAATAAAATAAAATAAAATAAAATAAAAAATCGAATATACGTTCAAAAATTAGAAGAAAAAGAAATAAAAGAAAATTGAAAACTAAAATAATTAATTAATTAAAAAGATTGGAAAAATTATGGGTGAGGATTTTCGAAAAATGAAGAGAGAGAAAGTGGTTAGGAAGTTTTGAAAAAGATATGTCTTAAAATTAAAGATACTTGTAAGAAAATAATTAAAAGAAAAGATTTGAAAAAGATATGATTTTAAAATTTTAAAGATTGAAACTTTCTTAACAAGGAAACACCAAACTTAAAATTTTTCAATCAAAATAATAAAATAGGACAAGTAATTCAAAAATTATAAATAAAAAGAAAAAGATTTTGAAAAATTTTATAAAATATTTTCAAAAAAAAAAGAAAATTGAAAAAGAATTTGTTTTGAAAAAGATTTAAAAAGATAAAATTTTAAAATTGAAATTTTAACTTGACTAACAAGAAACTACCAAATTTTAAAAATTTTGACTAAGTTAACCTAAGGAATTCGAAAATGATGAGTAAATAAAGGAAAAGATATATATATATATATATATATATATATATATATATATATATATATATATATATATATATATATATATATACTTTTTTTTTGAATTTAATGAGGAAAGAGAAAAACAATAAAAGGACACCAAACTTAGAATTTTTAGATCAAAACAAAGAAAACAAACAAGAAAACTTTGAATGTCAAGATGAACACCAAGAACACTTTGAAGATCAAGATGAACAACAAGAACAAACTTTGGAAATCTTTAGGAAAATAAAAACACAAAGGACACCAAACTTAAAAATTTTTATACTTTGGACACTAATAATTTGAAAATGCACAAGAAAAACAAGGAAAGACACAAAACAAGAAAAACAAAAGATCAAACAAGGAAAATAAACAAGAACAACTTGAAGATCAAGAAAGAACAAGGAACATAAAACTCGAAAATACGAAGAATAAAAAGAACATACAATTCGAAAAATTGAAGGAAAATAAAAACATGCAATTGACACCAAAATTAAAACATGAAACTAAACTCAAACAGAAGACTCAAATGTAAATTAAAGATTAATAAAGAAAAATAAGATTTTTGAAAAGAAAATAAAAGACTCAAATTTAGTGACTCTAAACCAAAAAGATAAATTTTTCCTAATCTAAGCAACAAGATGGACCGTCAGTTGTCCAAACTCGAACAATCCCCGGCAACGGTGCCAAAAACATAGTGCACGGAATTGCAATCACACCTTTGCAACTCCGCACAACTAACCAGCAAGTGCACTGGGTCGTCCAATTAATACCTTACATCAGTAAGGGTCGATCCCACAGAGATTGTCGGCTTGAAACAAGCTATGGTTATCTTGTAAATCTTAGTCAGGAGATTAGTGATCAAAATGATTTTTGTTTATGAAAGGTAAATAGCATGAATTGAATGATACTTGTGATTCAGTAATGAGGAACAGGTTGAGGTTCCGGAGATGCTCTGTCGTTTGAATCTCTGCTATCCTATTGTTTTCTTCTCCAAACACGCATGGCTTCTGATAAACCACTATTTTATGGTTTATCTTGTACTCAATTGAGTGAATTTTATCAACCCTTTACCCACTTATTTATAATATTTGCATGGTTTTATATTTCCTTCTTGATTTTGTGCTATGATTGAAAACATGCTTCTTTGATCTTATATTTGCTTATTATTAATCCTCTCTTATTACCATTAGATGTCTTGATATGTGTGTTAAGTGATTTCAGAGATTACAGGGCAGGAATGGCTCAGAAGATGGAAAGGAAGCATGCAAAAGTGGAAAGAATACAAGAAGTTGGAGAAATTGCTAAGTTGTCCAGCCTGACTTCTTCGCACTCAAACGGCTATAACTTTAGCTACAGATGTCCAAACGATGCGGTTCTAGTTGCGTTGGAAAGCTAACGCCCGGGGCTTCGATTTGATATATAATATGCTATGGTTTCCCTGACGCTAGGTGACGCGACCGCGTGCTCCATGCGGCTACATCGCAGTGACGGAAATCCAGCGTGATTGAATTCGAGACCAGCGAATTCTGGGCTATTTCTGACCCAGTTCTCGGCCCAGAAAACACAAATTAGAGGCTATAAAGTGGAGAAATGCATCGATTCATAAGGAGGCTCATATAATTCACAATTTTAGCAGTAGATGTAGTTTTTAGAGAGAGAGGTTCTCTCATCTCTCTTAGATTTAGGATTTAGGACTTCTCTTAGTTTTAGGAGTGACTCTCAATCCCAGGTTCAATGTTCCTTTTATTTATTTCTCCAATTTAATTTGTATGTCAGATTTAAGTTCTTTTGTGAATACAATTTGAGGTATTTTCAGACTTAATTTTGCTTTGCTCTATTTATATGAATGCTTTTAATTTAATTTAGATATTTTCCCTTTTGGTCTTGGTTAAGAAATCAGTAACTCAGGAATTATCCAACTCAATAGCATAATTGTTAATTGTTATCTTGCCAATTGAGTTGAACTTTAATAATCCCAATCTTTTCTTAGGAAATAAATAGGATTCGAAGATCAAACCAAATTGTCCCTTGACTTTCCTTTGCCTTAGTAAAGGTTAACTAAGTGGAATTAAGATTCAACTTTCATTGTTGTTGATAAGGATAACTAGACTGGACTTCCAATACCTTGCCAAAAGTTTATTTTACAGTTATTTATTTATTTTATTTGTCATTTGAATATACCTGTGCCCATTGCCCAAACTCAACATCCCCCAGTTTACAAACTCATAACCAATAATAAGAACATACCTCCCTACAATTCCTTGAGAAGACAACCCGAGGTTTAAATACTCGGTTATCAATTTTAAATGGGGTTTGTTACTTGTGACAACCAAAACGTTTGTACGAAGGGATTTCTATCGGTTTAGAGACTATATCTACAACGCGACTGTTTTTATGAAATTCTTTACTGGCAAAAATCCTGATCGTCAAAATGGCGCCATTGCTGGGGAATTGCAAATGTGTGCCTTATTATTGGTTATTGTAAATATTTTCTTTTACCTGTTTATTTGTTTTTATTTTTGCTTTTTTCGTAAATTAAGAGGTTATTGGTTTTTATTTTAAAATTTTTATCTTATCTTATTTCAAAAATCAAAATTCAAAATTCAAAAATTCAGAATTCAAAATTTACATAACCTTTTAATTTAAATTTATTTTTATTTTCGTTTTTAATTTTTATTTGTTACTATGAACTCTCACCCCTTTGGCTATGAGTCTGGTTACAATTATGTTGCAGGAAGAATAAATTACAATAAGAACAGGCATCAAGGTTGGAACAATCAAAGATGGGAGGAGCCACAAGGATTTGATCAACCCTCATGGCAACAACCACCTTCAATGGACTATCAACACCCACCACCATACGCCTATGAACCCCCTCCTCAACATAACTTTGGACCACTAAACTCACAAGCCTCTTTCCGCCATTCACCTCCATATGACCCTAACCCTCAACCACCATACCAACCACCTTATGAGCCATATGAACCATATATAGAACCACCCCAATTCCAACCCAATTACTCACAAGAACCACCACTTCAATATTTACCATCTCCATATCCATCAATCCAAGAGCACTATGATCCTATTTATGAAAGCCGAGTGCATCAAGAGACAAAGGATCGTTTCAAAGAAATAGTGGATCGATTTCAGGCAACCATTCATCAATTGGGGCAAGCAATAATGAGTCAATTAGTTTCCCGACGTTCGGACACTCAAGGAACCCCCATGGCTTCATGTGGACAATCTAATGAAGAACGTAGTATGAAGGAGATACTAGAAACTCCAGTGAACAGTACAGAGCATGACTTTGTACTGGAACAAGTAGAGGAAGCCGGAATTATTGAAGAAGAAGAATTGGTTAAAGACTTAGGAGATGCTGAACCTCCTTGGGAAAGTCAAAACATAGAGCCTCCTTCCAAGACGGTTGCAATTGATGTTGAGGAGGGTGTACAACCTCCAAGGCATATCACAGTTGAAGACTTGGAAGAGGTTGATCAAGAGATGGAGATTCAAGAAGAAGAAGCACAACCTCCCATGCCCTTGGAAAGCAATGAAGAGGAGATTGAATTGGAAGAAAGCTACCAAGAGGAAGAGGTTGAAATTGAAGAAGCTTGCAAAGAGGTGGTAATTATCAGAGAAGAGCACAAAGGAGTGTCGCTTGCAATTTCATTGAAAATACCTCCCCCTAAGTTGCCATCATCCTTCACAACATTCAAGTGGGTAAATTTCATATCTCTTAGCTTTCTAATCCCACTTGAATATGGGCTACTGGAGACGGATGGTCAACTTAGAGCTCTTTGTGGCATTAAGAGTAAGAGGAAGATGGTCAGTGGTAAGAATTATCCTGCAAGGTTCATCATGGTTGGAAGCTTTAAGTTTAAATGCAAAGGTTGGTGTAAAGCTCAACTGAATGGGTCTAGGAAGTTGTTTGGCCGCTTACGTGAGAATTCAGACTGCTTGCCACCCGGATGGAACAATATTGCTCAACCAAAAGACGGGTGCAAGGGCAAGGTCTGGGACCCCGGAATCCATTCTATCAATAACCACTCTTGGGGCCTGGTCACTTGCTTTAACTTACTTGAAGGCTTTCTGCGCCTAGTTTGGGATCCCGGAGGTTACTGGAGATACAAACTTTGGTGGAGATTCCTGGATGAGTTCAAGCACAAGCCACCATAACAGGAAGCTCACCAAATGTCCAACTTAAGGACTCTAACTAAAAGTGTTAGGTGGGAGACAACCCACCATGGTATAATCATTCCTTTCTCAATTTTAATTTTATTTAGTTTTATTTGTTTTTGAATTTTATTTTATTTTGTTATATTGAACCTGGAGTTTTGCATCACATTCATATTAACACTACATTCTACATTTTTCAGATTACAAAAAAAAAGGATTTTCGCACGTGACGCGACAGCGTCGCCGACGCGTCCGCGTCGTATGTGCGTCGGGAAGAAAAGAATTGAACAGAGAGTCACGCGAAAGCATGGATGGAGGCGCGCTAATGGCAAAATTTGATCCACACGACTGCGTTACTGACGCGGCCGCGTCATTTGGAAAAATTGCTTCCCACGTGATCGCGTCACCCACGCGACCGCGTGGCTCTGAGAAGTCGACGTAAATGGGTGTATGGCAGAAAGTTGAGCTGGAGTTGGGCTGGACTCGTGCTGGAAGCCCAAGCCCTACCACGCAAATGCATGCCCCACGCGGCCGCGTCGTTTTCAAAAAATGGCCATTCACGCGATCGCGTCAACCACGCGACCGCGTCACCCAGAATTTAGGCAAAAAGAGTTTCGAACAGAGAGTTACGCGACCGCGAGGCTGCACTCACGCCAATCGCGCAAAATAGGCCACGCGATCGCGTGACCCACGCGTCCGCGTCACCTGACCTTCTTGCGCACCACGCGACCGCGTTACTCACGCGTCCGCGTCACAAGCGGCGCACAGAATATCCAGATCAGCCAAATTTCTTATCTTTTCTTCTCTAATCCTTATTTTTCTTATCTTTTCTTATTTCTTTCTTCTTCCTTTCTTATTTTCTTTCACCTCCATTTTATTTTACTTAATTTATTTGCATATTTCATTCATTGCATCTTAATTTTGTGCATATTTTTATTTTCTTTTCTAAAATTAATTATTTCTCCTTTGGTGTTAAAATTTTCTTATTTAACTGTTGCATTTTCTCTTGAATTATTTTGGGTGCTTCATGACTTGTTTTATTCTGATTGGGTAATATTATTTAAATCAATGCTAATTTTTATGTTACTGATATTCCTCTTACAATGACATGAACTTACATTGTCTTTTGTTACCCACTCTCTTCCCCATTGTTGCAAATTTTGCACCACTGGTACGCCATGGCTTCTATTGTTTTCTCACATACATGTTGAAGCTTCCATGTAAATGAGACCAATATCATTTGGCATTAACCCAACTATACTTCAATTATTTTCTTATCTCTATTATTGGGTTACCTTTCTTCCCTTTTTCTTTCAAGATGGCCACCAGAAAGAGAACCGGAAGACGTTTACATGGGGAGATAGACAAGTCCATCTGCACAAATCTTTGGAGAAAAGCATCAGTTGGAGCAGCCCATCCACTTGTACATCTTAACATGCACCGAGGACGGCGCAATCTTTAAGTGTGGGGAGGTCGATACCGATCTCCATGGGTTAGTATTTTCTTTTCAACACCATTGTTTTATTTTCTTTGTTTGTTCATTATTGCATCTGCATATTTAATTGCATGTTTGTTTGATTTTATGCATTTAGCTATTGCTTGGTTGAGAAATAATAAGTTTCTTTTTAAAGACCCTATTTTTGAAAAATTTTCACTAATTTAAAATCAAAATTTTTGTGTTAAACTTATCAGAAGTTGTATTTGGAACATGATTTTTGAGCTAAAAAAACACACAACCTGTGAGATTTTGAGCTTATTTACATGGTTACATTATTTAACCATAAATTTTTATTCTTGTGTGTTTTATTCTCTATGATTGTAATCTATATTTTGTTCCAATCTATATGTCCATTATTTAGTGTATTTACATGCTTGCATATGATTGAGGCCATTATTTGTTATTAGCTCACTTATCCCAAATAAGCCTACCCTTTAAATCACCATTGTTAGCCACTTTGAGCCTTTTAATCCCCTTCTGTTCTATTTTACCACATCACTAGCCTTAAGTAGAAAAACAAAAGTAATATCTCAATTGAATCTTTAGTTAGCTTAAGATAGAGATTGTGCATCAACTAAGTGCGGGGAAACTGTGGGAACATGGGTTAATAAGGGAATGTATCATGTTTCTAATTTATTTGAATATTGGGAATTTGGAAACCTACTCATGAAAAACCAAAATAGAAAAATAATAGAAAATACATGTGCATTGATAAGTTATGTTTGCTTTTATGTTAAAAAAAAGGAGAAAAAGAAAAAAAAAATATATATATATATATATATATATAAATAAATAAATAAGGGGACAAAATTACCCCAATGCTAAGTTAATGAAAATATCAATGCACATGTGACAAAAGTAAAGAAATATCAAAATTTGGTACATAAGTATGGGAATCATACAAAAGTGGGAATTATGGGTAGCTAGGTATGATTTTAAAGTTATATAGAGTGTATGTATGTTAGGTGAGAACTTAGGTTAGTCAAAGATTCAAATTATAGCTCACTTAGCCATATATATATCCTTAGATTTACCTTAGCCCCATTACAACCTTGAAAAGACATCATGATGTTTGCATTTGTATGCTAAATATTTGTTGATTGGTTAGATGAAGAACAAAGTTTTAGAAAGCATTATTAGAGAAGACTAGAGTGAATTACCCTATACACTTGAGAGATTAGAGTAATATACACTTCTAGTGAGGGTTCAACGCTTAAATTCTATGTTCCCTGCTTTCATGAGCTGTCTTCTTACAAGTTTACTTGCTTTTTATGGTATGATTTGAATTAGTGGAAATTGATTTGTATTTGTCTTGGAGAACTTATTTACTCTTAACCAAGTAGGTAGAAACATTTTGCATGTAGTTGCATTCATATAGATAGGTTGCATTTCATACATTCTACTACTCCTCTTCAGCTTTATAGCTTCTCTTGAGCTTAGCATGAGGACATGCTAATGTTTAAGTGTGGGGAGGTAGATAAACCACTATTTTATGGTATTCTTGTGCTCAATTGAGTGGATTTTATCAACCCTTTACCCACTTATTCATAATATTTGCATAGTTTTATATTTCCTTCTTGATTTTGTGCTATGATTGAAAACATGCTTCTTTGATCTTATATTTGCTTATTATTAATCCTCTCTTATCACCATTAGATGCCTTGATATGTGTGTTAAGTGATTTCAGATATTACAGGGCAGGAATGGCTCAGAGGATGGAAAGAAAGCATGCAAAAGTGGAAAGAATACAAGAAGTTGGAGAAATTGCTAAGCTGTCCAGCCTGACCTCTTTGCACTCAAACGGCTATAACTTTAGCTACAGATGTCCAAACGACGCGGTTCTAGTTGCATTGGAAAGCTAACGTTCGGGGCTTATATGCTATGGTTTCCCTGACGCTAGGTGACGCGACCGCATGCTCCATGCGGCCGCATCGCAGTGATGGAAATCCAGCGTGATTGAATTCGAGACCAGCGAATTCTGGGCTGTTTCTGACCCAGTTCTCATCCCAGAAAACACAAATTAGAGGCTATAAAGTGGAGGAATGCATCCATTTATAAGGAAGCTCATATAATTCACAATTTTAGCAGTAGATGTAGTTTTTAGAGAGAGAGGTTCTCTCCTATCTCTTAGATTTAGGATTTAGGACTTCTCTTAGTTTTAGGAGTGACTCTGAATCCCAGGTTTAATGTTCCTTTTATTTTTTTCTCCAACTTAATTTGTATGTCAGATTTAAGTTCTTTTGTCAATACAATTCGAGGTATTTTCAGACTTAATTTTGCTTTGCTCTATTTATATGAATGCTTTTAATTTAATTTAGATATTTTCCCTTTTGGTCTTGGTTAAGAAATCAGTAACTCAGGAATTATCCAACTCAATAGCATAATTGTTAATTGTTATCTTGCCAATTGAGTTAAACTTCAATAATCCCAATCTTTTCTTAGGAAATAAATAGGATTCGAAGATCAAACCAAATTGTCCCTTGACTTTCCTTTGCTTTAGTAAAGGTTAACTAAGTGGAATTAAGATTCAACTTTCATTGTTGTTGATAAGGATAACTAGACTGGACTTCCAATTTCTCATACCTTGCCAAAAGTTTATTTTACAGTTATTTATTTATTTTATTTGTCATTCGAATATACCTGTGCCCATTGCCCAAACTCAACATCCCCCAGTTTACAAACTCATAACCAATAATAAGAACATACCTCCCTGCAATTCCTTGAGAAGACGACCCGAGGTTTAAATACTTGGTTATCAATTTTAAAAGGGGTTTGTTACTTGTGACAACCAAAATGTTTGTATGAAAGGAATTTTGAAGGTTTAGAAACTATACTTGCAACGAGGATTTATCCGCAATTTCTAGACCACGCAAAAGTTCTCTCATCAGCTTCCTTCCATTGTAGGTTGTATGTTGGTGGATCACCGTTGTCAATGGCTACCATCCGTCCTCTCAGATGAAAAATACCAGGTACGGTTTCTGTACGGCTAATCAACTGTCGGATCTCTCGTCTCGAATGAAAAATACCAGGTACAGCTACTGCACGGCTAATCATCTGTCGGTTCTCACTTGTGACGGAATAGGATCACTCTATCCTTTTGCACACTATCAATGCGCCCAACATTCGCGAGTTTGAAGCTCGTCACAGTCATCCCGTTCCAAAACCTACTCGGAATACCACAGACAAGGTTTAGACTTTCTGAATCTCAGGAATGCTGCCAATTGGTTCTAGTATCTACCACGAAGGTTCTAATCTCACGGACTTGGTCTGTGGATTAGAGACCCAAGAGATACGCAGTCAAGCTGTCGCCCAATGACTACGTTGAGCTCGGGTAGCACGGGAGTGGTTGTCAAGCACGCGTTCATAAATTTGAGAATGATGATGAGTGTCACGGATCATCATATTCTCTATATTGAAGTACGAATGAGTATCTTAGAATAGAATCAAGCGTGAGTGAATAGAAAATAATAGTAATTGCATTAATCCATTGAGACACAGCAGAGCTCCTCACCCCCACCTATGGGTATAGAGACTCATGCAGTAGAAGATACAATATGAAATGTAAAAAGGTCATAAATTTTTAAATGAATCTCTAAAAGTAGTTTTTATACTAAACTAGTAACTTAGGTATACAGAAAATGAGTAACTAAGTACAGATAGTGCAGAAATCCACTTCCGGGACCCACTTGGTGAGTGTTTGGGTTGATCTTTCAAGCTTCCACATTCATGTGCTTCAAATTAGAGTTAAATGCCACCCTGGGTGCCAAAATGGGCGTTTAACGCCAAGAAGTGTGCCAGTTCTGGCGTAAAAATACCAGAAAAAGGTCTCTGGCTGGCGTTTAACACCAGTTTGGGCCATTGGATCTCAAGCAAAGTATTGACTATTATATATTGCTGGAAAGCCCAAGATGTCTACTTTCTAACGCAATTGAGATCTCACCAATTGGGCTTCTGTAGCTATAGAAAATCTACTTCGAGTGCAGGAGGGTCAGAATCCAACAACATCTACAGTCCTTTCTCAGCCTCTGAATCAGATTTTTGCTCAGGTCCCTCAATTTCAGCTAGAAAATACTTGAAATTATAGAAAAACACACAAACTCATAGTAAAGTCCAGAAATGTGATTTTTGCATAAAAACTAATAAAAATATAATAAAAAGTAACTAAAACATACTAAAAACTACCTAAAAACAATGCCAAAAAGCGTATAAATTATCCGCTCATCAACGACCGTGCCTGTGTTGGTGTTACTGAACCGAATGAACCATTTGAGGTATTTTGTGATGCCTCATTAAAGGGTCTGGGGTGCGTGCTGATGCAGCACCGGAAGGTGGTGGCTTATGCCTCACGGCAGTTGAGACCTCATGAAGTTAACTACCCAATGCATGACCTAGAACTTGCTGTGGTTGTGTTTGCATTGAAGGTGTGGAGGCATTACCTCTATAGAGTTTAGTTCCGAGTTTTCTCTGATCACAAGAGCTTGAAATACCTCTTTGATCAGAAAAAACTTAATATGAAGCAGAGGAGGTGGATGGAGCTACTGAAAGACTACGACTTCGAGCTGAATTACCATCCGGGGAAAGCGAATGTTGTAGCGGATGCGCTAAGTCAGAAATCGCTGCATGTTTCATGGATGATGCTTCGAGAAGAGGAGTTGCTTAGAGCATTTGAGAGTTTGAAAATCGGTGTTCAAGAAGTGTTTGGAACTCTGTGTTTGAGCCAATTACAGATCTCAAGTAATTTTAAATCCAAACTCCTGAAGGCTCATCAAAACGATGACGCGTTATCGAAGGTGTTGCCGGCTATTGAGCAATGGAAGCAGTGGAGAGTGTTCGAGGATCAAGATGGATTATGGAGGTTCAAGGGTAGGATCATTGTGCCGGATGTTGGAACCTTGCGGCATATATATTGAAGGAAGTGCACAAAAGCGGATTTTCTATCCACCCTGGGAGTACCAAGATGTATAATGATCTAAAGGCTATGTTCTGGTGGCGTGGTATGAAGAATGATGTGGTGGAATACGTCTTGAAGTGTTTAACTTGTCAAAAGGTGAAGATTGAACATCAGAGACCTTCCAAGATATTGCAGCCCTTAGAGATTCCACAATGGAAGTGGGAGAGCATTGCGATGGATTTCGTGTCGGGATTGCCGAGAATTAGAACCGGTCTTGATGCTGTCTGGGTAATTGTGGACTGGCTGACAAAGTCGGCTTACTTTCTACCCATTCGGATGAACTATACTCTTGAGGAGTCAGCGCTTGTATATCAAGGAGATTGTGAGACTTCATGGTGTGCCTACGACTATAATTTCCAACAAAGATCCCCGTTTCACTTCGAGGTTCTGGGGTGCATTTCAGAAAGCTTTTGGAACCTGTTTGAGCTTAAGTACAGCTTACCACCCTCAAATAGATGGTCAATATGAGAGGACGATCCAAACCCTAGAGGACATGTTGAGGGCTTGTGTTTTGGATCAGCCCACGAGCTGGGATCGGTATATGCCGCTAGTGGAGTTTGCGTACAACAACAGCTACCATGAGAGCATCGGAATGGCTCCGTATGAGGCTCTGTGTGGGAGGAAATGCCAATTTCTGCTCTGTTGGAATGAAGCTGGGGAGAAAAGTCTGTTAGGGCTGGAACTAATAGCTGAGACTACTGAGCAAGTTAAGAAAATCAGAGATAGGATGCTCACTACTCAGAGTCGTCAGAAGAGTTACGCCGATCAGAGGTAGAAGCCCTTAGAGTTTGAGGAAGGAGACCATGTTTTCCTTAAAGTTACTCCGACAACAGGAGTAGGTAGAGCGATTAAGACAAAGAAGCTGAATCCCCGATACATCGGTCCATTCCAGATTCTCGAGAGAGTTGGACCGGTGGCGTATCGGGTAGCTCTACCGCGTCACCTTTCGAACCTGCACGACGTATTTCATGTGTCGTAGCTTCGGAAGTATACTCCTAATGCTAGCCATGTGTTAGAACCAGAATCGGTTCAGTTAAGAAAAGATTTGACCCAGTTTCCAGCCCAGAAAACACAGATTAGAAGCTGCAGAATGGACGAAACAAGTGGTCCCCATCCATCAATTGAAGACTTGCTGATTATTTGATTAATTCTGATTTAAATTCAAATCTTATTTTGAAGAAAATATATTATTTTAGTTTTAGAAGATAGATTTTAAATTAATTAAGATTATATATAAAAGGGAATTGGAATTATTCCAGAAGAGAGGATTCCATTCTAGACTACCTAAATATATTTTATCAGAATCCTTATTTTTCTCTCTGAACCATGAGCAACTAAACCTCCACTGTTAAAGTTAGGAGCTCTATCTATTGTATGGATTGATTTTATTATTTTTCTATTTTAATTCATGACTTGATTTATATTTCAAGAATTGTTTTCGTTCTTTATTTTATGAATTTGGGTGGAACGGAAGTATGACCCTCTTTCTAATTGAGTTCTTATATAACTTGGAAAAGCTCTTTACTTGAACAACAGCTTAAAAACATATTCTCCTAAATTTTAATTATCTGGATTTAACGGGATATGTGACATATAATCCTCTTATATTTGGTTAATTAGGATTTTTGTGGCATATAACTAGAATTGAACTTCACCCCCTAATTGGAATTAATTGACCAAGGAATTGGCTGTTGATGAATTTTAGAGGAGACTAGAAAGGTCTAAGGAATTAGGGTCTAGTCACATATAGTTGCCATAAATTAAATCTTGCATGATTAGAATAAATTAATAAGAAAAGTCAATCCAGAAAATAGATAACTCTGAAGCCTTAACTACTTTCTCAATACTTTATTCCCAACTTATTTACTTGCTTTTCTTTAATATTCTTGCTATTGTTTAATATCTTTGAACTCTCAAACATTATTTTCTGCTTGTTTGACTAAGTCAATCACCCAATTATTGTTGCTTGATCCATCAATCCTTGTGCGATCAACCCTCACTCACTTGAGGTATTACTTGGTATGACCCGGTGCACTTGTCGGTTAGTTTGTGGTTAGAAAATCCGCACCAAGTTTTTGGTGCCGTTGCCGGGAATTGATTGTGATTAACAACTATCAGTTGTTTGATTGCTTAGATTAGGCATTTTTGTTTTAATTTTATTTAAATTTTGCCTTATTATTTTCGAATTTTTCTTTAATAATAGTATTAATATTTTTCCTTAATTTCTAAAATTAAGTTTGGTGTTACCCAGTTAAATTTACTATAATTTTCCTATTAATTTTCAAAATTTTGTTATTTAATTTATATTATTATTTTTGAATTTATTTATTTAGTATTTTTATTTTATTTCTTTACACAAGTTACCTCACTGGGAGTTCTCTACACTCTGACGTAGAGAATCCCATTTTTTCTTGTCTTCTGTCTGTTTATGAGCAGAAACAGGGACAAGAAACCTCTGTTAGACTTTGATCCTGAATCTGAAAGGACTTTTAGGCGACGTTTACAACAAGCAAGACTTTACAAGGCTGCAGAGTCCACTATGGATCCTAATAATGCTGTTAATGCCAATGTGGTAAATCCGAATGGGGATGAGCAACAAAGGAGAATGCTTGGCTCTTATTCTGCCCCTACTGCGGATCTTTATGGAAAAAGCATTGTGGTGCCTCCTATAGCTGCAAACAACTTTGAGTTGGAGCCACAATTGGTCACCCTGGTGCAACAAAATTACCAGTATCATGGACTTCCTCATGAAGATCCAAATCAAGTTATATCTGATTTTCTACAGATTTGTGATACTGTGAAGACAAACGGAGTGAACCCAGAGGTGTACAGACTCATGCTCTTCCGGTTTGCTCTGAGGGACAAAGCAAAGTTATGGCTAGATTCCTAACCAAAGGAGAGTTTGAATACGTAGGAGAAGGTTGTTACTGAGTTTTTTACTAAATTTTTCCCACCAAAGAAGCTGACTAAGCTTAGGTTGGAGTTCCAGACTTTCAGGCAAAAGGAGGGTGAAACTCTTCATGAAGCTTGAGAGAGATATAAGCTACTGACTAGGCAATGCCCTCCAAACATGTTCTCCAAATGGACCCAACTAGATATCTTTGTTAAAGTGGGACCATTTATTTTTCCTGTTGACTTTGTTATATTAGACATGGAAGAGGAGGTAAAATCCTCTATTATACTTGGTAGACCCTTTTTAGCTACAGATAGAGCTCTGATTGATGTGCAAAAGTGTGAATTAACCCTGAGGGTCAATGAAGAACATGTGGTCCTTAATGTTTTTGAAGCTCTCAAGCACCCTAATGATTCTGAAGGGTGTATGAAAATAGATGTTATTGAACCATTTGTTCAAGAGGTACTGGAAGCTGAGGTACTTGATGACATCCTGGATCCTATTTCTGAGTATGAATTAATGGAAGTTGATGATTCACCACCCCAGAAGGCTGTGATTCACACGCCTAAAATAGAGAAGGAAGCCCCCAAGCTTGAGCTCAAACCCCTACCTCCCTCTCTGAAATATGTGTTCTTGGGTAAAAATGATTCCTATCTAGTGATAATTAGCTCTTCCCTGAAGCCTGAAAAGGAAGAGGTGCTTATTTCAGTGCTCAGGAGCCATAAAACAGCTCTTGGGTGGACCATTAGTGACTTGAAAGGGATTAGTCCAACCAAGTGTATACACAAGATCCTCCTTGAAGATGATGCTAAACTAGTTGTGCAACCACAAAGGAGACTCAATCCAACCATGAAAGAGGTGGTCCAAAAAGAGGTAATGAAATTATGGGAAGTAGGTATTATTTACCCTATTTCTGACAGTCCTTGGGTAAGTCCTGTGCAGGTGGTTCCTAAGAAAGGAGGGATGACAGTGATTAAGAGTGAAAAGAATGAGCTTATTCCTACAAGAACAGTCACAGGATGGAGAATGTGCATAGACTACAGGAGGCTCAACACTGCTACAAGGAAGGATCATTTCCCCTACCTTTCATTGATCAGATGCTTGAGAGATTAGCTGGTCATGCTTTTTATTGTTTTCTAGATGGATATTCTAGATATAATCAAATTGCAGTAGACCCTCAAGATCAAGAGAAGACAGCATTCATATGCCCCTTTGGAGTATTTACCTACAGGAGAATGCCATTTGGACTTTGTAATGCTCTAGCAACTTTTCAAAGGTGTATGCTTTCAATTTTTTCTGACATGGTTGAAAAGTTCATTGAGGTATTTATGGATGACTTTTCTGTTTTTGGTAATTCTTTTGAATCCTACCTTAAGCATTTATCTCTTATCTTGAAATGGTGTCAAGAATCAAACCTTGTTTTGAATTGGAAAAAATGCCATTTTATGGTCACAGAAGGCGTTGTTCTTGGATACCGGATTTCAAGTAAGGGGATTGAGGTTGATATAGCAAAGGTAGAGGTAATTGAAAAATTACCACCACCAACTAATGTTAAGGCAGTTAGGAGTTTCTTGGGTCATGCAGGATTTTATAGGAGATTTATAAAGGACTTTTCTAAAATTGCTAAACCATTAAGCAACATGTTGGTTACTGATGTTCCTTTTGTCTTTGATTCTGATTGTCTGCATGCTTTTGAAACTCTGAAAGCAAACCTTACCTCTGCTCCCATTATAGCTCCCCCTGATTGGAATTTACCATTTGAATTAATGTGTGATGCTAGTGACTTTGCTATAGGAGCTGTTTTAGGACGGAGGCATGGTAAGCTTGTACATGTCATTTACTATGCCAGTCGTGTGTTAAATGATGCCCAAAAGAATTACACAACTACAGAAAAGGAATTATTAGCTGTTGTGTATGCTGTTGATAAGTTTAGGTCCTATTTACTTGGTTCTAAGGTTATTGTTTATATTGATCATGCTACTTTAAAGTACCTTCTAACCAAGCAGAACTCTAAACCAAGATTAATCAGATGGGTGTTGCTCCTTCAGGAGTTTGATATTGAGATAAAAGACAGGAAAATGTCAGAAAATCAAGTAGCTGACCATCTCTCCAGAATTGAGCATGAAGCAGGAGTGCAACCACCCACAGCTGTGACTGAGACGTTTTCAGATGAGCAATTGTTCCTCATTCAGTAGGCTCCATGGTTTGCAGACATTGTAAATTATAAGGCCACGAATTTTATTCCAAGGGAGTACAGTAGGCAACAAGTGAAGAAGCTATTGACTGATGCAAAGTACTATATTTGGGAGGAACCATACCTTTTTAAAAGGTGTTCAGATGGTATAATCCAGAGATGTGTCCCAGATGAAGAAACACAGCAAATCCTTTGGCATTGTCATGGTTCTGATTATGGAGGCCACTTTGGTGGTGAGAGGACAGCTACAAAGGTTCTTCAGAGTGGGTTTTACTGGCCGAATCTCTTCAGAGACTCAAGAGCATTTGTGAAGTGCTGTGACAGATGTGAAAAAGCCACAAATCTCCCTGTCAACCATGAAATGCCATAGCAGGGGATTCTTGAAGTTGAGTTGTTTGATATGTGGGGTATTGATTTCATGGGACCTTTCCCACCCTCACATTCAAACAACTATATTCTAGTGGCAGTTGATTATGTGTCCAAATGGGTGGAAGCTGTGGCTCTACCCACCAATGACGCCAAGGTGGTAATGAGCTTTCTTCAGAGATATATCTTTAGCCGGTTTGGTGTCCCAAGGACACTCATTAGTGATGGAGGCAGTCATTTCTGCAATAGACAGTTAGACTCTCTTCTGCAGAGATATGGAGTCCGTCATAAAGTGGCAACCCCCTATCACCCTCAGACAAGTGGATAGGTTGAAGTTTCCAACAGGGAACTTAAGAAGATTCTAGAGAAGACCGTCAGTGTTTCAAGAAAGGACTGGCCTAGGAAGCTTGATGATGCTCTCTGGGCATACCAGACAGCGTACAAGACTCCCATTGGCATGTCCCCTTATCAGTTGGTCTATGGCAAAGCCTGTCACTTACCAGTTGAGCTAGAGCATAAAGCTTACTGGGCAATTAGGTATCTGAATCTTGATTCAGAAGTTGTAGGAATCAAGTGAATGCTTCAGTTGACTGAGCTTGATGAATTCAGATATTCAGCCTATGAGAATGCCAATCTCTATAAGGAGAGAACCAAGCTACTGCATGACAAGAAGATTTCCATCAGAGTCTTTGAGCCAGGACAGAGAGTGCTTCTATATAATTCAAGGCTCAAATTCTTTTCCGGGAAGCTGAAATCCCGATGGTCAGGACCATTTGTGGTTACCAGAGCTTCACCATATGGTCATATGGAAATACAAGAAGAGAATTCTGACAGAAAATTTCCAGTAAATGGCCAGAGGTTGAAGCATTATCTGGGAGGCGAGATTGATCGCCAGAGGTCCACTCATCTACTGAATTAGCAGAACTGACCGTCCAGCTAGTGATGTTAAAGAAGCGCTTATCGGGAGGTAACCCCATAATTTCGTATCCTTAGTTACTTTTCATAGTAGTAGTTTTTCTTACTTGTTTGAATTTTATTGAATTTTTACTGTTTTTCTGATCATGCAGCTATTTATCACAGGAACCGAATACTTCAGGCGAAAAAAAATGAGCACACGACGCGCAAGCGTCGCTAACGCGTACGCGTCATATGTGTGTGTGTCAAAAAATAAAAGTAAACAGAGAGTTACGCGGGAGTGGCACAGGAAAAGTGCCTTGCGCACAAATATGCTCACGCGTACGCGTCCATGACGCGTGCGCATCATTTGCGATTTTGGCACTCCACACGTACGTGTCAAGTACGTGCACGCGTGGATGAGTAAAATCGACGTAAAAGGTGTTTGGGCAGAGAGTTGTGCTGATTTGGGGCTAGAAGTGTGCTAGAAGCACAAACTTGATCACGCGAACGCGTCCCTGACGCGTGCGCGCCCTTTGCACAGACTGCCATCCACGCGTGCGCGTGCATGACGCGCACGCGTCGTATGAAAATTTTGGTCCCCCAGCCACGAGAACAGAGAGTTACGCGTGAACGCGGTTGTCTTCGCGCGATGCACACAAATCATGGGCACGCGTACGCGTGCCTGACGCTCACGCGTCATTTTGAAATTTTCGCGCCCCACGCGTACGCATGCTGTACGCGTACGCGTCGCATGCACCGCACAACTCCATTAGTTTGCCGTCCATCTTTTAAATTTTCATTCTCTCTCTCCCAAATCCTACTTCTCTCTTGTTCTTTTATCCTTTTATTCTTCTTTCATCATAATATTTGTTTCTTTTTGTTTTCAATTCTTCTTTGCTTGAGGACAAGCAAACCTTTAAGTTTGGTGTTGACGCTTCACTCATGGGTTTTCTCTCTAATTTTATAATACCAAAGGGAGGCGAATCATCTTCACGGAGGAGCACAAACCGAAGAATAAAATGACTGCTAGGATAACTAAGGTGGTTGAGTTCCTTTCATTATATATTCCCTCCCGCTTTCACTATGTTATGTTCTGGTTTTCTGCTATTTTACTTTGTTTATTGCATGATCCTTTATTAGTTAGATTCCTAGGTTCTATTTTAGTTTTCTGTTAGTTGCTTTAATTCTGAAAGATGTCTCATGTATTGCCCACTAAGCTTGAAATCAAAAAAGAAAGAGAAAAAGAGGATGTAATGCATGAGAATTTGAGTTAATTTTAAGAGTAGTCTTATTTACTTAAATGTGGTGGTATTAATTGTAATTCTGAATGCATGATATGAACAGTGCATAGTTGAATCTGAATCAAAAAATGTTAATGTATAAGAAACAGGAATTTAGAGAACTATTATGATTTCTCTGAATTTAATGAAAGTTTAATCCTTGAAGTAAAAGAAACAGCAAAAGAAAAATAAAAGCAAGGTCCAAGGCTCTGAGCATCAATGACTAGGGAGGTTAGACATAATTAAAAGCTCAAAGAGTTATTTGCCTAGTTACATACTTGTGGTGTTCTTGTGGCAAGTAATCCTTGAGACAAAATATTTAGAGTCGAGATCAATTGCATTTAACTGAGTACGCCAAAGGCTTTGAGCACCACTGTCTGGGAGTAACTGAAAAAAAATATCTTAGAACTTAAAGAGAGTTCCCCAGTTAAGTGCTCATGGTGTTTTTGTGTCAAGTAAAACTTGAGACAATACATTTAAAGTCATGACTAGGCTCAAGGTGCAAAGCACCAAGGAAAAGAAAAAAAATTGTTGTGTTCAAGGGTTAAATTGAGTTACAAAAGATCAGAGAATTCATAATATTATCCGGATTCTAATTCCGAATGACAATAACATCCTTCTGATTCAAAGGAGAGTGAGATGCCAAAACTATTCAAGATTGCAATTGTAAACCCCACTATAAGAAGAGACATGAGCTTAATCGAAGTCTCATTCTCATGCAAATTCACACCCTAGGCCTATATTAGTCTTGGTTGCTTGAGGACAAGCAACAATTCAAGTTTGGTGTTGTGATGTGTGAGCATCTTTCCTATCTTTTTCTAGTGAATTTGCATTGAATTTGTTGAGTTTAATCAAGAATTAATTATATTTTAGCCACTATGGATGCTACTTTGAGTCTTGTGCAATTCTGTTTATTTTAGGTAGCATTCGGCTGGATTTGATGGAGTTTCTGCAGCACAAGAACTAAAGGAGATGACAGCGAGGAGCGACGCATACGCGTACCTGACGCGTGCGCGTGATTTGGAACTTTCCATGGTGACGCGTGCGCGTACTTGACGCGTATGCCTGAAAAGCAAAGATGCACAGCGACGCGTGCGCGTACCTGACGCGTACGCGTGAATGACGCGTATGCGTGACATGCGCCACGTGCAGAAAACACAGAAAAATGCTGGAGGCGATTTCTGGGCTGTTTTGACCCAGTTTCCAGCTAAGAAAACACAGATTAGAAGCTGCAAAATGGACGAAACAAGTGGTCCCCATCCATCAATTGAAGACTTGCTGATTATTTGATTAATTCTGATTTAAATTCAAATCTTATTTTGAAGAAAAGATATTATTTTAGTTTTAGAAGATAGATTTTAAATTAATTAAGATTATATATAAAAGGGAATTGGAATTATTCCAGAAGAGAGGATTCCATTCCAGACTACCAAAATACATTTTATCAGAATCCTTATTTTTCTCTCTGAACCATGAGCAACTAAACCTCCACTGTTAAGGTTAGGAGCTCTGTCTATTGTATGGATTGATTTTATTATTTTTCTATTTTAATTCATGACTTGATTTATATTTCCAGAATTATTTTTGTTCTTTATTTTATGAATTTGGGTGGAACGGAAGTGTGACCTCTTTCTAATTGAGTTCTTGTATAACTTGGAAAAGCTCTTTACTTGAACAACATCTTGAAAACATATTCTCCTAAATTTTAATTATCTGGATTTAACGGGATACGTGACATATAATCCTCTTATATTTGGGTAATTAGGATTTTTGTGGCATATAACTAGAATTGAACTTCACCCCCTAATTTGAATTAATTGACCAAGGAATTGGCTGTTGATGAATTTTAGAGGAGACTAGAAAGGTCTAAGGAATTAGGGTCTAGTCACATATAGTTGCCATAAATTAAATCTTGCATGATTAGAATAAATTAATAAGAAAAGTCAATCCAGAAAATACATAACTCTGAAGCCTTAACTACTTTCTCAATACTTTATTCCCAACTTATTTACTTGCTTTTCTTTAATATTCTTGCTATTGTTTAATGTCTTTGAACTCTCAAACATTAGTTTTTGCTTGTCTGACTAAGCCAATCACCCAATTATTGTTGCTTGATCCATCAATCCTCGTGGGATCGACCCTCACTCATCTGAGGTATTACTTAGTATGACCCGGTGCACTTGCCGGTTAGTTTGTGGTTAGAAAATCCGCACCACACAACGGGGCGTCACGGATATCGCCGGTTGCACTCTACTTTTGATGAGTTGGATTTATCAAAGATTTCCTCAATGGTGTCCACCAGATAGAGGAATCTACCAGTATCCGCTAGTAGCGAGGTAACCAAATATTATTTTTGTATTTGCATTAAATATTGTTGTCAATTCATATGGTTTGTTACTTAACGAATCGTACATATCTCCGTTACTATCAGGTTGGTTGGATTGCAGCAACAGAGTAGGGATCAGCATCAGGCCAGGGTCTTGCTTTGGAGGGTTTCAATCGACCGGTTACGGTTCGATGAGGTAAGTCATGAATAAAATATATTGTGATTTTAAATACTTGCTGTGTAGTATTACGGTATATTTTCGACAGTTAGATAGATAGGGTATGGTTACTGATGTCGAACATATTTTTTATTCAGTTTGCATGGAGAGTCTACGATGATCTTGCGATGCAGGCCTTGTGCCTACTCTGGTTCCGTGAGAAGGAGGAGGAGTGGGGTACCTAGTTGTCAGCCGTCCCGCTGGTCTGCTTCAACATTGTCCGGTTTCACCACGTTGATCAGCTGAAATGGCAGTTCAACGCGGAGGAGCAGATGCCAGGCACTCCAGTGAATCTTGACAAGTATGAATCGTGGATAATTTCTTGAATTTATATGACTGTAGTTGTTTGTTATTCTGATAGTGATACTAGTTTATTTACTTACTGTGTTGAACAATAGGTATCTGACCACCACTGGCCGTGGTGAGGATGTCTGGTGGCCGGAGCGACTTCAGCAGTGGTGCGATGGTTGGACCCAGAAGTTCGATCCCGGTCGTAGGATCACCGTGCATCATACGTTTGACACCAAGCCTACTAGAGAGTACTATGATTGGTGGCGTGGGGCTTGCCGTGTGCGACATCTATCGGGGCAGGAGGTTTTGGAAGACCCGAGGCTAGTAGAGTTGCCCCCCGACGTCTAGCCCACTGCCAGCCAGCCGAGAGACAATCTTACCCTCCCGAGGGGCGTGCCGGATCGGAGGAGACGTGCGACGGAGGTTAGAGAGGACACTCGACGACCTAGTAGGAGGGAGCGGGCCAGGCCTCAATGGGCTAGGGGTGATGCAGAGTCTGAGGAGGAAGCGGAGTACAACCACCAGGAAGATAATAGTGATCTGACATCCCACATCACAGTGTGGCTTCACCTACGGGACCGACTGCTCCACCTCCTCCCCCTCCCCCGGGGCACAGAGCGTGGCATTCATCCGGTTCCGCGCGGGCAGCGATCTCGGCCAGCTTGGGATACATCACCACCGGGTTAGTATGAGGGAGGTCCATCCGGGACCCAGCAGGAAGAGGAGGTCCTCCTTGACAAGATCCTCATTGACGACGCCTTCAAGCTTCACACCGTCCTACCCGTCACCATGGATCGGTTAGCCGAGTTATTCCGTACAGGCAGGGAGGTTGGCATCGGGGATTCCCAGCACCCATCAGCTCCCGCCCAGACCACGTTCTGGATGCCCCAGATTTCAACGGCTTCTGGCTCGTCATATGGGACAGGTCTTTGAGCAGGTAGCCAGTACGCGACACCCCCTTTCCACGACTATGTATGTACCTGACCCGGTCCTAGCCTCAGGTGACCCCACTGGCAGCTCCACATTCCCAGCCCCAGCTTCGTTTACATCAATATGCCACAGCTCCACCGTTTGGAGGGCTCCAGCCATATCATGCTCATATTCACCAGGATCCAGCTGCCCTAGTCGGAAATCTTCGACCATCTCGACCTCAGCGCCAGGCTCAGCCTCTGCCATGTGGCACCGGGCACAGGCGCCACCACTAGGATCCCCACCAGCGATGATGATTGCGTATGTGGATTGGAGTTATTTTTATTATATTGTACTTTAGTTAGATTAAGGTTATGTATGTACTTTTGTATTTTAGTTGGATTGTAATTATGTATATTGTTACTAGAACATAAAATATTGCATTCGAAGTTAAAATATTACACATCCAAAGTTACTAGAACATAAAATATCACACTACCAAAAAAACACCAACACATGCCAACTACAGTAAATCTAGAAGCATTGTACGACTTAGGCATCTCCCGTGGGCTGATTAGGACATTCCCTTCTTGAATGACCGACTTGCCTACAGAGGCCACACCGCTTCTCATGTCGCTCGGTCTCGTCCATATCATTCCGGAATCTGGTGGACACGGGCCTTACAGTCGCCTTCCGACGCATGACTAGGTTAGGATGCAATATCGTCCTATGCCACTCCGCCCACATCGACTCGTCAGGGATAGGGGAAAACTCATTCTCATACACCTTGAACACAGCTTCCTATTTGTACACAGGATGCACATACGGGCCCACTCAATGCTAGCTGCGGCGCACCCGGCAAGTGCGTGGTGGCATGGATAGTGGAGAGATTGGAATAAGCAACAATCACACATACCGTCCGAACGAGATACATGAATTGTCATCTTATTTACACTGTAAACGATATATGACTTGGAAATGCAAAACGATAAATATTTTTTAAATTATTTATTTCGATAATTGTTACATTTATTTTATTTCTTTAAATAAAAAATCCTATTCTATATATATACATAAAACATTATATAAATAGTTAAATTGATTACTATCTTTTAGCCTACATGAAGCGCCATATAATATTATATCATAGTAAAAGATTATGATTTGATAAAATATTTTGATTAATAATATTTGAATTAAGTTACACCAATTAAAAAATAGCAGTTCATGTTACTTTTTCGGCTTAATCCTATAAGAAATTATCAACTTCAGCCAATATTTTCTGAAACTGTACTGTTATTTATCTTTATATTTTTCTTTCAACCAATATCATCAGTTTCATTTCTTTCTCCTTTCTAACGCACTATAACTTTACCCCCATGCTATCAGTCATATACTTCCATACCTGATTACCGTTGTTGGCCAATCATTATTAGCCACCCTAAACCTTAATACAAACTGTCATAAAATATTTTTTTCTAAAAATTTAAATTAATAAAAAAAATTTATATAATATATATATATATATATATATATATATATATATATATATATATATATATATATTTTTTTCAAGAGCTTTTTTTAATTGATTTTTGCATAAATTTTTTTTATTAACTTTATAATGAAGTAATTATTATTTTTTAAAGTTAAAAAAATTATTAACTCTAGAATGTTATGTCACAAAAATTCTGATATTATATTATAAAATTATTTTTTTAAATAATTTAAAATAATAAAAAATATATAAATAATTATATCTCTAATACCAACTATATATGAAATAAATTTCAAAAATTATATATATACTAGCATTTACAAGAAATCAATAACAAATGCTCAGGTACCATCAACGACACGTCCTTATTATATAGATGACAATAGCACTCTGGTTTTATTAAGGATCCATGAAGACTAAAATTAATTAAAGATTATGATTTATGAAATAGAATCGGAGGTGAAATCAAAAGATGCATAAAAAATGAAATTACCATCCCAATTATCATGAATAACTGTGGCCTTACAGTTCTGACCAGCAGCCCACAGCCACATGCAATGGATACAAGTCATCATCAGACCAAGGATGAGCCAATTTTCATATGGAGCCTTCTCTTCAAAATGATTTAATTCTTCATATCTATAACCATATATCACGTATATGAATAGTGTTATATCTTGAATCAACAGTTAAAATAACAACAGTATTACTCTCAAAGTAATTAATAAGTTATTATACCATGATAAAAGAAACAAGAGAAATAGCTAGATTAGCTACTTATTATTCTATTTTTACAAACGGTCTAACCGTCAATAATTTATTAAAATTAATAGAATGCGATTATAATTCAAAAATAACTAAGTCGTCAATAATAAATTTAAGAAATCTTTAAAACAATAAATTTATTTTTAAACATAATTAGAAACGACTCGACTATGATAAGTTAACATTTAATCATAGTCATTAAAATAAGTTACCAACGACTTCAATAAAGTATTTAAATATATTTTTTAATTCAAGTTATAGACTGGTTGGTCATTGATACTTTATTATTCAAATTATACACCTATTGTTTTCACTCAAGGTTCTAAAAACTGGTTTGAATCGGCTGATCGAATCGATCAAACCGAAAACCAGCAAAAAAAGCAGTTTGACTAACATGCATAACCGTCTATTTTAAAAGTTGTTTTTGAATTGTTGAACTGGTTGAGAATCATCTTTCGGTCGAACCTAATCGGGATTCGGATGGGTTTGCTTTTAACAAAGAAACGGTTTTGTTTTGATCAATTAAAAAAAAAAAAAAGAAAACAGTAACCCTAGGCACTCAGCCACTCTCAGTAACAGCATCTCCTTCCTCTTGAGCTCCTCCCGCACTCCCTCAAAAGCACCTCACTATTGCTTCGTCTAGCCACCGCCGTGTCACCGCCATCATCGCAACTGTTTAAAACCGCCGTCTCACTACGATCATCTCTGCCACTGCTCAAAGCCGATGTTGCCATTGCAACTCGTGTTGTGTCGCTGTGCCGGCTCTATTCTACCACGCTCTAGCCCTTCTCTACTCTAGTCCCGCCGTGCACCACCCTCCTCGGCTTCAGTGTCGCGGTTCAAGCCACTTTTTCTCCAGTTCTACCGCGTCCAGCCTTTCGTCATGCTCTCATTTCTGTGCTCTAGAAGGTATTTTTTTACTATTATTGTTATTTTAATTAGTTTAGGATTGTTAATATGTGATTTTCTTCTTAAATAATTGTTGTCATTATTGTGGTTTAGGATTTTTGATGATGTTCTTGATTCCGTTATGCTATTGTTGTTCTGTTGTCTTTAATTGGTCCTTCCGTTGCTTGTTCGATTTCTAGGCCTCCATTCCTCTGTTGTTGCCACGCTTCTGCCTCTGTTTTTTTCGAGCTTTCACTACAGTATCATCGTGCTTCTGTCGGTGTCCAGCCCTCATTTGAGCTACCTTTTCACCGCGTGTTTGAGCTCCAGCATCATCTGTTCAAGTTTCATCAGAACTTGTGAAAGGTGATGATTTCTTTTTCGTGTTTTTTTTATATTTGGTTGATATTCTTTCTTGGTTTTAACTGTCTTAATTATTGTTGTGGTGCTAATCTTAATTCATGTTGTTGTTGATATTGTTAATTTGATAATTTGATAAATTGTTTGTGGTACTGTTCTTTGACTTTGTTATTGTTAAATTGCTGTATTTTTGCTTAAGTATTGTTGATTTGAACAATTATTTTGATCTAATATAAATTCATGATCTTGATCTTATTAATTTGAAACTTTGATAAGTTGTTGTGGAGGTGCTTTGTGAATTGTGATTGCTAGGCTGTTGTATTTTTGTCTAATTATTAATTTCAATAATTATTTTTATCTGAGTTCATATTTTTAAATTTAGTAATTTGATAAATTATTATTTTTGTTGTGCTATTTTTTATTTTGTGATTATTAATTTGAATAATTGTGATTTTTAATTGTTGTGAGTTTTTATTTAGATGAAATTATATAATTGTGGTTGATGTAATACTTTTAATTTAAATGACATTTTAAAGATTACGTTAGACTATAATTATGTTTTAATATATTTATTTATATTTTATTTATTATTTTATTATAAAATAATTATTTCAGTTAAATTACAATTAAATTGATTGGACTGACAAAATAATAAACTAATAATTAAAAATTCAATGACCGGTTTGATTAATAAAACCTTATTTTTATGAGATAGTTGCTCTCTCTCTCAACCACTACCTAATTAAAATGTCTAAACTATGAGCTTGGACTAGATTATCATGTATAATATACCTATAAAAAAAATGAGGAATGATAAGAGTCAGTAATTTTGATATTTTGTAACCATTAATTGACCATCAATAATATTTTTAATGGTGTGAAATTACATCTAATAATAGGAGATCACTCACATTTATTTTAATAGTTAAGTGCTAACTAAAAAACATAAAAGTTACTGACGCTAAACTTTTCTTAAAAAAAAACCTCTCTCTCACACACATATACACACGCGCACACACACATTAATCATTATCTAACTAAAATGTCTAAAACATGAGCTTGTACTAGATTATCATGTCTAATATACCTATGAACAAATCTCCTCCGATCCCTTTTCTCTCTCTCACACACACAAATTAAAATGTCTAAATTATGAGCTTGTACTAGATTATCATGTCTAATATACTTATAAAAAGAAATTTCCCTCTCTCTCTCTCCACTACTTCATTAAAATGCCTATAATATAAGTTTGTATATACTAGATTATCATGTCTAATATACCTATAAAAAAAAATCTCCGAAGTAATACCAATTTTGACATAATAATTAAATATAAATAGAATCTAAATAATCCATCTGCTTGTGCCCACATACACATATAAATAATCAAAATTATAATTAAAATTTTTTGACAAGTTGATTTTCTTTTCTTTCTTTTTTATTTCATTGTTGTGCCTTATGTCCTAATTCGGGAAATACTTGTTTGCTATTAACTAATGATTTGTGATTAATTTTCATATAAATAATATATTTGGTTTAAAGATTATTTCTCTAAACATGATTTAAAAGGAAATAAATTCATGATTTTATTTCGGTAATTTAAAAGTATAAAATATTTTATATCAAAATAAATTTTAAAACAAGACATATTTTTTTATGTTGCATTAAATATTCAATGTTCAAAATAATTTTTAAGAGAAATAATAATAAAAACCAAAGAAATGAACAACCAAGTTAAATAATCCCGTGATATTATTATGAATATAAATTAAATACTAGTTATCAAATTTGTTTTTATCATTTCTTATTAATTATCTTCTCTCGTCATGCAGCCACCCAAAACAAAAAATCTTCTCTCGTCATGCAACAGACTTAGATGAAGAAGGGAAAAATTAAAGAAAAATTCCACGCGGAGGATGGTTGGAACCCAGAGGAATAGAGGATTAATATATGTTGCTAATTTATTAGAAATGTTTAATAATAAAAAAAGATTAATAAAAAATAGTCCGAATTTATTATATTTAATATTAATTATTATATAATTAATAAATATTAAATAAGATAAATTTTAATTATTTTTTTTATTTCTCTAAAATCACCGTCAATAAATATATTCATATAACGTGTATCGTCATGCATGCAAGTCGCAATAGAAATAATAAAACTAATTTGTAATGTAGAAAATTTTCATGTATTATGTACTATGTAGCTACTTAAATAAAATTGGAGACTATATTAGCACGGTCTTATTATAATAAATCTAGTTTAAGGGCTCTTAGATTGTAATCGTTTATAATTTGACACCTATGTTGCATTATATAAAAAATAAATAATTGAGTTTGAATAACGTGTATTTTATATAGAAGCATTATTTATGGGGAGCTACTCAAATGAAGATGCAAAAAACATCTTTTTATGAAGATGCTTTGTATAAAAATGTGATTTATTGATTTGGCCACACTTCAAATAAAAACAACACTTTTATAACATATCAAAATCTAACCCTACACTCTATCATCTAAGGGTCAAAAAGAAAAATCATCACATGAAGATAATTATAATATCTTCATGGGAGTACCCACCTTATTTATGATAGGTGATGAGGCTAGAGGATGACACCATATATGTTACCGTATGGACGTGACGTAGTGTTAATGGTTGTTAGAGACCATGCATATGAAACTACCTAATTAAGAAGCTAAGATTGCTTACCCCAATCGCCACACTATAAATACTGAGCCGCTGCGGTAGGCTTGACATCCCAACCCAAACTCACATCTCATTTCATTTCCAAAAACCACAAAGCCATAGCCATGGGTGTCTCCTTTAACTTGCACAAATTTGTCCCTAATAACTCCAGGGAGATCATATTCCAAGGGGATGCAACCATTACCGATCATAATGTCATTCGACTCACCAACTTGGACAGCGATGGCAATCCACTAGGGAATAGAGTTGGCCGAGTTTTATTCTCCAACACTGTGCACCTCTACGACCACAGTGGCTTTCGAGCAGGCTTTGAAACCACTTTCATCTTTCGCATCTCAAAACCCTACAATAGCGAATTTGCTCCCGGACCTGGTGACGGTCTTGCCTTTTTCATTACTAATGCCGGCACTGAAATTCCACCTCAATCTTCTGGAAAGTTTCTCGGCCTCTTTAACGATGCATCTGACAGGATTGTTGCTATTGAATTTGATACCTTTTCCAATTTTGAGATTGGAGATCCCAATTATCCCCACATTGGAATTAACATCAACTCTATCAAGTCATCAGCTATTGGTTACTGGAATTGGCATGATGGAGCCGTAACCACTGCAAAAATAACATATAACTCTGCTCTTAAGAAGATAACTGTCAGTGTTTCTACATATCTTGACAGCCAACCCGACACTCTTACATACGACATCGACTTGAGCACTAAGCTTCCTGAAAAGGTTGTGGTAGGGCTATCTGCTTCTACTGGGCAATTCTCACAAAATACCGAGATTTTATCTTGGACCTTCAAGTCCAACTAAAGAGGAACAACGATAAATATTGAATAAGGCGATCCTCTTCCTATCTTGTCGTCAGACTATGTTGTGATTTTTATTTTAATTTGAGTCAATAAGAACAAGCCTACTAGTCTTCAGTTTACCTGAGTAAGTGATATGCCACTACGGATAAGGCAAGGGTAGTCCACTGTAGTTATTGGTCTCTTCAGTGTGCATTTCGTCCATGTTTCTTTGTTTGGGTTTAGATTGTTGTCTTCAATGATATATGCTTGCTTTTCTTTCTGTTTGCGTTTCTGTTTTTCTTTTCTTTTTGTCTTTTCTTTTCAAAAGTAATATAAAATATCATTTGAATAGTTTATACTTTTAGTTAATTACATTGACAAACGATCAAGTGCTAAAAGTTAATGAGTTAGAGGAACAAAATCTTTAAGATATCAAATTGTATATACGGGCGAAGCTTGATAGTTTTTTTTATATAGGTTTTACATCTCCAATTTAGATTACAATCCCGGCTTGTCAGATAATCAATAGGGGTCCAGCTAATTTCTACCAACTCTTATTGGGCTGGACCCAAAATCCTACTGCAATAAAAAATATTTCACTAGAATAACTCAAACCTAAACTTAATTTCATCTTTTACCTTAGTTCACAATACAGATTAAGAAAAGACAACCGTACTGCCCCTGATGAGCCGAATTCACTCCCCATATAAAAATAATGAATTCGTTCTTTTGGCAAACGCACCAAAATTATCGTCAAGTAATAACCCACAGTGGAGTGGGATTGTATCCACAGAGATTGGTAGATTTGAGCAATTTTAATCAATTGGTGAATTAGTCAAGCTAAACAGAATAGATTGTGATTGCAGAATTATAAATGGGCAGAATTATAAATGACTCAAAAGTAAAGAAAAGCAGTAAAATGCAGAAATGGAAATGGCAGGAATGTAAAGGGCAGAAACTTAAATGACTTAATTGTAAATGAGAATGGGATTTGCAGAATGTAAAGAAAGCTATAAAGAAAGTGAAAGATAAGAATATGGGGATTCATTAAGATCAGGAGATGTTGTCTCTTTGGATTAAATCCAGCTCATATCTTCTTCAATCATGCAACTCATTGACCTCTTGGCAATCATGATTGATTGAGCCCCAATCCCTTGGTGACTGAATCTCTCAAATCTTGATCAATAGCCAATTTCTTGGTCTAATTGCTCATGAAGAGAGATATGCTTGGTCCCTGATTATACCACACATCATCATAGGTCCAAGTAGAGGGAGGATTGCATGTCACCATATCCAAACACCAAAACCCAGATCCTACTCAAGTGTGAGAAGGGATTTCTAGCATGGTTTCATGTTTCCTTTTCCAAGGTTCCCATGAAACCTATTTTGCATTCAACCCCTTTTTCAAGATGATTGAACACTAACATTAAACAGAAATTCCTTCTAGAAAATCAAAAAGAAGATGAAGAGAAGAAGAAATTCACTATCGTTAATCCATCAAGTACAACAGAGCTCCCTCTCTCAATGAGAGGGAATTTAGCTACTCATAGCTCAGAGGAAAGTATAAGAGATGGAACAGATGATAAAGTGAAAAGTAAATCTAACTATATCTAATAGCTCCACAACTTAGCTACCTAACTGCTTAACCCCTTTTTCAGTATCTTCATGGGGTATGTATACTACTTCTAGCTCTAGAAAATAAAGGAATTACAAAAGTGAAAAGAAAAATACAATTTGGAGGGAAAAGAAACTCAATAAACGTGATCTCCCAGCTGGCGTGTGGTTGGCGCTTCAGTGGCGTGCCACGCCTAACTCTGAATCTGGCTTGGCGTGCCATGCCTAACTCTCAAATGGCACGCCTTCCTTCATTGGCCTCCCTGGCGTGCCACGCCTTCGAGACCAAGTGGCATGCCCAGGGTTCTTTAAACACTTGTATAGCCTGGCGTGCCACGCCTTCGACTTCAAGTGGCACGCCCAGGCCTTTTTGAAAACCTTGGATAGCCTGGTGTGCCACGCCTTCGAGCCCAAGTGACATGCCCTGGCCTTCTCCCTCTTCTTCTTGCTTCTGGAAAGTTGAACTGGCGTGGCACGCCCAGGGTCTAGCGTGCCACGTCCATTATGTGTGCTTGGACTTCCTCTCTGGAAAATTGAACTAGCGTGGCACGCCCAGGGACTGGCGTGCCACGCCCATTTGTATGCTTGGTTCCAGTAGTTGGCGTGCCACGCCCAGAACTCAAGTGGCACGCCCAGGCCTTCTCTTGGTTGATTGGTGATGATGGCGTGCCATGCCTGAGACTCAAGTGGCACACCTTATATGGTTGGCCTCCCATTTTCCTCTCTGAAAAATATAACTGGCGTGCCACGCCCATTATTCCTCTTTGTTCCAGTGGCTGGCATGCCACGCCCAACATTCAAGTGGCATGCCTAAGTAAGAAGTTAAAGCTGGCGTACCACGCCTTCGACACCAAGTGGCACGCCTAGCCTTTGCTTTGCCCTTTTGCTCATTGGCGTGCCACGCCTTCGACACCAAGTGGCACGCCCAGCCTTTTGGGCCTTCAACTCCTTCTCTGGAAACTTGTACTAGTGTGCCACGCCTTGATGCTCAAGTGGCACGCCCATTGGTGTGTGGCTTTCTCAAGCTTGGCGTGCCACGCCTGGCTTATCAAGTGGCACGCCCAAGTGACTTTTGAAGCTGGCGTGCCACGCCTTCGATACCAAGTGGCACGCCCAGGTGATGGTCCCTTCTAGAGTGATGGAGTGGCGTGTCACGCCCCATGGCTCAAGTGGCACACCCATAGTATGTGAGGGATTAGGCGTGCCACGCCCAACTTGGCGTGCCATGCCCATTCAGTGGCCTTCATCATTGCTCTCTGGAAAACTACACTGGCGTGCCACGCCCAGCTTGTTATGTTGTTTTCTCCCCTTTTTTTATGTCTTTTTCACCTGAAATTCAGCACAAACTCATTTCAAAGCAATGTACCATAATATTCATCAAATGATGCAAGAATTGAAATGATCAAATGAGATTATGCTCTTTTATGGTCCTTTTTATGCAATAAAAAAGGGTAGATGATGCAAGTCATCACAACACCAAACTTAAGCTTTGCTTATCCCATGGAAATCAATGTGAGTAATCCTTAATTGGATTGAGACTTTGACCTTGAATGAATGTAAAAAATTACTAAGAAAGGGACTAAGTATTTAACACATGAATATTTTTGTTTCAATGCTACAAAGAACTCCTAGGTCTTTGAGGGTTTTTCCAAGTATAAGCTTCAGGGCCCTTTTCATTGATTGTCACATTGAAGTAGTAAGAGTTATTTCATTCTCTTTTGGTTGTTCTTTCCTTTTCACTTTGTCTTTTTCATTGACCACGACTCTAAGTGTTTTGTCTCAAGACAACCCTTTAGTTAGGCTTTCAATTAGCACTCCCAAATTAGTTGGCTTTAGGGTACTGGATGTTGAAACACCCTTAGGAATTTACTTGCCTAGGCCTCTTCTTGACACATCTTCACCACAAGCATCTACTAGGTTTTCTAACTCTTTTGAGCTTTTTAGTGTTTCTTTTCACCCTAGTAGTTGATGCTCAGAGCCTTGGGTCTTTATTGCATACTACTTCTTGGTTCTATAGATATTCAAGGGACACCCCTTAGCTCTTACTTGTCATACCTTCTAAGCCTAGTTGCTTTTTGATGAGCGGATAATTTATACGCTTTTTGACATTGTTTTTAGTATGTTTTTAGTAGGATCTAGTTACTTTTAGGGATGTTTTCATTAGTTTTTATGTTAAATTCACATTTCTGGACTTTACTATGAGTTTGTGTGTTTTTCTGTGATTTCAGGTATTTTCTGGCTGAAATTGAGGGACTTGAGCAGAAATCAGATTCAGAGGTTGAAAAAGGACTGCTGATGCTGTTGGATTCTGACCTCCCTGCACTCAAAATGGATTTTCTGGAGCTACAGAACTCGAAATGGCGCGCTTCCAATTGCGTTGGAAAGTAGACATCCAGGGCTTTCCAGAAATATATAATAGTCCATACTTTGGCCAAGAATTGACGACGTAAACTGGCGTTCAACGCCAGCCTTCTGCCCAAATCTGGCGTCCAGCGCCAGAAAAGGATCCAAAACCAGAGTTGAACGCCCAAACTGGCACAGAAACTGGCGTTCAACTCCACAAATGGCCTCTACACGTGCTACACTTAAGCTCAGCCCAAACACACACCAAGTGGGCCCCGGAAGTGGATTTATGCATCAATTACTTACTCATGTAAACCCTAGTGACTAGTTTATTATAAATAGGACCTTTTACTATTGTATTAGGTATCTTTTGATCATCTTAGGATCTTAGGATCATCTTTGGACGCCTGGTTCTTAGATCAGAGGGGCTGGCCATCTCGGCCATGCCTGAACCTTCACTTATGTATTTTCATACGGTAGAGTTTCTACACTCCATAGATTAAGGTGTGGAGCTCTGCTGTTCCTTAAAGATTAATGCAAAGTACTACTGTTTTCTATTCAATTCTTCTTATTTCGCTTCTAAGATATCCATTCGCACCCAAGAACGTGATGAAGGTGATGATTATGTGTGACGCTCATCATCCTTCTCCCTTATGAACGCGTGCCTGACAAACACTTCTGTTCTACATGAAATAAGCTAGAATGAGTATCTCTTAGATCTCCTAACCAGAATCTTCGTGGCGTAAGCTAGAATGATGGCGGCATTCAAGAGAATCCGGAAAGTCTAAACCTTGTCTGTGGTATTCCGAGTAGGATTCAATGATTGAATGACTGTGACGAGCTCCTAACTCGCGATTGCAGGGCGTTAGTGACAGACGCAAAAGGATAGTAAATCCTATTCCAGCATGATCGAGAACCGACAGATGAATAGCCGTGCCGTGACAGGGTGCGTGAGCATATTATTCACCGAGAGGATAAGATGAAGCCATTGGCAAGGGTGATGCCTCCAGACGATTAGCCGTGCCGTGACAGGGCATTGGATCATTTTCCCGAGAGATGACCGAAAGTAGCCATTGACAGTGGTGATGTATCACATAAAGCCAGCCATGGAAAGGAGTAAGACTGATTGGATGAAGATAGCAGGAAAGCAGAGGTTCAGAGGAACGAAAAGCATCTCCATTCGCTTATCTGAAATTCCTACCAATGATTTACATAAGTATTTCTATCCCTATCTTATTATATTAAATTCGAAAACACTATCATCACTTTATATCTGCCTGACTGAGATTTACAAGGTGACCATAGCTTGCTTCATACCAACAATCTCTGTGGGATTCGACCCTTACTCACGTAAGGTATTACTTGGACGACCCAGTGCACTTGCTGGTTAGTTGTATCGAAGTTGTGACAATTATGAATTAAGATCAGAGCACCAAGCTTTGGAGCCATTACCAGGATCTATTCGAGCCTGGAGATCACAATTTCGTGTACCAAGTTTTTGGCGCCGTTGCCGGGGATTGTTTGAGTTTTCGGCAAGCTTTTGGTCCGGTAACATCAGTGCCAAGTCTGATCCGGCAACAACGCCAAGTTTTTGGCGCCGTTGCCGGGGATTGTTTGAGTTTGGACAACTGACGGTTCATCTTGTTGCTCAGATTAGGTAATTTTCTTTTTATTTTCTTTTCAAAAATTTTTCAAAAATAATTTCAAAAATCTCTCATCTATTTTCGAAAAAAAATAAAAATGTTTTCAAAAAAATTTCGTTCAAAATTTTTAAGAATGAATTCTAGTGTTTCATGAAGCATGTGAAGCCTGGCTGGCTGTAAAGCCATGTCTAAATTTATTTGGACTGAGGCTTGCAATTTGTTATCAAAGAGCAATATACTCTCGTGTTAAAGGCTAAGGCTTGGCTGGCCATTGGCCATGTCTAGTGTTTTGGACCGGAGCTTTCATTGAAAGCTTGGCTGGCTAGTGAGCCATGTCTAATTCCTGGACTGAAGCTTTAGACTAACATGGCAAGATTCCTGGAATTCATATTAAAAATTTTGGAATCCTTATTTTTCTTTTAATTTTCGAAAAATATAAAATAAAAATCCAAAAAAATTAGAAAATCATAAAAATCAAAAATATTTTTCTGTTTCTTGTTTGAGTCTTGAGTCATGTTATAAGTTTGGTGTCACTTGCATATGCATCTAGCATTTTTCGAAAATATCATGCATTCATAGTGTTCTTCATGATCTTCAAGTTGTTCTTGGTAAGTCTTCTTGTTTGATCTTGATGATTTTTTGTTTTGTGTCTTTTCATGTTTATCATATGCATTCTTGAATTCTTAGTGTGTAAGCATTAAAGAATTCTAAGTTTGGTGTCTTGCATGTTTTCTTTGCATTAAAAATTTTTCAAAAATGTGTTCTTGATGTTCATCATGATCTTCATAGTGTTCTTGGTGTTCATCTTGACATTCATAGCATTCTTGCATGCATTCACTGTTTTGATCTAAAAATTTCATGCATTGCATAATTTTCATGTTTTTCTCTCTCATCATAAAAATTCAAAAATAAAAAAAATATCTTTCCCTTTTTCTCTCTCATCAAATTCGAAAATTTGAGTTGACTTTTTCAAAATTTTTTAAAAATCAAGTTGTTGCCAATGAGTCAAATCAAATTTTCAATTTGAAAATCTTATCTTTTTCAGAATCTTTTTCAAAATTCAAATCTTTTTCAAAATTCTTAGTTATTTTCGAAAATTCCAAAAATATTTTTCAAAAATCTTTTTCTTATTTTTATATCAAATTTTCGAAAATAACATAATCAATTAATGTTTTGATTCAAAAATTTGAAGTTTGTTACTTGCTTGTTAAGAAAGATTCAAACTTTAAGTTCTAGAATCATATCTTGTGATTTCTTGTGAATCAAGTCATTAATTGTGATTTTAAAAATCAAATCTTTTTCAAAACTAATTCCTATCATATCTTTTCAAAAATATCTTCTTATCTTATCTTTTTCAAAATTTGATTTCAAAATATCTTCTCTAACTTCCCAACTTCTTATCTTTTCAAATTTGTTTCAAATAACTAACTAACTTTTTGTTTGTTTCTTAACTTTTTCAAAACTACCTAACTAACTCTCTCTCTCTAATTTTCGAAAATATCTTCCCTCTTTTTCAAAAATTTCTTTTTTATTAACTAATTATTTTTATTTTTTAATTAAAAAAAAATTTCGAAAAAAATACTAAACTTTTTCAAAAACTATTTTCAAAAATCACTGACTCTTTTTCAAAATAATTTTCGAAAATTTTCCCTCCCCCATCTTATTCTATTTATTTATACATCTACTAACATCTCTTCCTCACATCATCACCAAATTCGAACCCCCTCTTCTATCTGTGTTCGAATTTCTTCCCCTTTTCTTCCACTCACAAAGGGATCCCTATACTGTGGTATAAAGGATCTCTATTATTATTATCATTTTTCTGGCCATTCTTCTTTGTCATATAAGCAGGAGCAAGGATAAGAACATTCTTGTGGAAGCAGATCCAGAACCTGAAAGGACTCTGAAGAGAAAATTAAGAGAAGCTAAAATACAACAATCCAGAGATAACCTTTCAGAAATTTTCGAACAGGAAAAGGAGATGGCAGCCGAAAATAATAATAATACAAGGAGAATGCTTGGTGACTTTACTGCACCTAATTCCAATTTACGTGGAAGAAGCATCTCCATTCCTGCCATTGGAGCAAACAAGTTTGAGCTGAAACCTCAATTAGTTTCTCTAATGCAGCAGAACTGCAAGTTTCATGGACTTCCATCTGAAGATCCTTTTCAGTTCTTAACTGAATTCTTGCAGATATGTGATACTGTTAAGACTAATGGAATAGATCCTGAAGTCTACAGGCTCATGCTTTTCCCTTTTGCTGTAAGAGACAGAGCTAGATTATGGTTAGATTCTCAACCTAAAGACAGCCTGAACTCTTGGGATAAGCTGGTCACGGCTTTCTTAGCCAAGTACTTTCCTCCTCAAAAGCTGAGCAAGCTTAGAGCTGATGTTCAAACCTTCAGACAGAAAGAAGGTAAATCACTCTATGAAGCTTGGGAAAGATACAAACAGTTGACCAAAAAGTGTCCTTCTGACATGCTTTCAGAATGGACCATCTTGGATATATTCTATGATGGTCTGTTTGAGTTATCTAAGATGTCATTGGATACCTCTGCAGGTGGATCCATTCACCTAAAGAAAACGCCTGCAGAAGCTCAAGAACTCATTGACATGGTTGCTAATAACCAGTTCATGTACACTTCTGAAAGGAATCCTGTAAGCAATGGGACGCCTATGAAGAAGGGAGTTCTTGAAGTTGATACTCTGAATGCCATATTGGCTCAGAACAAAATATTGACTCAGCAAGTCAATATGATTTCTCAGAGTCTGCATGGAATGCAAGCTGCATCCAACAGTACTCAAGAGGCATCTTCTGAAGAGGAAGCCTATGATCCTGAGAACCCTGCAATAGCAGAGATAAATTATTTAGGTGAACCTTATGGAAACACCTATAACTCAACATGGAGAAATCATCCAAATTTCTCATGGAAGGATCAAAAGCCCCAACCAGGCTTTAATAATGGTGGAAGAAACAGGTTTAGCAATAGCAAGCCTTTTCCATCATCAACTCAGCAACAGACAGAGAACTCTGAACAAAATGCTTCTAATTTAGCAAATCTAATCTCTGATCTATCTAAGGCCACTGTAAGTTTCATGAATGAAACAAGGTCTTCCATTAGAAATCTGGAAGCACAAGTGGGCCAGCTGAGTAAAAGGATCACTGAAATCCCTCCTAGTACTCTCCCAAGCAATACAGAAGAGAATCCAAAAGGAGAGTGCAAGGCCATTGACATAAGCGCCATGGCCGAACCTGTGAGGAGAGGAGAGGACGCGAATCCCAAGGAGGAAGACCTCCTGGGACGTCCAGTGATCAATAAGGAGCTTCCCTCAGAGGAACCAAAGGAATCTGAGACTCATCTAGAGACCATAGAGATTCCACTGAACCTCCTTATGCCCTTCATGAGCTCTAATGAGTACTCCTCTTCTGAAGAGAATGAGGATGTTACTGAAGAGCAAACTGCCAAGTTTCTTGGTGCAATCATGAAGCTGAATGCCAAATTATTTGGCATTGATGCTTGGGAAGTTGAACCTCCCTTGTTCATCAATGAACTAAGTGATCTGGATCAACTGACATTGCCTCAGAAGAGACAGGATCCTGGAAAGTTCATAATACCTTGTACCATAGGCACCATGATCTTTAAGGCTCTGTGTGACCTTGGTTCAGGAATAAACCTCATGCCCCTCTCTGTAATAGAGAAACTGGGAATCTATGGGGTGCAAGCTGCTAAAATCTCACTAGAGATGGCAGACAGCTCAAGAAAACAGGCTTATGGACAAGTAGAAGATGTATTAGTAAAGGTTGAGGGCCTTTACATACCTGCTGATTTCATAGTCCTGGATACTGGAAAGGAAGAGGATGAATCCATCATCCTAGGAAGACCTTTCCTGGCCACAGCAAGAGCTGTGATTGATGTTGACAGAGGTGAAATAGTCCTTCAATGGAATGAGGACTCCTTTGTGTTTAAAACTCAAGGATCTCCCTCTGCAACCATGGAGAGGAAGCAAAAAAGGCTTCTCTCAAAGCAGAGTCAACCAGAGCCCCCACAGTCAAACTCTAAGTTTGGTGTTGGGAGGCCACAACCAAACTCTAAGTTTGGTGTTGAACACCCATATCCAAACTCTAAGTTTGGTGTTGGAGAGTCTCAACAAAGCTCTGCACATCTGTGAGGCTCCATGAGAGCCCTCTGTCAAGCTATTGACATTAAAGAAGCGCTTGTTGGGAGGCAACCCAATGTTTATCTAATTCTTATTTTTATTGTTTTTCATGTTTTCTTAGGTTCATGATCATGTGGAGTCACAAAATAAACAAAAAAATCAAAAACGGAATCAAAAACAGCAGAAGAAAAACCACACCCTGGAGGAGCATCTGTCTGGCGTTCAAACGCTAGAACAGAGCATAGTTCTGGCGCTGAACGCCCAGAATGGGAGCATCCTGGCGCTGAACGCCCAGAACAAGCATGGTTCTGGTGTTCAACGCCAGAAATGGCAGCAAAGGGGCGTTGAACGCCCAAACTGGGCACCAACCTGGCGCTGAACGCCCAGAGTTGTGTGCAAGGGCATTTTACATGCCTAAATTGGTGCAGGGATGTAAATGCCTTGACACCTCAAGATCTGTGGACCTCACAGGATCATCTCAGGATCTGTGGACCCCACAGGATCCCCACCTACCTCCACTCACTCTCTTCTCTCTTCTCAATCATCCTATATTCCCAACAAACACTCTTAACCCTTTACCACTCACATCCATACACCCACTACCTTCAAAATTCAACATCTTTCTCCCACCCAATCCCACCCATATGTCCGAATACACACTCCCATCCATCTTCTCCATATCTTCTTCTTATTCTTCTATTCTTTCTTCTTTTGCTCGAGGGCGAGCAACATTCTAAGTTTGGTGTGGTAAAAGCATAGCTTTTTTGTTTTTTTCCATAACCATTGATGGCACCTAAGGCCAGAGAAACCTCTAGAAAGAGGAAAGGGAAGACAAAAGCTTCCATCAAGGGTCTATAGCTCAGTGGTAGAACATTTGACTGCAAATCAAGAGATCCCTGAGATACCTCAGGGGATACATTTTCTTCCACACAATTATTGGAAGCAACTAAGGGTGGAGCATCAAGAGCACTCCATCATCCTTCATGAAATCAGAGAAGATCTAAAAGCAATGAAGGAGGAGCAGCCAAGGCAAGGAAGAGACATAGAAGAGCTCAAGAAGGAAACGCCACCATCACTAAGGTGGATTCATTCCTTGTTCTTCTTTCTTCTATTTTTCGTTTTATATGTTATGTGCTTATCCATGTTTGTGTCTTCATTACAGGATCATTAGTAGTTAGTAACTGTGTCTTAAAGTTATGAATGTCCTATAAATCCATCACCTCTCTTAAATAAAAACTGTTTTAAATCAAAAGAACAAGAAGTACATGAGTTTCGAATTTATCCTTGAACTTAGCTTAATTATATTGATGTGGTGACAATGCTTCTTGTTTTCTGAATGAATGTTTGAACAGTGCATATGTCTTTTGAAGTTGTTGTTTAAGAATGTTAAATATGTTGGCTCTTGAAAGAATAATGACTAGGAGACATGTTATTTGATAATCTGAAAAATCATAAAAATGATTCTTGAAGCAAGAAAAAGCAGCAAAGAACAAAGCTTGTAGAAAAAAAAAATAAGCGAAAAAAATAGAAAAAAATAGAAAGAAAAAGCAAGCAGAAAAAGCCAAAAGCTCTTAAAACCAAGAGGCAAGAGCAAAAAAGCCAATAACCCTTAAAACCAAACGGCAAGGCCAATAAAAAGGATCCCAAGGCTTTGAGCATCAGTGGATAGGAGGGCCTAAAGGAATGAAATCCTGGTCTAAGCGGCTAAACCAAGCTGTCCCTAACCATGTGCTTGTGGCGTGTAGGTGTCAAGTGAAAACTTGAGACTGAGCGGTTAAAGTCAAGGTCCAAAGCAAAAGAAGAGTGTGCTTAAAAACCCTGGACACCTCTAATTGGGGACTTTAGCAAAGCTGAGTCACAATCTGAAAAGGTTCACCCAATTATGTGTCTGTGGCATTTATGTATCCGGTAGTAATACTGGAAAACAAAGTGCTTAGGGCCACGGCCAAGACTCATAAAGAAGCTGTGTTCAAGAATCATCATACTGAACTAGGAGAGTCAATAACACTATTTGAAATCTGAAGTTCCTATAGATGCCAATCATTCTAAACTTCAAATGGATAAAGTGAGATGCCAAAACTATTCAAGAGGCAAAAAGCTATAAGTCCCGCTCATATGATTGAAGCTCTGTTTCATTGATAGTTTCGAATTTGTAGTATATTCTCTTCTTTTTATCCTATTTGATTTTCAGTTGCTTGGGGACAAGCAACAATTTAAGTTTGGTGTTGTGATGAGCAGATAATTTATACGCTTTTTGACATTGTTTTTAGTATGTTTTTAGTAGGATCTAGTTACTTTTAGGGATGTTTTCATTAGTTTTTATGTTAAATTCACATTTCTGGACTTTACTATGAGTTTGTGTGTTTTCATATGATTTCAGGTATTTTCTGGCTGAAATTGAGGGACTTGAGCAGAAATCAGATTCAGAGGTTGAAAAAGGACTGCTGATGCTGTTGGATTCTGACCTCCCTGCACTCAAAGTAGATTTTCTGGAGCTACAGAACTCGAAATGGCGCGCTTCTAATCGCGTTGGAAAGTAGACATCCAGGGCTTTCCAGCAATATATAATAGTCCATACTTTGGCCAAGAATTGACGACGTAAACTGGCGTTCAACGCCAGCCTTCTGCCCAAATCTGGCATCCAGCGCCAGAAAAGGATCCAAAACCAGAGTTGAACGCCCAAACTGGCACAGAAACTGGCGTTCAACTCCACAAATGGCCTCTACACGTGCTACACTTAAGCTCAGCCCAAACACACACCAAGTGGGCCCCGGAAGTGGATTTATGCATCAATTACTTACTCATGTAAACCCTAGTGACTAGTTTATTATAAATAGGACCTTTTACTATTGTATTAGGTATCTTTTGATCATCTTAGGATCTTAGGATCATCTTTGGACGCCTGGTTCTTAGATCAGAGGGGCTGGCCATCTCGGCCATGCCTGAACCTTCACTTATGTATTTTCATACGGTAGAGTTTCTACACTCCATAGATTAAGGTGTGGAGCTCTGCTGTTCCTCAAAGATTAATGCAAAGTACTACTGTTTTCTATTCAATTCTTCTTATTTCGCTTCTAAGATATCCATTCGCACCCAAGAACGTGATGAAGGTGATGATTATGTGTGACGCTCATCATCCTTCTCCCTTATGAACGCGTGCCTGACAAACACTTCTGTTCTACATGAAATAAGCTAGAATGAGTATCTCTTAGATCTCCTAACCAGAATCTTCGTGGCGTAAGCTAGAATGATGGCGGCATTCAAGAGAATCCGAAAAGTCTAAACCTTGTCTGTGGTATTCCGAGTAGGATTCAATGATTGAATGACTGTGACGAGCTCCTAACTCGCGATTGCAGGGCGTTAGTGACAGACGCAAAAGGATAGTAAATCCTATTCCAGCATGATCGAGAACCGACAGATGAATAGCCGTGCCGTGATAGGGTGCGTGAGCATATTATTCACCGAGAGGATAAGATGAAGCCATTGGCAAGGGTGATGCCTCCAGACGATTAGCCGTGCCGTGACAGGGCATTGGATCATTTTCCCGAGAGATGACCGAAAGTAGCCATTGACAGTGGTGATGTATCATATAAAGCCAGCCATGGAAAGGAGTAAGACTGATTGGATGAAGATAGCAGGAAAGCAGAGGTTCAGAGGAACGAAAAGCATCTCCATTCGCTTATCTGAAATTCCTACCAATGATTTACATAAGTATTTCTATCCCTATCTTATTATATTAAATTCGAAAACACTATCATCACTTTATATCTGCCTGACTGAGATTTACAAGGTGACCATAGCTTGCTTCATACCAACAATCTCTGTGGGATTCGACCCTTACTCACGTAAGGTATTACTTGGACGACCCAGTGCACTTGCTGGTTAGTTGTATCGAAGTTGTGACAATTATGAATTAAGATCAGAGCACCAAGCTTTGGAGCCATTACCAGGATCTGTTCGAGCCTGGAGATCACAATTTCGTGTACCACTTTTCATGACTTATTTTCTTTCTATTTCATTCAAGGTTCTACACTTAGTTCATTATGTCTTAGTTTTTGAACATTCCCACTTGGTCTTAGTCTCTTTTGCTCTTATTTTTGTAGCAACTCACAATGACTCTTATGGAAACAGCTATGCTTTTGTTGAAGTTGAAAAGGCTTAATCTTAACATTGCATTTTCTTTCTTGCTTTTGAAAAGACTCACAAAAGACTTCAGGCATAAAAAAAACTAAGCATTAATCATAAACTATCCTAGCATTACTATTTATTTTTAAACAAAAATTTAAAACATAAAGAAACTTAAACAGAAATTTCAGAAATTTGAGTGTCAACCATGAAACTCAACAACCTTGAGCAGCTTCGGTTCATTAGTCCCTTCCCTTTGTCTTTCTTTTTGGAAGGGGAGGAGTCATCTTCATCCTTTTTGGAAGATCCTTCTTGTGCCTTTGCATCCTTGGGCTTCCAGAATCCTAGCCTTCTCATATAGTTTCTTTCATCCTTCTTGTGTTTAGCTAGAATTTCCTCTTGTCTAGCACTCAACTCCTCCATCCCTTGCATGAATGTTGGGTATCCGGGGTTTAGAGCGGCCACAGCATTGCACAAGTGATTTAGCTTCGCTTGTGTGTTGATATCATATTGCCTCCTTGAAATGGTTCTGGCATCATAAAGATGCCTGAACTTAGCAAGGTTCCTCTGTTGCCATTTGTTCTGCTCTACTATTTTGTTGAGTGCACTTTGCATCTCTCCCCAGTCGAATTGTTCTTGCTGCTCCTTCCTCATGTGCTCCAAGCTCCCTTAGAGTTGTTGTATGTTCTGATTCATTTGGTTCTATTGTTGTTTTTTATTATCCTTGAGTTGGTTGACATCCTCTCTCAGATGGTGTATGTATCCTTTTATTTGTTGTATGTCTCCTTGCACTTGCTCCCAGTTGAATCCTTCAGGAAATTGTTGGTGTTGTTGGTATGGTGGAGTTGAAGTGCTTGGTGGTATGGTTGCTCCTCAGCCCCTTCTTCTTCTTGTTGTGGTTGCCCTTGTGGTATATGAGCATGAGCTTTGTGTTCCCTAGCCCTTTGAAGTGGGTTGACAGCCACCACCTTGGCCATCTTCTTGGCAATTATGGGCTTTTCTTGCTCCACTAGCACTTCATCAATAATTTTTTCCACCCCTGCTTCATCACACAGCCTTTGGATGATGCTGGAGAATGCCAACCTTGAGCTATCTTTGGTGCTTTTCAGCACTTTGTTGATGTTGTTGGCAATCAACTCCCCAACATTGATATTTTCTCCCTTCATTATGTTGTATATGAGCACAGCTCTCTCTTTGGTTACCTCTAAAGTGTTGGATATGGGAATTAGAGACCTTCTCATAAAATCTAGCCACCCTCTAGCTTGGGGGCTTAAATCCCTTCTTCTCAGCTGGTTGGGCCTCCCATCCTTGTCATTTATCCATTGCACATTCAGTACACAGATCTCATTGAGGATCTCATCAAATCCTGGGTCTTGTTGCTTCATTCTTTCCTCATAGCTCCGGGTGGAGTTTGTTTGCTTCACCATTAGCATCCTCTCTATGTTGGAGGGGCTATAATCAATGGACTTCCCTCTCACATAGCTAAGATAGCCATGTGGTTGCCCTGGCTGAGGCATAGCGTTGGCATAGAACTCTCTCACCAAACTTTCCACTACTTTTCTTGGTGGGTTGCACAAGAGTGCCCAGCCTCTATTATTTATCTCCCTGTTGATCTCAGGATGTTCATTTCTTCCCAGCTGAAAACCAACCTCTGGGATGATTTGCCTCTCACTCATCCAACCATAGAATTGGTTTTGGTTGAATGAGGAGAGGAACTTGTACTCATTGAAGCTTGAACTTGAGGATCCAGAAACTGGTTCCTTGGTCTTTCTTTTCTTTGATGCTGAGATTTTTGGTGGTGTCATTGGGTTGAGGAAAGATGTTTGAAGGTTTAAAGAAAGTTGGAAAATATTGCAAGAGAAAGCAAGCAAAACACACTTTTGCCTCAACACCAAACTTAGGACTTGATTGTCCTAATCAAGAAAAAGAAGAAAGGTAAAGAAAAGAGGAAAGAAACGAGAAGAAAGAAGGAATTGTGAGGCTGGGGTTTGAAGTGGGAGGAGAGGTGGGAAAAGTAGAGGTTTTTATAGGGATGGAAAGTGTGGTCTGAATGGTGGAAAGTGAAAGTAATTAAATATTTTCCCACTTGGGAGTGGCGCCTAGCGTGGAAAGAGGCACCAATCCTTATCTCACTTTGCTTTCTGCATGTGTTGAGTTCCAAAGTGCAAGTACACTTTGACTCTCTTCTTGATGACTTATCAATCATGTGGGCCCATTCTCTCTCCTGGAAAATGAAACCGAAACCCCATCAGTAGTGACAAAAGAGTCCTCCACATTCCTTTTTATATGAATGAATGAGATTGCAACTGATGAGTGTCCCTTGGGACACCAAACTTAATCCCATTGCATCTTAATAAATTGGGTTCATCATTGGGTTTTTAATGTGTTCATAAGGGTGAATTAAATCTCATCCTTTCACATTCCATTGCTTTCAACCCCTTCCAAACACATTTAAAATCTACTTTCATGCACTTACCAACTTATTAATTGCTTTCAATTTGGATGGTATTGGGCTTGCTAGATGGGATTTTGTATGGTGGTGGCCACACCAAACTTAATCTCTGGGCTTATTTTCAAATTTAATTTGCTCAAAAGGTTGTAAGTCTAGATTAAGTGGGTTGGTGGCCACACCAAACTTAGCTTTTTAGCTAGTTCTCATTCCAATTACTCATCCTTAGAATTTATGTTCATCAAATTGCATTTCCAGAAAGAAAAGAAATAGAATGTGAAGATTTTCTAACTATCAAAACTAAAATTTAAAATTCCTAATCTACTACCTACGATCTACCTTTAGAAAGCTATGAAAACAGAATATTAAACTAAAACTTAAACTACCTAAATTGACAATTTTAATCTACTTCTAAGAAAGCAGTAAATAAAAAGGATATAAAGTGTTAGTGTGCCTCCAACTAGCGCTTCTTTAGCGTCACTAGCTTAACATCCTTCCTTCTTTAGCTGAGATGGTAGCTCACTCTCTCTTCATCCAGTGAGTCTCTGAAGTAATGCTTAAGTCTATGGCCATTCACATTGAAAGTTCTTTGTGTTTTGTCCTCCATGAGCTCTACATGACCATAGATGGTGAAGGGTCCAGACCATCGAGACTTGAGCTTCCCTGGGAAGAACTTAAGTCTTGAATTGTATAGCAACATTCTTTGTCCTTCTTTGAACTCTCTTCTTGCTATCTTTTTATCATGACACCTCTTTGTGTTTTCCTTGTAAATCTTTGCATTGTCATAGGCTTGATTTCTGAATTCCTCCAGCTCATTGAGTTGCCTTAGCCTCTTTTCTCCAGCAGCTTGATCATCAAAGTTTAACATTTTTAAAGCCCAGAATGCTCTATGTTCAAGCTCAACTGGTAAGTGACAAGCCTTGCCATACACCAGTTGGTATGGAGACATCCCAAAAGGTGTTTTGAAGGCTGTCCTGTAGGCCCATAATGCATCATCCAGCTTCTTAGACCAATCCTTTCTTGAGCTTCCAACAGTTTTTTCAAGAATTCTTTTGAGCTCCCTGTTTGAAATCTCAGCTTGTCCATTAGTCTGCGGATGGTATGGAGTTTCCACTTTGTGCTTGACTCCATATTTAGAGAGGAGTGCTTCAAGTTGCCTATTGTAGAAGTGTGTTCCTCCATCACTGATGAGAGCTCTAGGAACTCCAAATCTACTGAAGATATTCTTTCTCAAAAAGTTCATCATAACCTTATTGTCATTTGTTGAAGTGGCTATGGCTTCTACCCACTTTGACACATAATCTACAGCCACCAATATATAACTGTTTGAGTAGGAGGATGGGAAATGTCTCATGAAATCAATTCCCCACACATCAAACAACTCTAACTCCATTATGAACCTCTGTGGCATCTCATTTTTCTTGGGTAGATTGCCAGTCCTTTGGCATTCATCACACCTTGATACCAAATCCCTTGCATCCTTGAACATGGTTGGCCAATAGAATCCACATTGTAGCACATTTGCTGCAGTTCTTTCTCCACTGAAATGACCTCCATATGCAGATCAATGACATTGCCAAAACACTTCTTGTCCTTCTTCATGGGAGATAGCGACCTTCTCAAGATCCCAGCTGCACACTTTTTGAACAAATAGGGCTCATCCCAGATGTAATGTTTAGCATCTTTGACTAGCTTTTTCCTCATGTGTTTGTTGATGTTAGTTGGTAGTTCTCTAATAGCCTTGAAATTGGCTATGTCCGCGAACCAAGGGGCCTCTTGGATCATCATCAACTACTCATCAGGAAAGCTCTCATTCACTGCAAATTGGTGTGCCCCATCATCTTCTTGTGGGATCCTTGAAAGGTGATCAGCCACTTTGTTCTCTGCTCCACTCCTATCTTTAATTTCAATATCAAACTCTTGGAGTAGTAGGACCCACCTTATTAGTCTGGGCTTGGACTCTTGTTTGATAAGCATGTATTTGAGTGCTGCATGATCAGTGAATACAATTAGTTTGGAGCCAATGAGATATGATCTAAATTTATCAAAAGCAAAGACAATGGCAAGTAGTTCCTTTTCTGTAGTGGTATAGTTTCTTTGATTTTTATTGAGGACTTTGCTGGCATAGTAAATAACATGCACCAATTTGTCCTTCGTCTGTCCTAAAACAGCACCCACAGCAAAATCTGATGCATCACACATCAACTCAAAGGGTAAATCCCAGCATGGTGGTGCTATGATAGGAGCAGAGGAGAGTTTGTTCTTAAGTTCTTCAAAGGCTAGCATGCATTCATTATCAAAAACAAAAGGTACATTAGAGACAAGTAGGTTGCTCAAAGGTTTGGCAACCTGGTGTGCGAAATCGTGATCATTCCATTCCTTCGTAACGGTGCTAAAAACTCAATACGCACGTTAATGATCTTATATCTGTTTCACAACTTCGTACAACTAACCAGCAAGTGCACTGGGTCATCCAAGTAATAAACCTTACGTGAGTAAAGGTCGATCCCACGGAGATTGTCGGCTTGAAGCAAGCTATGGTCACCTTGTAAATCTCAGTCAGGCGGATTAAATTGTATTAAGAAATTATAGTGGATGAAAATTAAATAAAATATAAAATAGGATAGTGGTATTTATGTAATTCATTGGTGAGAATTTCAGATAAGCGTATAGAGATGCTTTCGTTCCTCTGATCTCTGCTTTCCTGGTGTCTTCATCCAATCAATCCTACTCTTTTCCATGGCAAGCTTTATGTAGGGCATCACCGTTGTCAATAGCTACATCCCATCCTCTTGTGAAAATGGTCCAATGCGCTGTCACTGCATGGCTAATCATCTGTCGGTTCTCGATCATACTGGAATAGGATTTACTATCCTTTTACGTCTGTCACTACGCCCAACACTCGCGAGTTTGAAACTCGTCACAGCCATCCCTTCCCAGATCCTACTCAGAATACCACAAACAAGGTTTAGACTTTCTGGATCTCAGGAATGGCCATCCATGGGTTCTAACTTATACCACGAAGACACTAATAACTCAGACTCGGTCCCCTGTATTAGATATCCAAGAGATATCCATTCAATCTAAGGTAGAACAGAAGTGGTTGTTAGGCACGCGTTGATAAGTTGAGAATGATGATGACTGTCACGATCATCACATCCATCATATTGAAGTGCGAATGAATATCTTAGAAGCAGAATAAGTTGAATTGAATAGAAAAACAGTAGTACTTTGCATTAATCTTTGAGGAACAGCAGAGCTCCACACCTTAATCTATGGTGTGTAGAAACTCTACCGTTGAAAATACATAAGTGATGAAGGTCCAGGCATGGCCGAATGGCCAGCCCCCGAACATGATCAAAGGACCAAAAGATAATCCGAACATCCAAAGATGTAAATACAATAGTAAAAAGTCCTATTTATACGAAACTAGTTACTATGGTTTATAGAAATAAGTAAATGATGTAAAAATCTACTTCTGGGGCCCACTTGGTGTGTGCTTGGACTGAGCTTAAAGTTTACACGTGGAGAGGTCATTCTTGGAGTTGAACGCCAGTTTCTAACGTGTTTCTGGCGTTGAACTCCACTTTACAACTTGTTTCTGGCGCTGAACGCCAGTTTGCATCATCTAAACTCGGGAAAAGTATGGACTATTATATATTTCTGGAAAGCCCTGGATGTCTACTTTCCAACGCAATTGGAAGCGCGCCATTTGGAGTTCTGTAGCTCCAAAAAATCCACTTTGAGTGCAGGGAGGTCAGAATCCAACAGCATCTGCAGTCCTTCTTCAACCTCTATAAATTCCAAAATATCAATGAAACTTAGCTCCAATCAGATGAGCGGGACTTGTAGCTTTTTGCCTCTTGAATAGTTTTGGCATCTCACTTTATCCATTGAAGTTCAGAATGATTGGCATCTATATGAACTTAGAATTCAGATAGTGTTATTGATTCTCCTAGTTCAGTATGTTGATTCTTGAACACAGCTACTTTATGAGTCTTGGCCGTGGCCCTAAGCACTTTGTTTTCCAGTATTACCACCGAATACATAAATGCCACAGACACATAACTGGGTGAACCTTTTCAGATTGTGACTCAGCTTTGCTAAAGTCCCCAATTAGAGGTGTCCAGGGTTCTTAAGCACACTCTTCTTTTGCTTTGGACCTTGACTTTAACCGCTTAGTCTCAAGTTTTCACTTGACACCTTCACGCCACAAGCACATGGTTAGGGACAGCTTGGTTTAGCCGCTTAGGCCAGGATTTTATTCCTTTAGGCCCTCCTATCCACTGATGCTCAAAGCCTTGGATGCTTTTTATTACCCTTGCCTTTTGGTTTTAAGGGTTATTGGCTTTTTGCTCTTGCCTTTTGGTTTAAAGAGCTTTTAGCTTTTTCTGCTTGCTTTTTCTTTTTCTTTCTCTTTTTTTTTTGCTATATTTTTTTTCTTCTTTTTTTTTTCTGCAAGCTTTTGTATTCACTGCTTTTTCTTGCTTCAAGAATTATTTTTATAATTTTTCAAATTATCAAATAATATTTCTCCTGTTCATCATTCTTTCAAGAGCCAACATATTTAACATTCTTAAACAACAACTTCAAAAGACATATGCACTGTTCAAGCATTCATTCAGAAAACAAAAAGTATTGTCACCACATCAAAATAATTAAACTAGTTTCAAGGATGAATTCGAAACCATGTACTTCTTGTTCTTTTGTAATTAAAACATTTTTCATTCAAGAGAGGTGATGGATTCATAGGACATTCATAACTTTAAGGCATAGACACTTAAATACTAGCGATCATGAAGACAAAAACATAAACAAACATAAAGCATAAAAATCGAAAAATAGAAAAATAAATAAACAAGGAGATTAAGGAATGAGTCCAGCTTAGTGAGGGTGGCGTCTTCCTCTTCTTGAAGAACCAATGGTGCTTTTGAGCTCCTCTATGTCTCTTCCTTGTCTTTCTTGCTCCTCCCTCATAGCTCTTTGATCTTCTCTAATTTCATGGAGGATGATGGGGTGCTCTTGATGTTCCACCTTAATTGTCCCATGTTGGAACTTAATTCACCTAGGGAAGTGTTGATTTGTTCCCAATAGTTTTATGGAGGAAAGTGCATCCCTTGAGGCATCTCAGGGATTTCATGGTGAGGAATTTCCTCATGCTCATGTTGAGGTCCATGCTCTCTTGTTTGCTCCATCCTTTTCTTAGTGATGGGCTTGTCCTCTTCAATAAAGATGTCTCCATCTATGTCAATCCCAGCCGAATTGCAGAGGTGGCAAATGAGGTGAGGAAAGGCTAACCTTGCCAAGTTGGAGGACTTGTCAGCCACCTTGTAGAGTTCTTGAGGTATAATCTCATGAACCTCCACTTCCTCCCCAATCATGATGCTATGGATCATGATGGCCCGGTCTATAGTAACTTCAGACCGGTTGCTAGTAGGAATAATTGAGCGTTGAATAAACTCCAACCATCCTCTAGCTACTAGTTTGAGGTCAAGCCTTCTTAGTTGAACCGGCTTGCCTTTTGAGTCAATTTTCCATTGAGCTCCTTCCACACATATGTCCATGAGGACTTGGTCCAACCTTTGATCAAAGTTGACTCTTCTAGTGTAGGGGCATGCGTTCTCTTCCATCATTGGCAAGTTGAACGCCAGCCTCACATTCTCTGGACTGAAATCTAAGTATTTCCCCCGAACCATGGTGAGCCAATTCTTTGGGTTTGGGTTCACACTTTGATCATGGTTCCTAGTAACCCATGCATTTGCATAGAACTCTTGAACCATTAAGATCCTGACTTGTTGAATGGGGTTGGTTAGAACTTCCCAACTTCTTCTTTGGATTTCAAGTCGGATCTCTGGACACTCATTCTTTTTGAGTTTGAAAGGAACCTCAGGGATCACTTTCTTCTTGGCCACAACTTCATAGAAGTGATCTTGATGGACCTTAAAGATGAATCTCTCCATCTCCCATGACTCAGAGGTGGAAGCAATTGCCTTCCCTTTCCTCTTTCTAGAGGTTTCTCTGGCCTTAGGTGCCATGAATGGTTATGGAAAAACAAAAAGCAATAATTTTACCACACCAAACTTAAAATGGTTGCTCGTCCTCGAGCAAAAGAATTGAGAAAGAAGTAGAAGAAGAAGAGAATGGAGGAGATGGAGGGAGAAGTGGTTTCGGCCAAGTGGAAGAAGAGAGGGTTGTGTTGTGTGAAAATGAAGAAGGAATGAGGGGTTTATATAGGAGTGGGGAGGGGTTAGGGTTCGGCCATTTAGGGTTGGTTTTGGGAGGGAAATATTTTGAATTTAAAGGTAGGTGGGGTTTTTGGGGAAGAGAGGATGGATGTGAGTGGTGAAGAGGTGATAGGAAAGAGTGATTGAGTTGATTGGTGAGGGGTATTTGGGGAAAAGTGATATGAAAAGGTGTGAAGAGGAGAAAAGAAAGGTAAGTGGGGATCCTGTGGGGTCCACAGATCTTGAGGTGTTTGAGGATTTCTCATCCCTTCACCTTTGAGGCGTGTAAAACGCCCTATATATGCAATCCTGGCGTTTAACGCCAGACTGCAGCATATTTCTGGCGTTAAACGCCACTTCCATGCTTGTTTTGGGCGTTCAACGCCAGTCTGCAGCATGTTTCTGGCATTGAACGCCAGTATGGTGCATGTTTCTGGCGTTAAACGCCAATCTGATGCTTGTTTCTGGCGTTTAACGCCAGCTTTTCTCTGGGTGCAATCCTGGCATTTAAACGCCAGACTGCTGCTTGTTTCTGGCGTTTAACGCCAGTTTCATGCTCTGTTCTGGCGTTAAACGCCAACCAGATGCTCCTTACTGGCGTTTAAACGCCAGTAAGCCCTTCCTCCAGGGTGTTCTGTTTTCAATGCTGTTTTTCATTCTGTTTTTGATTTTTCAGTAGTTTTTTTGTGACTCCACATGATCATCAACCTAATAAAACATGAAATAACAAAGAGAAAATAAAATAAAAATGATTAAATAACATTGGGTTGCCTCCCAACAAGCGCTTCTTTAATGTCAATAGCTTGATAGTGGGCTCTCATGGAGCCACACAGGTGATCAGGTCAATTTTATAGACTCCTAACACCAAACTTAGAGTTTGACTGTGGGGGCTTTGGTTGACTCTGCAGTGAGAGAAGCTTTTCATGCTTCCTCTTCATGGTTACAGAAGGAGATCCTTGAGTTTTAAACACAAAGGAGTCCTCATTCAGTTGAAGGATCAATTCTCCTCTGTCCACATCAATCACAGCTCTTGCTATGGCTAGGAAGGGTCTTCCAAGAATGATGGATTCATCCTCATCCTTCCCAGTATCCAGGATTATGAAATCAGCAGGGATGTAAAGGCCTTCAACCTTTACTAACACGTCCTCTACTTGTCCATAAGCCTGTTTTATTGAGTTGTCTGCCATCTCTAATGAGATTCTGGCAGCTTGCACCTCAAAGATTCTCATTTTCTCCATTACAGAGAGGGGCATGAGGTTTATCCCTGACCCAAGGTCACACAGAGCCTTCTCAAAGGTCATGGTGCCTATGGTGCAAGGTATTAAGAACTTTCCAGGATCCTGTTTCTTCTGAGGCAATGTCAGTTGATCCAGATCACTCAGTTCATTGATGAGCAAGGGAGGTTCATCTTCCCAAGTCTCATTACCAAATAGTGAATAGAGCTTCATGATTACACCAAGGTACTTGGCAACTTGCTTTCAATAACATCTTCATTCTCTTCAGAAGAAGAATACTCATCAGAGCTCATGAATGGCATAAGGAGGTTCAATGGAATCTCTATGGTCTCTAGATGAGCCTCAGATTCCTTTGGCTCCTCAAAGGGAAACTCCTTATTGATCACTGGACGTCCCAGGAGGTCTTTCTCACTGAGATTCACGTCCTCCTCCTCTCTTGTGGGTTCGGCCATGATGGTTATTTCAATGGCCTTGCACTCTCCTTTTGGATTTTCTTCTGTATTGCTTGGGAGAGTACTAGGAGGGGTTTCAGTGATCTTTTTACTCAGCTGGCCCACTTGTGCTTCCAGATTTCTAATGGAGGACCTTGTTTCATTCATGAAACTTAAAGTGGCCTTAGATAGATCAGAGACTATATTTGCCAAGCTAGATGGATTCTGCTCAGAACACTCTGTCTTTTGCTGAGTGGATGATAGAAAAGGCTTGCTATTGCTAAACCTGTTTCTTCCACCATTATTAAAGCCTTGTTGAGGCTTTTGTTGATCCTTCCATGAGAGATTTGGGTGATTTTTCCATGAGGGATTATAAGTGTTTCCATAGGGTTCACCCATGTAATTCACCTCTGCTATTGCAGGGTTCTCAGGATCATAAGCTTATTCCTCAGAAGATGCCTCTTGAGTATTGTTGGATGCAGCTTGCATTCCATTCAGACTCTGAGAAATCATATTGACTTGCTAAGTCAATATTTTGTTTTGAGCCAATATGGCATTCAGAGTATTAATTTCAAGAACTCCCTTCTTCTGAGGCATCCCATTACTCACAGGATTCCTCTAAGAAGTGTACATGAACTGGTTATTAGCAACCATGTCAATGTGTTCTTGAGCTTCTGAAAAGGCATTTTCTTTAGGTGAATGGATCCACCTGCAGAAGTATCCAATGACATCTTAGCTAATTCAGACAGACCATCATAGAATATATCCAGGATGGTCCATTCTGAAAGCATGTCAGAAGGACACTTTTTGGTCAGTTGCTTATATCTCTCCCAAGCTTCATAGAGGGATTCACCTTCTTTCTGTCTGAAGGTTTGAACATCCACTCTAAGCTTACTCAGCTTTTGAGGAGGGAAGAACTTGGCTAAGAAAGCCGTGACCAGCTTATCCCAAGAGTTCAGGCTATCTTTGGGTTGAGAGTCTAACCACACTCTAGCTCTGTCTCTTACAGCAAACGGGAAAAGCATAAGCCTGTAGACCTCAGGATCAACCCCATTGGTCTTAACAGTATCACAGATCTGCAAGAATTCAGTTAAGAATTGAAAAGGATCTTTAGATGGAAGTCCATAAAACTTGCAGTTCTGCTGCATCAGAGAAACTAATTGAGGTTTCAGCTCAAAATTGTTTGCTTCAATGGCAGGAATGAAGATGCTTCTTCCATGTAAATTGGAATTAGGTGCAGTAAAGTCACCAAGCATCCTCCTTGCATTATTATTATTTTTGGCTGCCATCTCCTCTTCCTGTTCGAAAATTCCTGTAAGGTTGTCTCTGGATTGTTGTATTTTAGCTTCTCTTAGTTTTCTTTTCAGAGTCCTTTCAGGTTCAGGATCTGCTTCAACAAGAATGTTCTTGTCCTTGCTCTTGCTCATATGAAAAAGAAGAAAATAGAAAATAATAGGGATACTCTTTGCCTCAGTAGAGAGAGGTTCCTTTGTGTGATTAGAAGAAGAAAAGAATGTAATGTAAGGAAGAAAAGAGGGAAAACTTGAACACAGAGAGGGAGGTGGTGTTCGAATTTTTGGATGGGAGAGAAGTGTTAGTAGATGAATAAATAAATAGAAGGAGATGAGAGAGAGAATTTCGAAATTAATTAAAATAAAAATTAAATTTAAAGTTAAATTTCGAAAATTAAAGTTTGAAATTAAATTAAAAATTAAAATTTAAAATAATTAGTTAATTAAAAAGGAATTTTGAAAAAAAAAAAGAGAGAGAGATTTTCGAAAATTAAAGGTAGAAAGTTAGTTGGGCAGTTTTGAGAAAGATAAGAATCAAACAAAAAGTTAAGTGGTTAAGAGATTTTGAAAATCAAATTTTGGCAAGATAAGATTGAAATTTGAAAAAGATGTGATTGAAACAAAAAGATAAGATTGATTGAAAAAGATTTGAAAGTCAAATTTTGAAAAGATAGGGAGTTAGAAAAGAAGTTAGAAAAGATTTTAAATTTGATTTCGAAAAAGATATGATTGAAATTGAAAAAGATATGATTGAAAATTATTTTGAAAAAGGTTTGAAAAAGAAATTTAAAAAGATTTGATTTTGAAAATTAAAGTTGATTACTTGACTAACAAGAAACTAAAAAGATATGATTCTAGAGTTTAAAGATTGAATCTTTCTTAATAAGCAAGTAACAACATGAAATTTTTCAATCAATCATATTAAATGTTAGTAAAGATTTTGAAAATTAAGAAATAAAATAAGAAAAATATTTTGAAAATCAAATTTAAAAATTTTTCAAAAATATGAAGGTAAAATGAAAAAGATTTGATATTTGAAAAAGATTTTGGAAAGATAAGATTTTTAAATTGAAAATTTGATTTGTTTCACAAGAAACAATTACATTTAAAAACTTTTTGACTAAATCAAATCATATTTTCGAAAATTTTGAGTAAAATAAGGAAAAGATATTTTTTTTTTATTTTTGAATTTTAATGATGAGAGAGAAAAACATAAAAAAGACTCAATGCATGAAAATTTTGGATCAAAACATGTGATGCATGCAAGAACACTTTGAATGTCAAGATGAACACCAAGAACACTTTGAAGATCAAGATGAACATCAAGACTTATTTTTGAAAATTTTTAAGAAAAGAAAAACATGCAAGACACCAAACTTAAAAATTTTTATTCTTTAGACATTAATAATTCAAGAATGCATATGAAAAAAAGGAAAGACACAAAACAAGAAAATATGAAGATCAAACAAGAAGACTTACCAAGAACAACTTGAAGATCATGAAGAACACTATGAATGCATGAATTTTCGAAAATTTTTAGAAAAATAAAAATAAAAATATGCAATTGACACCAAACTTAAAAATTGACTCAAGACTCAAACAAACAACATAAAATATTTTTTATTTTTATGATTTTATTAATTTTTTTGGATTTTTGTATATTTTTATTTTTCAAAAACATATAGGGAAAAGGAAGCAATGAATTCAAAGTCCTCAATCAAGATTCCAGGAATCATACCAGGTTAGTCTAAAGCTTGATGGCCAGCCAAACTTCAGCATACCATTTTGAAACTTTAGAATTCATTCTTAAAAATTTTAAAATAATTTTCAAAAACAAAGGAAAAAAATTTTTTTTTGAAAGATTTTTGAAGATTTTTTTGTATTTTTAGAGAATTAAGAAATAAAAACAAAAAGGTTACAATTAAAATAAAGTTACCTAATCTGAGCAACAAGATGAACCGTCAGTTGTCCAAACTCGAACAATCCCCGACAACGGCGCCAAAAACTTGGTGTGCGAAATCGTGATCATTCCATTTCTTGGTAACGGCGCTAAAAACTCAATACGCACGTTCATGATCTTATATCTGTTTCACAACTTTCTACAACTAACCAGCAAGTGCACTGGGTCGTCCAAGTAATAAACCTTACGTAAGGGTCGATCCCACGGAGATTGTCAGCTTGAAGCAAGCTATGGTCACCTTGTAAATCTCAGTCAGGCGGCTTAAATTGTATTAAGAAATTATAGTGGATGAAAATTAAATAAAATATAAAATAGGATAGTGGTACTTATGTAATTCATTGGTGAGAATTTCAGATAAGCGTATAGAGATGCTTTCGTTCCTCTGATCTCTGCTTTCCTGGTGTCTTCATCCAATCAATCATACTCCTTTCCATGGCAAGCTTTATGTAGGGCATCACCGTTGTCAATGGCTACATCCCATCCTCCAGTGAAAATGGTCCAATGCGCTGTCACTGCATGGCTAATCATCTGTTGGTTCTCGATCATACTGGAATAGGATTTACTATCCTTTTGCGTCTGTCACTACGCCCAGCACTCGCGAGTTTGAAGCTCGTCACAGCCATCCCTTCCCAGATCCTACTCGGAATACCACAGAAAAGGTTTTGACTTTCCGGATCTCAGGAATGGCCATCCATGGGTTCTAACTTATACCACAAAGACACTAATAACTCGGACTCGGTCCCCTGTATTAGATATCCAAGAGATATCCATTCAATCTAAGGTAGAACGGAAGTGGTTGTCAGGCACGCGTTCATAAGTTGAGAATGATGATGACTGTCACGATCATCACATCCATCATATTGAAGTGCAAATGAATATCTTAGAAGCGGAATAAGTTGAATTGAATAGAAAAACAGTAGTACTTTGCATTAATCTTTGAGGAACAGCAGAGCTCCACACCTTAATCTATGGTGTGTAGAAACTGTACCGTTGAAAATACATAAGTGATGAAGGTCCAGGCATGGCCGAATGGCCAGCCCCCAAAGGTGATCAAAGGACCAAAAGATAATCCGAAGATCCAAAGATGTAAATACAATAGTAAAAAGTCCTATTTATACTAAACTAGTTACTAGGGTTTACAGAAATAAGTAAATGATGCAAAAATCCACTTCCAGGGCCCACATGGTGTGTGCTTGGGCTGAGCTTGAAGTTTACACATGGGGAGGTCATTCTTGGAGTTGAACGCCAGTTTGTAACGTGTTTCTGGCGTTGAACTCCACTTTGCAACTTGTTTCTGGCGCTGAACGCCAGACTGCAACATGGAACTGGCGTTGAACGCCAGTTTGCATCGTCTAAACTCGGGAAAAGTATAGACTATTATATATTGCTGGAAAGCCCTGGATGTCTACTTTCCAACGAATTTAAAAGCGCGCCATTTGAGGTTCTGTAGCTTTAGAAAATCCACTTTGAGTGCAGGGAGGTCAGAATCCAACAGCATCTGCAGTCCTTCTTCAACCTCTAAATATGATTTTTGCTCAGGTCCCTCAATTTCAGCCAGAAAATACTTGAAATCACAGAAAAACACACAAACTCATAGTAAAGTCCAGAAATGTGATTTTTAATTAAAAACTAATAAAAATATAATACAAACTAATTAAATCATACTAAAAACATATTAAAAACAATGCCGAAAAGCGTATAAATTATCCGCTCATCACAACCTTGGAGAAGTCTCTAATAAACTTCCTGTAGAAGCCAGCATGTCCTAGAAAACTTTTAATTGCATTGACATTGCAAGGTGGGGGTAACTTTTCAATCACCTCTACCTTAGCCTTGTCCACCTCTATGCCCTTTTTTGAGATCTTATGACCAAGAACCACCCCTTCTGTGACCATGAAATGGCATTTTTTCCCAATTTAAAACAAGGTTGGTTTCTTGGCATCTCTTTAGCACCAAGGCCAAGTGGTGCAAGCAATTAGAATATGAATCACTAAAAATAGAAAATTCATCCATAAACACCTCAATGAATCTTTCAATCATGTCTGAAAATATGGAGAGCATGCACCTTTGGAATGTTGCAGGTGCATTGCACAATCCAAAGGGCATTCTCCTATAAGCAAAAACACCATATGGACAAGTAAATGAGGTTTTCTTCTGGTCCTTGGGGTCTACAACAATTTGGTTGTAACCAGAATAACCATCCAAAATACAATAATATTCATGTTCGGCCAGTCTCTCAAGCATCTAATCCATGAAAGACAGAGGGAAGTGATCCTTCCTGGTGGCTGCATTAAGCTTCCTATAGTCAATGCACATGCACCAGCCAGTCACTATTCTTGTGGGTATCAGCTCATTCTTCTCATTTGGTACAACAGTGACCCCTCCTTTCTTTGGCACTACCTGCACAGGGCTTACCCAAGGGCTGTCTGAGATGGGGTAAATCACCCCTGCTTGCCACAGCTTCAACACCTCTTTTTGGACCACTTCATTCATGGTTCGGTTCAGCCTTCTTTGTTGCTGTCTTGAGGGCTTAGCACCTTCTTCAAGTAGGATCTTGTGCATGCACATTGAAGGACTAATTCCCTTTAAGTCTGCAAGTGTCCATCCTATAGCATCTTTGTGTTATTTCAGCACTTGGATAAGCTCCTCTTCTTGTTCCTTACTCAAGCTTAAGTTAATGATCACTGGGTAAGTGTTGTTGTTACCCAAATATGCATATTTCAAACTTGGAGGTAAGGTTTTCAGCTCCAGTTTAGGTGCTTCCACTTCCTTGTTGTCCTTGTGGTTCAGCATGATTGAGTTCTCTATGGTTCCTTGTGGTAATTCTCCACCTTGTGCGTGTTGTTCTAGCTCCATAATCTCTTCACATTATTCTTCCTCCAACACTCTTTGAACTATCTTCTCTATGGTATCTACCATCATACACTCTCCTATAGATTCCTTGGGGTAACTCATTGCCTTAAAGACATTGAAGACCATCTTCTCTTCATGCAACATCAAGACTAGCTCCCCTTTTTGGACATCAATAATGGCTCCAGCAGTAGCTAGGAATGGCCTTCCTAGGATGATTGATGTGTTGGCTTCTTCTTCCATATCCAGCACAACAAAGTCAGCTGGGAAAATAAACTTTCCCACCTTCACCAACAAGTCCTCCACCACCCCATGAGGGAATTTGAATGTTCTATCAGCCAATTGGAGTGCCATCCTTGTTGGTTTGGCTTCCTCAATCTTCATCCTTCTCATCATGGCCAAGGACATGAGATTGATGCTAGCTCCCAGGACACATAATGCTTTTTCAATGTTGATATCCCTATGATGCATTGGAAACTCCTAGGGTCTTTCATCTTCTGAGAGAGCTTCTTTTGTATGATGGCACTACATTCCTCAGTTAGCACTATGGTCTCTTTTTCTCCCCAGTTCCTCTTTCTTGTCATAAGCTCCTTTAAAAATTTGGCATAGAGTGGCATTTGCTCTAATGCCTCAGCAAATGGTATGTTGATTTGGAGCTTCTTGAAGATCTCTAAGAATCTAGAAAACTGGCCATCCTTCCCATCCTTCCTCAGCCTTTGTGGATATGGTGCCTTTGGCACATAAGGCTTCAAGACTGGCTTTGGTAAGGATAGGGCAGGGGTTTCTTCTTCATTCTTGTTTCCAGGCTTTTCTGCAGCTTCTTTTTCATGGTTGCTCTGGCTTGGGGTTGCTTCTTCTACAACTTTCCTGCTTCTAAGTATGATGGCCTTGCACTCCCCTCTTGGATTAGCCATGGTATCACTGGGAAATATATGTGTGGACATTGGAATTTGCTTGGATAAAATCCCTACTTGTGCTTCCAATTTTGAGATTGCTGTGCCTTGATTCTTTAGATTTGATCTGTATTCTTCTTGGTTGGCATCTATCTTTCTGTCAGCCTGTGTTTGTCTCTCCAAAAGAGTGGAAATAGCTCTTGTCAGCTGTGATGACAGTTGTGCTATTGCAGCCTCTATTCTCTCAAAGTTGCTCTTGATTTCACATGGTTGGATGATTGAGGTTGATGTGTCTTGATGGTGGTTGTTGTGTGTTTGTTGAGTGCAATGGTATGATGTGTTTTGTGAGTTGTTGTAGGGTCTATTGTTGCTTGATTGATGGTTGGGGTTATGATTATGGTATTGGTTGGATTGGTATGGCTTGCTATGGTCTTGGTTGTGGCTTTGTTGGTTCTCCCACCCAAAACTTGGGTGGTTCTTCCAACCTGGGTTGTATGTCTTAGAGTTTGGATCATATGGGGGTCTAAAATTGTTCACATAGTTAGCTTGCTCCCATTCACATTCAACTTCTGGTGCATCTCCTTCTTGTTGAGGGGCTTGGGCTTGGATGGCTGAGACTTGATTATTCTCCATCTTCTTGGTCAAGGCTGCTAGTTGTGCAGTAATCACTTTGTTTTGGGCTAACAAGGCATCCATTAAATTGAGCTCCATTACTCCTCTCTTTTGAGTTCTATCTGAAGCATAGAAATACTCATTCTCAGCCACAGTCTCAATGACATCTATAGCTTCTTCAATGGTTTTCTTCTTATTGAGTGAGCCTCCTGAAGAATGATCTACTACTTGTTTTGACTCATATAACAGCCCTTCATAGAAGATGTGTAGTTGTACCCACTCATTGAACATATCCGGTGGGCATTTTCTTGTCAAATCTTTGAACCTCTCCCAGGCCTCATAAAGTGTTTCACCATCTTGCTGTCTGAAGGTTTGCACCTCAGCTCTTAGTCTATTAACTCTCTGTGGAGGGTAGAATCTTGCTAGGAATTTGTTCACAACTTCATCCCATGTTGTTAGGATCTCCTTGGAAAATGCTTCCAACCACTTTGCTGCCTTATCTCTGAGTGAGAAGGGGAACAAAAGTAGCTTGTAAGTATCAGGGTGTACACCATTGGACTTTACAGTGTCACAAATCCTCAAGAATATAGAGAGATATTGGTTTGGGTCCTCTTGGACACCTCCTCCATATGAACAGTTATTCTGGACAAGTGTGATGAGTTGAGGTTTCAACTCAAAATTGTTAGCATAGATTGTTGGTTTGAGGATACTGCTACCACAGTTTTCTGGATTTGGGTTGATGTAGGAGCCTAAGACTCTGACTATGCACTTCTTCCTCTCCAATATTGTTATGCACTTCTTCCTCCATAGTAGTTTCTAGATCTCCCTCTACTACTTCCTCTCTGACTATGCCTTTGCCTATTGCTTCCTTCCTTAATCTAAGGAAGGTCCTCTCAGGTTCACGATCGAAGGAAGATGAAGTTTCTCCCCTTCTACCTATCATACATTCAACAAACAGTAAGAAGAGAGCAAGTAAAGGAATCACTCTTGTCAAAATTAGCGGTTAGCTTGGTTGATGCAATTAATCAAACAGTTAGAAGAATAGAAATATGAACAATGAATCACTGAAATAATCAAAGCAAAAAGAAAACAGAACGGAAAGAAGAATTAAAGAACTAAAAGAAAAATAATAAGGTAATTAAATTGCTTAATCTAGCTCTCCAATCAATTTAATCATTGTCAAATTCAAACCAATCCCCAGAAACGGCGCCATAAAACTTGATGAGCCGAATTCACTCCCCATATAAAAATGATGAATCCGTTCTTTTGGCAAGCACACCAAAATTATCGTCAAGTAATAACCCACAGTGGAGTGGGATCGTATCCACAGAGATTGGTAGATTTGAGCAATTTTAATCAATTGGTGAATTAGTCAAGCTAAACAGAATAGATTGTAATTGCAGAATTATAAATTGGTAGAATTATAAATGACTCAAAAGTAAAGAAAAGCAGTAAAATACAGAAATGGAAAAGGTAGGAATGTAAAGGGCAGAAACTTAAATGACTTAATTGTAAATGGGAATGGAGATTTGCAGAATGTAAAAAAAGCTATAAAGAAAGTGAAAGATAAGAATAGGGAGATTTATTGAGATCATGAGATGTTGTCTCTTTGGATTATATCCAGCTCATATCTTTTTCAATCATGCAATTCATTGACCTCTTGACAATCATGATTGATTGAGCCCAATCCCTTGGTGACTCAATCTCTCAGATCTTGATCAATAGCCAATTCCTTGGTTTAATTGCTGATGAAGAGAGATATGCTTGGTCCCTGATTATACCACACATCATCATAGGTCCAAGTAGAGGGAGGATTGTATGTCACCATATCCAAACACCAAAACCCGGATCCTACTCAAGTGTGAAAAGGGATTTCTAGCATGGTTTCATGTTTCCTTTTCCAAGGTTCCCATGAAATCCATTTTACATTCAACCCCTTTTCCAAGGTGATTGAACATTAACATTAAACTGAAATTCCTTCTAGCAAATCAAAGAGAAGATGAAGAGAAGAAAAAATTTACTATCATTAATCCATCAAGTATAACAGAGGTCCCTCTCTCAATGAGAGGGAATTTAGCTACTCATAGCTCAGAGGAAAGTATAAGAGATGGAAAAGATGATAAAGTGAAAAGTAAATCTAACTATATCTAATAGCTCCACAACTTAGCTACCTAACTGCTTAACCCCTTTTTCAGTATCTTCAAGGTGTACTTATACTACTTCTAGCTCTAGAAAATAAAGGAATTACAAAAGTGAAAAGAAAAATACAATTTGGAGGGAAAAAAACTCAATAAATGTGATCTCCCAGCTGGCGTGTGGTTGCCGCTTCAGTGGCGTGCCACGCCTAACTCTGAATCTGGCTTGGCGTGCCACGCCCAACTCTCAAGTCGCACGCCTTCCTTCATTGGCCTCCCTGGCGTGCCACGCCTTCGAGCCCAAGTGGCACGCCCAGGGTTATTTAAACACTTGTATAGCCTGGCGTGCCACGCCTTCGACTTCAAGTGGCACGCCCAGGCCTTTTTGAAAACCTTGGATAGCCTGGCGTGCCACGCCTTCGAGCCCAAGTGGCATGCCCAGGCCTTCTCCCTCTTCTTCTTGCTTCTGGAAAGTTGAACTGGCATGGCACGCCCAGGGTCTGGTGTGCCATGCCCATTATGTGTGCTTTGACTTTCTCTCTGGAAAACTGAACTAGCGTAGCACGCCCAGGGTTTGGCGTGCCACGCCCATTTGTGTGCTTGGTTCCAGTAGCTGGCGTGCCACGCCCAGAACTCAAGTGGCACACCCAGGGCTTCTCTTGGTTGATTGGTGATGATGGTGTGCCACGCCTAAGACTCAAGTGGCATGCCCCATATGGTTGGCCTCCCATCTTCCTCTCTGGAAAATATAACTGGCGTTCCACGTCCAGCTTCTGGCGTGCCACGCCCATTATTCTTCTTTGTTCCAGTGGCTGGCGTGCCACGCCTAGCATTCAAATGGCACGCCCAAGTAAGAAGCTAGAGCTATTGTGCCATGCCTTTGACACCAAGTGGCACGCCTAGCCTTTGCTTTGCCCTTTTGTTCATTGGCGTGCCACGCCTTTGACACCAAGTGGCACGCTCAGCCTTTTGTGCCTTCAACTCCTTCTCTGGAAACTTGTACTATCGTGCCACACCTTGATGCTCAAGTGGCACGCCCCTTGTTGTGTGGATTTCTCAAGCTTGGCGTGCCATGCCTGGCTTATCAAGTGGAATGCCCATGTGATTGAAGCTGGCGTGCCATGCCTTCAATACCAAGTGGCACGCCCAGGTGATGGTCCCTTCTAGAGTGATGCACTGGCGTGCCATGCCCTATGGCTCAAGTGGCACGCCCATAGTATGCGAGGGGTTAGGCGTGCCACACCCATTCAGTGGCCTTCATTATTGTTCTCTGGAAAACTACACTGGCGTGCCACGCCCATGCAATTTTGTGCCGTTTGTTCCAAGTGGCACGCCAGTTTCACACGCCCAGCTTGTTATGTTGTTTTCTCCCCTTTTTTGATGTCTTTTTCACCTGAAATTCAGCACAAACTCATTTCAAAGCAATGTACCATAATATGCATCAAATGATGCATGAATTGCAATGATCAAATGAGATTATGCTCTTTTATTGTCCTTTTTATGCAATAAAAAGGGTAGATGATGCAAGTCATCAGCCCCCACTCTCCTTTTCCCCGAATTTCGTATCTGCATCGTCGTCGTCGTCGTCATTTGACTCAGCCTCCACATTTCGCCAATTATAACTAATCCAACAACAATTTTACAAAAATAAATACAAAAAAAATCAGATGATTTTAAAAATATTTGTTCTTATGTTTATTGATTACTCTACACAAAATCAATGAAAATAATTTCATTGGAGGAAAAAAAATTCATTTTATTTTTTTATTAAATGAAAACTAAATCATGCAGTAATATTATATTTACTTGTATTATTTATTTATAATATTTACATATATATTATTTATTTATGGACCAATCAACTTATTTTATTAACAGATAAAATTATTTTATTTTATAACTCATATATTGAATTATATTTTAAATAATATAATTAAAAATATTTAAAATTATAAATATACTTTAAAATTAATTAGTCTCTCTTTCTATAATTTTAAGAAAATTAGTTACACATTTTTTTAATTTTAAACACATTAATTACACATATATATTTTTTTAAAATTTTATAGTCTAATCCTAACTACTTATTTAAATTTAATATTTATAATTGAACTCTTTCATTTCCCATATACGAATATTTTTCTCACTATATACCACCTAGTGAGAAAAGAACACTATAAAAACACTTTTTTTCAGTGTAAGAATAGTTTTCTCATCAAAATCCAAGGTATAATATTAATATGTATAGTATTCTAAATCTAGAATACTAATAAATGCGATATATTAGATACTCAATTTATGAGTATATTTAACAAGAAATAAGAAATATATATATTTTAATTTTCTCTTTTTTTGGAATAGAATATTTACAGAATCTCCATGAATAGGATCAAACCTTATTCCATGGTATTTACATAAGATTTCTCATTGATTAATACGTAATCGATCGAACACTATTTATAAACTGGTGGCCTAGGGTTTACAGAAATAAGTAAATAATGCAGAAATTCAGAAGAAAAAATTGAGCAAGCTTAGAGTGGAAGTCCAAACCTTCAGACAGAAGGAAGGTGAATCCCTCTATGAAGCCTGGGAAAGATACAAGCAATTGATCAGAAGGTGTCCTTCTGACATGCTTTTAGAATGGAGCATCATAGGTATTTTCTATGATGGTCTATCTGAACTGTCCAAGATGTCATTGGATAGCTCTGCTGGAGGATCTCTTCATTTGAAGAAGACGCCTGCAGAAGCTCAGGAACTCATTGAAATGGTTGCAAATAACCAATTTATGTACACTTCTGAAAGGAATCCTGTGAATAATGGGACAAATCAGAAGAAAGGAGTTCTTGAGATTGACACTCTGAATGCCATATTGGCTCAGAACAAAATATTGACTCAACAAGTCAATATGATTTCTCAGAGTCTGTCTGGAATGCAAGCAGCAACAGGCAGTACCAAAGAAGCTTCATCTGAAGAAGAAACTTATGATCCTGAGAACCCAGCAATGGAAGAGGTGAATTACATGGGAGAACCCTATAGAAGCACCTATAATCCTTCATGGAGAAATCATCCAAACCTCTCATGGAAGGATCAACAGAGGCCTCAACAAGGCTTCAACAACAATAATGGTGGAAGAAATAGGTTTAGCAATAGCAAGCCTTTTCCATCATCTTCTCAGCAACAAACAGAGAATTCTAAGCAGAGCCACTCTGAATTAGCAACTATAGTATTTGATTTAATTAAAACCACTCAAAGTTTCATGACTGAAACAAGGTCCTCCATTAGAAATTTGGAGGCACAAGTGGGTCAGCTGAGCAAGAAAGTTACTGAACTCCCTCCTAGTACTCTTCCAAGCAATACAGAAGAAAATCCAAAAGGAGAGTGCAAGGCCATCAACATAACCCACATAGCCGAACCTGGAGAGGAGGAAGAGGCAGTGATCTCCACTGAGGAAGACCTCAATGGACGTCCACCGGCCTCCAAGGAGTTTTCTAATAAGGAACCATGGGAATTTGAGGCTCACACTGAGACCATAGAGATTCCATTGAATTTACTTTTCCCATTCATGAGCTCTGATGAGTATTCTTCCTCTGAAGAGGATGAAGATATTACTGAAGAACAAGTTGCTAAGTACCTTGGAGCAATCATGAAGCTAAATGCCAAGTTATTTGGTGATGAGACTTGGGAGGATGAACCCCCCTTGCTCACCAAAGAACTAGATGACTTGACTTGGCAGAGATTACCTCAAAAGAGACAGGATCCTGGAAAGTTCTCAATACCTTGTACCATAGGCACCATGACCTTTGAGAAGGCTCTGTGTGACCTATGGTCAAGCATAAACCTCATGCCTCTCTCTGTAATGGAGAAGCTAGGAATTCTTGAGGTACAAGCTGCAAGAATCTCACTAGAGATGGAAGACAATTCAAGAAAACAGGCTTATGGACTTGTAGAGGATGTCTTGGTAAAGGTTGAAGAACACTACATCCCTGCTGATTTTATAATCCTAGACACTGGGAAGTATATGGATGAATCCATCATCCTTGGCAGACCCTTCCTAGCCACAGCAAAAGCTGTGATTGATGTTGACAGAGGAGAATTGGTCCTTCAAGTGAATGAGGACTCCCTTGTGTTTAACGCTAAGGATCTCCCTCTGTAACCATGGAGAGGAAGCATGAAAAGCTTCTCTCAATGCAGAGTCAAACAAAACCCCCACATTAAAACTCTAAGTTTGGTGTTGGGAGGCCACAACCAAACTCTAACTTTGGTGTTGAGAGGCCATCATCATGCTCTGAGTATCTGTGAGGCTCTATGAGAGCCCACTGTCAAGCTACTGACATTAAAGAAGCGCTTGTTGGGAGGCAACCCAATTTTACTTATCCATGTTAAATTTCTATTTTTCATTGTTATTTTATGTTTTTTGTAGGTTGATGATCATGTGAATTCACAAAAACAATTGAAAAAGCAAAAATAAATTGAAAAACAGAATGAAAAATAGCACACCCTGGAGGAGAAGCCTACTGGCGTTTAACGCCAGAAATGGGCACTAGACTGGCATTTAACGCCAGAAAAGGGCAAGAAGCTGGCGTTAAACGCCAGAAACGGGCAGCAACCTAGCGTTTAATGCCAGGATTGGCAACAGAGGGCATTTTGCACGCCTAATTGGTGCAGGGATGAGAAATCCTTGACACCTCAGGATCTGTGGACTCCACAGGATCCCCACCAACCTCAACTCACTCTCTCTCTTCTTCACACCTTTTCATAACACTCTTCCCCAAATACCCTTCACCAATCAACTCAATACCTCTTCCCCAAAAACCCCTCACCTATCAAATCCTACCCTTTTCTCTATAATCCCTTCACCAATCCACATCCATCCATCATAAAACCCCACCTACCTCACCATTCAAATTCAAATCACTTTCCCTCCCAAACCCACCCATACATGGCCGAACCCTACACCTCTCTCCACTCCTATATAAACCCATCTTCACTCCTTCATTTTCACACATCTTAAACACTACTTCACCCCCTTGGCCGAAACACTAACCCCCTTCATCTCCTCTATTTCTTCTTCTTCTACTCTCTTCTTTCCTCTTTTGCTCGAGGACGAGCAAACCTTCTAAGTTTGGTGTGGTAAAAGCGTTGCTTTTTGTTTTTCCATAACCATTTATGGCACCAAAGGCCGGAGAAACCTTTAGAAAGAGGAAATGAAAGGCAAAAGCTTCCACCTCTGAGTCATGAGAGATGGAGAGATTCATCTCAAGGGTGCATCAAGACCACTTCTATGAAGTTGTGGCCAAGAAGAAAGTGATTCCCGAGGTCCCTTTCAAGCTCAAAAAGGGTGAATATCCGGAGATCCGACATGAGATTCGAAGAAGAGGTTGGGAAGTTCTCACCAACCCCATTCAACAAGTCAGAATCTTAATGGTTCAAGAGTTCTATGCCAATCCATGGATCACCAAGAACCATGATCAAAGTGTGAACCCGGACCCAAAGAATTGGCTTACAATGGTTCGGGGAAAATACTTAGATTTTAGTCCGAAAAATGTAAGGTTAGCATTCAACTTGCCAATGATGCAAGGAGATGCATACCCCTACACTAGAAGGGTCAACTTTGATCAAAGGTTGGACCAAGTCCTCATAGACATTTGTGAAGAGGGTGCTCAATGGAAAAGAGATTCAAGAGGAAAGCTGGTTCAACTAAGAAGGCATGACCTCAAGCCCGTGGCTAGGGGATGGTTGGAGTTCATCCAACGCTTAATCATTCCCACTAGCAACCGGTCTGAAGTTACTATAGACCGAGCTATCATGATCCATAGCATCATGATTGGAGAGGAAGTAGAAGTTCATGAGGTTATATCCCTAGAACTCTACAAGGTGGCGGACAAGTCTTCTACTTTGGCAAGGTTAACCTTCCCTCATCTCATTTGTCATCTCTGCAATTCAGCTGGAATTGACATAGAGGAAGACATCCTCATTGATGAGGACAAGCCCATTACTAAGAAAAGGATGGAGCAAACAAGAGATTCCACTCATGGACAAGAGCATGAGAAAATTCCTCATCATGAAATCCCTGAGATGCCTCAAGGGATGCATTTTCCTCCACAAAACTATTGGGAGCAAATCAACACCTCCCTAGGAGAATTAAGTTCCAATATGGGACAACTAAGGGTGGAGCACCAAGAGCATTCCATCCTCCTCCATGAAATTAGAGAAGATCAAAGAGTCATGAGAGAGGAGCAACAAAGGCAAGGAAGAGACATTGAGGAGCTCAAGCACTCCATAAGATCTTCAAGAGGCAGAACTAGCCGCCATCACTAAGGTGGACCCGTTCTTTAATTTCCTTGTTCTTTATTTTCTGTTTTTCGAATTTTTATGCTTTATGTTTATCTATGTTTGTGTCTTTATTACATGATCGCTAGTGTCTTAGAGTCTATGTCTTAAAGTTATGAATATCCTATGAATGCATCACCTTTCTTAAATGAAAAATGTTTTTAAATTACAAAAAGAAAAAGAAGTACATGAATTTTGAATTTTAAAATAGTTTAATTATTTTAATGTGGTGGCAATACTTTTTGTTCTTCTGAATGAATGCTTGAACAGTGCATATTTTTGAATTTGTTGTTTATGAATGTTAAAATTGTTGGCTCATAAAAGAATGATGGAAAAGGAGAAATGTTATTGATGATTTGAAAAATCATTAAAATGATTCTTGAAGCAACAAAAAGCAGTGAATAAAAAAAGGAAGAAAAGCAAACAGAAAAAGCCAATAGCCCTTTAAATCAAAAGGCAAGGGTAAAATAAAAAGGATCCAAGGCTTTGAGCATCAGTGGATAGGAGGGCCCACAGAAATAAAATCCTGGCCTAAGCGGCTAAACCAAGCTGTCCCTAACCATGTGCTTGTGGCCTGAAGGTGTCAAGTGAAAACTTGAGACTGAGCGGTTAAAGTCATGGTCCAAAGCAAAAAGACTATGCTTAAGAGCTCTGGACACCTCTAATTGGGGACTCTAGCAAAGCTGAGTCACAATCTGAAAAGGTTCACCCAGTTATGTGTCTGTGGCATTTATGTATCTGGTGGTAATACTGGAAAACAAAATGCTTAGGGCCACGGCCAAGACTCATAAAGTAGCTGTGTTCAAGAATCAACATACTAAACTAGGAGAATCAATAACACTATCTGAATTCTGAGTTCCTATAGATGCCAATCATTCTGAAATTCAAAGGATAAAGTGAGATGCCAAAACTGTTCAGAAGCAAAAAGCTAAAAGCCCCGCTCATCTAATTAAGACTGATCTTCATAGATGTTTTTGGAATTCATTGTATATTCTATTCTTTTTATCCTATTTGATTTTCAGTTGCTTGGGGACAAGCAACAATTTAAGTTTGGTGTTGTGATGAGCGGATAATTTATACGCTTTTTGGCATTATTTTTAGTATGTTTTTAGTATGTTTTAGCTAGTTTTTATTATGTTTTTATTAGTTTTTAAATAAAAATCACATTTCTAGACTTTACTATGAGTTTATGTGTTTTTCTGTGATTTCAGGTATTTTTTGGCTGAAATTGAGGGACCTGAGCAAAAATCTTATTCAGAGGCTGAAAAAGGACTGCAGATGCTGTTGGATTCTGACCTCCCTACACTCGAAGTGGATTTTCTGGAGCTACAAAAGCCCAATTGGCGTGCTCTCAATTGCGTTGGAAAGTTGACATCCTGGGCTTTCTAGCAATATATAGTAGTCCATACGTTTTCTGAGATTTGATGGCCCAAACCGGCATTCCAAGTCAACATAGAAATTCTGGCGTCAAAACGTCAGAATTGGCATAAAAGCTGGAGTTAAACACCCAAACTGGCACAAAAGCTGGCGTTTAACTCCAAGAAAAGTCTCTACACGTGAAAGCTTCAATGCTCAGCCCAAGCACACACCAAGTGGGCCCGGAAGTGGATTCTGCATCATTTACTCATTTTTGTAAACCCTAGGTTACTAGTTTTCTACAAATAGGATCTTTTGCTATTGTATTTTACACACTTGATCATACTTTTCATCTTGGAACTTGTATGTTCACGCTTTGGGAGGCTGGCCATTCGGCCATGCCTAGACCTTTTGTTCTTATGTATTTTCAACGGTAGAGTTTCTACACACCATAAATTAAGGTGTGGAGCTCTGCTATTCCTCATGAATTAATGCAAAGTACTATTGTTTTCCTATTCAATTCACGCCTACTTCTTCTCTAAGATATACACTCGTTCTTCTACCTTAAGGATGTGATGATCCGTGACACTCATCATCATTCTCACCTATGAATACATGCCTGACAACCACCTCTGTTCTACTTGCAATAGCTTGAGTGCGTATCTCTTAGCCTCCTGATTCATGACGCATGGTTGCCTCACCTGACAACCGAGCCTTCCATTCCATGAGATCAGAGTCTTTGTGGAATAGGCTAGAATCAATTGGCAGTATTCCTGAGATCCGGAAAGTCTAAACCTTTTCTGTGGTATTCCGAGTAGGATCTGGGAAGGAATGACTGTGACGAGCTTCAAACTCGCGATTGTTGGGCGTAGTGACAGATGCAAAAGGATCAATGGATCCTATTCCAACATGATCGAGAACCAACAACTGATTAGCCGTGCGGTGACAGCGCGTTTGGACCATTTTCACTAAGAGGACGGGAGGTAGCCATTGATAACGGTGAAACCCAACATAAGCTTGCCATGGAAAGGAGTATGAATGATTGGAAGAAGGCAACAGGAAAGCAGAGGTTCAGAAGGAACAAAGCATCTTCATACGCTTATCTGAAATTCCTACCAATGAATTACATAAGTATCTCTATCTTTGTTTTATGTTTTATTTATCTTTTAATTATCAATTCTCCATAACCATTTGAATCTGCTTGACTGAGATTTACAAGATGACCATAGCTTGCTTCATGCTGACAATCTCTGTGGGATCGACCCTTACTCACGTAAGGTTTATTACTTGGACGACCCAGTGCACTTGCTGGTTAGTTGTGCGGAGTTGTGATAAAGAGTTGAGATTACAATTGTGCGTACCAAGCTGTTGGCGCCATTGATGATCACAATTTCGTACACCACCTAGACCTTGTTCTTATGTATTTTAAACGGTGGAGTTTCTACACCCCAAAGATTAAGGGGTGGAGCTCTGCTGTTCTTCATGAATTAATGCAAGTACTATTGTTCTTCTATTCAATTCACGCCTACTTCTTATTCTAAGATATTCACTCGCACTTTAACCTGATGAATGTGATTATCCGTGACACTCATCACCATTCTCACTTATGAACACGTGCCTGACAAACACTTCCGTTCTATCTGCAATAGCTTGAGTGTGTATCTCTTAGCCTCCTGGTTCACGATGCATGGTTGCCTCTCCTGACAACAGAGCCTTCCATTCCATGAGATCAGAGTCTTCGTGGTATAGGCTAGAACCATTGGTAGCATTCTGGAGATCCGAAAAGTCTAAACCTTGTCTGTGGTATTCTGAGTAGGATCTGGAAAGGGATGACTGTGACGAGTTTCAAACCTGCGAATGTTGGGCGCAGTGATAGTGTGCAAAAGGACAATGGTCCTATTCCGGCGCTAGCAGGAACCGACAGATGATTAGCCCTGTGGTGACAACGCAGATGGATTTGTTTTCATCCGAGAGGATCATACAGCTTACCATGGAAGGAGGTAACGCATGGCTGGAAGAAGGCAGTAGGAAAGTAGAGGTTCAAAAGCAACAAATCATCTCCATACACTTATCTGAAATCCTACCAATGAATTATATAAGTATTTCTATCTTATTTTCTATTTTAATTATATTTTAATTATCAAAACCTCATAACCATTTGAATTTGCCTGACTGAGATTTACAAGGATGACCATAGCTTGCTTCAAGCCGACAATCTCCATGGGATCGACCCTTACTCACGTAAGGTATTACTTAGACGACCCAGTGCACTTGCTGGTTAGTTGTGCGGAATTGCAAAAGTGTGACTGTAATTTTGTGCACCATGTTTTTGGCGCCGTTGTCGGGGATTGTTCGAGTTTCGACAACTGACGGTTCATCTTGTTGCTTAGATTAGGTAATTTTATTTTATGTTTAAAGCTTTTATTTTTAATTTTCGAAAAAAAATTTCAAAAAAATTTTATTCTGTTCTTCAGAATTCTCAAGAATGGATTCTATAGTTTCAGATGATATGTGAAGTCTGGCTGGCTGTTAAGCCAAGTCTAATCTTTTGGACCGAGGCTTCAACTTATCATCAGAAGAGCTTGTTGATTTCTATCAATCTTGCTGTTGAATGTAATGATCTGCTAAAGCTTGGCTGGCCAGTGGCCATGTCTAGTGTTTTAGACCGAAGCTTTCACTTAAAGCTTGGCTGGCTAGTAAGCCATGTCTAATTCCTGGACCGGAGCTTTAGACTAACATTGCATGATTCCTGGAATTCTCATTAAGAATTTTGAATTCCTTATTTTCTTTTTTTTCAAAACACTTTCGAAAAATACAAATAAATTTATAAAACCATAAAACCAAAAATATTTTGTGTTTCTTGTTTGAGTCTAGTGTCAAATTTTAAGTTTGGTGTCAAGTGCATGTTTTTCTTTTTCTTGCATTTTTCGAAATTTTATGCATTATATTCTTTGTTGATCTTCAAGTTGTTCTTGATGATTTTCTTTGTTCTGATCTTTAAACTCTCCTGTTTGGTGTCTTTTGTTGTTTTTCATATGCATTTTCAAATTGTTATTGTCCCTAGTATACAAACTTCTAAGTTTGGTGTCTTGCATGTCTTTGTTTTCTTGAAAATTTTCAAAAATATGTTCTTGATATTCATCATGTTCTTCAAAGTGTTCTTGGTGTTCATCTTGGCATTCAAAGTGTTCTTGCATGCATTATTTATTTTGATCTTAATTTTCCATGTTTAGTTTCATTCTGTTGTTTTTCTCTCTCATCATAAAAAAATTCAAAAATTCAAAAATATATCTTTTCAAGTCAATAATACAGAGAATTGAAGATTCAGAACATATAGCAGAGGAATCACAGAGAAAAAGCTGGGAGTTCAGAAAAACGCCCAGTAAGGAAGGATTTCTGGCGTTCAAACGCCTGGCTGGGCGTTAAATGCCCAAAAAGGTAGTATTTTGGGCGTTAAACGCCAGAATGGATACCATTCTGGGAGTTTAACGCCAGGATGACACAAAGGAGGCATGTTAGTTTTCAATCAAATCTTTTTCAAATTTTCATGTTTTAATTCTTATTTTTGAAATCATATCTTTCAAAATCAAATATTTTTAATCATATCTTTTTCAAAAATCAAATGTTTTTCATTTTTCTCTCATTATTTTCAAAAATCCTTGCTAACAATTAATGATTTGATTCAAAAATCTCAAGTTTGTTACTTTCTTGTTAAGAAAGGTTCAATATTTGAATTTCAGAATCATATCTTTTAAATTTCTTGTTAGTCAAGTTATCAATTTAAAAAAAATCAAATCTTTTTAAATTGTTTCTCAACCATATCTTCTCAATCACATCTTTTTTAAAATAATTTTCAATCATATCTTTTTTATTACTAATTTCAAAATCTTCTTCAAAATTATCTAACCACTTTCTCACTTTTAATTTTCGAAAAACCATCAACCACTTTTTCAAAATTCTTTTTAGTTATTTTAAAATTTTTAGTTTTATTTAAAAACTTGTTTTCGAAAATGTTTCCCCCTCCTCACCTCCTTCTATTTAAGGACTAACACTCCTCCTCAATTAGCAATTCAGACTCTCTCTCCTTCTTTGTATGTTCGAATTCTTATCTACCTACCTCATCCCCCTATTCCTGTTTTCCTCTGACACCTCAAGGAATCTCTATACTGTGACATAGAGGATTCCATACTTTCTTGTTCTCTTCTCTTTCATATAAGTAGAAACAAGGACAAAGGCATTCTTGTTGAAGCTGATTGGTGTACGAAATCGTGATCGTTCATTCCTTGGTAACGACACTGAAAACTTAATACGCACGTTCATAATCTTAGTTCTTTGTCACAACTTCGCACAACTAACCAGCAAGTGCACTGGGTCGTCCAAGTAATAAACCTTACGTGAGTAAGGGTCGATCCCACGGAGATTGTCGGCTTGAAGAAAGCTATGGTCATCTTGCAAATCTCAGTCAGGCGGATTCAAATAATTATAGAGTTTTAATAATTAAAATATAATTAAGACGTAAAATAAAGATAGAGATACTTATGCAATTCATTGGTGAGAATTTCAGATAAGCGTATAGAGATGCTTAGTTCCTTATGAATCTCTGCTTTCCTACTGCTTTCATCCAATCCTTCATACTCCTTTCCATGGCAAGCTGTATGTTGGGCATCACCGTTGTCAATGGCTACATCCTGTCTTCTCAGTAAAAATGATCCAAAATGCGCTGTCACCGCACGGCTAATCATCTGTCGGTTCTCGATCCTGCTGGAATAGGATTCAGTAATCCTTTTGCGTCTGTCACTACGCCCAGCACTCGCGAGTTTGAAACTCGTCACAGCCATCCCTTCCCAGATCCTACTCAGAATACCACAGACAAGGTTTAGACTTTCTGGATCTCAAGAATGGCAGCCAATAATTCTAGCTTATACCACGAAGACTCTAATATCTCGGACTCGGTCCCCTGTATTAGATATCTAAGAGATACTCATTCTAGCTTGTCTTCATATAGAACGGAAGTGGTTGTCATGCACGCGTTCATAAATGAGAATGGTGATGAGCGTCACATAATCATCACATTTATCATGTTCTTGGGTGCGAATGAATATTTTAGAATAAGAATAAGCTTGAATTGAATAGAAAAACAATAGTACTTTGCATTAATTCATGAGGAACAGCAGAGCTCCACACCTTAATCTATGGTGTGTAGAAACTCTACCGTTGAAAATACATAAGTGATAATGGTATTCATTGGCTTCGGCCCCAGAGAGGGAACCAGAATGACCAAGATTCTCAATACAATAATAAAAGGTCCTATTTATATTGAACTAGTAACCTAGGGTTTACAGAAATAAGTAAATGATGCAGAAATCCACTTCCGGGCCCACTTGGTGTGTGCTTGGGTTGAGCATTGAAACTTTCACGTGTAGAGGTCTTCCTTGGAGTTAAACACTAGTTTGTAACCTATTTCTGGTGTTTAACTCTGCTTTGCAACTTGTTTCTGGCATTAAACGCCAGAATAGGGCAGAGAGCTGGCGTTGAATGCCAGTTTGCGTCATCTAAACTCGGGCAAAGTATGGACTATTATATATTGATAGAAAGCCCTGGATGTCTACTTTCCAACGCAATTGAGAGCACACCATTTGGACTTCTATAGCTCTAGAAGATCTACTTTGAGTGCAGAGAGGTCAGAATCCAATAGCATCTGCAGTCCTTCTTCAGCCTCTGAATCTGATTTTTGCTCAAGTCCCTCAATTTCAGCCATAAATTACCTGAAATCACAGAAAAACACACAAACTCATAGTAAAGTCCAGAAATGTGATTTTTATTTAAAAACTAATAAAAATATACTAAAAACTAACTAAATCATACTAAAAACTATGTAAAAACAATGCCAAAAAGCGTATAAATTATCCGCTCATCACAACACCAAACTTAAATTGTTGCTTGTCCCCAAGCAACTGAAAATCAAATAGGATAAAAAGAAGAGAATATACTATAAATTCCAAATATCAATGAAACTTATCTCCAATTAGATGAGCGGGACTAGTAGCTTTTTGCCTCTAAACAGTTTTGGCATCTCACTTAATCCATTGAAGTTCAGAATGATTGGCATCTATAGGAACTTAGAATTTAGATAGTGTTATTGATTCTCCTAGTTCAGTATGTTGATTCTTGAACACAGCTACTTTATGAGTCTTGGCCGTGGCCCTAAGCATTTTGTTTTCCAGTATTACCACCAGATACATAAATGCCACTGACACATAATTGGGTGAACCTTTTCAGATTGTGACTCAGCTTTGCTAAAGTCCCCAATTAGAGGTGTCCATGGTTCTTAAGCACACTCTGTTTTTGCTTTGGACCTCGACTTTAACCGCTCAGTCTCAAGCTTTTGGCTTGACATCTTCACGCCACAAGCACATGGTTAGGGACAGCTTGGTTTAGCCGCTTAGGCCAGGATTTTATTCCTTTGGGCCCTCCTATCCGCTGATGCTCAAAGCCTTGGATCCTTTTTATTACCCTTGCCTTTTGGTTTAAAGGGTTATTGGCTTAAAGGGTAATAAAAAGGATCCAAGGCTTTGAGCATCAGTGGATAGGAGGGCCTAAAGGAATAAAATCCTGGCCTAAGCGGCTAAACCAAGCTGTCCCTAACCATGTGCTTGTGGCGTGAAGGTGTCAAGTGAAAACTTGAGATTGAGTGGTTAAAGTCAAGATCCAAAGCAAAAATAGAGTGTGCTTAAGAACTCTGGACACCTCTAATTGGGGACTTTAGCAAAGCTAAGTCACAATCTGAAAAGGTTCACCCAACTATGTGTCTGTGGCATTTATGTATCCGGTAGTAATACTGGAAAACAAGGTGCTTAGGGCCACGGCCAAGACTCATAAAGTAGCTGTGTTCAAGAATCAACATACTAAACTAGGAGAATCAATAATATTATCTGAATTCTGAGTTCCTATGGATGCCAATCATTCTGAATTTCAAAGGATAAAGTGAGATGCCAAAACTGTTCGGAAGCAAAAAGCTGAAAGCCCCGCTCATCTAATTTGAATCTGAGCTTCACTCAAAACTCTGAGATATTATTACTTCTTAATTTCTTTTTATCCTATTTTATTTTTCTAGTTTGTTGGGGACAAGCAACAGTTTAAGTTTGGTGTTGTGATGAGCGGATATTTTATACGCTTTTTGGGGTTAATTTCATGTAGTTTTTAGTATGTTTTAGTTAGTTTTTAGTATATTTTTATTAGCTTCTAGGCAAAATTCATATTTCTAGACTTTACTATGAGTTTGTGTGTTTTTCTATAATTTCAGGTATTTTCTGACTGAAATTGAGGGAGCTGAGCAAAAATCTGATTCGGGCTGAAAAAGGACTGCTAATACTGTTGGATACTGACCTCCCTGTACTCGGAATGGATTTTTTCGAGCTACAGGAGTCCAATTGGTGCGCTCTCAATTGCATTGAAAATTGGACATCCAGGGCTTTCCAGCAATATATAATAGTCCATACTTCGTCCAAGGATAGATGATGTAAACTGGCGTTCAACACCAGTTCCATGTTGCATTCTGGCGTTAAACGCCAGAAATAGGTTACAAGTTGGAGTTAAACGCCAGAAACAGGTTACAACCTGGCGTTCAACTCTGGAAACAGCCTAGGCACGTGTAAAGCTCAAGTCTCAGCTCCAGCACACACCAAGTGGGCCCCAGAAATGGATTTCTGCACCATCTATCTTAGTTTACTCATTTTCTGTAAACCTAGGTTACTAGTTTAGTATTTAAACAACTTTTAGAAATTTATTTTGTATCTCATGACATTTTAGATCTGAATTTTGTACTCTTTGACGGCATCAGTCTCTAAACTCCATTGTTGGGGGTGAGGAGCTCTGCTGTGTCTCGATGAATTAATGCAATTATATCTGTTTTCTATTCAAACATGCTTGTTTCTATCTAAGATGTTCATTCGTACTTCAATATGATGGATGTGATGATCCATGACACTCATCACCATTCTCAACCTATGAACATGTGCCTGACAACCACCTCCGTTCTACCTTCGATTGAAAGAGTATCTCTTGAATTCCTTAATCAGAATCTTCGTGGTATAAGCTAGAATCCATTGGGAGCATTCTTGAGAATTTGGAAAGTCTAAACCTTGTCTGTGGTATTCTGAGTAGGATTCAGGGATTGAATGACTGTGACAAGCTTCAAACTCACAAGGGTTGGGCGTAGTGACAGACGCAAAAGGATCAATGGATCCTATTCCAGCATGAGTGAGAGTCGACAGATGATTAGCCGTGTGGTGACAGCGCACCTGGACCATTTTCACTGAGAGGACGGATGGTAGCCATTGACAACGGTAATCCATCAACATACAGCTTGCCATAGGAGGAACCTTGCGTGCGTGAAGAAGAAGACAGGGGGAAAGCAGAGATTCGGAAGACAAAGCATCTCCAAAACTCCAACATATTCTCCATTACTGCATAACAAGTATTTAATCCATGCTCTCTGGTTCATTTGCGAGTCAACTGATAATTATAATTGATATCCTGACTAAGAGTTACAAGATAACCATAGCTTACTTCAAGCCGATAATCTCCGTAGGATCGACCCTTACTCACGTAAGGTATTACTTGGACGACCCAGTGCACTTGCTGGTTAGTTGTGCGGAGTTGTGAAAAGTGTGAATCACAATTTCGTGCACCAAGTTTTTGGCGCCGTTGCCGGGGATTGTTCGAGTTTGGACAACTGACGGTTTATTTTGTTGCTTAGATTAGGAAAAAATTTTCTTTTTGGTTTAGAGTCTTCTATTATTGTTTTTGGTTAAAATTTCCTTTTTCTTTAAGCCTTATTTTCTCTTTTTAAATTTTTCGAAAATTTTATAAACTGATAATTGAGTTTTTCTTTTTGAGTTTAGTTTCATATTTTAAGTTTGGTGTCAATTGCATGTTTTTATTCTCTTTCAAATTTTCGAATTTGTGTTCATTGTTCTTTCTTAATCTTCAAGTTATTCTTGTTTATTTTACTTGATTGATCTTTGGTTTGTCTTGTTTTGTGTCTTTTCTTGTTTTTCTTGTGATTTTTCAAATTTTTAGTTTTCCAAAAAAAAAATTTTATTTATTAAATAACCAACCCACAGCAAGCATAAGGACATCGAAACAGTTATCAGACAAATTCCTGAATCAATATTTCCTTCCAAAAAGGATGACACAGCTAAAGCTGGACATCCAAGACTTTAAACAAGAGGATGATGAATCCCTTTATAATGCCTGGGAGAGGTACAGAGGGATGCTAAGGAAATACCCCTCTGAAATGTTTTTAGAGTGGGTGCAATTAGACGTCTTCTGCTATGCGCTTACAGAAGGAGCTCAGATGTCCTTAGACCACTTAGCTGGTAGATCTATACACATGAGGAAAACTATTGAAGAGGCTCAAGAGCTTATTGATATAGTTACCAGAAATCAGCATCTGTACATAAGCAGTGAGTCCTCCATAAAAGAAGAAGCCAAAGCAGTGTCTACTGAACTTGATCCTCCAGAACAAGTTGCTAAACTCAATCAACAATTGTGTTTTCTAACAAAACAGCTAGTAGAATTTAAGGAGATGCTACAAGACACTAAAAATGCTAATAAAAATATGGAGGCACAATTGAATCAGACAAAACAGCAGTTATCAAAGCAGATAACAGAAGAGTGCTAGGCAGTTCAATTAAGAAGTGGGAAAACATTAAATACCTCACTTCAGAGCAGCAGAAAGCCAAGAAAAGAACAACTGAACGAGGATGAGCAAAAAATTATCCAAAATCCCCCTGAGGACAGTAAGGGCCCAGAGAGGAACAACTCTGGCGTTCAAACGCCAGAAGAGGATGCAAGGTTGGCGTTAAACGCCCAACCCACGCACAGCTCTGGCGTTCAAACGCCAGGAACAGGCAATGAGCTAGCGTCAAACGCCCAATGGAAGCTCAGTTCTAGCGTTCAAACGCCAGAAACAGGTAGGAAGTTGGCGTCCAACGCCAATCAAGCTTCCAACCCTGGCATTCAAACGCCAGTGAGGGATCAGACATACACAAGTGCTGATAACAACCCCTCTAAAAAGGCTTCTCCAACCACTTCTGCAGGAAATAAACCTGCAGCAACCAAGGTTGAAGAATACAAAGCCAAGATGCCTTATCCTCAAAAACTCCGCCAAGAGGAGCAGGATAAGCAATTTGCTCGCTTTGTAGACTACCTCAGGACTCTTGAAATAAAGATTCCGTTTGTAGAGGCACTTGAGCAAATACCCTCTTATGCTAAGTTCATGAAAGAGATCTTGAGTCATAAGAAGGATTGGAGAGAAACTGAAAGAGTTCTCCTCACTGAGGAATGCAGTGTAGTCATTTTAAAAAGCTTCCCAGAAAAGCTTAAGGATCCCGGGAGCTTTATGATACCATGCATATTAGAGGGTGATTGCACCAAGACAGCTTTATGTGATCTTGGGACAAGCATCAACCTAATACCTGCATCCACTATCAGAATGCTTGGTTTAACTGAAGAAGTCAAACCAACCAGGATATGTCTCCAACTTGCTGATGGCTTTATTAAATACCCATCAGGCGTGATTGAAGACATGATTGTCAGGGTTGGGCCATTCGCCTTTCCCACTGACTTTGTAGTGCTGGAAATGGAGGAGCACAAGAGTGCTACTCTCATTCTAGGAAGACCCTTCCTAGAAACTGGACGAACTCTCATTGATGTCCAAAAGGGGGAAGTAACTCTGAGGGTCAATGAGGATGAGTTCAAGTTAAATGCTGTCAAAGCCATGCAGCATCCAGACACACCAAAAGACTGCATGAAAGTTGATCTTATTGACTCTTTGGTAGCGGAGATCAACATGGCTGAGAGTCTCGAATCAGAGCTGGAAGACATCTTTACAGATGTTCAGCCTGATCTGGAGGATTCAGAGGAATTGAAAGAGCCTCTGAAAATTCCTCAGGAAGAGGAAAAACCTCCTAAACCCGAGCTCAAGCCATTACCACCATCCCTGAAATATGCATTTCTGGGAGAAGGTGACACTTTTCCAGTGATCATAAGCTCTGCTTTAAATCCACAAGAAGAGGAAGCACTACTTCAAGTGCTAAGGATACACAAGACAGCTCTTGGGTGGTCCATAAGTGACCTTAAGGGCATAAGCCCAGCTAGATGCATGCACAAGATCCTATTGAAGGATGATGCTAAGCCAGTGGTTCAACCACAAAGGCGGTTAAATCCAGCCATGAAGGAAGTGGTGCAGAAAGAGGTCACCAAGTTACTGGAGGCTGGGATTATTTATCCTATTTCTGATAGCCCCTAGGTGAGCCCTGTCCAAGTTGTCCCCAAAAAGGGAGGCATAACAATGGTTCATAATGAAAAAAATGAACTGGTTCCTACAAGAATAGTTACAGGGTGGCGCATGTGTATTGACTATAGAAGGCTCAATACAGCCACCAGAAAGGATCATTTTCCTTTACCATTCATAGACCAGATGCTAGAAAGACTAGCAGGTCATGATTATTACTGCTTTTTGGATGGCTATTCAGGCTACAACCAAATTGCAGTAGATCCCCAGGATCAAGAGAAAACAGCATTCACATGTCCATCTGGAGTATTTGCCTACAGAAGGATGCCATTTGGGCTGTGTAATGCACATGCAACCTTTCAGAGATGCATGCTCTCTATTTTCTCTGATATAGTGGAAAAATTTCTGGAAGTCTTCATGGATGACTTCTCAGTATATGGAGACTCATTTAGCTCCTGTCTTGATCACCTGACACTAGTTCTGAAAAGATGCCAAGAGACTAACCTGGTTTTAAACTGGGAAAAATGTCACTTTATGGTGACTGAAGGGATTGTCCTTGGGCACAAGATTTTGAACAAGGGAATAGAGGTGGATCAAGCTAAGGTGGAGGTAATTGAAAAATTACCACCACCTGCCAATGTTAAGGCAATCAGAAGCTTTCTGGGGCATGCAGGATTCTATAGGAGGTTTATAAATAATTTTCAAAAATTGCAAAACCTCTGAGCAACCTGCTAGCTGCTGACACGCCATTTGTGTTTGACACAGAGTGCCTGCAGGCGTTTGAAACCCTGAAAGCTAAGCTGGTCACAGCACCAGTTATTTCTGCACCAGACTGGACATTACCATTCGAATTAATGTGTGATACCAGTGACCATGCCATTGGTGCAGTATTGGGGCAGAGGCATGACAAGCTTCTGCATGTCATTTATTATGCTAGCCATGTTTTAAATGATGCCCAGAAAAATTACACAACCACAGAAAAAGAATTGCTTGTAGTGGTTTATGCCATTGACAAGTTTAGATCATACTTAGTATGATCAAAAGTGATTGTGTACACTGACCATGCTGCTCTTAAATATCTACTTACAAAGCAGGGTTCAAAACACAGGCTCATAAGATGGGTGTTGCTTCTGCAAGAGTTTGATATAGAAATAAGAGACAAAAAAGGGACCAAAAACCAAGTGGCTGATCATCTGTCCCGGATAGAGCCAGTAGAAGGGGCATCCTCTCCCTCTATTGAGATCTCTGAAACCTTTCCTGATGAGCATTTGTTTACCATTCAGGAAATGCCATGGTTTGCAGATATCGCAAACTATAAAGCTACAAGGTTCATACCCAAGGAGTACAGCAAGCAACAAAAGAAAAAATTAATTACTGATGCAAAGTACTACTTATGGGATGAACCCTATCTCTTTAAGAGATGTGCAGACGGAATAATCCAAAGGTGTGTGCCTAGAGAAGAAGCACATAAGATCTTATGGCATTGCCATGGGTCACAATATGGAGGCCATTTCGGAGGTGAGCAAACAGCCACCAAGGTCCTTCAATGTGGCTTCTACTGGCCTACCCTCTATAGAGATTTCCGAGAGTTTGTACGTAACTGCGACAGTTGCCAGAGAGCTGGTTATCTGCCTCATGGTTACGCCACGCCTCAACAAGGAATCTTGGAGATTGAGTTGTTTGATGTATGGGGTATTGACTTCATGGGGCCTTTCCCACCATCATACTCAAACACTTATATTCTGGTTGCAGTCGACTATGTATCCAAATGGGTAGAGGCCATTGCCACACCCACTAATGATACTAAGACAGTGCTGAAGTTCCTCCAGAAACATATCTTCAGTAGGTTTGGTGTCTTTAGAGCACTAATTAGTGATGGGGGCACTCACTTCTACAACAAACAACTTTACTCTGCTATGGTCCGGTATGGAATTAGCCACAAGGTGGAAACTCCATATCATCCACAGACAAATGGGCAAGCTGAAGTCTCTAATAGAGAACTAAAAAGAATCCTGGAACGTACTGTAAGTACCCGTAGAAAGGATTGGGCGAGAAGCTTGGATGATGCTCTGTGGGCTTACAGAACAGCATTCAAGACTCTTATAGGGACCTCTACATACAAGCTTGTGTATGGTAAGGCCTGTCATCTACCCGTGAAACTGGAACATAAGGCCTACTGGAAAACCAGATTCCTAAACTTTGATGCCAATTTAGCCGGAGAAAAAAGATTGCTCCAGCTGAATGAGCTAGAGGAATTCAGACTCACTGCTTTCGAAAATGCCAAGATCAACAAAGAGAAAGCAAAGAGGTGGCATGATAGAAAGCTATCATCTAGAGTCTTTGAACCAGGACAGAAGGTTTTGCTGTTTAACTCTAGGCTCAGGCTATTCCCCGGGAAACTAAAATCCCGGTAGAGGGGACCATATGTAATTACAAGTGTGTCACCATATGGCTATGTGGAGCTTCAAGACATTGATTCTAATAAGAAGTTCATTGTTAATGGACAGAGAATCAAGCATTATCTTGAAGGCAATGTTGAGCAAGATTGCTCAAGGCTGAAGCTAGATTAAAAGCTCAGCAAGGTCCAGTTAAAGACAATAAAGAAGCGCTTGCTGGGAGGCAACCTAGCCATTAGCAAAACTTTTTCTTACTTATTTTTATTTTTATACAGGTTTATTATAAATAATCTTCAAGGTAAAGAATCAATTGCATAAGTTCATAGGGTTGCAGAAGGATTCAGAATACAAAACAGCAAAAAGAAGCTCACTGGTGCGAAAAAAAAGCCAGTAAGAGTTGTTTTGGGCGTTAAACGCCCAAAAGGAGCATCTACTGGGCGTTTAACGCTAGTAGAGATAGCCATCTGGGCGTTAAACGCTAGATTTATAGATCCTGGGCATTCAGAAAAATGCCCATTGACAAAGGAGTTTCTGGCGTTTAACGCCAGCTAGAAGCAACAGCTGGGCGTTAAACGACCAAACCAAGCACCAACTGGGCGTTAAACGCCCAAAACATGCAGCAGTTGGGCGTTTAACGCCAGGATTGTGGAGAGTAGGTAATTTCGTTTTCACTTCAAATTTTTTCCATTTTTCATGTTTTAATTCATGATTTCTTGCATAAACATATTACAAATCCTAATTTTTCAAATCCTTTTTCAAAAGATATCAAATGTATCTTAATTCTAAACATAAACTTTTTTTTTAAAATCCTCTTCAACTTCTTTTCAAATCTTTTTCAAAACAAATCTATCTCCTTTCCTATCTTTTTCAACTCATCAATATCTTTTTTTAATCTTCACAGTATCTTTTTCAAAACAAAGCTATCTTTTTCAAATATCTTTCATATTATTCATATATTTTGAATTTTAAAGTGCATCCTTTTCCTATCATACTTATCTTTTACAAATCATATCTTCTATCATATCTTCTTTAAAATTTTCGAAACCCACCCCCCTTCCTTTTAAATCCTAGTTCGGCCTCTCCCCCACCTTCACCATTCGGACTTGGCTCTCCTCATCTCCCTCTTCTTTTCTTTCTTTTGCTTGAGGACAAGCAAACCTCTAAGTTTGGTGTGTTTATCCATGATCACTAAGCCAATACACACTAAGATCATGGCCCCCAAGGGAAAACAAACCAACTCAAGAGACAAGAAAGAGAATATTCCAAAACCACTTTGGAATCAAGGGAAGTTCTTAACCAAAGAACATTAAGACCATTACTACAAAATAATGGGTCTAAAGTCAGTAATCCCGGAAGTTAAATTCGATCTGAAAGAAGACGAATATCCGGAGATCCAAGAGCAAATTCGAAATAGGAGCTGGGAAGTCCTAGCTAATCCTGAAACAAAGGTGGGAAGAAACATGGTTCCGGAATTCTACGCTAATCTGTGGCAGACGGATAGGCAGAGAATAGCTGGAACCGTATTCTATGACTATAGAACTCTGATCAGAGGGAAGATTGTTCACATCCATCCTGACAAAATAAGGGAGATCTTCAAGCTGCCTCAACTGCAAGATAACCCAGACTCCTTTAATAGGAAAATGATGAGATCAAACCTGAGCTTGGACAAAATCCTAGAGGACATATGTCTCCCTGGAGCCAAATGGACAACCAACACAAAGGGTGCCCCAAACCAACTCAAAAAAGGAGATCTCAAACCAGTCGCTAGAGGCTGGCAGGACTTTATTGGGCGCTCTATACTGCCCACTAGCAACCGCTCTGAGGTCACCATCAGAAGAGCAGTGATGATTCATTGCATTATGCTGGAAAAAGAAGTAGAAGTTCATCAGCTGATTGCTTGTGAGCTTTACAAAATTGCAAACAAGAACTCCAAAGATGCCATATTGGCTTATCCAAGCTTGGTCTCTCTGTTATGTAAAGATGCTGGGGTAAAAATGGGAGTAGATGAGTATATCTCAGTTGAGCAACCAATCACCAAAAAGTCTATGGAAGGACAAGTGCAGAATGACCCCATCAAGAGGAAAGCACAGGAGTTCCTCCCAGAAATCCCTCAAATTGAATACTGGGAGCGCCTAGAAGCATCTATCACCAAGTTGCAAGAAGTTGTGGATCAACTGAAAGAAGAATAGCAAAATCAAAACAGCATGCTCTACAAACTGCTTAGAGAACAAGAAGAGCAAGGGCGTGAACTGAAGGAATTGAAGCGCCAGAAGCTATCTCTTGAAGGGCCAAGCACTCCACAGACTAAAGAGGCATCCACATCCCAAATTCAAGGTTGTTGAGTTCTAATCTTAGCCTTAATACTGTGATAATTATTCTTATTAGAAATTTACCTTAGAAGTCATATATGAGTGGTAGTAATTAGTATCTCTATTTTGATTTTATCTCCAATTAAGCTATAGTTTATTTTTCTCATCATCATCAAACATGAATAAAATAGCAGATTTTTAGAATAAGGAGACAAATTTTTTTCGATTTTTTAATAAGGAAAATTCTAATTATCTAAATGTGGTGGCAATATTTTTTGTCTTCTGAATGAATGCTTGAATAGTGTATATTTTTTATATTGAATTTTATGAATCTTAAAATTGTTGGCTCCTGAAAGAATGATGAGCAAGAGAAATGTTATTGATGATCTGAAAAATCATGAAATTGATTCTTGAAGCAAGAAAAAGCAGCAAAAAAAAAAAAGAAGAGAGAAGGAGCAGTAGAAAAAGCCAATAGCCCTTAAAAACAAAAGGCAAGGGTAAAAAGGATCTAAGGCTTTGAGCATCAGTGGATAGGAGGGCCTAAAGGAATAAAATCCTGGCCTAAGCGGCTAAACCAAGCTGTCCCTAACCATGTGCTTGTGGCGTGAAGGTGTCAAGTGAAAACTTGAGACTGAGCGGTTAAAGTTAAGATCCAAAGCAAAAATAGAGTGTGCTTAAAAACCCTGGACACCTCTAATTGGGGACTTTAGCAAAGCTGAGTCACAATCTGAAAAGGTTCACCCAACTATGTGTCTGTGGCATTTATGTATCCGGTGGTAATACTGGAAAACAAGTTGCTTAGGGCCACAACGAAGACTCATAATGTAGTTGTGTTCAAGAATCAACATACTAAACTAGGAGAATCAATAATACTATCTGAATTCTGAGTTCCTATGGATGCCAATTATTCTGAATTTCAAAGGATAAAGTGAGATGCCAAAACTGTTCGGAAGCAAAGAGCTACTAGTCCCGCTCATCTAATTAGAATCTGAGCTTCACTTAAAACTCTGAGATATTATTACTTCTTAATTTCTTTTTATCCTATTTTATTTTTTTGGTTGCTTGGGGACAAGCAACATTTTAAGTTTGGTGTTGTCATGAGCGGATATTTTATACGCTTTTTGGGGTTAATTTCATGTAGTTTTTAGTATGTTTTAGTTAGTTTTTAGTATATTTTTATTAGTTTCTAGGCAAAATTCATATTTCTGGACTTTACTATGAGTTTGTGTGTTTTTCTATAACTTCAGGTATTTTCTGGCTGAAATTGAGGGAGCTGAGCGAAAATCTTATTCAGGCTGAAAAAGGACTGCTAATTCTGTTGGATTCTGATCTCCCTGCACTCAGAATGGATTTTTTGGAGCTACAGAAGTCCAATTGGCACGCTCTCAATTGTTTTGGAAAGTAGACATCCAGAGCTTTTCAGCAATATATAATAGTCCATACTCTGTCCAAGGATAGATGACGTAAACTGGCGTTCAATGCCAGTTCCACGTTGCATTCTGGCGTTAAACACCAGAAACAGGTTACAAGTTGGAGTTAAACGCCAGAAACAGGTTACAACCTAACGTTCAACTCTGGAAACAGCCTAGGCACATGTAAAGCTCAAGTCTCAGCCCCAGCACACACCAAGTGGGCCCCAGAAGTGGATTTCTGCACCATCTATCTTAGTTTACTCATTTTCTGTAAACCTAGGTTACTAGTTTAGTATTTAAACAACTTTTAGAAATTTATTTTGTATCTCATGACATTTTAGATCTGAATTTTGTACTCTTTGACAGCATGAGTCTCTAAACTCCATTGTTGGGGGTGAGGAGCTCTGCTGTGTCTCGATGAATTAATGCAATTATTTCTGTTTTCTATTCAAACACGCTTGTTTCTATCTAAGATGTTCATTCGTACTTCAATATGATGGATGTGATGATCTGTGACACTCATCACCATTCTCAACCTATGAACGTGTGCCTGACAACCACCTCCGTTCTACCTTCGATTGAATGAGTATCTCTTGGATTCCTTAATCAGAATCTTCGTGGTATAAGCTAGAATCCATTGGCAGCATTCTTGAGAATTCAGAAAGTCTAAACCTTGTCTGTGGTATTCCGAGTAGGATTCAGGAATTGAATGACTGTGACGAAATTCAAACTCACAAGGGTTGGGCGTAGTGACAGACGCAAAAGGATCAATGGATCCTATTCTAGCATGAGTGAGAGCCGACAGATGATTAGCCGTGCGGTGACAGCGCACCTGGACCAATTTCACTAAGAGGACGGATGGTAGCCATTGACAACGGTGATCCATCAACACACAACTTGCCATAGGAGGAACCTTGCGTGCGTGAAGAAGAAGACAGGGGGAAAGCAGAGATTCAGAAGACAAAGCATCTCCAAAACTCCAACATATTCTCCATTACTGCATAACAAGTATTTAATCCATGCTCTCTTGTTCATTTGCAAGTCAACTGATAATCATAATTGATATCCTGACTAAGAGTTACAAGATAACCATAGCTTGCTTCAAGCCGACAATCTCCGTGGGATCGACCCTTACTCACGTAAGGTATTACTTGGACGACCCAGTGCACTTGCTGGTTAGTTGTGCGGAGTTGTGAAAAGTGTGAATCACAATTTCGTGCACCAATACTCATTCTAGCTTGTCTTTATATAGAACAGAAATGGTTGTCAAGCACGCGTTCATAGATGAGAATGGTGATGAGCATCACATAATCATCACATTCATCATGTTCTTGGGTGCGAATGAATATCTTAGAATAAGAATAAGATTGAATTGAATAGAAAAACATTAGTACTTTGCATTAATTTATGAGGAACAGCAGAGCTCCACACCTTAATCTATGGTGTGTAGAAACTCTACCGTTGAAAATATATAAGTGATAATGGTGTTCAATGGCTTCAGCTCCAGAGAGGGAACCAGAATGATCAAGATTCTCAATACAATAATAAAAGGTCCTATTTATATTGAACTAGTAACCTAGGGTTTACAGAAATAAGTAAATGATGCAGAAATCCACTTCCGGGCCCACTTGGTGTGTGCTTGGGCTGAGCATTGAAGCTTCCACGTGTAGAGGTCTTCCTTGGAGTTAAATGCCAGTTTGTAACCTGTTTCTGGCGTTTAACTCTGCTTTGCAACTTGTTTCTGGCGTTTAACGCCAGAATAGGGCAGAGAGCTGGCGTTGAACTCCAGTTTGCATCATCTAAACTCGGGCAAAGTATGGACTATTATATATTGCTGGAAATCCCTGGATGTCTACTTTCCAACGAAATTGAGAGCGCGCCATTTGGACTCTTGTAGCTCCAGAAAATTCACTTTGAGTGTAGGGAGGTCAGAATCCAACAGCATCTGCAGTCCTTCTTCAGCCTCTGAATCTGATTTTTGCTCAAGTCCCTCAATTTCAGCCAGAAATTACCTGAAATCACAGAAAAATACACAAACTCATAGTAAAGTCTAGAAATGTGATTTTTATTTAAAAACTAATAAAAATATACTAAAAACTAACTAAATCATACTAAAAACTATGTAAAAACAATGCGAAAAAACGTATAAATTATCTGCTCATCACAGATCCTGAACCTGAAAGGACCTTGAAGAGGAAGCTAAGAGAAGCTAAAGCACAACTCTCTGGAGAGGACCTAACAGAAATTTTCGAAAAAGAAAAAGACATGGAAGCCGAAAATAACAATAATGCCAACAATGCAAGGAAGATGCTTGGTGACTTTATTGCACCCTCTTCTGACTTCTGCGGATGGAGCATCTCGATTCCTGCAATTGGAGCAAACAACTTTGAGCTTTAGCCTCAATTAGTTTTTCTAATGTAGCAGAATTACAAGTATCATGGACTTCTATTGGAAGATTCTCATCAGTTTTTAGCTGAATTCTTGCAAATTTGTGACGCTGTTAAGACCCATGGGGTTGACCCTGAGGTCTACAGACTTATGCTCTTCCCTTTTACTGTAAGAGACAGAGCTAGGACATGGTTGGACTCACAACCTAAAGAAAGCCTGAACTCTTGGGAAAATCTGGTCAATGCCTTCTTGGCAAAGTTCTTTCCATCTCAAAAATTGAGTAAGCTTAGAGTGGAAGAATAGACCTTTAGACAGAAGGAAGGCGAATCCCTCTATGACGCTTGGGAAGGATACAAGAAATTGATCAGAAGATGTCCTTCTGGCATGCTTTCAGAATGGAGCATCATATGCATATTCTATGATGGTCTGTCTGAATTGTCCAAGATGTCATTGGACAACTCTGCTGGTGGATCTCTTCTTCTGATGAAGACGCCTGAAGAAGCCCAGGAACTCATTAAAATGGTTGCAAATAACCAATTCATGTACACTTCTGAAAGAAATCCTGTGAATAATGGGAAAACTCAGAAGAAAGGAGTTCTTGAGATTGATGCTCTGAATGCCATATTGACTCAGAATAAAATATTGACTCAGCAAGTCAATATGATTTCTCAGAGTCTGACTGGAATGCAAGCTGCATCCAGCAGTAATAAAGAAGCATCTTCTGAAGAAGAAGCTTATGATCCTGAGAACCCTACAATGGAAGAGGTGAATTACATGGGAGAACCCTATGGAAAAACCTATAATCCTTCATGGAGAAATCATCCAAATCTCTCATGGAAGGACCAACAGAAGCCTCAACAAGGCTTCAACAACAATAATGGTGGAAGAAATAGGTTTAGCAATAGAAAACCTTTTCCATCATCTTCTCAGCAACAAACAGAGAACTTTGAGTAGAGTCGTTCTGGCTTAGCAACTATAGTCTCTGATCTATCTAAGACCACACTAAGTTTCATGAATGAAACAAGATCCTCCATTAGAAATTTGGAGGCACAAGTGGGTCAGCTGAGTAAGAGAATCACTGAAACTCCTCCTAACACTCTCCCAAGCAATACAGAAGAAAATCCCAAGAGAGAGTGCAAGGCCATAACCATAACTAACATGGCCGAACCTGGAGAAAGAGAGGAGGACGTGATTCCCATTGAGAAAAACCTCATGGGATGTCCTCTGAACGAAAAGAAGTTCCCCTTTGAGGAACCAAGGGAATTTGAGGCTTATACAAAGAGAGACCATAGAGATTCCATTGAACCTACTTCTACCATTCATGAGCTCTGATGAGTATTCTTCCTTTGAAGAGGATGAAGATATTACTGAAGAGCAAGTTGCTAAGTACCTTGGAGTAATCATGAAGCTGAATGCCAAGTTATTTGGTAATGAGACTCTGGAGGATGAACCCCCTTGCTCACCAATGAACTGAATGACTTGATCAGGCAGACATTACCTCAGAGGAAACTGGATCCTAAAAAATTCTTAATACCTTGTACCATAGGCACCATGACTTTTGAGAAGGCCCTGTGTGACCTAGGGTCAAGTATAAACCTCATGCCTCTCTCTGCAATGGAGAAACTAGGGATCCTTGAGGTGCAAGCTGCAAGAATCTCACTAGAGATGGCAGACAATTCAAGGAAATAGGCTTATGGACTTGTAGAGGATGTCTTGGTAAAGGTTGAAGGCCTTTACATCCTTGCTGACTTCATAATCCTGGACACTGGGAAAAGTAAGGATGAATCCATCATCCTTGGCAGACCCTTCCTGGCCACAGCAAAAGTTGTGATTCATGTTGACAAAGGAGAGTTGGTCCTTCAAGTGAATGAGGACTACCTTGTGTTTAAAGCTAAAGAATCTCCTTCTGTACACATGGAGAAGAAGCATGACAAGCTTCTCTCAATGCAGAGTCAAACAGAGCCCCCACATTCAAACTCTAAGTTTGGTGTTGGGAGGCCATCATCATGCTCTGAGTATTTGTGAGGCTCCATGAGAGCCCACTGTCAAGCTATTGACATTAAAGAAGTGCTTGTTGGGAGGCAACCCAATATTACTTAATTATATTTATTTATTTTCCATTGCTATTTTATGTTTTCTTTAGGTTGATGATCAAGTGAAGTCACAAAAACAACTGAAAAATCAAAAACAGAATAAAAAACAGCATTAAAAATAGCACACCCTGGAGGATGAGCTTACTGGCATTTAAACGCCAGTAAGGGTAGCAGAATGGGTGTTAAACGCCCAGTCTGGCACCATTCTGGGCGTTTAACGCCAGAAAAGGGCACCAGACTGGCGTTTAACGCCAGAAAGGGAAGAAAAGTTGGCGTTTAACACCAGAAAGGGAAGAAAAGCTGGCGTTAAACGCCAGAAATGGGCAGCAACCTGGAGTTTAACGCCAGGATTGGCACTTAAAGGGGCGTTTACACGCCAACATGGTGTAAGGACTCAGATTCCTTGACACCTCAGGATCTGTGGACCCCACAGGATCCCCACCTAGCCTACCTCTTCTTCTCTCCTCTTCACACCTTTCCATAATCTCTTCACCAACTCACATCCATCCATCATAAAACCCCACCTACCTCACCATTCAAATTCAAACCACTTCCCTCCCAAACCCACCCACACATGGCCGAAAACCCCCTCTCTCTTACCCTATAAATACCCCTCCTCACCACCTTCATTTTCACACAACATACATACTTCTCTCCAACTTGGCCGAACCTACATCAACCCTCCATCTCCTCAATTTCTTCTTCTTCTACTCTTTTCTTTCTTCTTTTTCTCGAGGACAAGCAACCATTCTAAGTTTGATGTGGAAAAAGCTAAAGCTTTTTGTTTTCCATAACCACTAATGGCACCTAAAGCCGGAGAAACCTCTAGAAAGAGGAAAGGGAAGGCAATTGCTTCCACCTCCGAGTCATGGGAGATGGAGAGATTCATCTCAAAGGTGCATCAAGACCACTTCTATGAAGTTGTGGCAAAGAAAAAGGAGATCTCCGAGGTCCCCTTTAAGATCAAAGAGTGAATATCCAGAGATCCGACATGAGATTTGAAGAAGAGGTTGGAAAATTCTCACCAACCCCATTCAACACGCCGGGATCTTAATGGTTCAAGAGTTCTATGCCAATGCATGGATCACCAAAAACCATGATCAAAGTGTGAACCCGGACCCAAAGAATTGGCTTACAATGGTCCGGGGGAAATACTTAGATTTCAGTCTGAAAAATGTAAGGTTGGCATTCAACTTGCCAATGATGCAAGGAGATGCACGCCCCTACACTAGAAGGGTCAACTTTGATCAAAGGTTGGACCAAGTCCTTATGGACATTTGTGTGGAAGGCGCTCAATGGAAGAGAGAATCAAGAGGGAAGCTGGTTCAACTAAGAAGGCTTGACCTCAAGCCCGTGGCTAGGGGATGGTTGGAGTTCATCCAACGCTCAATCATTCCTACTAGCAACTGGTCTGAAGTTACTATAGACTGGGTTATCATGATCCATAGCATCATGAATGGAGAGGAAGTAGAAGTTCATGAGGTTATATCCCTAGAACTCTACAAGGCGGCGGACAAGTCCTCTACTTTGGCAAGGTTAGCCTTCCCTCATCTCATTTGTCACCTCTGTAATTCAGCTAGAATTGATATAGAGGAAGACATCCTTATTAATGAGGACAAGCCCATCACTAAGAAAAGGATGGAGCAAACAAGAGAGCCCACTCATGGACCTCAACAAGAGCATGAGGAAATTCCTCATCATGAAATCCCTGAGATGCCTCAAGGGATGCACTTTCCTCCACAAAAATATTCGGAGCAAATTAACACCTCCCTAGGAGAATTAAGTTCCAACATGGGACAACTAAGGGTGGAGCACCAAGAGCATTCCATCCTCCTCCATGAAATTAGAGAAGACCAAAGAGCCATGAGGGAGGAGCAACAAAGGCAAGAAAGAGACATTGAGGAGCTCAAGAACTCCATAAGATCTTCAAGAGGAAGAACAAGCCGCCATCACTAAGGTGGACCCGTTCTTTAATTTCCTTGTTCCTATTTTTCTGTTTTTCGAAAATTATGCTTTATGTTTTATTTATGTTTGTGTTTTATTACATGATCATTAGTGTCTAAGTGTGTATGCCTTAAAGCTATGAATGTCCTATGAATCCTTCACCTTTCTTAAATGAAAAATGTTTTAATTACAAAAGAACAAGAAGTACATGGTTTCGAATTCTATCTTGAAATTAGTTTAATTATCTTGATGTGGTGACAATACCTTTTATTTTCTGAATGAATGCTTGAACAGTGCATATTTTTGATATTGTTGTTTATGAATGTTAAAATTATTGGCTCTTGAAAGAATGATGAAAAAGGAGAAATGTTATTGAGAATCTGAAAAATCATAAAATTGATTCTTGAAGCAAGAAAAAGTAGTGAAGAACAAAAGCTTGCGAAAAAAATGGCAAAAAAAAAATAAAAGAAAAAGAAGAAAAAGAAAAAGCAAGCAGAAAAAGCCAATAGCCCTTTAAACCAAAAGGCAAGGGTAAAATAAAAAGGATCCAAGGCTTTAAGCATTAATGGATAGGAGGGCCCACAGGAATAAAATCCTGGCCTAAAAGGCTAAACCAAGTTGTCCCTAACCATGTGCTTGTGGCGTGAAGATGTCAAGTGAAAAGCTTGAGACTGAGCAGTTAAAGTCGTGATCCAAAGCAAAAAGAGTGTGCTTAAGAACCCTAGACATCTCTAATTAGGGACTCTAGCAAAGCTGAGTCACAATCTAAAAAGGTTCACCCAGTTATGTGTCTGTGCCATTTATGTATCCGGTGGTAATACTAGAAAACAAAATGCTTAGGGCCACGGCCAAGACTCATAAAGTAGTTGTGTTCAAGAATCAACATAACGAACTAGGAGAATCAATAACACTATCTAAATTCTGAGTTCCTATAGATGGCAATCATTCTGAACTTCAAAGGATAAAGTGAGATGCCAAAACTATTCAGAAGCAAAAAGGCTACAAGCCCCGCTCATCTAATTGAAGCTAATTTTCATTGATAAGTTTAGAATTCATCGTATATTTTCTTCTTTTTATCTTATTTTCTTTTCAGTTGCTTGGGGAGAAGAAATAATTTAAGTTTGGTGTTGTGATGAGCGGATAATTTATACCCTTTTTGGCATTATTTTTACATAGTTTTTAGAATGTTTTAGTTAATTTTTACTATGTTTTTATTATTAATTATGCAAAATTCACATTTCTAGACTTTACTATGAGTTTGTGTGTTTTTCTATGATTTTAGGTATTTTCTGGCTGAAATTGAGAGACCTGAGCAAAAATCTGATTCAGAGGCTGAAAAAGGACTGCAGATGCTGTTGGATTCTGACCTCCCTGCACTCGAAGTGGATTTTCTGGAGCTACAGAAGTCCAATCGGCACGCTCTCAATTTGCATTGGAAAGTAGACATCCTTTTCCAGCAATATATAATAGTCCATACTTTGCCCGAGATTTGATGGCCCAAACTGGCGTTCAAAGTTAGCCCTAGGAATTCTGGCGTAAAACGCCCAAACTGGCACCAGAATTGGAGTTAAACACCCAAACTGGCACCAAAGCTGGCATTTAACTCCAGGAACAGCCCAAGCACGAAAAAGCTTCAATGCTTAGCCCAAGTACACACCAAGTGGGCTCCGAAATTGGATTTCTGCATTATTTACTTATTTCTGTAAACCCTAGGCTACTAGTTCATTATAAATAGGACCTTTTACTACTGTATTTTCATCTTTGAAATATCCTTGGATCATCTTTTGATCTTTTAATCATCTTTTAGAGAGCTTCATTTCATATTTAGGGAGGCTGGCCTCTCGGCCATGCCTAGACCTTGTTCTTATGTATTTTCAACGGTGGAGTTTCTACACCACATAGATTAAGGTGTGGAGCTCTGCTGTTCTTCATGAATTAATGCAAGTACTATTGTTCTTCTATTCAATTCATGCCTACTTTTTATTCGAAGATATTCACTCACACTTCAACCTGATGAATGTGATGATCTTTGACACTCATCACCATTCTCACTTATGAACGCGTGCCTGACAAACACTTCCGTTCTATTTGTAATAGCTTGAGTGTGTATCTCTTAGCCTCCTGGTTCATGACGCATGGTTGCCTCTCCTGACAACAGAGCCTTCCATTCCATGAGATCAGAGTCTTCGTGGTATAGGCTAGAACTATTGGTAGCATTCCGAAGATCTAGAAAGTCTAAACCTTATCTGTGGTATTCCGAGTAGGATCTGGGAAGCGATGACTGTGACGAGCTTCAAACCTAGGAATGTTGGGCAAAGTGACAGTGTGCAAAAGGACAATGGTCCTATTTCGACGCTAGCGGAAACCGACAGATGATTAGCCCTGTGGTGACAGCGCAGATGGATTTGTTTTCATCCGAGAGGATCTTACAGCTTGCCATGGAAGGAGGTAACGCATGGTTGGAAGAAGGCAGTAGGAAAGTAGAGGTTCAGAAGCAACAAAGCTTCTCCATACGCTTATCTGAAATCCTACCAATGAATTACATAAGTATTTCTATCTTATTTTCTGTTTTAATTATATTTTAATTATCAAAACCTCATAACCATTTGAATTCGCCTGACTGAGATTTACAAGGATGACCATAGCTTGCTTCAAGTCGACAATCTCCGTGGGATCGACCCTTATTCACGTAAGGTATTACTTGGACAACCCAGTACACTTGCTGGTTAGTTGTGCGGAATTGCAAAAGTGTGATTGTACTTTCGTGCACCAATTCTCCTTGCTTATTAGGGTAGGGGTTGTATTGTTTCTCCATCCCCTATGCATATTCCTCTTGGGACCTTCCTCCTTAGTAGGTGATGTCTGCCCAACACTAAACTTAAGTTTGATGTCTGGGAAAACTGAATGAGTTTTCACTAGGGGAGGAGGCTCTAGTATTGTCCTCTGCATGGAAGTATCTCCTTTGTCAGGGGGTAGTGGAGGTTGAAAGACCTTGATAACCATGTAATCCTTCTGTAACCTCATCACTAATTCGCCTCTCTCAGCATTAGAGAGGTTACTTCCAGTAGATAGAGACCATTGTTCCACAACCTCAACAAAAGAAATATTGATTTACATCTTTTCAGAGTCTTCCAAGGGTTCTGAGCATTGCTCATCCTTGGTCTCCTTTTGGGGCATCTGAGGGTGTGGTACTTCATGCTTTCTTCCCATAAGAGGGGCGTGCAACAATGTGCTCCTAGCCTCTTCTTGAGTCTTTCCTTCATTTAGTTCCTCATCAGTGTATACTATCTAAGGCTCAGCCTCCTTGGTACTAATGAGGGCTAGACACTCTTCTCTTGGACTCACTTCTGTGTCTTTGAGAAGAGTGTTAGGGTGTCTCTGCAGTTTCTGAGGAAGGTTCCTCTTAATGATTGCATTGCACTCTTTAGTAAGAGTTACTGTCTCTACTTCACTCCAATCCCTCTTGTTGTTCAGTATTTCCTTCATGAACTTAGCATATGAAGGCATTTGTTCAAGAGCCTCTGCAAAAGGGATCTTGATCTCTAATGTTCTGAGATAATCCGCAAAGCGGGCAAACTGTTTATTTTTCCTCTTGACAGAGTTTCTGAGGAAATGGCATCTTAGCCTTATACTCATCAATCTTGGTCGATAAAAGCTTAGTGTTGTGTGTGTTGGAAGGGCAGTTACTAGCTTGCTTAGGAGGGTTGTTATCAGTATGTGACTGGCCTCCCTTGCTTAGGCGTTTAACGCCCATATTGCTGCCCCCTTTCTGGCGTTCAATGCTAGGAATACTTCTTCCTTTTGGGCATTCAACGCCCTTGTTGGTGTCCCCAATTGGGCATTCAATGCCAGAGATGGATACCCCTTTTTGGCATTGAACGCTAATGACATTCCTCTTTGGGCATTCAATGCCCTCAGATATTCTTGGACATCAGTCTGGTGTTCCTCTGTTAGCTTTTCTTTCTTGTTATACTGAGGTTGGGTGTTTAAGGATTTTCCACTTCTCAGTTGAATATCCTAGCATTGCTCTGTTATCTACTTAGATAACTGCTGCCTTGTTTGACTCAGTTGGGATTCTACATTCCTGTTAGAAGCCTGAGTTTCTCACAAAGCCTCTTGCAGTTTCAGTAGTTGCTGGGCAAGGGTGTACAGCTGCTGAGTCAACGGGCCATCTTGCTTTGGAGGGTTAGGTTCACTAGATATTGCCCTAACCTCTCCTTTCATAAAAGTCTCAGCAGCTAAGTACAGATGCTGATTAGTAGCAACTGTCTCAATAAACTCATGAGCCTCTTTAATGGTCTTTCTCATGTGTATGGAACCACCAACAGAGTAGTCCAGAGACATTTTAGCCATGTTTGAAAGTCCATAGTAGAAGATTTCTAATTGTACCCATCCTGAAAACATTTCAGTGGGACATTTTCTTAGCATCCTTCTATACCTCTCCCAGGCATCATAAAGAGATTCACTGTCCCCTTGTTTGAAGTCTTGGATATCCAGTCTCAGCTGGGTCATCTTTCTTGGAAAAAAGTATTGATTTAAAAACTTGTCTACTAACTGTTTCCAAGTTTTCAAGCTAGCTTTGGGCTGATTATCCAACCACCTCTTTGCTTGGTCCTTTACAGCAAAAGGAAAGAGTAATAATTTGTAGACATCTTGGTCTACTCCCTCATTGTGTACTGTGTCAGAAATCTATAAGAAATCTACCAGGAACTCAGTAGGTTCTTCCTATGAAAGTCTAGAATACTGGCAGTTTTGCTGCACTTAGGTAATGAGTTGAGGGTTTAGTTCAAAGCTACATGCTCTGATGTGAGGTATGCTAATACTTCTTCCATAGAAGTCAGTAGTGGGGTTTGTATAGGACCCCAGAGTTCTTCTGAACTCTTCATTCCCATTTGGGCTCATGATGAAGAAAGGTAGAAGAAGAAGAATTAAGAAATAAGATGTAAATTGTAATTAAAATATTTTTATTTTTATTTTATTTATTTATTAAATTCAAAAAATAAAAGTTAATTAATTAAAAAGAATTGAAAATTAATCAATAAATTTTGAAAAAGAAGAGAGAGAAATAGAAGAAAAAAATTCAAAAATTAGAAGATAGTGGAATTAGTTAGGAAGTTTTGAAAAAGAAGAGAGAGAAAACAAGCAACTAATTAAGAAAGATTTGAAAACAAGATAAGATAGAAGATAAAAAAAGATTTGATTTTAAAAATATTTGAAAAAGTCAACAAGATAAGATAAGAATTAAAAAGATTTGAAAAAAATTTAATTTTAAAATTTAAAAGAAGATAGGATAGAAAAGATAAGATAAGTTACGTAAGAAAGATAAGATAAGGAAGTTAAGAAAAGATAAGTTTTAAATTAAAAAGATTTGAATTTTAAAATTTCAAATTTGAAAATTAAATTTTAAATTTTGAATTTTGAATTTTGAATTTTGAATTTTAAAATTTAAATTTTGAAATTTTTGAATATTGAATTTGAAACAAGATAAGATAAAAATTTGAAAAAGATATGATTTTTTGAAAAGGTTTGATTTTGAAATTTGAAATTTGATATTTGAAATTTGATATTTGAAATTTAAATTTTGAATTTTGAAATTGAATTTTAAAATTTGAGAAAAGATAAGATAAGACTTTTGAATTTTGAATTTTAAATTTTTGAATTTTAAAGAAAGACAAAAGGATAAGATAAGATTTTGAAAAAGATATGATTTTTGAAAAGATTTGATTTTGAAATTTGAAAACTAAGATAAGATAAGATAAAAATTTTGAAATTAAAATCTGAAATTTTAATTAAAATTTTCAAAAAATTAATTAAAAATAAGAAAAGATATTTTATTTTTTTGATTTTTGAATTTAATGAAGAGAGAGAAAAACAACAAAAAGACAACAAACTTAAAATTTTTAGATCTAAGGACACCTACTATGGGAAAATTAGAAGGAAAAACACAAAGGGACATCAAACTTAAAAATTTTAAGATCAAAATAAAAAGGAAAACAAGAACACTTTGAAGATCAAGAAGAACACCAAGAACAAAACTCAAAGACTTCAAGGAACACAAGAACATGCAAAAGACACCAAACTTAAAATTCTTGAAAACCAAGAACACTATTTTCGAAAAATTAAAGAAAACACACAAGAAGACACCAAACTTAAAAATTAACATAAGATTCAAACAAAAGAAACTATTTTTGAAAATTTTTTTTTTGAAAGAAAGACTCAAAGAATTCAAAAATTTCAACAAGAACAAAAACAAAAGACTCAAACAAAAGATAAAGATTAATAAAGAAAAGAAAATATTTTTGAAGAAATTTTGAAAAAGAAAACAAGAAATAGGTAAGACTCAAAGTAAGAAAAATCAAAAGAAAATACATAGCCAAAAACAGAAAAGGATTTTAAAAAAAAATTGAAAGAAAACAAAAAAAATTCAAACTTTAAGCAAGAACAAGAAAAAAAATCAAAAGACTCAGATAAAATAAAATTAAACCTGTAAAGAAAAAGAAATTTACCTAATCTAAGCAACAAGATAATCTGTTAGTTGTCCGAACTCAAACAATCCCCGGCAACGGCACCAAAAACTTGGTGCACAAATCCCCACGCTTTGTACAGCTGAACCAACAAGTGCACTGGGTCGTCCAAGTAATACCTGAGTGAGTCAGGGTCGATCCTACGAGGATTGTGGTTTGAAGCAAGCTATGGTTATCTTGCAGGTCTTAGTCAGGCGGATAGAAGAGTTAGTTTGATTTGGAAGATGGAATTATAATGTTTAATTATAAGAATAAGAAGATGGTTGAGGATTAGAGTTGCTTTGTCCTTTTGGATTAACTCTAGTCTTAGTGTCTTCTTCAATTGTGAATGATTTCTTCAATGGCAGGTGATAAATCACTATTTTGTGGTTTATCTTGTACTAATTTAAGTGGTTTTTATCAACTCTTTACTTACTTATTCATACTATTTGCATGATTTTACAATTCCTTCCTAATTATGCCATGATTGGAAACCTGCTTCCCAAGCCTTTAAATTGTATATTCTTAATCTCCTCTCGTACAATTCGATGCCGTGATCCATGTGTTCAGTGTTTTCAGGCTTTACAGGGCAGGAATGGCTTAGAGGATGGAAAGAAAGCTTGAAAAAATGGAAGGAGCACAAGAAATAAAGGAGACAACCAGCGAGAAGTGACGCGCACGCATGGCTCACGCGTGCGCGCGATTTGGAGAAATGCACAGCGACGTATGCGCGTACCTGACGCGTACGCGTCAAAGCGAATCTGCACAACGACGCAAGCGCGTGCCTGATGCGCACGCGTGGCAAGAAAAATCATCAAGCCACGCATACGCGTGACGTGCGCGATCTGCATAAATTATAGAAAATGCTGGGGGCAATTTCGGGCCGAGTTTTAACCCAGTTTTTGGCCCAGAAACACAGACTAGAGCCAGGAAATAGCAGAGACTCAAGACACATTCTCATTACGCATAGTTTTAGTTTAGATCTGGAATCTTAGAGAGAGAATTCTACTCCTTCCTCTAGGGTTTTTCATATTCATAGTTTCAGAGTTTCATGCTTTTGCTTTTGGATACTGAGAAGACTCATTACCTCCGTGGAAGTTTCATTACTCTAGTTTGTTTTCTTATTCCTTTACTTTTTACTGCCTATTAACCCTGTTTAGATAAGTATGTTGCATTTTGGGATTTAATACAAGAACCATTTTTATTTTTATTTGATTTTTAATTATTGTCTATCATGATTTCCTTTTATTCCCTTTTTAACTCTGTGAAGTTTATATTCATGATAATGGAGTAGTTCCCCAACTTGATTGGGAGTTGATTAAAAGGAGAACCTTGAGTTGGAATACTCAAGTGTTAATCCTAATGGATAGTTGATGACTGACAACTCTAATCTCTAACTCTAACCCTTCCTTAGGAGAGGATTAGGACTTGAGGATATAGTTTGTTGGTTAGTTACTTGACTTTTCCTTATTTATTAAGGGATGACCAAGTAAGACAACAGCCTGTTAGGATTGCACTTGGGAAAATCCAACAAGGATGAAAATTCCAATTAATCTTCTCCCGGTCAAGGCTTTTAATAAGGATTATATAATTTCTCTCGTTAATTTCCATTGCTTAATTTTAGTATTATTTATTTCTCTGTTTCTCAAACTCAAAATTTTTGGGAAAACCTCTAACCAATAAGCTGCACTCTTTTGTCAACTCGTTGGGAGACAACCTGGGACTCATACTCCCAGTAATCTTATTCTTAAATCTGTGATAACTCTTTTCTAAATTGACAAGTGGATTTTTGCTAGTTAAGAACTATACTTGCAACGTATTCCTATTATTAATTTTTTAATCGGCTAATTTCTGTCACGTCAATTTTTGGCACCGTTGCCGGGGAGTTGCAATAGTGTGCTAATTTATTGGTTGGAATTTATTTATTTGCATTTTATTTTATTTTGTTTTATTACCATGAGCTGTATGTTTCTTTCGTTGAATGACGCATTCACTGCCTGACCCGAGCTTAGCCGCATTTGATCCTGAAATTGAAAGAACTCTTTCATGTATTAGGCGAGCTAGGCGTCGATTAGCCTCTGAGGGTGGTGAAGTGGTTGTTGCCAATTCACCAGTCTTATCTGAGAGCGAATCTGAACCGCCATTTGAGGAAGAAACAAGCTCCTCTACTACTGATCCAGTTGATTTACGTGCAGGTAATATGGCGGAGCCCAGGAGGATTACTCTCCAGGAAGCTGGAGCCCCAGACTTCACCCTGCAACCGTATCACGCGCGCCACCCAAATCTGGCTACAGATTTTGAACTAAAGACTTCGCTAATCAACTTGATACCCAAGTTTCATGGCTTACCTGCTCAGGAGCCTATAAAGCACCTAAGGGTTTTTAGACAGCCTATTCTACTGTTAGGCGTCATGGTGCAGATGAAACTTCTATTCTGCTAATTGCCTTCCCATTTTCTCTTGAGGGAAAGGCGAGGGAGTGGTACTACACTCAACCTGAAGCGGTCGTGACCAACTGGGATTCACTCAGAAGGGAGTTCCTGGACAAATACTTTCCAGCTGATGTTACAAACAGACTGAGGAAAGCGATCTCCTGCATTATCCAAGGAGAATTGGAGACCCTCTACGAATACCGGGAACGCTTCAGAACCCTCTTAGATTCCTGCCCCCCACCACAAGATTGATGAGATGGTGTTGATTAGCTACTTCACACAAGGCATGAAGCGTCAGGTTAAGACTACATTAGATGCTGCAAGCAATGGCTCTCTGAAGAAGTACAAGACGGCGACAGAAGCATGGGAGCTGATCGCTGATCTGGCTGAATCTACCCAGAATGCTAGGCATAGGACCAACCATCCCAAGACTGTTGTGGAGGTTTCCACTAGCAGTGAGACTGCTGCTCTCACACAGACTCTAGAAGAGATGACCAACATACTAAAGCAGCTACAAATGAATCAACAACAATCTCAAACTCCCTCACCACAACATAGTCAACAACTAGTTCCTCAGAGAGTGTGTGGGATATGTGCATGCTACAGTCATTACACTGATGAGTGTCCCCAGCTCCAACAAGAGGACAATACCTTGGCAGCTACTCACAATTTCTATGACCGCCCAAATCAAGGCTCATATCAACAAGGTGGCAACTACAACCAAGGTGGAAACTATAACCAGAGTTGGCAAGACAACTCCAACCAGGGTTGGAGAGATAATTCCAACCATGGCTGGAGGGACAACTATAACAGAGGAGGCAGAGACCATAACAGCAATCAGAGGTGGAATAATAATAACAATCAGCAGAACCAGAATCAGCAGAACCATGTCTATCAATAGCAGAATCAGAACCAGCCTTACAGAGCACCCCACCTAAGGTAGTCCCAAGGACCTCAGAACAACCAACAGCAGATTTCTCAGATCACATACCCCTCTTCTTCTAATGACGAGTTGCTTCACTCCCTTGCACAAGGACAAAAGACCATGGAGAGCACACTTAACGGTCTAACTTCTGCTATACAAGCTCTCGTCTCCCAAATGGGATCATCGAGTACCTCTAACACTCAACCTGCAAGCTCCAATGGGATTCCTTCTCAACCGTTACCCAACCCCAAGGGTGGCATCAATGCCATCACTTTGAGGTCCGGAACCACACTGCAAGAGAGGAATCAGGAGGAGCCAAGGCCACAAAAGCACGCCCGAGATGCGGACATGGTTGACGTGGAGGATGTTGAAGAGGAAGATGAAGTGCAAGACATGGTTGAAGAAGAAGCAGCTCAACCAATGAATGGAGAACCCAAGCAAGCTGAAGCTATAAGAGACATCATTCCTATCCCATGTCCACACCTTGCAAGGAAATCTAGAAAGCAGATGGAACTTGATCCCAAAATGGTAGAAATCTTCAAAAAGGTTGAGGTAACTGTTCCCCTTTTTTATGTTATTCAGCAAGTACCTAAATATGCGAAGTTTCTAAAGGATTTGTGCATACATAAGGATAGGATTAATGAATTAGAAACTATTCCTTTAGGTAGTTCCATATCTGCTTTAATGGGAGATATCCTGAAAAATGTAGTGACCTAGGTCCGTGCATGCTTAACTGTACCATTCAAGGTGTAATATTTTCTGACTGCATGTGTGATTTAGGAGCGTGCGTGAGTATTATGCCTTTGTCTATATACGATGCTTTGAGGCTCCCTCTGATAAGCGGATATTTTATACGCTTTTTGGGGTTAATTTCATATAGTTTTTAGTATGTTTTAGTTAGTTTTTAGTTTATTTTCATTAGTTTCTAGGCAAAATTCATATTTCTGGACTTTACTATGAGTTTATGTGTTTTTCTATAATTTCAGGTATTTTCTGGCTGAAATTGAGGGAGCTGAGCAAAAATCTGATTCAGGCTGAAAAAGGACTGCTGATGCTGTTGGATCCTGACCTCTCTGCACTCGGAATGGAATTTCTGGAGCTACAGAAGTCCAATTGACGCGCTTCTAATTGCTTTGAAAAGTAGATATCTAGGGCTTTCTAGAAATATATAATAGTCCATACTTTGCTCAAGGATAGAGGACGTAAACTGGCGTTCAACGCCAGTTCCATGTTGCAGTCTGGCGTCCAGCGCCTGAAACACGTTACAAGTTGGAGTTCAACGCCAGAAACAGGTTACAGCCTGGTGTTGAACGCCCAAAACAGCCCAGGCACGTGAGAAGCTTAAGTCTTAGCCCCAGCACGCACCAAGTGGGCCCCAGAAGTGGATTTCTGCACTATCTAACATAGTTTACTCATTTTCTGTAAACTTAGGTTACTAGTTTAGTATTTAAACAACTTTTAGAGATTTATTTTGCATCTCATGACATTTTAGATCTGAACTTTGTACTCTTTGACGGCATGAGTCTCTAAACTCCATTGTTGGGGGTGAGGAGCTCTGCTGTGTCTCGATGAATTAATGCAAGTATTTCTGTTTTCTATTCAATCACGCTTGTTCCTATCTAAGATGTTCATTCACGCTTTATTATGATGAATGTGATGATCTGTGACACTCATCACCATTCTCAACTTATGAACCTGTGTCTGACAACCACTTCCGTTCTACATTAGATTGAATGAGTATCTCTTAGATTCCCTAATCGGAATCTCCGTGGTATAAGCTAGAATTCATTGGCAGCATCCTTGAGAATCCGGAAAGTCTAAACCTTGTCTGTGGTATTCCGAGTAGGATTCTGGGATTGGATGACTGTGACAAGCTTCAAACTCGCGAGTGCTGGGCGTAGTGACAGACGCAAAAGGATAGCAAAACCTATTCCGGTATGATCGAGAACCTACAGATGATTAGCCATGCGGTGACAGCGTATTTGGACCATTTTCACTGAGAGAAAGGATGGTAGCCATTGACAACGGTGATCCACCAACACACAGCTTGCCATAGGAGGGACGTGCGTGCGTGAAGAAGAAGATAGGGAGAAAGCAGAGAATCAAAGGACAAAGCATCTCCAAAACTCTAACATATTCTCCATTACTGCATAACAAGTATTATTTGTGTTCTGCCCTTCTACTTTTTACAATTCAAACTAAAAAAATTATCATTGATACTATATCCTGACTAAGAGTTACAAGATAACCATAGCTTGCTTCAAGCCAACAATCTCCGTGGGATCGACCCTTACTCACGTAAGGTATTACTTGGACGACCCAGTGCACTTGCTGGTTAGTTGTGCGAATTTGTGAAGAATTGTGATTTCTAATTTCGTGCACCAAGTTTTTGGCGCCGTTGCCGGGGATTGTTTGAGTTTGAACAACTAACGGTGAATCCTGTTGCTTAGATTAGGAAAATTATGTCTTTTGGATCAGAGTCTTTTATATTCTTTTCAAAAAATTTTCAAAAATATTTTTTTTTCTTTATTAGTTTTTAGTTTTTCTTGTTCTGTCTCTTTTCTTGTTTTTTGTGTGCCTTTTCAAAACATTAGTTTTCAAAAAAAAAATTTCTTAGTTATTAAAAAAATACTTCTTCAAAACAAGTGTTACATTTACAGCTCAATTGGCTAGAGCATTGGGTTATGTTCTTGATGATTGGCCACTGGTTCTATTAAAAATCTTTTTCAAAAATAATTTTTCTTGATTTAATCTTGTGCCAAACTTTAAGTTTGGTGTTTTCTTGTTAATCTTTCCATAATTTTCGAAAATTTTAGTTTGGTTTTCTAAAAATTTTAAGTTTGGTGTTCTTTCTTCATGTTCTTGTGTTCTTGTAAGTCTTCAAAGTGTTCTTGAGTTTTCCTTGTGTCTTGATCTTAAAATTTTTAAGTTTGGTGTTCCTTGGTGTTTTCCCTCCAAAATTTTCGAAAACAAGGAGCATTAGATCTAAGAATTTTAAATCTTGTGCTATCTTATTGTTTTTCTCTTTCTTCTTTAAATTCAAAAATATCTTTTCTCTCTATTTTAAAAAAATTTTTCGAAATTTACTTTTAAAATTCAGATTTTTATTTCAAAATTTAAAATCTTTTTCAAATCATATCTTTTTCAAAACTTCCTAACCATTTTTTTTACTCTCTCCCCTCTTTTTTTTCGAAAATCTTCACCTATTTTTATTTTACATCATCTCCCTTTCTCCATCATGGATCTAAGTGGAAATGAACAGTCCAGAAGGACTCTGAGGTCATATGCTAACCCCTCTACTGCTTCATATGGGAGTAGTATCTGTATACCTTCTATTGGAGTCAGTAGCTTTGAGTTGAATCCTCAGCTCATTATCATGGTGTAGCAAAGTTGCCAGTATTCCAGTCTTCCATAGGAAGAACCTAGAGAGTTTCTGGCATAGTTTTTACAAATTGCTGACACAGTACATGATAAAGAAGTAGATCAGGATGTCTACAGATTATTACTATTTCCATTTGCTGTAAAAGACCAAGCCAAGAGGTGGTTAAATAACCAACCTAAGGCTAGCATAAAGACATGGAAACAGCTGACACAGAAATTCCTGAATCAATACTTTCCTCCAAAACGGATGACACAGCTAAGGCTGGACATCCAAGGCTTTAAACAAGGAGATAATGAATCTCTTTATGATGCCTGGGAGAGATACAGAGAGATGTTAAGAAAATGCCCCTCTGAAATGTTTTCAGAGTGGGTTCAGTTAGACATCTTCTATTATAGGCTTGCAGAAAGAGCTCAGATGTCTCTAGATTACTCAGCTGGTGGATCTATCCACATGAGAAAGACAATTGAAGAAGCTCAAGAGCTCATTGATACAGTTGCCAGAAATCAGCATCTATACCTAAGCAGCGAACCTTCCATGAAAGAAGAAGCTAAAACAGTGACTACTGAACCCAGTCCTGCTAAACAAGCTACTGAATTCAATCAGCAATTGGACTTTCTAACAAAGCAGTTAGCCGAATTCAAAGATAGACTACAAGAGACAAGGATGGCTAATATAAATATGGAAGAACAATTGAAGCAAACAAAGCAGCAGCTGTCAAAACAAATAACAGAAGAATGCCAAGCAGTTCAATTAAGAAGTGGAAAAACATTAAATATCCCACCTCAAGGCAGCATGAAGCCAAGAAATGAGCAAACCACCCAAAATCCATCTGAGGACAGTAAGAGCCCAGGGAAAAATACTTCTGGCGTTAAAACGCCAGAAATTGGGTGGAAGGCTGGCACTAAACGCCCAGACCATGCTCAGGACTGGCGTTCAACGCCAGAAACAAGCAAGGAACTGGCGTTGAACGCCCAAGAGAAGCACAGTTCTGGCGTTCAGACGCCAGGAACAAATGAGGAGTTGGCGTCTAATGTCACTCCAACTTCTAACTCTGGCACTCAATTGCCAGTGAAGGATCAGACACACACAAGTGCTGATGACAACCCATCTAAAAAGGCTTCTTCAACCACTTTTGTAGGAAATAAACCTACAACAACCAAGGTTGAGGAATATAAAGCCAAGATACCTTATCCTCAAAAACTTCGCTAAGAGGAGCAGGATAAGCAATTTGCTCACTTTGCAGATTATCTCAGGACTCTTGAAATAAAGATTCCATTTGCAGAGGCACTTGAGCAAATACCTTCTTATGCCAAGTTCATGAAAGAGATCTTGAGTCATAAGAAGGATTGGAGAGAAACTGAAAGAGTTCTCCTCACTGAAGAATGCAGTGCAGTCATTCTGAAAAGCTTTCCAGAAAAGCTTAAGGATCCCGGAAGCTTTCTGATACCATGCACATTAGAGGGTAATTGCACCAGGACAGCCTTATGTGATCTTGGGGCAAGCATCAACCTAATACCTGCATCAACTATCAGAAAGCTTGGTTTAAAGGAAGAAGTTAAACCATCCCGGATATGTCTCCAACTTGCTGATGGCTCTATTAAATACCCATCAGGCGTGATTGAGGACATGATTGTCAGGGTTGGGCCATTCGCCTTTCCCACTGACTTTGTAGTGCTGGAAATGGAGGAGCACAAGAGTACTACTCTCATTCTAGGAAGACCTTTCCTAGCAATTGGACGAACTCTCATTGATGTCCAAAAGGGGGAAGTCACCCTGTGGGTCAATGAGGATGAGTTTAAGTTGAATGCTGTCAATGCCATGCAGCATCCAGACACACCAAAAGACTGCATGAAAGTCGATCTTATTGACTCTTTGGTAGAGGAGATCAACATGGCTGAGAGTCTCGAATCAGAGTTGGAAGATATCTTTAAAGATGTTCTACCTGATCTAGAGGATTCAAAGGAATTGAAAGAGTCTCTGAAATTTCCTCAGCAAGAGGAAAAACCTCCTAAACCCGAGCTCAAACCATTACCACCATCCCTGAAATATGCATTTATGGGAGAAGGTGATACTTTTCCAGTGATCATAAGCTCTGCTTTAAATCCACAGGAAGAGGAAGCACTAATTCAAGTGCTAAAGACACACAAGACAGCTCTTGGGTGGTCCATAAGTGACCTTAAGGGCATAAGCCCAGCTAGATACATGCACAAGATCTTATTGGAGAACAGTGCTAAGCCAGTGGTTCAACCACATAGGCGGCTAAATCCAGCCATGAAGGAAGTGGTGCAGAAAGAGGTCACCAAATTACTGGAGGCTGGGATTATTTATCCTATTTCTGATATCCCCTGGGTGAGCCCTGTCCAAGTTGACCCCAAAAAGGGAGGCATGACAGTGGTTCATAATGAAAAAAATGAACTGGTTCCTACAAGAACAGTTACAGGGTGGCGCATGTGTATTGATTACAGAAGGCTCAATACAGCCACCAGAAAGGATCATTTTCCTTTACCATTCATAGACCAGATGCTAGAAAGACTAGCAAGTCATAATTATTACTGCTTTTTGAATGGCTATTTAGGCTACAACCAAATTGCAGTAGATCCCCAGGATCAAGAGAAAATAACATTCACATGTCCATCTGGAGTATTTGCTTACAGAAGGATGCCTTTTGGGCTGTGTAATGCGCCTGCAACCTTTCAGAGATGCATGCTCTCTATTTTCTCTGATATGGTGAAATAATTTCTGGAAGTCTTCATGGATGACTTCTCAGTATATGGAGACTCATTCAGCTCCTGTCTTGATCATCTGACACTGGTTTTGAAAAGATGCCAAGAGACCAACCTGGTTTTAAACTGGGAAAAATGTCACTTTATAGTGACTGAAGGGATTGTCCTTGGGCATAAAATTTCAAATAAGGGAATAGAGGTGGATCAAGCTAAAATAGAGGTAATTGAAAAATTACCACCACCTGCCAATGTTAAGGCAATTAGAAGCTTCCTGGGGCATGCAGGATTCTATAGGAGATTTATAAAGGATTTTTCAAAAATTGCAAAACCTCTAAGCAACCTGCTAGCTGCTGACATGCCATTTTTGTTTGACACAGAGTGCCTGCAGGCGTTTGAAACTCTAAAAGCTAAGCTGGTCACAGCACCGGTTATCTCTGCACCAGACTGGACATTACCATTCGAATTAATGTGTGATGCCAGTGATCACACCATTGGTGCAGTACTGGGGCAGAGGCATGACAAACTTCTGCATGTCATTTATTATGCTAGCCGTGTTCTAAATGATGCCCAGAAAAATTACACAACCACAGAAAAGGAATTGCTTGCAGTGGTCTATGCCATTGACAAGTTTAGATCATACTTAGTAGGATCAAAAGTGATTGTGTACACTGACCATGCTGCTCTTAAATATCTACTTACAAAGCAAGATTCGAAACCCAAGCTTATAAGATGGGTATTGCTTCTGCAAGAGTTTGATATAGAAATAAGAGACAGAAAAGGGACAGAAAACCAAGTGGCTGATCATCTGTCCCAGATAGAACCAGTGGAAGGGGCGTCCTCCCCCTCTATTGAGATCTCTGAAACCTTTCCGGATGAGCATTTATTCGCCATTCAGGAAATACCATGGTTTGCAGACATTGCAAACTATAAAGCTGCAAGGTTCATACCCAAGGCATACAGCAAGCAACAAAAGAAAAAATTAATTTCTGATGCAAAGTACTACCTGTGGGATGAACCCTATCTCTTTAAGAGATATGCAGACGGAATAATACGTAGGTGTGTGCCTAGAGAAGAAGCACAGAGGATCCTATGGCATTGCCATGGATCACAATATGGAGGCCGTTTCGGAGGTGAGCGAACAGCCACCAAGGTCCTCCAATGTGGTTTCTACTGGCCTACACTCTACAGAGATTCCCGAGAGTTTGTGCGTAACTGTGACAGTTGCCAGAGAGCTGGTAATTTCCCTCATAGTTACGCCATGCCTCAACAAGGAATCTTGGAGATTGAGTTATTTGACGTATGGGGAATTGATTTCATGGGGCCTTTCCCACTATCATACTCAAACACTTATATTCTGGTGGCAGTTGACTATGTATCAAAATGGGTAGAGGCCATTGCCACACCCACCAATGATACTAAAATAGTACTGAAATTCCTCCAGAAACATATATTCAGCAGATTTGGTGTCCCTAGGGTACTAATCAGTGATGGGGGCACTCACTTCTGTAACAAATAGCTTTACTCCGCCGTGGTCCGGTATGGGATTCGCCACAAGGTGGCGACTCCATATCATCCACAGACAAATGGGCAAGCTGAAGTTTCTAACAACGAACTGAAAAGAATCCTGGAACGGACTGTAAGTACCTGTAGAAAGGATTGGGCACGAAGCTTGGATGATGCTCTGTGGGCTTACAGAACAGCATTCAAGACTCCTATAGGGACCTCTCCGTACCAACTTGTGTATGGTAAGGCTTGTCACCTGCCTGTGGAACTGGAACATAAGGCCTACTAGGCAACCAGATTCCTAAACTTTGATGCCAAATTAGCTGGAGAAAAAAGATTGCTCCAGTTGAATGAGCTAGAGGAATTCAGATTCACTGCTTTCGAAAATGCCAAGCTTTATAAAGAGAAATCTAAAAGGTGGCATGATAGAAAGCTATCATCTAGAATCTTTGAACCAGGACAAAAGGTTCTGTTGTTTAACTCTAGGCTCAGGCTATTCCCAGGAAAACTGAAATCCCGGTGAAGGGGACCATATATGATTACAAGTGTATCACTATATGGTTGTGTGGAGCTTCAAGACATTGATTCTGATAAGAAGTTCATTGTTAATGGACAGAGAATAAAGCACTATCTTGAAGGCAATATTGAGCAAGAGTGCTCTAGGCTGAAGCTAGATTAAAAGCTCAGCAAGGTCCAGCTAAAGACAATAAAGAAGCGCTTGCTGGGACGTAACCCAGCCATTGGCATCACTTCCTCTAAGCATTTTGCCCTATTCTTGATTTTATTGGTTTATATAAAGTTCATTGATACTAAAGTAAAGAATCAATTGTATAAGTTCACAGGGTTACGGAAGGATTCAGCACACAAAACAGAGAAAAAGAGCTCACTGGCAAGAAAACGCCAGTAAAAGTCTGTTTTGGGCGTTCAACGCCCAAAAGAAGCATCCACTGGGCGTTGAACGCCAGTAAGGATAGCCATCTGGGCGTTAAATGCCAGAAAGAAGCATCTTCTGGGCGTTGAACGCCAGAAAGAAGCTCCTTCTGGGCGTTTAACGCCAGATTTACAGCGTCCTGGGCGTTCAGAAAAATGCCCAGTGACAAAGGAGTTCCTGGCGTTCAACGCCAGAAAGAAGCAGCAGCTGGGCGTTGAACGCCCAGGACAAGCAGCATTTGGGCGTTGAACGCCCAAAACATGCAGCATTTGGGCGTTCAAACGCCAGGATGGTGGGGAGGAGGTAATTTCGTTTTTACTTCATATTTTTCATTTTAATTTTAATTTTCATGTTTCAATTCATGATTTCTTGCATAAACATGTTACAAACCCTGATTTCTAAAATCCCTAATTTCTAAAAACCCTACTTTAAAAATATCAAATGTATCTTAATCCATAAGCACAAATCCTTTTTTCAGTCCAATTCAACTCTTTTTCAAATTTTCAAAATAAATCTATCTCTTTTCATTCTAAAATCTTTTCAACTAATCAATATCTTTTTTCAAATCTCCATATTATCTTTTTCAAAAATCAAAATTTATCTTTTTCAAATATCTTTCATATCTCTTCAATTTTAAATTATATATTTTCTTATCATACTTATTTCTTTTTAAATCATATCTTCTATCTTATCTTTCTCTTTATTTTCGAAAAAACCCACCCCCTCCCTTTTAAAAACACATTCGGCCTCCCTCCTCTCATCCACCATTCGACACTAGCTCTCCTTCTATCCCTCTCCTTTCTTTTCTTTTGCTTGAGGACAAGCAAACCTCTAAGTTTGGTGTGGTTATCCGTGATCACTAAACCATACCCACTAAGATCATGGCTCCTAAAGGAAAACAACCCACTCCAAGAGGCAAGAAAGAGAGTGTTCCAAAAACACTTTGGAATCTAGGGAGATTCTTAGCCAAAGAACATTCAGACCATTACTACAAAATAATGGGTCTAAGATCAGTGATCCCGGAAGTCAAGTTCGATCTGAAAGAAGATGAATATCCGGAGATCCAAGAGTAGATTTGAAACAGGAACTGGGAAGTCCTAGCTAATCCTGAAACGAAAGTGGGAATGAATATGGTTCAGGAATTCTATGCTAATCTGTGGCAAACAGACAGGCAGAGAATATCTAGAACTTCCCTCTATGACTATCAAACTTTAGTCAGAGGAAAGATTGTTCACATCCATCCTGACAAAATCAGGGAGATCTTTAAGTTACCTCAGCTGAAAGATGATCCAGACTCCTTCAATAGGAGAATGATGAGAACAAACATGGGCCTGGATAAAATTCTAGAGGATATATGCATCCCTAGAGCCAGGTGGACCACCAGCAGCAAGGATGTCCCAAATCAACTCAAGAGAGAAGATCTCAAACGAGTCGCCAGAGGTTGGCTGGACTTCATTGGGCGTTCTATATTACCCACAAGCAACCGTTCTGAAGTCACTGTTAAAAGAGTAGTAATGATCCATTGCATTATGTTGGGAAAAGAAGTAGAAGTTCATCAACTGATCCCATCTGAATTTTACATACTTGCTAACAAGAACTCCAAGGATGCCAGGTTGGCTTATCCAAGCTTAATCTCTATGCTCTGCAAAGATGCTGGAGTAAATATGGGAATAACAGAGTATATCTCAGTAGAGCAACCAATCACTAAAATCACAATGGAAAAACAACAAATGCAGGATGACCACACCAAGAGGAGGGCGCAAGAATTCCTCCCAGAAGTCCCTCAATTTGAATATTGGGAACAGCTTGAAGCATCTGTTACCAAGTTGCAAGAATCTATGGACCAAATAAAGGAAGAACAGCAAAATCAAAATAGTATGCTCTGTAAACTGCTCTGGGAACAAGAAGAGCAAAGGCGTGACTTAAAGGAACTGAAGCGTCAGAAGTTATCTCTTGAAAGACCAAGCATTCCACAGACTAGAAGAACATCCACATTCCTAACTCAAGGTTGTTGAGCCCTAATCTTAGCCTTAACTCTGTGATAATTATTCTTATTTGAGTTCTACCTTAGTAGTTATAGTGGTAATTAGTAGTTATTTTATCTCCAATTAAGTTATAATTTATTTTTCTCATCATCACTAAACATGAATAAAATAGAAGATTTTCTTTAGGATAAGGAGGCAATATTTTTCGAGTTTTTAATACAAGAAATTCTGATTAATTACATGTGGTGGCAATGCTTTCTGCCTTCTGAATGAATGCTTGAACAGTGCATATGTCTTTGGAATTTGATGTTCTTGAATGTTAAATATGTTGGCTCTTGAAAGAATGATAAACATGAGACATGTTATTGGTAATCTGAAAAATCATAAAAATGATTCTTGAAGCAAGAAAAAGCAGTGAATACAAAGCTTGCAAAAAAAAAAGCAAGCAAAAAAAGCCAATAACCCTTAAAACCAAAAGGCAAGGGTAATAAAAAGGATCCAAGGCTTTGAGCATCAGTGGATAGGAGGGCCTAAGGGAATCAAATCCTGGTCTAAGCGGCTAAACCAAGTTGTCCCTAACCATGTGCTTGTGGCGTGAAGGTGTCAAGTGAAAACTTGAGACTGAGCGGTTAAAGTCAAGGTCCAAAGCAAAAAGAAGAGTGTGCTTAAGAACCCTGGACACCTCTAATTGGGCACTTTAGCAAATCTGAGTCACAATCTAAAAAGGTTCACCCAATTATGTGTCTGTGGCATTTATGTATCCGGTGGTAATACTGGTGATGCACATAAACTAGTTATGCTACGATTTAGGAAATTGCACGATCGGCAAAATTCCTTCCGGCAAGTGCACCGGTTATCGTCGTCAAGTAAAAACTCACAATAGAGTGAGGTCGAATCCCACAAGGATTGGTTGAGTGAGCAATTCGGATTAGAAGTGTGTTCTAGTTGAGCGGAATCAAGATTTGAGATGAGAATTGCGGAATGTAAAATTGGCGGGAAAAGTAAATGACAAGAAAATTAAATGGCTGAATCTTAAATTGCATGAATTAAAGAGCAGAATGTAAATTGCTGAAATTAAAAGGGAATGGGGATGATTGCAAGAATTGAATTGCAGAATGTAAAGAGAAAGTAGAAATCAGAAATGGGGAATTCATTGGGTTTAGGAGATATTGAAATCTCCGAATCAAAACATGTATATCTCTTCCTCAACCAATGCATTCATTGAATTTTGCTTGGCAATCTTATATGATTGGATCCCAATTCCTTGGCTCACCAATGCTCTCTAAAAACAAACAAATTCCCAATCCCTTGGTTTAAATGTTCATAAGAAGAGATGATGCTTGATCACTGATTATACCACACAATTTCATGAACCACAATTTGGTAGGATTACATGTCACAATATCCATCCAAACCCCAATCCAATCCACTGTGAGAAAGCTTCTCTAGCATGAATCCTCCATTCCTTTCCCAAGGCTCCGAAGGATTCCAAGTATGAGTAGTTTCTTTCCCAAGACAACTACTCAATGGAATTAGATCGAGAAGCTTTCTAACAAAATTCAAGAGAAAAGATTGAAGAAGAAGATAAACTATTATTGATTCATTGAATTACAATAGAGCTCCCTAACCCAATGAAAGGGGGTTTAGTGAATCATAGCTCTGAATTCAATTACAAAGAAAAGGAAAACTAGCTAAAAGTGAAAAGTAAAAAGTCCTCTCTAACTTAACTTCTATCCTATTTATACACTTTCTATATTGAGCTTCAGTTGTGCTTCTTGGGCTTTGAGGCCTCTCCTTGCTTTCCTTTTGCCTTGGGTTTATGATCCATAATCTTGATGAGGTTGTTGATCCAAATCCTGTAACATTTATTGAGCCAACTTAGTGATAATCAAATAATGACACATGACTCAATAAATTGAGATTTCAAACTCATCAATCCTTCAGGCCCAATCCCATAAACCATGATATTCAATTGGGTTTCATACCAAAGTAAGTTTAAGTTAATAATTGTGCTCAAAGACTAACTTAAATCACAATATTTTTGGCCCAGAAACCTTTTTCAAGAGTGGCGTTTAAGTTGTAGTTTAAGCTTAAACTGCAACTTAAACGCCAGACACTTCCAGTGAGGCCATTTGTAGAAGCACGTTTAAGCTTCAGTTAAGGTTAAACTGAAGCTTAAACGTGGAAATGGAAGAAGGTAGCCCTGGAGAGTCATGTAGTCGAACACGTTTAAGCTTCAGTTTAAGGTTAAACTGAAGCTTAAACGTGGAGATAGGAAGGGCAGCCCTGGAGGTCGAACACGTTTAACCTCCAGTTTGAGGTCAAACTGGAGGTTAAACGTGGAAAAGGGTGGAGGCATACTGGAGGTCGAACACGTTTAACCTCCAGTTTGAGGTCAAACTGGAGGTTAAACGTGGAAGCTTATAATGGTGGCCCTGGAGGTGTCGAACACGTTTAACCTCCAGTTTGAGGTCAAACTGGAGGTTAAACGTGGAGATGGAGAGAGCAACCCTGGAGTAGAAAAGCTATCGAACACGTTTAAGCTCCAGTTTGAGTCAAACTGGAGCTTAAACGTGGAGTGGCTCCCTGGTACTCTTCCTGGTTCTGGCGTTTAACCTCCAGTTTGAGGTCAAACTGGAGGTTAAACGTGGAACTCCTCCCTGGGTGGCATACTCATTCTGGCGTTTAACCTCCAGTTTGAGGTCAAACTGGAGGTTAAACGTGGAATGCTCCTTAAGTGAGGCTTTTCATTCTGGCGTTTAACCTCCAGTTTGAGGTCAAACTGGAGGTTAAACTTCAATCCCAGCATTTCTTATCCTTCATGATTTTGGCGTTTAAGCTCCAGTTTAGGCTTAAACTGGAACTTAAACTCCACATGTGATATTCAAGCTTCCTTTGTTGATTTTGTTGCTTCCTTGCTTAGCCTCTTCTTCCCTGAAATCATCCAAACAATTGCATCAAAGTCTTGCAAAATTTCATGAGAAATCTTTCATTCATAGCATTTAAGTAATATAACTAAAACTCATGGAATTTGCATCAAAATCATATTGTTTGGATGGTTCATTACTTTGTTCTTCATTTAACCATTTTTGGTTACTTTAAGCTCAAGAAAATGCATAAAACAACTAAAACTAACAGAAAAATGCTAGTGAAACTAGCCTATGATGCCTTGGCATCACAACACCAAACTTAATACTTGCTTGTCCCTAAGCAAGTCCTGAGTTAATTGAGAAGAAAGTATGAAACAGAAAGCAATTACATTGGCTATATTAGCAAGCATTTGAAGTTCATCAGAAGGGTTTTATGCAGAAAGTTGCAGCATCACTTTTTCATACTTATCAGGTAGGATTATCACTTTTTCATTGCATCCATCAAACATTGCTATGGCCTCTTGTTATTCTTATGTCTTTGGCACTTTTCTCTTCTTTGTTTTTCTTTTCTTTTTCTTAGAGCTTCTTTTGCTCCTTGTTTGCTTAGTGTCATGTGTTGCACAAGCCTTTGGCATTTTCTTTTTCTTATCAGTGCACTACACATATCCACTTTAGGCATTTTAGTTCACATTTCTTCTTGAGACATTGGTGCCCAGCACCTCTTTGTGTGACTAAATGTTTTGTATTTAGGTTGCTCTTGATAATGGACTTTTGGTTGATAATCCCAGGTTAGTTAACCCAAGTTACCAAGTGTTGAAACACTCCTCAGAACCTATTCATCCAAGCATATCCTTAATACATAAACACCACAGGCATTTGTCTCAGAAGTTCAAACCATTGGTACCTAGCTTATTTTCTCAATTTTTTTTGCTTTTTGGTTGCCTTTTTCCGTGGCTTTTTCTTTTTCTTTTTCTTTCTTTTTCATGGCCAAAGACATTTATTCATCAAGATCCATAGACAATGTTCACTTTCTACATGAAAAATGATAATTCTACACTCTAATTTTTAGTGATCTGACTAAACAATCAAGCATGCATACCACCACTTAATTCTACTTGATTTGTCACTAATTTAGCCAAGTTACTTTTGTTCAAACTTTTCTTTTATTTTTGGAAACAGAACAAGCATGGCACGCACTTGTTTAAGAAGGTGAAGTTATATCCAAACATCTAGGCATTCACTTTATTCAAAGCAATTAACAAAAAAAAAAAAAACTACACATTCCAGAAAGATTCAACATTTACAGTTTAAACAAGAACACGCATGCTTTTGTTTGCCCTTTTTAAAGAATTATCAAGGAACAATATCACCTTGTGAAATTCCTTGTTTTCTCTTTGTTGTCAGGAAACACTTTGATTTCTCCTTCTTCTTCCTAAATGTTGCTTCATGCTTTAAGGTTCTTGTTTCCTTTCCTGCAAAGAGTAATGAAGTTGCTTGCTTCTCAAGCACTTGAGTGGTTAGCTCAACTATGTGTGGGTAAGTATCGGATTCTTAAGTTGGTGTGTGAACACCAAACTTAGTCTCCCACTTACTTCTCTCTGTTCTTTGAATCCTTGAGTTATCTTGGAATGATGTTGCTACTAAGGGTTTTAAGCATTTCTGTGACTGCTTAGAATAGTTGTTCCTTTCATATAATTCAAAGGTTGTTGTGTTCAGTTGATCTTTATGGTGGAACACCAAACTTAGAGTCACACATTCCCCTTTGACTTATTGATCCATGAATTCATTGTTTGGTGTGAAACACCAAACTTAATTCTTTGCAATGCACAGAAACTACTTTACCCTTTTTATTGAAACAAATAAAAGAAACAGCAAAAGGGTATTACCTCAGGTTGGGTTGCCTCCCAACAAGCGCTTGTTTAACGTCATTAGCTTGACGGTCAGCTTCCTCAGTTGAGGTGATATTTAATTTTGTCCTTCTCCTCCACATCTCCCAAGTAATGTTTGAGTCTTTGACCGTTAACAATGAAGGTTCGTTGTGACTTTTCTTCCATGATTTCTACTTGTCCATAATTGGAGACCTTGGTGACAAGGAATGGTCCAGACCACCTTGATTTTAGCTTCCCTGGAAATAGCTTCAGCCTAGAATTGTAGAGCAATACTTTTTGCCCTTCTTCAAATTTCCTTGGGGCTATGTTGCTGTCATGCTTCTTCTTTGCTCTTTCTTTGTAAATTTTGGCATTCTCATAAGCTTCCGCTCTGAATTCTTCCAACTCTTGAATTTGCAACATCCTTCTTTCTCCAGCGGCTTTGTTGTCCAAGTTCAGACGTTTCAAGGCCCAGTATGCCTTGTGCTCCAACTCCAGTGGCAGATGGCAAGCTTTTCCATATACTAGTTGGTAAGGAGACATTCCAATTGGTGTTTTGAAAGCTGTCCTATATGCCCAAAGAGCATCATCTAGCTTAATCGACCAGTCCTTTCTTGAAGTTCCCACAGTTTTTTCCAGGATTCTTTTGAGTTCTCTGTTAGATATTTCGGCTTGCCCACTTGTCTGTGGATGGTATGGTGTGGCTACCCTGTGTTTGACTCCATATTTTAGGAGCAATGCCTCTAATGGTTTGTTGCAAAAGTGGCTTCCTCCATCACTGATGATTGCTCTTGGAACCCCAAAACGGCAAAAAATGTGTTTTCTGAGGAAGTTCATGACTACCTTATTATCATTGGTTGGAGTTGCTATTGCTTCAACCCATTTGGAGACATAATCTACTGCCACAAGAATGTAATTATTTGAGTATGAGGAGGGAAATGGTCCCATGAAATCTATCCCCCATACATCAAACAATTCAAGTTCCAGAATGAATTGTTGTGGCATTTCATTTCTTCTTGGCAGGTTCCCAGCTTTCTGGCATTCATGGCAGTGCTTCACTAATTCTTTTGCATCTTTGAAGATAGTAGGCCAATAAAAACCACACTGCAACACCTTAGCTGCTGTTCTTTCCCCTGCAAAGTGCCCTCCATAAGTGGAGCCATGGCAGTCCCATAAAACTTCCCTTCCTTCTTCCTCGGATATGCATCTTCTGAGTATGCCATCGGAACATTTTTTGAACAAGTATGGTTCGTCCCAGATGAAGTATTTGGCATCATTTACCAATTTCTTCCTTTGATGTTTGTTAAATTCCAAAGGTAAACTCCCAGTGGCCTTGAAGTTTGCTATGTCTGCAAACCAGGGTGCTTTGTGAATTATCATGAGTTGTTCATCAGGAAAGCACTCATTTACATGTGTGCTTTGTGTGCTTCCTTCTTCACATGGTATCCTTGATAAATGATCTGCCACCTTGTTCTCTACACCCTTCTTGTCTTTGATTTCAATGTCAAATTCCTGCAACAAAAGAACCCATCTAATAAGTCTCGGTTTAGATTCTTGTTTGGCAAGTAAATATTTTAAAGCTGAATGATCAGTGAAGACAATGACTTTAGATCCAATGAGATAAGATCTAAATTTTTCAAATGCAAAGACTATTGCCAAGAGTTCTTTTTCAGTGGTTGTGTAATTCCTTTGGTTAGCATTCAAGACTTTACTGGCATAATAAATCACATGTACCAAATTGTCTTTCCTTTGTCCTAACACTGCCCCAATAGCAAGGTCTGATGCATCACACATCAGTTCCAACGGTAAGTTCCAATCAGGTGGGGCAATGATAGGTGCAGAGGAAAGTTTTTGCTTCAAAAGTTCATAGGCTAGCATGCAATTTTTATCAAATACAAAGGGTGTATCAGAGACAAGCAAGTTACTCAAAGGTTTGGCTATTTTAGAAAAGTCTCTAATAAACCTTCTGTAAAAACCAGCGTGTCCCAAAAAGCTCCTAACTGCCTTGACATTACTTGGTGGAGGTAGTTTTTCAATGATTTCCACCTTAGCTCTGTCCACCTCCATGCCTCTATTAGAGATTTTGTGGCCAAGGACTATTCCTTCTGTGACCATGAAATGACACTTTTCCCAGTTTAATACTAGGTTAGTCTCTTGGCACCTCTTAAGCACCAAGGCAAGGTGGTGTAGGCAGCTGGGAAAAGAATCCCCAAACACAGAAAAATCGTCCATGAAGACCTCAATAAATTTTTCAATCATGTCCGAAAAGATGGACAGCATGCATCTTTGGAAAGTGGCAGGTGCATTGCACAATCCAAAGGGCATGCGTCTATAAGCAAAAACTCCATATGGACAAACAAATGATGTTTTCTCTTGATCACTAGGATCAACTACTATTTGGTTGTAGCCCAAATATCCATCCAAGAAGCAATAGTAAGCATGTCCGGCAAGCCTTTCAAGCATCTGATCCATGAATGGGAGTGGGAAATGATCTTTTCTGGTGGCTTCATTGAGTTTCCTGTAGTCTATGCACATCCTCCACCCAGTAACGGTTCTTGTGGGTATGAGTTCGTTCTTCTCATTTGGAACCACAGTTATGCCACCTTTCTTGGGAACTACATGGATGGGACTAACCCATGGGCTATCAGAAATGGGGTATATTACCCCTGCCTGCCATAACC